>NC_055993.1:49733652-50362515 GCF_018446385.1 Zingiber officinale
TTATTTAAGTCCATATAAGGCCTTTTTCAGTTTAAATACATGATAGGGTAGTCTAGGTCCTCAAATCCTGGGGGTTGGTTTACATAGACCTCTTCCTTAATGAACCCATTTAGGAATACGGATTTTACATCCATTTGGTATAACTTAAACCCTTTATGTGCTGCATAGGCTAACAACATCCTAATGGATTCGAGCCTAGCTACTGGTGCATAGGTTTCGTCATAGTCTAATCCCTCAACTTGACTAAATCCTTTGGCCACTAGTCTAGCCTTATTTCTAATTATTTCACCCTGATCATCCAACTTGTTTCTAAATACCCATTTGGTATCTATTATTGACTTATCTAAGGGTTTAGGTACAAGTTGCCAGACTTGGTTTCTATCAAACTGGGCTAACTCTTCTTACATAGCAATGATCCAGTCTGGATCAGGTAGGGCCTCATCTATAGTCTTAGGTTCAATTTTAGAAATAAGGGCAATCTGACTAAAGTTTCTATAAGAGGATCTAGTCCTGACTCCTAGGTTTGGATCACCCAAAATTTGGTCAGGTGGGTGAGAGGTACTTGTTCTAGTTGGTCTTATGTTTGGGTCAGAAATTGGTTCCTCTAGTTTATTGGTGTTGGGATGAATTTCATCGTCTTCAATAATTCTTGGATTAATGTCAACATTTTCATTTAAGTTAGGTAGATTATTTTCTTCATCAAATATTATATTAGTTGTTTCTTCAACTTTTAGGGTATTTTGGTTATAGACTCTATAGGCCCTACTGGTTGTGGAGTACCCTAAAAAGATTCCTTGGTTTGATTTGGGTGTAAATTTTCCTAAGTAATCTTTAGTATTTAAAATATGAACTTTACATCCAAAAACTTTTAAATAGTTTAGGTTGAGAATTTTATTATAATACATTTCATAAGGAGTTTTATTGTGATATTTGTTAATTAGAATTCTATTTTGAATATAATTTGTTGTATTTATGGCTTCGGCCCAAAATTGATAACTTAAGTTATATTCATTTAGCATGGTTCTAGCGGCTTCTTGTAGGGTTCTATTTTTACGTTCCACTAGACCGTTTTGTTGGGGGTTCTAGGACATGAAAATTCATGTTGGTATCCATTGATTTTACAGAATTGGGTAAACCTATGATTTTCAAATCCCCATGATCACTTCTTATTCTTTTAATTTTAGTATCTTTTTCATTTTATGTTAACTTGCAAAAATTACTAAATTCTTCAAAAGTTTCATCTTTTGTTTTTAGAAATTTTACCCAGGTGAACCTAGAGTAGTCATCAATTATAACTAAGCAATACTGGTTCTTGCTTAGTGACTTGGCTTCATGTGAATCAAATAGGTCAAGGTGAAGAAGCTCAAGTAAAGAGTTAGTTCTTTCTAGATTAGTTGATTTGTGGGTTGACTTGGTTTGTTTTCCTTGTTGACAAGCATTACAGACTGAGTTTTCAATAAATTTTAATTTGGGCAAACCTTTAACTAGACCATTTTGACTCATTTTTGAAATGAGTTTGGTGTGAGTGTGACCCAATCTTCTGTGCTACAAGTCAGTTTCCTCTTCTTGTGTTAGAAAACACTTTATTGAGGAAGTGGGTAGATCAATTGAGTACATATTATTTTTCCTAAGCCCTTTAAGTGTAATTTCAGGGTTTTCAATATTTTTAATTAAACAACTAGATTTGTCAAAGGTAACTAAGTATCCACTATCACACAATTGGCTTATACTTAGAAGATTAAAATTGAAGTTTTCAACTAATAGAACTTTTCGAATAATAAAATCGGAACTAAGTTCGATGTTACCTCTTCCGATTACCTTAAGTTTGTCGTCGTTGCCGAATGCAACAGACCCTAAATTCTTTAGTTTGAGCTTTGTGAACTTTAATTTATCTCCAGTCATGTGTTTGGAGCATCCACTATCTAACATCCACTGATCCAATTCTTTATGTTCCTACACATAAATTGTTTGAATTGGACTCTATTTGATGAAAAGAAAGTGAAGTGATTAAGTTTGAGTTTGAATTGATTGAAACATAAGTTTAACACTAGGTTAATTTTAAATGTTAACTCCATTTTTAATTAATGATGAATTTTAAAAACTAAACTTTTTTTTAATTATGTTTAGCACTTAATTTAGTATTGAATTAGGTAAGTTAATTTTAGATCAAAAACTTTAGGTTAATTAAATTTGAATATTTATTTTAAGTTAATTAATTTTTTGAAAAATAATTTTAAGTTAATAATTTTAAGTTAATTAATTTTTAAAAACTGATTTTTAAAAGATTTTTTAAATAATTTTAAAATTAAGTTTTAAAAAAATGATTTTTTAAAATATTTTTCAAATAATTTTGAAATTAAGTTTTAAAAGATTTTTAAAATGATTTTTAAAAGTTTTTTCAAATATTTTTGAAATTAAGATTTAAAAGATTTTTAAAATGATTTTTAAAAAGATTTTTCAAATAATTTTGAAATTAAGTTTTAAAAGATTTTTAAAAAGATTTTTCAAATAATTTTGAAATTAAGTTTTATTTAAAAAAAAATATTAATTACGAATTTAATTTGACTTTGAATTTGAATTTCAAATTTGATTCTCTTTAAATTTCTATTCCTTAGTCATCTCACCCGATCTAAATTTTCAATCAGGTAATCCTATAATTGTTGTGAGATGAATTGAGGTTCAATTTAAGGGTTTTGTTTAATTTTGTGTTAGATTTAGGTTTAGTTTTGGGTTCAACAAGTAGGCGTTTTTTTGGATAAACTTCTGGGCAATGGTGAGTCACAAGGACATCATTAAAGTAACCATACCTTCGAGGTTTTCCAAATAGTCCTATCCATTGAACTTAGTACAAAACCTTGGTCTAACTGGTTAGGATTCATAAAGGGTAGCTTCGGTCAGTTCCACTTAGCGAAATGCACCAGGTCGAAGTCATATCTTCCTAAACATGCGATGACTAAGCTTCCCCAACGTACTATCATCCAATACTTCACCAGTATCGTGGGTCAAGTTAAGCCTAGCCCTTTTTATTCTAACCCTATTTACCCTGCCCGGTAGGTAAAGTTCGGTTACCCTGTCGGGTAGATTAAGTTGGGTTACGCAATCAGGTAGTTTAGTTGTGGGTGCCAGCTATTCTAGATCCTCCTTCTATTTTTATTTGATTTAAGTTGAATATTAATTTTGAATTAATTTCGAATTGAATTTTGAATTTTGAGTTTTTAAATTTAATTTCTAATTTTTAATAGAATTTTGAATTTTTTAATTTAATTTCGAATTTTTAATTGAATTTTGAATTTTTTAATTTAATTTCAAATTTTTAATTGAATTTTGAAATTTTTTAATTTAATTTCGAATTTTTAATTGAATTTTGAATTATGAATAATTTAATTATGTTCATTTTATTACTATCGTTTTTGCTTTTGCTCCCCCTGGATCATAGCCTCGATATGGTCTATCGAGGTAGTGTATTTGATCCCTCGGGATCCAATATTGGCCAAGTCCAACTTGATTAATCAATTTGGACTTGGGGACCCATGCTTGGACTGTTTTTCTATTTGCTCTTTGTACAAGAGATAAATAAGATTTATATTTCTTCTTTGGTTTAAATCCTAGACCAGTTCTATTGTAAACGGCTCTTTGTGTCCCAAGAATTAGGTCAAGATTCTTGGAACCTAAAGAAAACCGTTCTAGTGTTTTCTCCAGATCCTTGACTTGAATTTTCAGGCTGGAATTCTCTTCTTCAAGTTTTTGGACTTGAGTTGAGTTTCCAGTCTGAACTGGTTCAGTCAAAGATTCGGAGTTAGTCACTTCTTTAAGGATTTCTACTTCCTTTAGAAGTGACTTGACTCTAAGGTTTGATTTAGCTAATTTTCGTAACAAATAATTAACTAAATTATTGAGTCGAGAGATACTTACAGAGGTATCGGGCCCTTCAGAAACGGATACGGATCCGTGGCTTCGCTCGGACTCGGCCTCCAACTCGCTCTCGCTCTCGAACAGGTTGATCTGGTCTTGGGCCATCAGCACAAGTAAACTCGTCTGATCGAGTTCATCGTCGTCGTCTTCTGAAGAAGGTTCATCCCATGTCGCTTTGAGGGTCTTCTTCCTTCTCTTCTTCTTTGCTTCCTTTTGGTTAGGGCAGTTGGCCTTGATATGCCCCTTCTGGTTGCATCCGTAGCAGATCACCTCAAATTTTACCTTAGAATTTGGTTGAGCCTCCTTGGATTGGACCACCTTTGTCACGCCCCAGAGGAGTCTCTGTCCGAAGAAATTTCGGCAGCATCTCCCCTGTACGGCGGACAATATGAAACTTTCTACATATCACATATACTTCAACCACAGGCGGCTGGAATGATAACAAAAATAAAAACAAACACCACGCAGTTTATAAAGATATTCAGCCTCTGGCTGTCACAACCACGCAGTTAATAATAGTAATCAATAATAGTAGGACTCTGACTCGAAATCCACCCTACTCCACTACACTCGTAAAGCTCAAATCCAACGAACTCACCTCTTCTGCCGTCCAGGCAGGCATATAGTAGAATAAAAACCAAACCATCCAAAAGACCATCAAACGGTAACAATCCGTACAATATCCATAAATAAAATCCAAAACAAAACTAAAACATAGTCTGATGGAAGAAAAATCAAAATAAAGCAAATAACAACCTAGTAGAGAACTAGCTCTACGTGCAGATGGGGGGCCAGCGACCGGACAGCCTCAACCTGAAAATATCAACAATGGAGGCGGGGTGAGTCCAACACTCAGCAGGTACAACTGATATGCATAATAAAACAAATAACAGACAACACTAATCATGCGTACAGTCTCCTGAATATGAGGAGGATAAATGCAACTGAAATGAAATCAGAAGATAACTGTACTGACCGGATCAAAGTATAAAGGTAACAGGTCGTCAGACCGAGTGAGTCATAATCCTGTATGCATGTCAATCAATGCATCCAAACAAATGCAGCATATAAGTGCAGCAATCACAAGCAAATAAAAATGCAATAAATGCATATGTCAACCCCATACTCTGAAATCAATGCTCCTGTGCAATGACAGAGTAAACGGGATGCTGTCGGAGTACTCCTGTCCTGTGACCCCAAATCATAAATGGGGGAGCTCAATGCTCTCATCTCCCGGTACACGATGACGGGGAGGATATCTCTGCCGGCTACCACGCTGAGTCTCCTGACCAACGGAGCCAAACAAAGTCCACCATCTGCCGATGCTAGCGGAGCCAAACAGAGCGGAACTGACTGCCGGCTACCACGCTGAGTCACCTGACCAACGGAGCCAAACAGCAGAACCGCCACACACCAGCCAGATATACAAATCCATGGGTGATGTGTGCAGTACATGTAACTGGCGATGAGCTCAACCAAAGTAGAGCCGACAATCGCACAGCATGCAATCATGATGCATGATACTGAACATGGCAATCTCATGAATAACATGGCATGATCCATATAAATAGATACAAAGTGTGTACCACAAGAAGACGTATCAAATAGAAGGTACACAAATCGAAGAGGGTATCAAATAAACCCTAGATCCAGAATATAATAGAGCATGTGGTTAGGTCACTACCTAAGGCATATGTGATCAGGTAGATAATATGCAGTGCAGAATAAATAAACAAACAACATGTACTAATCATGTAGTGACCAACCGAAATAAACAGGTAACACAATTACTGTTATATGTTAAACATATTATCATGCATATCAAAAGACATAAGTCAAAGTACCCGCCTCCGAAAATAGAAAGATCCAATCCAACTCCGAGATACTCGTCTCGAATCAGAGCCCTGTGTAAACAAATACATTTACTTTTATTTAGCTAGAATACAATAAATAGCTAAATAAATCCTAAATATAAATTTAGAGATAAACTCTAACCCATCAATCTCAATCTACCTAAATTAAATCCAACGGTTAATTAGGGTTAAATTTCAACTCCCTAACCCTAAGATTAGGGTAAAACCCTAATCAATATACACAACCCAAACCTACTCATATTCATCCATCTAAACAATCGAATCAAAACCATATTATAAAGCATATATAAAATGCCCTACACCTTACCTAGATTCACAGTCGTCGTAGGAACCAATAGCCACTGAATGGAGAGGCTATCAGAACCGAGTAACTGCTGGAAACCCAATTAACGCCCTACAAATGGTGATGCTTGAATCCACAGCCAACATTAACCTAAGTCCAGAACTTCCCATTAACAAAATTAGAATTCTGATACCAAACTCCCAAATTAGGCAAAAACCAAAGTAATCAAATCCCAAATGCCCAATAAGGCTTACCTACTCGATATCCTCTCTTCCGGCAACTGATGATGTGAAAGTATCTGAAGGATCAGATGAGGAAGAGGGAGGAGTCGGCAGAAGTGGAAGGAGTTCGGTTAGGGCACAACGGGAAGAACTGATGTCAAACAAATGCTAGACACAGCGGCTGGAGGCTAGGAGAAGGGCCGGCGGTGGTGAACTAGGGCACAAGGACGGCATCGCTGGAGTCGGGGCAGAGGCTAGAGTCGGGTCCTCGGCTGCGTTGGCTCGAGAGTCGCCGGCGCTGTCCCGTGCGGCGGCGTCGCTGTCGGGTAGAGAAGGCGGCTCGACAAAGACCCGAGAGAGAAGAGGCTCGGCAGAAGTCGGCAGCGTTGAGATGCTCCACGAGTGGTTTGTGCTGGCAAAGGAAGAGGAGAAGAGGAAGGAGAAGAACCGCCGAGTGGCCAGCGGTTAGGGCACGCCGGCGGTTAGGGCAAGGAGAGGGTGCGGCTCGGCGTCGGGGGAGAAGAAGGGAACGGCGTCGGGGAGAGGAATAAAAGAGAAAAGAAAAACAAATAAAAAGGAAAAGAAAATAAATAACTTTTCCTCGCCTAAATGGGGTAGCCTAAACAGACTTTCCCGGGCCCCGTTCTTGTCCCCGTTAACTCGTCCATACGAGCTCCGAAAAATTCCCGAAAAATGTCCTAAAATTCCAGAAAATTCCCTTATTAATATTCGCCTATTTTCTGGTATTTTACATTCTCCCCCACTAATAAAAATTTGGTCCCCAAATTTCGTTATCTACCATCAGCAAGTACTAACAACAGATATAGAGTATAAATGCTGAACGGTAAATAAATCACATACCTCAAGTGAAAAGATGGGGATATCGAGCTCGGATCGTATCCTCGAGCTCCCAAGTAGCCTCCTCGTCTGAATGATGCTGTCATCCGACTTTAAACAGCCGGATAGTCTTGTTCCGCAACTGACGCTCCTTCCGGTCGAGAATCCGTACCGGAACCTCCTCATAAGAAATGTCCGGTTGAACTGGAACTGGAATATCAGCCAACACATGTGTCGGGTCAGGAATGTATCTCCGCAACATAGATACGTGGAATACATCGTGCACGCTTGACAGAGACGGTGGCAGTGCCAGTCGGTAAGCTACTGCTCCGATCCTCTCCAAGATCTCAAAAGGACCAATATACCGCTGAGCTAGCTTACATCTGAGGCCAAATCTCTTCACCCCTTTCCTGGGTGAAACTCGCAAAAATACATGGTCGCCAACAAAGAACTCTAAGAGTCTCCGACTCCGGTCAGCATAACTCTACTGGCAGTCTTATGCCTCTAACATCCTCCGTCTGATAATACGGATCAACTCCGCCTCATGCTGAGCTCTATGAGGTCCCAACAACTGGACCTCACTGATTCTCGTCCTGATCGACGACTGAGCATCTATGGTAACAAGAATACCCTGCTCGGTCTATCCCTGCTCCTCAAGGTCTAACTCGGAGAAACCCTGAATCAAGTCCGTGACCACAACTCGGTGGCAAGCTAAAGTCCCTCTGGACCTCTAGCTAAGTGCATCGGTAACCACATTAGCTTTTCCCAAGTGATAGCTAATGGTACAATCATAATCCTTCAGGAACTCCATCTATCTCCTCGGTCGAAGATTAAGTTCCTTCTGAGTGAACAGATATTTGAGACTCCGATGGTCAGTGAGAATCTCAATGTAATATCATACAGGTACTGCCGCCAAATCTTCAGGGTAAAAATAATAACAGCCAACTCCAGATCAAGAACTGAGTGTTTTCTTCTCAGGCTCCCTCAACTATCGAGAAGCATATAAGAATACTCAACCGTGCTGCATCAGAACAGCACTCATACCCTGTAGAAACGCGTCGGTGTAGAGGACAAATCCGTCCTCTCCAGAAAGTAAAAACCAAAAATCGAAGCCGACACTAGTCTCCGCTTCAGCTCCTAGAAGCTGATCCTGAAATCCTCAGTCTAAATAAACTTCTCGCCTTTCATGGTCAGGCGTGTAAGTGACATAGCAATCCGTGAGAAACCCTCAACGTATCTCCGGAAATATCGGCCAAACAAAGGAGGTTGCGAGCTTCCTGTACAGATTCTGTCTAATCCCAACGGTAACAACCTCTATCTCCTGTGGAACTACGGTATACTCCTACTGGTGACCGTGTGTCTCAAACATCTCATAGGAGACAACTAAATCAGCACTACTGATAATCACATATAGATGTTCTCATCGAAACATCTCTAGATCTATGCAAAGGTGATGTGCGTGACTCACCGCGGATCCGAATTAGATCACAACATCGTCCACAAAGACAATGGAAACCGATCCAATCATCCTCGATATACCAGGATCATCGAGTCCCTGAAAATATCTAAGGCACTGAAAGCCTATAGGGCAAAACCAAGACGCATAATGTCCGTATCACAGACATTCCTATACATAAGATCTACGATAATAAATCGAAAAATCTGATCATCAATAACATAAATCACTAAACAATAAATCCTCCAGTGTGAGAGCAACGCTCCATCACAGAAACATCACATATGTGGGAGCAACGCTCTACCACAAATAATCTGAAATATGTATCGCAATAAATATAGGAGCTATGCTCCGCTACCAGTAATCCGTAATATGTGGGAGCAATGCTCCACCACAAAACAATACATAAGTGCCCCAAGTCACCTAACTATCCAGCTAGAGACTGTACAAGATTTCTCTACCACAAATCACTGTGGTTAACCTAGGCTATAACAACCTAGTAAACTAATCAAATCCATCATCATCTCTATCAGCATCCTAGTGGGTCATCCACTGATAGTAGAACTAGTTGATGAGTTAATCCAACAAATGACATAATGCAGTCACTCCACATTCTGTATTCAGCGTAAGTAGAATCATCATGCTGCTACCAATATAAACCTAGCACACGTGCTCACACAACATATATATGATCGACATAATCCTTCAGTTAATACACACCAAACTTACTCTCATCATAGGTATAAATCATCGTGATATCTCCAACAATGCATACCGAACCCGTGTGCAAAATCATCATAGATCAAGTCAACAATACACCTCAAACAATACTCACATAACATGTAGTATAACCATCATATACTTCCAATAAAGCATACTAAATCCAGGTGTGCTCACAAATCAAACATAATCAAAAAGATACTTCAGATACCACGCCAAACACATATGTGCGTATCATAACTCAAATTAAATCAACAAAATGCCTCCATTAAAACACCACCGAGGTACTTGTACTACAACTCGGATTTAATCGACAAGATATCTTCAATAATACATTCAGATACATACCCCGAACTACGTATCTATGATCCACAAGAAACCTTCAATCATATCAGAACATGGATACATATACTACTTGCAAATGGACAGTCTACCACAGGACTCCTACAACACATAACAACCATAATATGCATACAACATAGACATGCAAAATCAACATACCAGCTCAATCAAAGACCAACCTTATACTACCAACACTCATGGGTTACGGGTATATCTAAACCAAATTCATGCATATGTATCAAGCATGAATACATCAATCAAAAGCAACCCAAAATAAAGCAGCCTAATCATCCAGTAACAACCCTGCTCTAGGTTCAAAGGAACTGGTATCGGACAAGAACGATATACACACCGTGGTATAACATTGCCAGTCAATGTCATACACTACCAAGACTATATCCAATGGGAAAAATTTTATCATCATAAATTCAAATGTACTCTCCCAGTATACACTAGTAACGATTGTATCCCATAAGTGTTAAGCAATTAGCTCTACACTTCCTTACACCAGCGGGGTCACATATCCCAATGCACCCTCTAAGTTATCCCACCAGGTATATACAGTCCACGGTCAAAGTCTTCATAGAATATGATACATCGATCCTCTATAACCTATCCAAGCCGACAATGATATACGGCTGAATCCGTCCTTTCCACGTCAGTACAAAGCATGTACTCAAATGTGCTCTAGATACATAACTAAGCACAAACAACCTAAAGGTTCAAACCTCTAAGAATAGAGTATGACAATCCTCTACTGATCAACCAACAAAACTAAATCATTCATCTACTAACTAATCAAGAATACCTTAATCCTCCACAAGCAACTAAGGTATATCAAACCACGATCAAATGGTATACTACATTATCAAATAACTAAATCAGTTCATGGATCAATTCAACACTAATACATCATCTCAAACTAGAGAATGTCAATCCACATAATATCACATGAATAAATGTGTACGACCCAAAAGAAAAAAGTCAATATTTAGGAACATCAAGACACTCTCATTTTCATCCTCAAAAATATCAGCTCACTAATATCAGATGAATAAGTCTCTACTCTCCATGAGGGTAAGTTAGCATTCAAAACATCAAATCATTATTTATCCATATAGTTCAATATCAGATGAAACAAATATCAATTTTATCATCCTGTTAACTAACCACAATTAACCAGATTTATTAAAATCAAAAATCTCATAAGCACATTTAACCCTAAACTCTCCAGAACTCAATTTTTAATCTGATCACCAACCATAATCATCAAACCTGTGAATATCATAAATGACACTCACTATGTCACCATCAATGACAACTCAAATATAAATCATCAAAATAGTTATCCACTAATAGATCATCAAAACAAATAACTAGTAATTGATCATCAAACAACCACATAACATTTACTCTCATAAATCATTAGAAATCAACATATCATAATATCTGATCTCACAATATCCCTCAACCTCAAACCATTCTCAACAATGATCAAACATGGTAACTCCCCAAATGAACAATTTTTCATCATATCGGGTACCCTAATATCCAAAAGATATGAGTATAAAACCTCCACTGGCTAAAACAACATAAATATGTAGGTATCATCCACTACCCAGCTAACAATAGCAGAGGCTGGTATGTGCCTCCATCTCCTACGAGTAGTAACAGAAACTAACACTACTGATGGTATGATAAGAAAATCACTAGAGATAATAATCCTTGATATCTATTAAGGTCAATCATGCTCAATGGATAACCCATCACATATAATATGTGCTACAACATCCAGACAAGTACTAAAGATAAAGTGCTAATACATGTCATAACTATCAAATTAAACATCATACCTATATGCCGTCTGGAGATGTTCCGTCGCTGTCCAGTCCCCAAATTGACCTCGGAATTCCGTACGAGAAAAACAAACACCGGAAATCCATATAAATCCAAAACGGAAGTCCATAACATAATCGAAACGGACAAATCCGTGCAACCGAAAATAACTGCCCAGACTAATCTGTCTCACAACTAGGGCTAGTATAAAAATGTCCAAAATACCAAACGCAGGTATCACACCCTGCTCTGATACCAATGAATTGGTATTAGATAAATCCCGAAAATCCAACACACGGAAATCAAATAAATATCGCCAAACTTTGGCGTGCTGATACCCAATAAACTGATATCAGATTATTCTAAGTATCCATAATACGAAAACAAAGATCGTAAAAATCCAGAACACACAGCAAGTATCGTATACCTGCTCTGATACCACTAAATTGTCACGCCCCAGAGGAGTCTCTGTCCGAAGAAATTTCGGCAGCATCTCCCCTGTACGGCGGACAATATGAAACTTTCTACATATCACATATACTTCAACCACAGGCGGCTGGAATGATAACAAAAATAAAAACAAACACCACGCAGTTTATAAAGATATTCAGCCTCTGGCTGTCACAACCACGCAGTTAATAATAGTAATCAATAATAGTAGGACTCTGACTCGAAATCCACCCTACTCCACTACACTCGTAAAGCTCAAATCCAACGAACTCACCTCTTCTGCCGTCCAGGCAGGCATATAGTAGAATAAAAACCAAACCATCCAAAAGACCATCAAACGGTAACAATCCGTACAATATCCATAAATAAAATCCAAAACAAAACTAAAACATAGTCTGATGGAAGAAAAATCAAAATAAAGCAAATAACAACCTAGTAGAGAACTAGCTCTACGTGCAGATGGGGGGCCAGCGACTGGAACTGAAAATATCAACAATGGGCGGGGTGAGTCCAACACTCAGTACAACTGATATGCATAATAAAACAAATAACAGACAACACTAATCATGCGTACTCCTGAATATGAGGAGGGTAAATGCAACTGAAATGAAATCGAGAGATAACTGACCGGATCAAAGTATAAAGGTAACAGGTCGTCAGACTGAAGAATCATCCTGTATGCATGTCAATCAATGCATCCAAACAAATGCAATATAAGTGCAGCAATCACAAGTAAATAAAATGCAATAAATGCATATGTCAACCCCATACTCGAAATCAATGCTCCTGTGCAATGACAGAGTAAGCGGGATGTCGGAGTACTCCTATCCTGTGACCCCAAATCATAAATGGGGAGCTCAATGCTCTCATCTCCGTGAGACAGTGGGGATATCTCTCTGCTACACTGAACCAGCGGAGCCAAACAAAGTCCACCATCTGCCCGCTGCTACCCTAAATGCCAACGGAGCCAAGCAGAACGGAACTGACCCAACGGCGCCAAACAGCAGAACCGCCACACACCAGCCAGATATACAAATCCATGGGTGATGTGTGCAGTACATGTAACTGGCGATGAGCTCAACCAAAGTAGAGCCGACAATCGCACAGCATGCAATCATGATGCATGATACTAAACATGGCAATCTCATGAATAACATGGCATGATCCATATAAATAGATACAAAGTGTGTACCACAAGAAGACGTATCAAATAGAAGGTACACAAATCGAAGAGGGTATCAAATAAACCCTAGATCCAGAATATAACAGAGCATGTGGTTAGGTCACTACCTAAGGCATATGTGATCAGGTAGATAATATGCAGTGCAGAATAAATAAACAAACAACATGTACTAATCATGTAGTGACCAACCGAAATAAACAGGTAACACAATTACTGTTATATGTTAAACATATTATCATGCATATCAAAAGACATAAGTCAAAGTACCTGCCTCCGAAAATAGAAAGATCCAATCCAACTCCGAGATACTCGTCTCGAATCAGAGCCCTGTGTAAACAAATACATTTACTTTTATTTAGCTAGAATACAATAAATAGCTAAATAAATCCTAAATATAAATTTAGAGATAAACTCTAACCCATCAATCTCAATCTACCTAAATTAAATCCAACGGTTAATTAGGGTTAAATTTCAACTCCCTAACCCTAAGATTAGGGTAAAACCCTAATCAATATACACAACCCAAACCTACTCATATTCATCCATCTAAACAATCGAATCAAAACCATATTATAAAGCATATATAAAATGCCCTACACCTTACCTAGATTCACAGTCGTCGTAGGAACCAATAGCCACTGAATGGAGAGGCTATCAGAACCGAGTAACTGCTGGAAACCCAATTAACGCCCTACAAATGGTGATGCTTGAATCCACAGCCAACATTAACCTAAGTCCAGAACTTCCCATTAACAAAATTAGAATTCTGATACCAAACTCCCAAATTAGGCAAAAACCAAAGTAATCAAATCCCAAATGCCCAATAAGGCTTACCTACTCGATATCCTCTCTTCCGGCAACTGATGATGTGAAAGTATCTGAAGGATCAGATGAGGAAGAGGGAGGAGTCGGCAGAAGTGGAAGGAGTTCGGTTAGGGCACAACGGGAAGAACTGATGTCAAACAAATGCTAGACACAGCGGCTGGAGGCTAGGAGAAGGGCCGGCGGTGGTGAACTAGGGCACAAGGACAGCATCGCTGGCGGCGCTGTCCCGTGCGGCGGCGTCGCTGTCGGGTAGAGAAGGCGGCTCGACAAAGACCCGAGAGAGAAGAGGCTCGGCAGAAGTCGGCAGCGTTGAGATGCTCCACGAGTGGTTTGTGCTGGCAAAGGAAGAGGAGAAGAGGAAGGAGAAGAACCGCCGAGTGGCCGGCGGTTAGGGCACGCCGGCGGTTAGGGCAAGGAGAGGGTGCGGCTCGGCGTCGGGGGAGAAGAAGGGAACGGCGTCGGGGAGAGGAATAAAAGAGAAAAGAAAAACAAATAAAAAGGAAAAGAAAATAAATAACTTTTCCTCGCCTAAATGGGGTAGCCTAAACAGACTTTCCCGGGCCCCGTTCTTGTCCCCGTTAACTCGTCCATACGAGCTCCGAAAAATTCCCGAAAAATGTCCTAAAATTCCAGAAAATTCCCTTATTAATATTCGCCTATTTTCTGGTATTTTACAACCTTCTTTAGGTCTCTCTTGTTGAAGCCTTTCTTCTTCTTGTAGAGTCTCTTCACAAGGTTCATGAGTTCAATGGTTAGTTCATTGTCTTCTTCATCTGAGTCAGTTTCTGCTTCCGGCTCCTGTTCGGTTCTTCGTCGTGATCTTGATTCGCGAGCTCCACCGGTACCTGCAAGCAAAGCAATTCCTTTCTTGGAAGGCTGTGCATTAGTCTGCTCATGAAGTTCGAATTCTGAAAATAACTCATCTAATCTAATTAACGATAAATCTTTGGAGACTTTGTAGGCATCTACCATTGATGCCCACAATGTACTCCTAGGAAAAGAGTTGAGTGCATACCTTATGATGTCCCTATTCTCTACCTTTTGACCGATTGTGTGGAGGGAGTTGAGGATGGCTTGTATCCGTGCGTGGAGTTGACAGGCCGTCTCATCTTCCTACATTTTTAGGTTATACAATTTTTTAAGCAACAAGTCACGTTTACTTACTTTTGTGTCGGTGGTTTCCTCGTGGAGTTCGATCAGCTTCTCCCAAAGCTCCTTTGCTGATGTGAACGGACCAACTCGATTGAGCTCCTCCTTGGTTAGTCTGCACTGGAGGGTGCAGGTCGCTTTTACATCAGCTTCCACCTTCTTGATTATGGTCGGTTCCTATTTTTCGCAGGGTGTCGGCTTGCCGTCTTCGTCAGATGGGAGTTGTAGTCCAGTCTTGACGATCATCCATGTATCGAACTGAGTCTTGAGGAAGGTTTCCATTCGCCCCTTCCAATATCCGAAGTCTTCTCCGGAGAAGAGTGGGGGGCGAACAGTGCTGAAACCTTCTTGTTGGGCCATTAAAAATTTGAACGACAAAAACAATAAAACCGGTTCCAAGACTGGGTCTTGGATTAGCAGTGCGGGAGAAATAAGGGAAAATGAGCTCGAGTGGTATTGTACCAACCTCGAGCAAAACCGATTCTATTAAAACAATTAGAATGTAGCTATTAAGCTAATTCTAATTTGACGCCGAAAAATCTAAAAATACCACGAAAAAAATGTTTTGAATAGTGGTTGTACTGATTCAAAACGACCTCGCTCTGATACCAATTGTTGGATCGAGAAGCGCTAGAGGGGGGGTGAATAACGCTCGTGGCTATTTTGCTTTTCGAATTCATAAATCGTACGAAAAACTAATACAGTAATAAGTAGAGAAAAATTAACACAAGCACACAGACATGAAGAAATTTACTTCGTTCGGAGCCTGTGACGACTCCTACTCGAAGGCTCGCGATCCTTGATCGCTTTCCGTGGGAAACAACTATAAGCTCGAATAGAGTACAAGTATTACAATTAAGTACAATTGAAAAAGACAGTTATACTGACAACAGTATAGTAATCTGAAGATTCGAAGCTCCGGGTCGTCGGTGTCAAGTCGCAGCATTTCCGGGTCGTCTTGTTAGCAGCTAATTGCAAAGGGATCGCTTGGAATTCATTTTCTGAAGGTGCTGCTCGAAACCCCTTTTTAAACAGTGCTCAAGGTGCCCTAAAGCCCATCCAAGGCGCCTTAAACAAGCCGAGTCGCCCGTGTGGATCAAGCCTGAACTGGTCGTGACTTATCCCTTCAAGGCGCCTTCTGTGCTCTCCAAGGCGCCTTCATCCACCAGTCCAAGGCGCCTTGAGTTCCCTTCAAGGCGCCTCCAAGCTTGCTTCGTGGACAGCTCAGCTTTTGCATCCGAGGTGCCTCCAAGCCTCATGGAGGGGCCTCGGACACTGTTCATCCGAGGCTAAGTTATGCTCCTTTGGTCCTGCACAAAGTGTTAGTCCTAAACACATACCCTGCAAAACAAAGTTAGCACAAAACAATATAGATATGAAAGTAGAATATAATGACAGTCTCTGGACTGTCCGGGTCTGACTTCGGATTTCTGATCGGAAACCCTAGGTCGACCCGACGCCTACTGTTCCCTCTACCGGGAACGCATCCTCACCTACTCCACTCAGGAAATTTACCTGTTGCCAGTGCGATCCTCTAGATCGACTGAACTTTTGCTCGGTACTCGATGCCTCCGGACTTTCTGCTGGACTTCTGCTTCTCGGCTGGTCCAGTCTTTAACCTGGTTCTCGACACCAGGACTTTCCACCTAGGGTTACCCCCCTAGGACTTTTTCCTGAAGCACTCGACCCACCAAGACTTTCCGCATAGGGTTACCACCCCTTATGACCTAGGGTTACCACCCCCTAGGGTTTTCACCCCCTAGGGTTTTCACCTTGCCTAACCACAGTTAGGGATTTTGCCTAAGTACACTTAGGACTTTCCTGTAATTTTATTCAGACTGTCAGATCACCACACACCTTAAATTTGAATCCTTTGCCATTATCAAAACTCGGGTTCGATCGTCGGATGCTTCCCGCACCAATAATCTAGACTGAGATGCTAAGCAATAGCTCTTAGCTGCTTCCACTTGGACTTATTTGCCAAGCCTTCAACTCCCAGCTGACTTCACCTGGACTTGAGTAACCTAGCCTTCATTTAGGGATTTGTCTTGCTTGATTCCTAGATGTTTGGTTAGTCACAAAGGATGAGTACAATATAAAAGAACATAGGCTTAAATATTGGATTTGGGTACACAACATTTAATTCGGAGTTTTGATATATGACTGATGTTAAAGTTATGTTCGTTATGATCTAACCAGTTATATCAAGTTTGCAAGTGTAAGATACTTGATAAATGTTAAAGTTTTGGTTAGAGGTGGCTTCAAGGAGTGATTTACCTTAAAGATCATAGTAATGGAGTAGGGATGTAAGAGATTATGGTCGAACCATGTTAAACCATCATGCATCATTTGGATTACTTGCTAGTTTATTTTTCTTATATTTGTTTTCCCATCGAGGAACTTGCTTTAAGAGATGATAAATTGTGCACTAGTGTATTCACCCCCTTCCTCCTTCCTTCTTTTTGTATTTCCTTCTTCCTCAAACTAGCAGGTCTTTGGTGTTTAATCATTTTAGTCTTTCTTCATGGTAACTACCTACTTGAATTTTCACGTGCTAAGTATCTAACAATAGACTCTCATTATCCAACCTAACACCTAACCCAAATTTAACCACATATGAAGCCAATGATAGCCTCTGATCATCTCCAACCATGAGTTCGACAACTCAATAAGGTCATCCACTACTGATGAACCAAACATACATGATGCAGAGGTATGAAATAGGCTCCACATTAGGCCTGACCCCGGATCAGGTCCGGGTCAATGGGTAAATTGCTCATTGACTCGGATCGTCGGGCAGAACATGAACTAGCCCCACAGGATGTTGGGCTAGTTCTGATTCCAGGCCCCTAAAATCGACAAACCACTAGTTAATCACTGGTTCAACCCGCTAATATTTTGTTTTTTTAACGACCATTGGAATCCTAGCCATTGGAAGCGCCAATTAATCGATAGTTCCTAGCTGCTGAGAGAGGGTGGGGGTATTTTTTGGGGTATTTTTTTCAATGGTTAAGACCATTTGATCATTTTTTGATCAATAGCTATGATTTAGTATCTGTTACTATCCAAACTCTGTAAATAGGGAGTTCATTTCATCAATTTTATACACATATTTTCTACTCTCATTTTTAATTTCACATTCTCTACAAGTTTTCGAATCCAAGTCTCCATTTCTATGCACTTTCATTTTCAATTTTCAACTACATTAGAAGGAGGTCGTGGAGGTTCATCATCTCAATCTCGAAGGGGAAAGGAAATAGTGAATCTACACAATGATCCTAATATTCAATCCACCAACAATGAGACCGAGCACCTTCTGATTATAACACTCGAAACATAAGGAGGTACCGTTGTAATTACTTCTAAGGTTCATAAAATTTCTCCTCTAAAATCTTCTATTTTCACTAAATATTTTAAGAATATCACTTTTCTGTTGGGAGAATTGCATGAAAATGTAAGCACTGCAATGCTTCCTACAAATTCCAAGTTGGCGACGACTATCGGTCATTAAAATGACACATAGAAATGAAGCACCTGACGAAATATGGACTCGACCATTCTCAAATACAATTATCTAGATTTTATTCAACAAGTGGTAATATTGATTCTGATTTTTTTTTTATATTTTGATAATAAATTAATAGAATCATTAGCTAAATTTGTTTCTATAGAATATCTTTCTTTTAGTTTTGGATATAAATGCATATTTGAAGATTTTTGTAAAAAATTTCTTAATCCATGTGCTAAATTTGTTCTTAGGACTACACTTACTCATACAATTAAAAAATTAGTAAAACAAGGAAAAAAAGAAGTTAATTGATGAATTTAGTAAATTAAATAATAAAATTTCTTTATGTTCTGATATTTAGAGTGATCATTGGTAAACACATTCGTATATGAGTGTGATTTGCCATTAGATCAATAACTCTTGGAATCTCCAAAAAAGATTATTAGCTTATAGAGTTTTAAATGAATCATATACTACTCACAACATTGCACAATTATTATGTTTAATTTTAAAAGAATATGGATTAACTCACAAAATTTTTTTAATACCATTAGATAATGTTAGTTTCAAAACCGCTTGCATAAAAAAATTAAAATTTATTTGTCAACCTGTTATTGGTGGTTTATTTTATTTTATTCATTGTGTATGTTATGTTTTAAATTTATGTGTTCAAGATGGATTAAAATTTTTAGAAAATCATATTAAACCAATTAGAACTACAATTTCTTATTTATGGTCACATCCATCTATAATGAAACAATGTGGTAAATTTTGTAAAACTAATTAAATGGGAGCTAAAAAATTTTCACATGATGTACCAATATATTTGAATTCAACATATCAATTATTACAAGATTCGTTTCAATATAAAAAATTATTATGTTTATTTTTTTGTACAAAATACTAATACTAATATATATTTATTTTCACAAAAATAGAATATTTGTTGTAATATTTATGAAATTTTAAAAGTATTTAACGATGAAATTGAACAACTTTTCAGTGTTTATTATTCCATTGCTCATATAATTTTAAATTTTTTTTCTAGCATAGTATTAATTTTAAATAAACATATTAATAATAAATCTTTATCTTCTTGCATATTTGCTATGAAAACTAAATGGAAAAAATATTTTTATATTATTCCTAAAATTTATTTATTGCATTTGTTTTAGATACTAGATTTAAATTAGAAGTTTTATAAGAAATGTTAACTTTGTATATGACACTTTAATTTCAATTACATATTCTTCTTCTCCTGATCAAATTAATACTATATATAATGTTAGAAGTTATTTATATGATCTTTATAATCAATATTATGTAAAATATAGAATACAACCAAATATTTATGAAACACAACAAACTAGTAGTAGTAATTTAAAACTTATAAAAACACAACTTTTATTAAAAGAACGGACAAAATATTCACGAGGATCCTTAAGTTCCACATAGGAACTTGAGAATTATTTTACGACTTCTTTTGATTTTAGTGAAGTAGATAGCGAAAATTTTGATATCTTAAAATGGTGGTCACAAAAGTCTCAAAGATTTCTCATCCTCTCCGTGATCGTCAAAGAAATTTTAGCTTGTACAGTGTCAACTATTGCTATGGAGTAGACGTTCAGTGCCGATGGTTACATATTAGATGAACGACGATCGACTTTGTCTCTTGACTCATTGCAAGCTTAAGCATTATTAGACGATTGGACCATAGCTGAGAAATGAATCCAAGGAATGCAACTTTCTGATGATGAAGTCGAAGAATTTGATACCGAAGGAACCAATACAACGGGAACAAGAAAGAGAAGTGAATAACAATGTCACTTCCTAATGTAAAAGGGTAAAAATGTAAAAAAAAAAACTACGTGGACTTTGATTCCCCTATACCCTAAGGGAATATGTAAGTAACTTATATAAGTACAAACCCTTTTTTTTTTAATAAATTTTAAGTTTTAAATTTTAAAATTTTTAATATAATAATCTTGAATTATGACGAACCATGAACTGATAGTTCTGAACCTTGAACCGTAATCGTCTTGGGAGATTAAGATTAAGGGTTGACCGATCAAGAATAGTCGAACCTATGGTTCTGAATCGTGGTCAAGTTTATTCCACATAGTTGAGAGGCTAATTGGTTTTTTCCTTATTTTCTCCCTTTTAGGGTTGGGATTAAGGGAAGGAAAAAAAAAATGAATTTTCCCTCATGCAAGGGGCATCACCAATGCCTCTCTCCCATGCTCTCTCTCCCCCACAGTCTCTCTCTCTCTCTCTCTATCTCTCTCTCTCTCTCTCTCAGGCCTCTCCCTCTCACACACTCTCTCTCCCTCTCCTATGGTAGCTCCCAATCTCTTCTCCTTCACCATCTACGTTGCTTCCATGTGTCACCCTCACACTATCACCTAGCGCTACCCTCCCATCGGTCGGATCTCAGTCACCCTCACCCTCACAATGTCTCCTCTGTTCCTTCTCCCTTATCTCCTAGCTCTCCAATGATACAACCCCGATAAGATTTCCCCCTCTCTCATGGATTCCACCAGGATTCTAAGACAAGATCTTCACCTCCTCGCCTTTATCGCCACCTCTCATAGTAGCCGCACCCCTGTTGAAACCTCCCCTGCAGGATGCTGATGTCTCCTTCTCCTCCTTGTCGACCTTGCAGCTTCCATCACCATCACTAGCTACCTCATGTCGTCACTAGCCTCCGGATGCTGCAGCCCTCACGAAGCCTCTAGACACCATTGACTTCTCCTCCCTAGCACTGCTATAAGCTGCCGCACATCATCATAGGTTGCCTCAGTCAGACGACGTGGGACACTACCACCCTCACAAAGCCACTTGACACCTCCGACCTCTCCTCCCTAGCGCTACCATAGGCCATCATAGGATACCTCAGCCAGACGTCGCCGGGATGCTGCTACCCTCGTGAAGTTGTTGCCTCAGTCGCATGCCACCGACCTCTCCTATCTTAGAGCACCTCTCCTCCCTTACACCATCTCCTCACTATCGTTGCTACTTTCAATGTCGCATCTACGACCTCTCATAGACTCTATAGCTGATTTGTTATTCAAGCCATCACTATCGATGCTGACCTTTGTTGTGTAGGTCTCGGTGCGATTGACTAGGGGGGGTCGAATAACCTTGAAATCAGAGTTAAAAAAATTCTCTTGCTATTGAACTTAGGTAAGTATACACAGTTAGTTAATCAAATAAAAATAATAACTCATAAAATAAAAAGAGGCACAAGAATTACTTGGTTACAACCTAGATCTTTATTAATCCAAGGCAGTTAAAAAGCTCACTAAACGTACTCCTTTGTTGGAGGCAGAGTAGTCTCTTGCACACTTTTTAAGTTTAGAAAAGACTAGAAAAATGAATACAAGAGTTATTGTTTAATTTCTAACTCCATGGGGCTTTTTATAGCCTCTTGGGTTCAGTTACCGTTACTTGGAGGTGCCTCCAAAGCACTCCAAGGTGCCTTCAAATAGATAAAACTTTATCCACTCTTCAATAGTCAACCAATAGCTAACTAACGACTTTCTACATGTAAGGGTGCCTTCAACTTCCTTGAGGGTACCTCCTTTGAACAGGCGTGGGGTGCCTTCGTGCTCTTCTAATGCGCCTCCAGTTCTGAAAGCAGCAGCTCCACTGCTTATGCTTGAGGCACCTCCAAAAGCCTTGGAGGCGCCTTCACTCCAAGATGATTTCACATGGGTGATGCTCTGTTCAACTAGAGTGGAGCTCACCCGAATCCAACTCTGACCTTCTCTTTGAGTAAGCTTCCTCTTCAACTTCTTATCCCTCGAATGTCATGCACATCCTTCTCATCCATAAGTGTACTCTTCCGCATCTTCTCATCCCTTGGATGAACTGAGCCCGTTGGCTCCTTTCCCGTGTCATCCTTATCGCTTGCTACATCTTTTGCTCGACTTTTTATGTTTCTAAGTTCCTGCACAATTAGACACAAGACATTAAAATCACAAAACCCAAGTTAACCCGGATGACAACATCAAAACTAACCCAGGGTACTTACAATCTCTCCATTTTTGATGTACATCAACCTAAGTTAAGTAAGAGTAAATAAACAATAAAACTATTTAAGAACATAAATTTACAATTTATTACAAGTAACAAATTTGTAATAAATATATGAAATTTTGCAATAAGTACAAGAAATAATTTTGTAAAAAATATGCAATTATCTCCTCATTAACTTATTCCCTCTCCCCCTTTGATCACATAAAAAAAACTAAGGGTAATTAGTGAAAAAAAATATGTTTTTTTTTTCTAAGGTTGAAAAAACAAGTAAACAAGTTTGAATATTTTTCAGAGAGTTATTTTTCAAATATTCAAATTTGAGGGATTTAAAAACTAGATTTGACAAAAAAAAATTAAAATTATTTTTAAGTTTCAAAAAATATTGAAAATGTTACTTATGGTCAAATAGAAAAGATTGGATCAAGAATTTTTTTCATTAAAAATATATTTTTATTTTGACTAGAATGAATATTTTAATCAGAAATAATAATTTTCAAATTTAAATACTTTAAAAATAGAATCTGATTTCTAAAAATTATGATAATTTTCCTAAATATATTTTCCGACTACTTTTACAATTTGGCTCTTATAGTTTCTTATATACTAGTTTAGCCTTACATTATATGTAATATTACTTTTTGGTCTTTCTAAAATATTTTAATATGCATAATTATTTTGTAATATTTTTATTTGTTCCTTTAATTTATCATTTTCAATTTATCAAACTTTTCTAAAGGACATGCATTAACTAAAGTAGTTCTTAAGTCTAAATTTTCCCTTTATAATTGTATGCATTTCATCCTTGGCTTGTATAATGATCTAAAAAGCTTTTGTATACCTTCATATAGCTTATCAGGAGATAGGAGACATACCTCACTTACTGTGTCGTCCTTGTAATTCGATGCTCCTCCTTCATCGCTGCTTTCTTTCGACGTTTCTCTCTCATCATCTATGCTCTTCTTTGAGGTACTTTCGTTGTCTTTCTGGTGATCTGTCATTAGTGCTAGTTCGACATACTCTTCCAACTCATACTCAGATGATGACTTGTCCCATGTTGTTATGAGGTTCTTATGCTTGGTTTTATTTGACTCTTTATCCTTCTCTTTTGTCTTGTTCTTTAGTTCAAGATAATTATCTTTGATATGTACTTCTTCTTAACAATTATAGCACCGAACCTTTCTTCTTCCCCTTATTAGCTTTTTGGCTTGAAATTTGTTGAATTTGTTAGTTTTAAAGTGTTAGTATAAGCTCTAAGAGTCAATTATGAGATGATTGACATATCCAGATTAGAATCATTAAGTTAGATTCAAGTGAATCTAACCATATCAATTCAATCTAATCTGAATTAGACTTGAGTTAGACTCAAGTGAATTCATTCACTAAAGAGGATTAATGAAGAGTTAATTTTGAAATTCATTCAATTTCAAAAATTGAATTCAAAATAAAGAGTTTCAAAATGGCCTTAATGGAGTGGTAATGCTCATTAAGTCTCATTAAGTGAATTAATGCTCATTAAGTATTTTCATTGAATGAAGTACAAAAGCATTTTTCTCTCATTTTTGAGTATGATTTTTCATTCTTCTTCCTCTCCTCCCTTTCTTTGGCCGAAACTTATCAAGAGGGTTGCTAGCACAACCTTGAGTGTTGGTCTTCTCCATTTTCTTGTGTTCGTGTGAATATCGAAAGAGGCACGGACACGTGATCATGTTGAGATCCTAGCTATTGGGAGATCGAGTGCACGCTTTAAAGGTATAACCCTCTTATGTAAACCTTAGTATATGTATTTTCCTTTCGCATGGATCTTCTGGAGGAATTAGATATTTTCCGCTGCACTTTCGCGTGTTTAGCATCCTAGTTCCTTATAGTAGTATCAGAGCCACTTGCAAAGACATATACTAAGCTATTAGATTTTATATGTGATATAGAAATTGCATAAAAGGTTTACTATGATTTGTATGTTTATGAGTTTTATGTTGGGAATGAAACGGTGAGTATATAAACAAACTAAAGGATATATCATCTTCATACTTGTTATGAACGAGTGCTATAACCTATTTCATTTGATAGAAATATACTTCCAAGGTTTCGGCCAATAGAAGTTGTGAACAACAATGTGGTCTCAGCCAAAGTGTTGTGGACAACATGGTCTCTCAGTTTTTGTGGATAGTAGGGTCTCAGGTATAACAGCAACTCATATAACTCGGGTATAGCGGGATAATTGTGGTGTTGTGGCTCATAACTCTTTGTTAAAATCATAGCAGATATATATATATATATATATATATATATATAGTGCATGGTTATGGCCTTTAATTCCAATGTGATTGGATGTGTGTTGTAATTCATAATACGACCTACGTGTCGTGCCTTCATCTTTTATCACTCTTGTTGTAAATTTAGACTACCCTAGAATATAACTCGAGGATTCTTTAAATTTTGTAATGTACAAATTAGAGAAGAATTAGTCTACTGGACGATGGTGGAAAAGGGAGAAGGCACTACAACAAAATCGCTCATAGACATCGGTTTTCCACCGGTGTCTATTTGATTTTCGACCGATGTCTATGAAGCCGATGTTAAAAGTCTGTCATTTTAGACATCGGGTTAAAACTGGTGTAGTATCACTTAACGACACCGGTTTTCGAATCGGTTATTAACCGGTGTAGTATCACTTAACGACACCGTTTCATACACGGTGTAAAACCGATGTAATATAGTATGTTAATAACACCAGTTTTGGCAGCGATAAATGACCGATGTAATATTACTTTATAACACTGGTTTTACATCGGTGGAAAATCGATGTAATATGTATTTTTTCTAACAGCACAGATTTGATTTTAAAACCGACAATAAAAAAAAATACACAAATATTCACAAATTGTACAAATATTCTTCATTCAATAATATCCATAAAATACACAAATATTCACAAATTATATAAATAATCTTCTTACAACAATATCCATAAAATACCCAAACATTCTTTTTACATCAAAAGCTAACTAATAGATATCAAAATCAAAGTATAACATTCTGTTAACACATTAAGGTACAACTGTCTCAAATGTAATCTAGCATGCATTCAGCCCACTCGAACCGCACGTCATCAATTTCAACTCTGGAGTACTTGAGATTTGTAAACTGTAAAAACACATAAATAATATATTAGTAAATCAAGACAAAAAATCATAGTTGAAAAAGTAGTAAGAGCACCAGGTAACAAGATGACTAATTTGAATGCTTAAAAAGAGACCTATTCATCATTTATCTCAACCACATCAATGCTTACTTCAATGCTTGCAATAAGGATCTTCAGTGATTCACAAGGTATCAGAAAGTTGAATTTGCAGTTACAAATGAAGTAAAAGAATCATATTCAGCTGTCAAAAGATAACTAGGTCCATGCTCTTAGAGAGAACCATACAAAACAAAATGAAAGGTTTTGAACATAAAAAAAAAAATGTTAGTCATGCCAAGACTGAGATCACTCATCTATCTATCATTTCAACCTAATAAATTAGTTACTTTGGTTTTACAAAGTCTCTCAATTGTGTAGGAAGATCATAGAAGAATATTCCTGATAAAAGTTAACTTTCTTTAGTAGAAACAACCAATAGCGCTATAACAAATCCAGGAACAGCAACCAACCATTAGTCACTAATATATGAAGAGATTGCAAATGGAAGTGAACTTAAAGAAACAAAAAGAGCAAATAAAAATCAACTAGACAGCAATGGATCCAACATAAAAAATTGTGCAAAAAATAATAAATAATAATAAGGGTTACAAATCACTCCTGCACAATCAGCACTACACTTGCTTCCAACTAAGAGAGCCTATAATTAAACAATCAAAAGTGTACCAATAATTCTCCTTTCTGATAAATAGCTATAATAATAAATCAAAAGCATAGCATGTTTTGCTCATATAGCTAACAATAAAAGTGAAACAAAAAAATATAGCTCTTGGGAATTAACTGACACGTATAGTAAACATGACCACCAAATCAAAGATGAAGTGTGTGAAAAATACCTTTGGTTTCTCTTCCTCCTTTGGTTTCAGTAGCTCTTCCTTTGAAATAGCTTTCCCTGCAGAAAATAATTCAGTCACTCAGCAGTCAGAAACATGCAAATATAAAACTACAAAACCGGTAGAATCTGGGCTTCCAAATGTACATGAAAAAATTTCAAATTCAATGCTGTGTCAGAGAACTCAAACCTTTTGCATCACGATATACTGGTTCTGCACTTTTACCACTCAAACTAGGATCCAAGGATGCAAATCTGGGACAAAAAAACAAAGAATAGTGAACATATATATACCAGTCGTGAAGGCATACTCAGCCGATGTCGTATCCGTTTCCCAGTCCTTCCATCTGTGTATCTGCCCAAGAGAAGATTATCAATGCAAAGTGGATACTGCAACAGCTAAACTAAATCATCCTCAGGCAATGCTATGGAATTATTCAGAATGATACATAATGTAATCCACTACTCTATCACTGCAGATTCACCTTTGCTCTTCCAAGGACCATTATAAGAGCACTATTTACCACATGAAACTCAGCCAAAAAGAAGATCAGAATGTGCAACTGGTGCAAGCCTGTGGCAGTAATCAGTTGCTCCTTTTCCTACAAGTGATCGCAACTGAACATTTTAGTGAAAGCTTCTTAGATTTTGTTTACAATAGATTATTTTCAACCAAACAATCAGAGAATTGGAAGTTGCTGTGCACTACTCACTGGGGGGCATTCAACCACTGAATCACCAGCAGCTAAAATCCTGCGCTTCAGGTGTGACTCCGTCAGCACCAGCGCAAGCAGCCGCCTTTTATTTCTGCCAGTTGACTCTGCATCAGGGCGACATGGCAGCATAGAATCTGCAACTGCCTTTGGCACGCAGATTTTCGCGATCTGGTCCTGACTAAATGTCAACAGCAAGGAGATGAAGCCGAGAATCATCAACTCTGCGAAAACCACAATGGATCACAGAGTTACAGTAATTCATCTATTCCGGATACCATGCACGTCGAAAGAGTGCTCCAATTTAGGTATGAACTTTCTGGTTTTACCGGCTTTCACCTTCTCAAGAACTTCAAAAAGAGTTCTCTTTTGCCTCTTGATAAACCACTGACAACGAAGTCAAAGCAGATGTAACTGTCAGTCATATGAGAAAATGATGCTAATGCAGGACAAGATGGAGTAGCATAATTCCTTTGAAATGAAAAAGATAAGCCATTCAAGGATCTGAAGTATGAAATTATCAGGACAATTTCTCACTTGCAGCCCCAGACATTCCAGAAACTGAAAAATGATTAATCTTTAAGATATAAACTGAGAATTTATAAAACCATGCTTCCTCGTGAAACATGACTGATAACTCGTAAAGAAACCGCTTTCGCTTCATTTAATTTCTTGATGTTACTGATAACTCCCAAAGAAAAGCTAAAAGGTCCTGAACTATGGAATTTGTGAATTTTCAGGCCAGTTGCAATAGCGTCAACTAATTTACGAAAACAATTTTTTGAAATTTTGTTTAAACAGACAACATCTAGCAAGGCCAAGACAAAAGAAAAGGTAAATATCACGCATTACTAGTACTAACCTCATTGTCAAAATAACAGATCTTAGCTACCAGTGAAATTCCTGATTATGTTTTTCCTGTGTATAGAAATACACATGATAAAAGTGTTAACTTCGAACACAATTTAGCAGCAAAAAACTGAATATTTACAGATAGCACAAGCTTAAATTCTAAACCATTTGTTCAGGAATGCATATAGGGAGGTACAAATACAATGATGATTTCATCAGGGGGAAAAAAATTGAAGCACACTTCTCCAAAAAGAAATGGCAATACAATATATAGATAGCAGACAATAAATAATCAAACAAAGTTCACAAACTTCTAGAGGTAAATTGGAACATACTAGTAACACAGAAATGAAGCATATTATAATTCAATTATAATCAATTTAAATATGTTTGATGGTGTTAGTCAATAGTTCCCCCGAATTATTTGATCTAGGACAACACCAACTTGTGCCACTATGGTAAATGCCAACATCCTCCGCATCTACACATCTGACGGGAGTAGAATGGAAGGGGCTCCCAAAATCTGAGCATTCACTAGCTTTAACTCAGAGCAAACAATATGAAGGCACATAATAGTGAAGACCTTGTCAGAACTATTCTAAATGACCTTGACAATTGAAGTGATTTATAAAATACTACAGTCAACTCAAAAATCTAAAGTCAACCAATGTGAGTAACTATCCCAATGTCTTATCTTAATTGGAAGAGATCGCCGATTACATCATGAACCACAAACCAAACTCAAACTATTGCAGCACGCAAAGCGTAGTTCTTTCCTTTCAATTTCTTCATAGTAATAGTAATGGACACAACGGGGCTTGAAATATCAGTAATAGGAGACATTAAGGAGGTAGTCAAAGAGTTTGACTTTTTACCATGTACAAAGTACAAAATACAATGTACAAAATGTGACACCAAAGTTACAATGGAGATTAGATCAAGTGGTCAATGACAAATACAAAACCTGATGGTGAATCTATTGTTGAAAGGATGAACCAAAATTGCACCAGTATCTTGCTGAACTTTCTCAGTAATACTCTCTCTTGATTGGATCGTTGATTCACTCCAGAAGATTTGACCACCATACCGCCTGACATTCTCAACCTTGCATTTTGGAGCATTTTTCGGTATGACAACATATGCTGGGATTCCACGGAGCTTTGCAGCCAAAGCCACTGCTGCAGCATGGTTACCACTGCAATAAAAAACTATATTACCGACCTAAGAAAAAACAAGAATAACAAAAAACAAAGGCATACTAAAAATAAATCACATTATTGTTTGAAATTATATGGAGATAACCTGCTGTGTGTCAAAACGCCTTTGGCAGCTTGATCATCAGAAAGGGAGAATATAGCATTTGAAGCTCCCCTAATCTTAAAGGCTCCTCTGAAATAAAATTGATAAAGTTGCTAACTACTAAATATTCTGATTCTTCATAAATTGTTCGAGATAATTGCCTTATTCAAGATAGGATCTCTACCCTTTTTGAAAGCATTCACACTTGAAATACAACCGTTTGGAAGCTATAGAATCTAAAGACTTCGAGGTAAGCACTGGAGTTTCATGAATATATGGAGCAATACGGACTCTCGCCTCCCTTATGGAAGCAATATCAGCAGCATAGTTATCGTTTTTCACTTGTTTCCCATTGTCCATTAGACCTATCCACAGCAACAAATGCTTCAGTATGTTTTGCACGTATCTATATAGTTAATGGTAAAAATTGCACTTTTTCCAACTATACCGATGAATTTAAACAAGTGGTGAGAAATCCTAATCCACACACAAAAAAACTAGTCAACGATGACAGAAATCTACCGTAGAAAAGCATGTAACCAAAAAAAAAATCTCATTCAGGCATTTCCACAAGTAACCTGCCTACCAAATTGATCCGGAGCTGATATAACGAAAATCGAGAGACGAAATGGAGAACATAGAAAAGAGAGAGGAGCAGTCGACCTCTAAGAGATAAACAGCGATCGTGGTTCTCCGGCGTGAAGTCCAGCGTCGGAGGAGGTTTCGCGGCGAGGAAGGTGCGGTGGCTCGCGGCGAGGAAGGTGGCTGGTCGCGAAGAGGAGCTCGCTCGTGGAGAGGGCGGTGGCTCGCGGAGAGGAAGGTGGCTAGGGCTCGCGGAGAGGAGCTCGCTCGCGGGCGGTGCTTTTTTTGATGCGACGCGGCTTTTTTTTTTCTTCTTCCGCGGACTGGACCAACAAAAAAAACAAGCGAGACTGCGAGCAACGTGGCCGAGGTTTCACAACGCGGACGGAGAAGCAAGGGCGTCGATCTAGGAAGGAGAAGAGGCAGATGAGGTTGAGAGAGATGGTCGGAGGTTTAGGTTTAGGTTTAGACGAGAGAGATGGTCGCGTGAGGAAGGGGCGCGATATAGATTTAGGTTTGGAGGGAGCAAATTTTGGCTGTGGGAATATTAAAATATTTTATTTTGGTTCATTAACACCGGATTTTAAAAACTGCAGTTAAAATCGGTGTCTATTAACGAAAAAAAAAGGCGCTCATAGACATCGCCTAAAAAATCGATGTCTATGAGCTAAAATCTGCGCTCATAGACACCGGTTTTTGAAAAAACCGGTGTAAAATACTCAAAGACATCGGTTTTTGCTTAAAACCGTTGTTGTTCCACTGATGTCTATGAGGGTTTTTGTTGTAGTGAGGACAACAACACACGGCAACCAAGGAAGCACTTGGAGAAGATGATTTGACCTAGGTTGGCTTTTCAATCTTCTCATTGGCTTGAGAAGATCATAGATGATGGAGCCATAACCATGTCACATTTCATTTTGAATATATGTTGATGTGTGCTATGATTGTGTGCTAAGTGTAGTTTAATAATAATTGGGTCCTTTTAATATATGTCTACTAAAGTTTGGTAATCACTTCTAGCTCGATCAATTGTAGTCAGTGTTGGGATGTATACTATAAGCCTAGCTTTTGTATGAACATCTGTTTTGAAATATTTTGAAATGAGAATCACTTTGGTCAAATGTTTGCATTTTATATATATGTCAATGCAGTTGTCCATTTAATTTATATTATAGATAACATGGTGGGTGGTGCCTCACAGAAGATCATGTTATCGGTTCCTTATAAATTATAAATAGTGGCTCACAACCAAGATGGATTGGGACAAACCATTGGAACGATTGTGGTATAATTTCGTATTAGTCTATCTCGACTATAAAATTACACTAGTACACTATGTGTGTATTGAGCAGGACCATTTGAGGTTGTTTGATTTATACTGACTACATAAAAGAACAAAACTTCTGTTATTATGGATGTGCGTCCTCTTAATCCCTATATAATAATAAGCATGTATACTTAGTATTTATTTCTTTAACTTATCAATGAGTGAGATTTGTTCGTTAAATCAATAGGCCTGATGAGTTGGGAAATCTTACTATTTATATGGTGTGTTGTTGATTATAGAAGGAATCTGTGTCCTAATTATTTAGGCTGATGATGTCCCCTTGGGGAGCTTATAAGGATTATCATGTAAACCCTACAGGTGGACTTAGTCCGACATGATAATAAAGTTGAGTGGTACTACTCTTGGAATTAGATGTTAATTAATTGAGTTATCAGTAACTTATTTAATTAACGGACATACGATATCTTAAACATAGGAGTTTAACGTACTCATGATAAGAAGGAGCTCATATTATAATATGGGATTGGTGCGGTAGTTCAATAATAACCCTTTAGTGGTATGAGTTATTATTGATGGACTTGAGTTGGGTGTTCGGGCCGAACACAGGAAGCCCAAGCCCATCAGGAGAGGCGTAAACCAATTCCTCCTCTAGGTCCCTGTTGTAGCCTCTATATAAAGCCTTGCATCCACCCATCGGACTTGGTTTTTGTTTTTGGTTTTCTCTTCCTTACCTAGGGCTGGCGGCAAGCTTATAAAAGGGAGTAGGTGGTGCCTCCAAAACCTAATTTTCCACTTTTCTCTCCCCTCCTTGTGGGCGGTGCCCCTCTTCCCTTGCTAGGGCTAGCGGCACATAATTCCCACAAGCCTCCTCCATCTTCCTAAGGGCCGGCGCCCCCCTCATCTCCCCTCCCTAAGGGTCAGTGCCTCCCTTATCTCTCCTTGCTAGGGTCGGCGCCCCTTTTCCCTTGGTGGCCGGCGGCTTGAAGAAGAGGAAGAAGAGGAAGAAGAAGAGAAGGTGCCCCATCCTAGTGCTCCCTTGGTGGTCGACGGTTTGGAAGAGAAGAGAAGAAGGGTGGTTTTGTCTTGGTAGATCGTCTCCCATATGATGTCCAAGAAGAGGAGAGGAATACGACAGAAGATCAAAAGGTCTTTAGCTACAAAGAAAGGTACAACTAGTTTTTTAATTCCGCTGCATAATTAGTTTTGTTTTCTTCGTATCGATTTTGAATACCAACACAAGAGGCCAGTGATCTTGTACTTCAATCAAGGTATGCTTTGATCCGTCAAGAACTTACTTGATTGATCAAACACATGTCTGATCGAACATGCGAGTTGCTTGGAAAAGTTCTGTATTTGTATAATTTTTTATACAGGGAAATTTAAATAGAACAGAATTCCAGCGCCTTCAAGTGGTATCAGAGCATGTTTTCTGGTTCTGTGTGATTGGTTTTCGGTTAAATTATGCGCTGCTCATACATAAGTTTAGGCAGGATAATAGTAGGATGTGCAAGATAGATTAACTCTGTGGTTGCAGACATCCTAGATCCAACTTTTATGGCTTTGTGTGTTTGTGTGTGATTTGAACCCTCGGGCATGTCGATGTTATTTTGTGTGCATGATTATAATAATTAAATGCAGTCGATCGCTGCATTATTATTATTTTTTTACATTCTGTTAGATCTAGATTACATGTAAATTCCTTTGTGGAATATAGGATCGATAAATGTAATTTTTATTTTTTTTGTTGCAGCTTGTATGCTTGCTATGCGTGGTGCTATTTTGAGGACCAGAGGTGCGGCGAAGAAGGAAGCAAGATAGACGTAACGACTTGATCCATTGGCGGCATATTGGAGGATAGCGTTGGATTAGGCCATAATAGTTGGAAATTTTATTTTCATATTTATTGCCTTTATATGCTGTTTTATGTGTTGTGATTTGTGTGCTGTGATATGTGTGCCATGATGTGCGTGCATGCTTAAAATTCCTCGATTTAAAAAACTAAGTAGGAGATGGATTATTTAAATAAATTCCACGGTCTCTATTATTGGTTTGTAAGTGATGCATTCAAACTTGCGCATTGACTTTAAGTGCCTTCCTCTATATCGGATGAGTTTGTTTGCAGGTCACTGGATCAAACTTCCTCTATGAATGATTATAGAAAATTATTTAGGTATGTGTGATCTTCTCCATCTGAAGGGGCACAATCCTAATTAATGGGCTAAGTATCAAGTAATGGTATATACTTAGGTGCATTTAATAGTATCCTCCCCATCAGAGTCACTGCTATTATTTGTGTGGCCGGAGATGAACCAACTATTAATTTTATTTGTCATAAAGTTAGGTTGACAAGATAATAAAATTAATGGGTAAAACCTCCTCTTGCAAATGTTTAAATTAGTATACGTCCACACTATCGTGGCATACGAAATTCACGGTGTTTTGAGATGTTGGTGAATTTAAATTATATTGTTTGAGGAATCAATATTCTTTTAAATTCTAAAGTTTTGATCAAATATTTTATTTTGTGATTTTCAATATTTTAAAATGACTTTCAATCCTCTTGCTGTTATTTTAAAAGAAAATAAACTTACTGGTCTAAATTATATTGATTAGAAACAGAACTTGGACATTGTCTTAACTACTGAAGAATACAGGTTCGTACTTCTTGAGGTCTGTCCAAGCGTGCCTGATAAGGATTCTAGTGAAGAGGAGATAGAGAGACATATGAAATGGGTCAAGGCAGATGAGATGGTGCGGTGTTACATTTTGGCTTCTATGTCAAATGTGCTGCAACATCAGCATCAGGCCCTACCCACTACCTATGACATGATGCTTAATCTCAAGGAACTCTTCGAACACCAGAATCGGGGTGCCAGGTAGGAGGCCATGAGAAACTTAATGACGACCACCATGACTAAGGGGACACCCGTGAGGGATCATATCCTCAAGATGATGGCTCATTTGAATGAGATGGAAGTCCTTGGAGCTGAAATTGATGGGGAAACCCAGGTCGATATCATTCTCCAAACGCTGCCCAAAAGTTTTGAGCAGTTTCGCCTAAATTATAACATAAACAAAAGGGTTTATTCGTTGGCGAAACTTCTGACATAACTCTAAGCTACAGAAGGGCTATTTCGTCAAAGTTCTCAAGTTCACATTGCTGAAAACGTTTCTACCTCTAAGCCGAAAGGCGGAAAGAAGAAGAAGAAACATGTTAGTTCGGCAAAGAAAGTGATTCGACCTCAAGGGACTAGGCCGCAGGCAGGTGTGAAGAAGCCGAAGGGCAAGTGTTTCATATGCAAGCAGTTTGGATATTGGAAGGTGGACCGTCCTCGTAGAAAAGAGAACAATAAAGTTATATCTTATTCATTAGTTGTTGAAACATGTTTAGCGGTACTATCTACCGGTACCTGGTATGTAGATACGGGAGCCACTGATCATGTCTGCAATTCATTACAGGGGTTCCAGGAAACCAGACGACTACATGAAGGGGAGATCACCGTCTACATGGGCAATGCTACGAAAGTGGCGGCTATTGCAGTGGGAGATGTTTATTTATCTTTTGATAGGAATAAAATTTTGATTTTGAAAAATTATCTTTATGTACCATGTTTTGGAAAGAACTTGATTTCAGCTTCCAAATTATTTATGGATGGATATTCTATTTCTTTTGATGACAAAGTAGTTGTCAAGAAAAATAGGGTGGTTATCTGTTTTGGTGTGTTGGTTGGTAATTTGTATACTCTTAATTCAATAACTCCCATGATGCAACAAATGTAAATTAATAACACATCTTCTAATTCTAATTAGAGAAAGCAACCTTTGGAAATGAACCAAATATATCTTTGGAATCTAAGGTTGGGTCATATTAACTTGAGTAAGATTCAAAAGTTAATAGCCGATGGACCTTTGGGTTCATTGGTAGTGGAAAATTTTTCGACCTACGAGTCTTGCTTGGAAGGAAAAATGACCAAGAGGCCTTTTAAGGCAAAGGGATATAGAGCCAAAGAAGTATTAGAATTGGTTCATTTTGATTTGTGTAGGCCTATGACTATCTAGGCAAGAGGTGGTTTCGAATATTTTGTCTCTTTTATGGATGACTATTCGAGATATGGGTACATTTACTTGATGCGCTGCAAGTATGAGTGTTTTGATAAGTTCAAAGAGTACAAGACTGATGTGGAGAAATGTCATGGTAAAAGTATCAAGACACTACGGTCTGATCGTGGTAGAGAGTACCTCTTAGGAGAGTTTAGGAGTTACTTATCAGAGGCCGGGATTCAATCCCAATTGTCTGCACCTGGTATACACTAATAGAATAGTGTGGTGGAACGAAGGAATATGACTCTTATGGAAATGGTTAGAACAATGATGAGTTATTCATAATTACCAAATTCATTTTGGGGATACGCTCTGGAAACAACGGTGTACATTCTGAATTTGGTACCTTCTAAGTCAGTACCCTCTACTTCCACAAAATTGTGGAATGAGCGTAAGCCTAGTTTGAAACACATTCAGATTTGGGGTAGTCCAGCACATGTGCTGAAGGGAGACTCTAATAAGTTGGAATCACATACAGCAGTTCGCTTGTTCGTGGGATATCCTAGAGGAACGAAAGGTGGTTTGTTTTATAGTCCTAAAGATCAGAAGGTCATTGTTAGCACCAATGCCCGATTTTTAGAAGATGACTATGTAATGAACCACAAGCCTTTGAGTAAAATTGTTCTTGAGGAAATAAGAGAGAACACTTCTAATTTAGTACCAACGATACAAGATGAGATACCACAAGTAACTACAACACGTGTCACAAATAATGCATAATTACAGCTAGTGCCACGTCGTAGTGGGAGGGTATTAGGCAACCAAATAGATTCATGTTTTTGGGAGAGTCTTCAGACTTGATCCCTAGACATATGATGAGGCACTCCAAGATAAAGATGCAGCATCTTGGCAAAGTGCAAAGAAATCTGAAATAGAATCTATACATTCTAATCAGGTCTGGGAGCTTGTAGAACCACCAAATGGTGTAAAAGCCATTGGATGTAAATGGGTCTGCAAAAGGAAAAGAGGAACAGATGGGAAGGTGGAAACCTTTAAAGCAAGGCTTGTTTCGAAGAGGTATACTCAGAAAGAGGGAATCGATTATGAGAAAACCTTTTCGCCGGTAGCCATGCTTAAGTCTATCTGGATTCTTTTATCTATGGATTATGAGGTTTGCCAAATGGATGTCAAGACAGCTTTCCTTAATGGAAGTCTTGAAGAAAACATCTATATGAAGCAACTAGAGGGATTCATTGCGAAGGGCAAAGAGCATCTTGTATGTAAGCTCAATCGGTCCATTTATGTACTGAAGCAAGCTACGAGATCTTGGAACATCCGGTTTAATGAAGTGATCCAGTCTTATGGATTCATTCAGTGTCCGGATGAGTCTTGTGTATACAAGAAAAGTGACGAAAACATGGTGGTATTTCTTATACTATACATAGATGACATTTTGCTCATTGACAACAATGTCAAAGTGTTGTCAAACGTAAGAGTATGGTTGTCCAAGCAGTTTGATGTGAAGGACTTGGGAGAATGTGGACATATTCTTGGGATCAAAGTAATGAAGGATCACAAGAAAAGGATGTTGTGCTTATCCCAAGCTTCATACATCGATACTATCCTATCTCGTTTTAGCATGCAAAACTCCAAGAAAGGTTTTCTACCTTTTCGACATGGAGTACCTTTATCTAAAGAAATGTGTCCTAAGACACCAAAGGAGATAGAGGAGATGAAGACAGTTCATTATACTTCGGCTGTAGGAAGCTTAATGTATGCGATGCTATGTACGAGACCGGATATCTGTTTTACCGTGGGAATGGTTAGTAGATGGTAAAGTAACCCAGGACCAGGACATTGGACTGCCATAAAGCATATATTAAAGTACCTAAAAAGGACTAGAGATTATATGCTAGTTTACCAGGCAGATGATTTGCTCCCTGTGGGTTACACAGATTTAGACTTCCAATTAGATATGGACAATAGTAAATCAACCTCGGGGTATGTGTTTACTTTGGGAGGTGGAGCCATAGCATGGAGTAGTGTTAAGAAGAAATAAGTTTCAGACTCCACCATGAAAGCTGAGTATGTGACATCCTTTGAGGCAGCCAAAGAAGTTGTATGGCTCAGAAACTTCTTGATAAACTTAGATGTGATTTATGGTTTGCCCAAAGTTATCACAATTTATTGTGATAACAGTGGTGCAGTAGCAAACTCGAAGGAACGAGGAGCCCATAAGGTAAGTAAACACATTGAGCGCAAGTATCACCTGATACGACACATTGTAAAACGAGGAGAGGTTGTTGTCGCTAAGATTACATTAGTAGATAACCTGACAGATCCTTTCACTAAGGCTCTTCCGGTGAGAGCTTTTGATAGGCATGTTGAGGGGATGAGAATCAGATGTATGGCAGCATAGTCTTTTAGTATAAGTGGGAGATTGTTGGGATGTATACTATAAGCCTAACTTTTATATAAACATCTATTTTGAAATATTTTGAAATGAGAATCACTTTGGTCAAATGTTTGCATTATATATATATGTCAATGCAGTTGTCTATTTAATTTATATTGTAGATAACATGGTGTGTGGTGCCACACAGAAGATCATGTTATCAGTTCCTTATAAATTATAAATAGTGGCTCACAACCAAGATAGATTGGGATAACTATTGGAATAGTTGTAGTGTAATTTGGTATTAGTCTGTCTTGACTATAAAATTACACTAGTACACTATGTGTGTATTATGTCAATGCAGTTGTCTATGTAGTGTCAAATGTTTGCATTTTATATATATGTCAATGCAATTGTCTATTTAATTTATATTGTAGATAACATGGTGTGTGGTGCCACACAGAAGATCATGTTATCAGTTCCTTATAAATTATAAATAGTGGCTCACAACCAAGATAGATTGGGATAAACTATTGGAATGGTTGTAGTGTAATTTGGTATTAGTCTGTCTTGATTATAAAATTACACTAGTACACTATGTGTGTATTGAGCAGGACCATTTGAGGTTATTTAATTTATACCGACTACATAAAAGAACAAAACTTCTGTTATTATGGATGTACATCCTCTTAATCCCTATATAATAACAAGCACGTATACTTAGTATTTATTTCTTTAACTTATCAATGGGTGAGATTTATTCATTAAATCAATAGGCCCGATGAGTTGGGAAATCTTACTATTTATATGGTGTGTTGTTGATTATAGAAGAAATCCGTGTCCTAATTATTTAGGATGATGATATCCCCTTGAGGAGTTTATAAGGATTATCATGTAAACCCTGTAGGTGGACTTAGTCCGGTATGATAATAAAGTTGAGTGGTACTACGCTTGGAATTAGATGATAATTAATTGAATTGCCAGTAACTCATTTAATTAACGAACATACGATATCTTAAACACATGGAGTTTAACGCACTCATAATAAGAAAGAGCCCATATTGTAATATGGGATTGGTGCGGTAGTACAATAATAACCCTTTAGTGGTATGGGTTATTATTGATGGACTTGAGTTGGGTGTTTGGGACAAACACAGGAAGCCCAAACCCATTAGGAGGTCTAAACCAATTCCTCCTCTAGGTCCTTGTTGTAGCCTCTATATAAAGCCTCGCATCCACCCATCCGACTTGGTTTTAGTCTTTAGTTTTCTCTTCCTTACCTAGGGCCAACGACAAGCTTATAAAAGGGAGTAGGTGGTGCCTCCAAAACCTAATTTTCCACTTTCCTCTTCCCTCCTTGTGGCCGACGCCCCTCTTCCCTTGCTAGGGCCGGCGACACATAATTTCTGAAAGCCTCCTCCACTTTCCTAAGGGTCGGCGCCCCCCTCATCTCTCCTCCCTAAGAGCCGGTGCCTCCCTCATCTCTCCTTGCTAGGGCAGGCGCCCCTTTTCCCTTGGTGGCCGACAGCTTGAAGAAGAGGAAGAAGAGGAGAAGGTGCCCCATCCTAGTGCTCCCTTGGTGGCCGGCGATTTGGAAGAGAAGAGAAGAAGGGTGGTTTTATCTTGGTAAATCGTCGGCCACACGACATCCAAGAAGAGGATGTTAGAGTGTATACTAAAAGTCTAGCTTTTTGTAAACTTTTTATTTTGAAATAAAGAATCACATTGGTCAAATGCCTACATTTATGTGCTAAGTGTAGTTGTTCAATTAATTTATATTGAAGATAACATGGAGTGTGGTGACACAGAAGATCATGTTATCAATTCCTTATAAATTATAAACAGTAGCTTACGACTGAGATGGAAAGGAACAAACCATTGGAATAGTCATAGTGTAATTAGGTATTAGTTTATCTTGACTGATAAATTATACTAGTACACTCTGAGTGTATTGAGCAGGACCATTTAAGGTAAGTTCTTTTTATATTGACTTAATAAAAGAACAAGACCTTTGTTATTATGGAAGTGTGTGCTCTTAATCCCGATATAATAACAAGCATGTTTACTTAGTATTTATTTCTTTGACTTATCAAAGGGTGAGATTTAGCTCAATAAATCAAGAGGTCCGATGTAACGACCACACTCCTTACTACTACTCTGAGGGTGACCGCTACTGATTCTACTAACTACACATAACTGGTACTACCTACTTAACACTAGAAATGCTTTCAACTATTTGTTAAAAACATATCACATATCAAAAATGCTTTAAACTGTTCTTATAGTATTATTATTTTTTTAAAAACATGCAATTAAGTGAGACAACAAGTAAGTGTAACATATAGACAATGAACTTAAATATCTCTACTGTTTGCAACTCCCTTTATTAACTTGCATTCATGAAATCCTACCTAACATTCCTTGTTACAAAATGTAGTTATTCATTCTACAACCAAACAGTAATTAAGAGGAAGTGAAATAGAATACTACTTATTCATTTCATCTCAAGCCGAACCACATGCTTTTCTTTCATACACATGCTTTTCTTTCATACACCAAAACTCTTACTGCTCATGCTTTTCTAACAAAACGAAACAGTGCACATTTTTTTTATAGACAAAAGAATTCCTGCAGATATGATTCCCACGGCAGAAATAAAACTCCAGCTTTAGCACATGAATACCAACATACATGAGAGACTACTGTGCAATCAAATCCAAACTTCCCAGCAGATTTAACCTTCCAGAAATTTAACATTCTAGCAGAGTATAAAGAAGTAATGAACATAAGCATTTAACATCCGAATGATTCCAGAAATTCAACAGAACAAAAGCATTTGAACAACATCAAAACAGCAAAACAGAAAGAGCAAAAAGAATCTGTATTTCTCTAAATTCTCCTAGTTATTTAAGAAGAAAACTAATTAAATTAACTTGCAGCAATTTCTTAGCAAGGTCCCAAGCTTCCATAACAGCCACCACACACACCATCAACGTCTCCTTGTCGCCTTCTTCTACACCACTTTAGCCTTTCCTTTATTTTTATCTGTATCTGCAGTAGGAGGAAAGTAGTATCTATAAGCTAAAAGCTTAGTAAGTGCTTTCTACTCACAAAATCCGATAAGGAATGCATAAGAATTAAAGAAAACAGGGAGTACATGCTCAACATGAAAATAGCAGATAGAACTACATCATGCATCTCTAAAGGAAAACAACAATTTAACTTGCTAGAATTTGCAACTTAGATAAAAGAACTTGTTCTGTTTGTTTCTAAATTAATACTTGTATACTTTAAAAATAATATTCAACTTTACTTGGGCCCGGCATTGTACCACTTTGCGCGCCTTTCTTAATGAGAATTGAGGTAGCTAATCCCAAAACCATTAAGACACTTCTAGACCTTATGTCTAGGGGCAACTTGGAGCCCATCCCTTGGACCTTGTGTCCGGTACATGCCCTTTTAAAAGTAAAATACTTTTCTTTATATCCTTCTTTAAATACTTCTTGTAATAAAATGCCTTGGCATTTATTTAAGCACTTAGTGTGCTTTGATTCTAAATTCTGGAATTCAAGATCAATTTGTGACCTTAGTCTTACTTTGCTTGTACTTCTTACATATATACATTATGCAAGGGATTCTAAAACCATATGCCACTAATATATATCTGGATATATTCAAAACAACTCAATCAGAAATTTGAAGCCTACATGGTCTTAGCAAATAAGTTTGATCAGGCTCACGGCAGTAACAGGTTCCAAATGACAAGCTTGTGAAACTAATTATTTTTGAATCTTAACCATTCTTTAATCATGCTGTGACTGGAAAGAAGCATAGCTACTTAGACATGCTTGTAATGTAAGTAAATACATCTAGATAAGCATGCTATAACAATCCAAGAAAACACTTAACAATCTGTCCGTGCTAAAGAAAACAGCAAAAGACTTGAATCAAAACCCAAACCAAAATGCTAGCAAAGGTTGAAATTTGGACATTAGGCTAGAATGAAGGGCTGCTCTTGTTCATTACACAACAACAAGAAAATGCAAACAAAAACCCCAAAAGCTACTCCTACCGCAGGTGAGAAGCACTTACAACGGTATTCTTGGACTTACAACCCGAGGAGCGCCCTAGGTTTTCGGTAGAGCTTCGATTTCTCCCTTTTCCTTGTGTTCCCCTAGCTTTCCTTGCCGGAAAGGTCACCCACGGGTGGAGATCGGCCAGAAAACACCTCGCCGACGCCGGAGGGAGGAACCCTAGCCTTGGCTGGGGTTTTCGCCCGAGAGGAGAAACGGCGCCGCGTGCGTGAGGAGAAAGGAAATTTTGAGAGAAAATTTTAGGTTTTCCTCTCTTAACTTAACCTCTTTTACAACCTAGGTTATTTTATTAATTACTATACCTTAAATATATTTCTCTCCCTTTTAGGTTAACACAGCCCGCTGGCGCAGCTGGTCAGCTGAGTTTTGCTTGAAGCCACAGGTTCGGGTTTCAAATCCTCAGTCGCGCACTTTTAATTCCAATTTATTTTAAACGTTCCCAACTATAGCTTAAATATATTTCGCTACATACTTGGTTAACAAATCACGCGCAGCTCAGCTGGTTGGGCTGGTTTTCGCTTGGGTTAGTCCGACCCGAGGTCGTGGTTTCGAATCTCACCTTCTACATTTTTTGGTCAAAACTTCTTTCTTTTGTAACCCTACCAAACGACCTCGAAAATTTGCATAAAAATGCTCTAAAAATTCCTAAAAATCTCTAGAATATTTTAAAAGTATTTCCAAATATTTTTATGGACTTTTAGAACTTAAAATAAGGAAAATTGGGTCGTTACAATTCCCCATACCTTATAAAAAGTTCGTCCTCGAACTTAGAATAGCTCTGGATACTTCTGTCTCATACTGTCCTCCCGCTCCCAAGTGACTTCCTCGTGCTTCTGGTTTTGCCAGACGACCTTCACTAGTGGTACTTCCTTGCTTCTTAGTCTCTTGACTGCTCTGTCCACTATATGTGTAGGTCTACTCTCAAAACTAAGATCCTCTTGGATCTGCACTGACTGAGGCTCAATCACTTGGCTAGGGTCATGGAGGCACCTCTTTAACATGGAGACATGAAACACATTGTGTATTGCTGACATGTCTTGTGGTAATTCCAACTAGTAAACCATCTCAATGATCAGGTAAGGTCCTACATAGCGAGGACTCAATTTGCCCTTCTTGCCAAATCTCATCACTCACCATAGGAGCAACTTTGAGAAAACCGAATCTCTACTTGAAATTCCAATGGCTCTGTGTCAAGTAGCTTTTTGTCTACTCGCGGTCAATCCTGCTCGATTTTCCGAATAGCACAGTGGTTTCTTCTATCATTTCTGTCTGAATGCCCAACTCTACTTCCATTTCCTTTCTTTCACCGCTTCTTGCCGGCATAGGTGATCTGCACTTTCTGCCATACAACGCCTCGTATGGTGCCATCGATGGTGGCTTGGTAGGCAAACTAAGCATACTTGCACCAACTGCCTTTAAAATCTAGTGCACAAGCCCTGAGCATATCTTCTAGGATCTGATTTACTCGCTCTGTCTGTCCATCGGTCTAAGGATGGAAGGCTGTGCTGAACTTGAGTTTGGTGCCTAGTGTAGTCTGAACACACTCCCAGAAGTGAGAGGTGAAGTGCCCATCTCTATCAGAAACAATAGATTTGGGAACTCCATGAAGTCTGATCACCTCTTTTACATACAGCTGTGCTAACTGCTCTATAGAGTGAAACACTTTGATGGCGAGAAAATGAGCAGACTTGGTCAATCTGTCCACTATCACCCATATCGCATCATATCCATTTGTGGTTCTTGGGAGACCTGTTATGAAATCCATGGATATGTCTTCCCACTTCCACTCTGGTATTGGAAGAGGTTGTAAAACTCCTCCTGGTCTCTGGTGTTCTGCTTTGACCCTCTGACATGTCAGGCAGGTACTGACATATTTAGCTACATCTCTTTTGAGTCCAGACCACCAGAACTTCTGTTTCACGTCTTGGTACATCTTGGTAGAACCAGGATGCATGGAGTATGGTGTACTATGAGCTTCTTCTAAAATTTTCTTTCTCAGCTCTTCATCATTGGGAACACAAAGACGACTTCCCTGATAAAGAATTCCACTGTCTGATACTCGAAATTCGGAATTTTCTACTTCTCGTATCCCTTGCTTGATCTTTTGGATATCTGAATCTTCACTTTGCTTTTTCTGTATATCCTCAAGCAAGGTTGACTCTAGGGTCAAAGCAGAAAGTTGCCCATAAATAATTTCAAGCCCGAAATCTGACAACTCCTTCTGTAGTGGCAGGGCTAATGATGATAAGGACATCAAGGATGCACTGGATTTTCTGCTTAGTGCATCTGCCACTTTATTAGCTTTACCTGGGTGGTAGAGGATTTCACAGTCATAATCTTTGACCAACTCTAGCCACCTACGCTGCCTCATGTTTAAGTCCTTCTGGGTAAAGAAGTACTTAAGACTCTGATGGTCTGTGAAGATTCTGCACTGGACTCCATACAAATAGTGTCGCCAGAGTTTCAGTGCAAAGACCACAGCTGCCAGCTCAAGATCATGAGTGGGGTAGTTCTTCTCGTAGTCTTTGAGTTGTCTGGAAGCATAAGCTATAACTTTTCCTTCCTTCATGAGTACAGCTCCTAAGCCCATCTTGGAAGCATCACTGTAGATGTCAAAACTCTTGTCATCCTCTGGAACAGTCAGTATAGGAGCACTGGTCAGTCTCCTCTTGAGTTCTTGAAAACTCTGCTCACATTTATCTGACCATTCAAACTTCTTGTCCTTCCTGGTGAGGGCTGTAAGTGGAGAAGTTCTCCACAAATTTCCTGTAGTACCCAGCTAAACCAAGGAAGCTTCTGATCTCCCTGGCATTCTTGGGTCTCTTCCAGTTGCTGACCGCTTCTACTTTGGCTGGATCTACCTGAATACCTTCTTTTGAAACAATGTGACCTAGAAATGCCACCTGTTCCACAACTCGCACTTTGAGAATTTAGCATAGAGTTGCTTTTGTTGAAGGGTCTGCAGAACTATTCTCAAGTGTCATGCTCCCAAGATTCGGAATAGACTAGAATGTCATCTATGAACACAATGACGAACTTGTCGAGGTATTCTCTGAACACTCTATTCATCAAGTCCATGAAGATCGCTGGTGCATTAGTCACACCAAAAGGCATGACTACGAATTCGTAGTGTCTGCTGTTCTGGGTATGTCACTCTCCTTCACTTTCAACCGATGGTACCCAGAGCGCAGATCTATCTTGGAGAACACTGTTGCACCTTTCAATTGATCAAATAAATCATCGATCTGGGCGGTGGATACTTGTTCTTGATGGTCACCGATTGAGCCCTATAATCTATGCACATCCGCATAGATCCATCCTTCTTCTTGACAAACAACACAGGAGCTCCCCATGGTGAGTGACTAGGGCGAATGAAACCCTTGTCAAGCAGCTCCTGAAGTTGTTCTTGTAGCTCTTTCAACTCTGCTGGGGACATGCGGTATGGAGCTTTTGAAATTGGACCGGTACCAGGAACCAGTTCAATCTCAAACTCCACCTCTCTATTCGGAGGTAGTCCAGGTAGCTCTTCTGGGAACACCTCTGGATACTCACAGACTACCCGAACTTCCTCCTGCTTAGGTCTTTCTTCTTCCTCTGTACTCACAATGAATGCAAGAAAACCAGCACACCCTTTAGCTAACATCTGGTGAGCTGTGAGAGAAGAGAGGAATTTCTGGGTCTTCCTCTTTGGTACTCCTGTAAATTCAAAGGATGGTTCACCTTCTGGACTAAAGATCACTTTTCTTCTGCGGCAGTCCACTGAAGCACTGTACTTGCTGAGGAAATCCATACCCAAAATGATATCGAAATCCTGCATAGCGAGGACTACCAGATTAACACATAGCTCTCGGTCTGAAATTCTGACTGGTACAGACCGAAGCCACTGACTAGATTCCATGACTTCCCCAGAAGGTAGGGTTGTCAGGAACTTGGAATTCATGCTTTCTGTAGGTACCTATAATTCTTTGGCAAAAGGTATGGATACAAAAGAATGGGTCGCCCCAGTATCAAATAGTGCAGTAGCTATATGCTGAAAAATAACTACTTGACCTGTTACGACCGTGGAGGCACTAGCAGCTTCCTCTTTGGTAAGGGAGAATACTCTGGCATTGTCAAAGGCTGGAACTGGTGGGGCTTCCAACCTTCCTTGACTGATCTGAGGTCCTTCCAGAGTTGCAGGCATATAATGTAGTTGAGGCTTGGCTCCATATTGTATTGGCTGTGGCTGGGGTGCTTTGAACTTGTTAGGACACTGTTTGGCCATGTGTCCTTCTTGACCACAAGAATAACATCCAGTCTTACCCAAGAGGCAGGCTCCTGGATGTGTTCTCCCACATTTAGGGCAGGGAAGGAGCTTAGTCTGTTTGATTTCTGGTCCTCCCTTCTGGTTACTTCCTGAATCCCACTGCTTTCTTTTAGTGCCCTTGCCTTTCCAGTTCTGATTATTTGACTGGGGTTTCTGATTTCCCCCAGTCTTGGTCTCCATCTTGATTGGCTTGTGTTGCTCTCTTTGTGCCTTCATGCTGCTCAGGTAGTGCTCAGCTACTAAGGCTCTACTGACCAACTCTTCTCCAGTCAGGGGCTGATGAGTTCCACTGCTCACATTAAGTGATATCACATGCTTCAGCATTCTGAGCATTAGTCTGACTCGCTCCTTCTCTGTACTTCCTCCACTGTCAGATCCCCCTGTCTGAACTCCATAAACTCCTCGTAGTGCTTGTTGGTGATCTTTTGGCGAAAGAACTCGTCGTAGAACTCTGTCTCAAAATCAATCCATCTCATCTGATTGACTGCCCTCTTGCTTTTGACTCTCTCCCACCACATGCGTGCGTCTCCAGTCAGGCAGAAGGAGGCACACTTGACCTTCTCGACTTCTGGCCAGTCAAGAAGCTCCATGGTGCTCTCCAGTGTCTTGAACCAAGCCTGGGCATCCCAGGGCTCAGTCGTGCCTGAGAAGCTCTCTGGTTTCAGTTTCAGCCACTGTATAAGGTAAGCTTCTATCACTGGAGTCTCCACAGTTACTGTTTGAGGAGTAGGAGGGACTGGTTGTTGATTTGCCATCAGATTGGCAATTACTTGCTGCTGCTCAGCTACTTGTTTCTGAAGTTGGGCAACAACTTCAGAAAGATTGGGCTCAGTTGAGCCTGGCCTCTCTTCCTCCTGAACTTGGTCCTCAGTACGAGCGGTACGGGGACGTCCTCTTCTCGACATCTAGTTAAACAAATAAGAAAATTTGATAATTTCTCTACCCTTTCTAAACATACACATTTATATATTAAGAAAGGAAATAGCTAAAAAACTCTTATCTTACTTAATCACTTATAAACAATCCATCCATACTGCAAATAATAATAATAAAGGAAAGCACTAAAGAAAGAACTTAAATACTTTCTTACTTGAAGACGGCAAGGTAGATGCTGATGTGTGTGTGTTGCTGGAAAATGGACCTGCTCTGATACCAACTGTAACGACCACACTCCTTACTACTACTCTGAGGGTGACCGCTACTGATTCTACTAACTACACATAACTGGTACTACCTACTTAACACTAGAAATGCTTTCAACTATTTGTTAAAAACATATCACATATCAAAAATGCTTTAAACTGTTCTTATAGTATTATTATTTTTTTAAAAACATGCAATTAAGTGAGACAACAAGTAAGTGTAACATATAGACAATGAACTTAAATATCTCTACTGTTTGCAACTCCCTTTATTAACTTGCATTCATGAAATCCTACCTAACATTCCTTGTTACAAAATGTAGTTATTCATTCTACAACCAAACAGTAATTAAGAGGAAGTGAAATAGAATACTACTTATTCATTTCATCTCAAACCGAACCACATGCTTTTCTTTCATACACATGCTTTTCTTTCATACACCAAAACTCTTACTGCTCATGCTTTTCTAACAAAACGAAACAGTGCACATTTTTTTTATAGACAAAAGAATTCCTGCAGATATGATTCCCACGGCAGAAATAAAACTCCAGCTTTAGCACATGAATACCAACATACATGAGAGACTACTGTGCAATCAAATCCAAACTTCCCAGCAGATTTAACCTTCCAGAAATTTAACATTCTAGCAGAGTATAAAGAAGTAATGAACATAAGCATTTAACATCCGAATGATTCCAGAAATTCAACAGAACAAAAGCATTTGAACAACTTCAAAACAGCAAAACAGAAAGAGCAAAAGAATCTGTATTTCTCTAAATTCTCCTAGTTATTTAAGAAGAAAACTAATTAAATTAACTTGCAGCAATTTCTTAGCAAGGTCCCAAACTTCCATAACAGCCACCACACACACCATCAACGTCTCCTTGTCGCCTTCTTCTACACCACTTTAGCCTTTCCTTTATTTTTATCTGTATCTGCAGTAGGAGGAAAGTAGTATCTATAAGCTAAAAGCTTAGTAAGTGCTTTCTACTCACAAAATCCGATAAGGAATGCATAAGCATTAAAGAAAACAGGGAGTACATGCTCAACATGAAAATAGCAGATAGAACTACATCATGCATCTCTAAAGGAAAACAACAATTTAACTTGCTAGAATTTGCAACTTAGATAAAAGAACTTGTTCTGTTTGTTTCCAAATTAATACTTGTATACTTTAAAAATAATATTCAACTTTACTTGGGCCCGACATTGTACCACTTTGCGCGCCTTTCTTAATGAGAATTGAGGTAGCTAATCCCAAAACCATTAAGACACTTCTAGACCTTATGTCTAGGGGCAACTTGGAGCCCATCTCTTGGACCTTGTGTCCGGTACATGCCCTTTTAAAAGTAAAATACTTTTCTTTATATCCTTCTTTAAATACTTCTTGTAATAAAATGCCTTGGCATTTATTTAAGCACTTAGTGTGCTTTGATTCTAAATTCTGGAATTCAAGATCAATTTGTGACCTTAGTCTTACTTTGCTTGTACTTCTTACATATATACATTATGCAAGGGATTCTAAAACCATATGCCACTAATATATATCTGGATATATTCAAAACAACTCAATCAAAAATTTGAAGCCTGGTCTTAGCAAATAAGTTTGATCAGGCTCACGGCAGTAACAGGTTCTAAATGACAAGCTTGTGAAACTAATTATTTTTGAATCTTAACCATTCTTTAATCATGCTGTGACTGGAAAGAAGCATAGCTACTTAGACATGCTTGTAATGTAAGTAAATACATCTAGATAAGCATGCTATAACAATCCAAGAAAACACTTAACAATCTGTCCGTGCTAAAGAAAACAGCAAAAGACTTGAATCAAAACCCAAACCAAAATGCTAGCAAAGGTTGAAATTTGGACATTAGGCTAGAATGAAGGGCTGCTCTTGTTCATTACACAACAACAAGAAAATGCAAACAAAAACCCCAAAAGCTACTCCTACCGCAGGTGAGAAGCACTTACAACGGTATTCTTGGACTTACAACCCGAGGAGCGCCCTAGGTTTTCGGTAGAGCTTCGGTTTCTCCCTTTTCCTTGTGTTCCCCTAGCTTTCCTTGCCGGAAAGGTCACCCACGGGTGGAGATCGGCCGGAAAACACCTCGCCGACGCCGGAGGGAGGAACCCTAGCCTTGGCTGGGGTTTTCGCCCGAGAGGAGAAACGGCGCCGCGTGCGTGAGGAGAAAGGAAATTTTGAGAGAAAATTTTAGGTTTTCCTCTCTTAACTTAACCTCTTTTACAACCTAGGTTATTTTATTAATTACTATACCTTAAATATATTTCTCTCCCTCTTAGGTTAACACAGCCCGCTGGCGCAGCTGGTCAGCTGAGTTTTGCTTGAAGCCACAGGTTCGGGTTTCAAATCCTCAGTCGCGCACTTTTAATTCCAATTTATTTTAAACGTTCCCAACTATAGCTTAAATATATTTCGCTACATACTTGGTTAACAAATCACGCGCAGCTCAGCTGGTTGGGCCGGTTTTCGCTTGGGTTAGTCCGACCCGAGGTCGTGGTTTCGAATCTCACCTTCTACATTTTTTGGTCAAAAACTTCTTTCTTTTGTAACCCTACCAAACGACCTCCAAAATTTGCATAAAAATGCTCTAAAAATTCCTAAAAATCTCTAGAATATTTTAAAAGTATTTCTAAATATTTTTATAGACTTTTAGAACTTAAAATAAGGAAAATTGGGTCGTTACATCCGATAAGTTGGAAAATGATATTATTTATAGTGTGTGTTGTTGATTATAGAAGGAAACTGTGTCCTAGTAATCTAGGTTGATAATGTCCCCAAGGGGAGCTCATAAGGATTGTCATGTAACCCTGTCGGTGGACTTAGTCCGACATGACGATAAAGTTGAGTGGTACTACTCTTGGACTGAGATATTAATTAAAGTGAATTGTAAGTAACTCATTTAATTAGTGGACATTCAACATCTTAAATATAGGGAGATTAACACACTCATGATAAGAAGGAGCCCAAAATGTAATTTGGGATTGGTACGGTAGTTCAATAATAATTCTTTACTGGTATGAATTATTATTGATGAAATTAAGTTGGGTGTTCGGGGTGAACACGGGAAGCTTAATTTCATCGGGAGATCAAAACTAATTTCTCCTCTCGGTCCCTATCGTAACCTCTTATATATAGAGAATTATATCCACCAAATACCCACTTCCTACCCACCCTTAGGTGGCTGGCCAAGCAAGCTTGGGCGAGCCAAGCCAAAGGCTTGAGCCAAGTAGGGTGGCCAACCATAGCTTGGAGCCCAAGCTTGTTGTGGCCGACCATATAAAATAAAAGGGATTTTGTTTTTAAAATCTTTCCTTATGTGGAAGTCATGTTTTAAAAGAGAGTTTAAAATTTAAATCTTTTCTTTTATAGTTTTCTACAAAAGAATAAGAGAAATATTAGATATCTTTCCTTATTTGAAGTTGTAAGGGAGATTTTAATTTTGGTGAAAACTTTTCTTTTTTGAAAACATCCACATGTTTTAAAAGAGAGATTTTAATTTATAAAATTTCCTTTTATAACCAACCATGAAGGGAAAATTATTAGAGAAATTTTTATTTTAAAAATTTCCAGAAACAAATAAGGAAGTTTTAATTTTGTGTTTAAAACTTGCCTTATTTGGAGCACATAAAGGGGCCGACCATGAGAAGGGTTAAAAGGAATGTTTAATTAAATTTTCCTTATTAACCAATGGCAAGGAAAATAAGGGAATTTTAATAATAATTAAATTTCCTTATATGCCAAGACCAAGGAATATAAAAGAGGGGGTAGAGGTGTCTCACCTCACAACATATCATCTAGTATTCCTCTCCTCCCTTCCTTGGTGTGGTCGGCCCTATACTTCTCCTCTTCTCTTCTTCTTTAGTGGCCGATGCATCCCTCTCTTGGAGTTCTTGTGGTGGCCAATTCCTGCTAGGAGAAGAAGTAGAGAAAGGAGGCTTTGCTCTTGCATCCCTTGGAGCTTGAAGGTTGGTGGCCGAAACTTGCAAGAAGTAAGGTGTCTTGGTGGTTCTCATCTCGGTAGATCGTTGCCCACACAATGTCCGAGATAAGAAGAGGAATACGATAGAAGATCAAGAGGTTGTTGCTTACAAAGAAATGTATAACTAGTATTCTATTCCGCATCATACTAGTTTTCTTTGAATGAATTTTGAAATACCAAACACAAGAGGCTAGTGATTCTAGATTTTGGGATTTGTGATTTGAAATTATGGTTCTTTTGTTTTTTTTTTGATCTTGTGATTCGATTGTTCTTTTTGGTTAAACCTAGGGTTACTATAAGGAAATTAAATATTGATTTTTGTTGAGAGGCTTTGTCGAGGTATTGGTGGATGTTCCCATACCCAAGAAGGCCAAGTGCCTCGTCATGTTTGACCTGGGAGCCGATCTCTGAAATAAATATTTAATTAAATTTGTAACATGGGTAGATTTGGATCTATAATGTTAAGTATCGTTTGCAATCCAAGTCTAAACCTCTAAGAACAGATAAGTTAAATTTGAAATCAATAATGTTAAGTTCTATTTGCGATTCCATATTTAATTTCTAAAGAACACAATAGGTTATTAGGTATGGTTCAGGACTTGTACAAAATTTTTGTACAAGGGAGCCGATACGATATTTAGAGTAGTAACCAACAAATGGTATTAGAGCTAGGGTTTGCCTCTGTGTGTTTGGTTTTCAATTTAATTATGCACATGTCATACTTATTTTAGGCAGGATAATAGTAGGATATGCTAATTCTGTGGTTGCAGGCTCCAACTATTATGACTTAATGTGATTGTGTGTGATTGGACCCTTGGACATGTCAAGAGCATTTTATGTGTGTGCATGATTGTATTTATTAAATATAGCAGGAGCTATATTAGCCCTAGGATTTTTACATTTTTGTTTCGATCTAGATCCCATGTACATTCCTTTGTGGAATATAGGATCGATAAATGTAAAATTATATTTTTGTTGTAGATCGTATCCTTGCGAGACATGGTATTTTTAGGACCAGAGATGCAGCAGAAAAGGAAGCAAGATGGATACGGTGATTAGACCCAATTGCGGTGGCTAAAGATGGCAGCAGCTAGGGTTAACAGCACATGGAGGGCAGTGATGGAAAAAGTCATAATAGTTGGAAAATTAATTTCCATATTTATTGCTTTTATTTACTGTGATGTGAGTGTGCATGTGCTTGCATAGCTAAAATTCCTCACCTTAAATAACTAAGTGGGAGAGGGATTAGTAAATAAATTCCACGGTCTCCATTACTGATTTATAAGTGATGCAACAAACTTGCGTGTTGGCTCTAAGTGCCTCCCTCCACAACGGATGAGTTTGTTTGCGGATCACTAGATCAAACATCCTTTATGGATGGTTATAGGAAATTATTTAGGAGCGTGTGATCTTCTCCAACTGAAGGGGCACAATCCTATTTAATGGACTAAGTATCAAATAATGGTATACACTTTGGCACATTTAATAGTATCCTCCCCAACGGAGTCACTGCTATTATTTGTGTGATCAAAGGAATATCAACTATTAATTTTATTTGTTATAAAGTTAGGATGACAAGATAATAAAATTAATGGGTAAGACCCTCCTCTTACAAATGTTGAATTTGTATACGTCCACACTAACGTGGCATGCAAAATTCACGGTGTTTTGAGGTGTTGGTAAATTTAAATAGTATTGTTTGAGGAATCAATATTATTTTAAATTTAGAGTCTTGACCAAAGTTTATTTTGTGATTCTTAGGATGACTTTCAACCAACTGGCCATTATACTGAAAGAGAACAAACTTACTAGTCCCAATTACATAGATTGGAAAAGAAACCTGGACATTGTCCTAACTGCTGAAGGCTATAAGTTTGTACTGTTAGAGGTCTACCCTAATGTGCCTAATAGTGATTCTAGTGAAGAGGAGATTGAGTCTCATAAGAAATGGGTAAAGGCAGATGAGATGGCGCGGTGTTACATTTTGGCTTCAATGTCAAATGTGCTGCAACATCAGCATCAGGACTTACCAACTGCTTATGACATGATGAACAATCTCAAAGAACTCTTCGGACACCAGAATCAGGCTGCTAGGCAAGAGGCAATGAGAAAGTTAATGACAGCCATCATGACAGAGGGTACACCCGTAAGGGATCATATCCTTAAGATAATGGCTTACTTGAACGAAATACATATCCTTGGAGCTGAAATCGATGGGGAAACTCAGATCGATATTATTCTCCAAACTCTACCCAAAGTTTTGAGCAGTTTCGCCTGAACTATAACATGAACAAAAGGGCTTATACGTTGGCGGAACTTCTGACAGAACTTCAGGCAATAGAAGGAATATTTCGTCATAGTTCTCAAATTCACTTTGCTCAAAATATTTCTACTTCTAAGTCAAAAGGCAAGAAGAAGAAGAAACAAGCTGGCTCAGCAAAGAATGTGAATAAACCTCTAGGTACATGACCAAAAGCTGGAGTGAAGAAGCCAAAGGGCAAGTGCTTCATCTACAAGCAGTCTGAACATTGAAAGGTGGACTGTCCTCATAGGGGAGAGAACAATAAAGGTATATCTTATTCTCTAGTAGTTGAAACATGTTTAGCGGTGTTATCTACCAGCACCTGGTGTGTAGATACAGGAGCCACTGATCATGTCTGCAATACATTATAGGGGTTCCAGGAAACCCGACAACTATATGAGGGAGAGATAACCGTCTACATGGGCAATGCTATGAAAGTGGCGGTTGTTACTGTGGGAGACGTCTACTTATCATTTGATAGGAATAGAAATTTGGTTTTGAGAAATTGTCTTTATGTACCAACTTTTAGAAAGAATTTAATTTCAGTTTCTAAATTATTTGTGGATGGATATTCTGTTTCTTCTGATGACAAAGTAGTTATCAAGAAGAATAGAGTTATTATCTATTCTGGTACATTAGCAGGTAATCTATATACTCTAAATTCAATTTATTCCGCAAAGCAACGAATGAAAATTAATAACACATCTTCTAATTCTAATAAGAGAAAAGAACCTTAAGAAATGAACCAAACATATCTTTGGCATCTAAGGTTTGGTCATATTAACTTGTGTAGGATTTAAAGGCTAATAGCCAATGGACTCTTGGGTTCATTAGTGTTGGAAAACTTTCCAACTTGCGAATCCTGCTTGGAAGGTAAAATGACCAAGAGACCTTTTAAGGCCAAGGGGTATAGAGCCAAAGATGTGTTAGAACTGGTTTATTCTGATTTGTGTGGTCCTATGTCTATCAAGGCAAGAGGTGGTTTCGAATATTTTGTCTCTTTTATAGACGATTATTCGAGATATGGATACATTTACTTGATGCGCCATAAGTCTGAGTGCTTTGATAAGTTCAAAGAGTATAGGGCTGATGTGGAGAAACATCATGGTAAAAGTATCAAAACACTTTTGTCTGATTGTGGTGGTGAATACCTCTTTGGAGAGTTTAGGAATTACTTATCAATGGCAGGGATCCAATCCCAATTGTCTACACCCGGTACACCCCAACAGAACGGTGTGGCAGAACGAAGGAATAGGACTCTTATAGAAATGGTTAGATCGATGATGAGTTATTTAGAATTACCAAATTCGTTTTGGGGATTTTCTCTAGAAACAACAATGTACATTCTGAATATGGATCCTTCTAAATCAGTACCCTCTACTCCTATGGAATTATGGAATGAGCGTAACCCTAGTCTGAGTCATATCCGGATATGGGGTAGTCCAGCACATGTGCTGAAGGGAGATACTGACAAGTTGGAATCACGTACAGAAGTTTGTCTGTTTGTGGGATATCCTAAGGGAACAAAAGGTGATTTGTTTTATAATCCTAAAAATCAGAAGGTCATTGTTAGCACCAATGCTCGATTTTTAGAGGAAGATTATATAATGAACCATAAGCCCATGAGTGAAATGGTTCTAGAAGAAATTAGAGAGGACACGTCTACTTTAGTACCAATAGTACAAGATGAAATATCACACAAGAAGCTGCAACATGTATCACAAATGATACACAACCACAGACAGTGCCTCGTTGTAGTGGGAGGGTTGTGAGGCAACCTGAGAGATTCATGTTTTTGGGAGAGTCTTCGGACTTGATCCCGGGTAAACATAAACCTGATCCCCGGACATATGATGAAGCACTCCAAGATAAAGATGCAATATCTTGGCGAAAAGCGATGAATTCTGAAATATAATCTATGTATTCTAATAAAGTCTAGGAGCTTGTAGAACCATCAAATAGTGTAAAAGCTATTGTATGTAAATGGATCTATAAAAGGAAAAGAGGGATCGACGGGAAGGTTGAAACCTTCAAAGCAAGGCTTCTTGCAAAGGGGAATACTCAGAAGAGGGAATCGATTATGAGAAAACCATTTCACCAGTAGTTGTGCTTAAGTATATCTGGATACTCTTATCTATTGCCGCTTATATGGATTATGAGGTTTGGCAAATGGATGTCAAGACAGCTTTCCTTAATGGAAGTCATGAAGAAAACATCCATATAAAGTAACTAGAGGGGTTCATTGAAAAAGGCAAAGAGCATCTAGTGTACAAGCTCAATCGGTCCATTTATGGTCTAAAGCAAGCTTCAAGATCTTGGAACATCCGATTTAATGAAATAATCTAGTCATATGGATTTATTCAGTGTCCGGATGAGTCTTGTGTATACAAGAAGTGTGATGGAAACGTGGTGGTATTTCTTGTACTATACGTAGATGACATTTTGTTAGTTGGAAACAATATCAAAGTGTTGTTGAAAGTAAGAGTATGGTTGTCCAAACAATTCGATATGAAGGACTTAGAAGAATGTGCACATATTCTTAGGATCAAAGTTTTAAGGGATCGCAAGAAAAGGATGATGTGCTTGTCCCAAGCTTCATATATAGATACAATCCTTGCTCGTTTTAGCATGCAAGACTCCAAGAAAGGTTTTCTACCTTTTAGGCACAAAGTAACTCTATCTAAAGAGATGTCTCCGAAGACATCAAAGGAGATAGAGGACATGAAGGCAGTTCCTTATGCTTCGGCTGTCGGAAGCCTAATGTATGCTATGTTGTGCACGAGACCGGATATCTGCTTTGTCGTGGGCATGGTTAGCAGATATCAAAGTAACCCTGGACAAGGACATTAGACTGTTGTAAAGTATATATTAAAGTACCTGAGAAGCACTAGAGATTATATGCTAGTTACCAAACAGATAATTTGCTCCCTGTGGGTTACACAGATTTATATTTCCAATCAGATAGGGACAATAGTAAGTCTACATCAGGCTATGTGTTTACTTTAGGAGGTGGAGCCATTACATGGAGGAGTGTTAAGCAAAAATGTGTTTCAGACTCAACCATGGAAGTTGAGTATGTGGTAGCCTCTGAGGCAGCCAAAGAAGTTGTATGGCTTAGGAACTTCCTAATGGACTTATATGTGATTCCTGGTATGCCCAAAATCATCACAATTTATTGTGATAATAGCGGTGCAGTAGCAAATGTAACGACCCAATTTTCCTTACTTTGAGTTCTAAATATCTTTGAAAATGTCTGAAAATACTTTTAAAATATTCTAGGGATTTTTAGGAATTTTTAGAGTATTTTTATACAATTTTTGGAGTCCGTTGGGTATTTTTACCGAGTGGAGAAAGTTTAAAAAACACAAAGTGCAAGAGCTAGGATTCGAACCCAGCTTCTCGGGCCCAAGCAGTATTCGACGCAACCAACCGAGCTGAGCTCGTTTTGTTAACTAAGTGTGGGAACAAGTATATTTAAGTAATAGATGGAACCGAAAATAACCCAGGTTATTTAAGGAGATTAATTTCCTTCCCAAAACCTAAAACCTAATCTCTCCTTTTCTCCTCTCACCACGCGACGCTGTCTTCTCCTCTCGGGCGAAACCGCCGCCAAGTCTAGGGTTTCCTCCTCTCGACGCCGGCGAGGTGTTTTCCGGCCGGTCTCCACCCGTGGGTGACCATTCCGGCAAGGGGAGCTCGGGGAACACAAGGAAACGGGAGAAAACGAAGCTCTACCGAAACCCTAGGGCACTTCTCTTCGGTTGTAAGTCCAAGAACCCGATGTAAGTGCTTCTCACCTGCGGTAGGAGTAGCTCTCGGGTTTTATTTTGTGTTTTGTTGTAAGATGAACAACAGTAGCCTTTTATCATAGTATGTGGTTTCGGATTTGACCTTGATCTAGCAAATTGGTTTAGGTTTTTGGTTTAAATCTGTTGATGTTTTTAGTGCACGGGCAGAAGTTTTTTTTGGGGTTTTCCTTGATTACCACAGCATGCTAATTGGATGGATTACCTTACATTTCAAGAATGATTAAGTAGTTAGATTTTTCCTTCAAGTTACAGTATGATTAAGGGTCTGTTAAGATTCAAAATGGGGTAGTTTTTACAACTTGTGGTGGGGAAAACTATTACTGCCGTGAGCTGATTAAAAGTTGTTCCTTATGACCATGTATTCTTCTTTTAGTGGCTGTGGAATTCTGTTGAATTCGGTTTGAACATATCATGTTACATTCCAGTGGTATAGTTCTTCTTTTTAAATTACTATGGAATTTAGTTTGAATATGTACAGGTTCATATTTTTATATCAGTGACATATGGTTTAGAATCTCTTGTATACTGAATAAATGAGAGAAGTGCAAGTAAAGCAAGACTAAGTCACAATCTGATCCTAAATTTCAGAATTTAGAATCAAAGCACACTAAGTGCTTAAATCAATGCCAAGGCATTTTATTACAAGAAGTATTTTAAGAAGGATATAAGGAAAAGTATTTTACTTTTAAAGGGCATGTACCGGACACAATGTCCAAGGGATGGGCTCCAAGTTGCCCCTAGACATAAGGTCTAGAAGTGTCTTAATGGTTTTGGGATTAGCTACCTCAATTCTCATTAAGAAAGGCGCGCAAAGTGGTACAATGCCGGGCCCAAGTAAAGTTGAATATTATTTTAAAGTATAAAAGTATTAATTTGGAAACAAACAGAACAAGCTCTTTTATCTCAGTTGCAAATTCTAGCAAGTTAAATGGTTGTTTCCTTTAGAGATGCATGATGTAGTTCTATTTGCTATTTTCATGTTGAGCATGTACCCCCTGCTTTCTTTTATGTTTATGCATTCCTTATCGGATTTTGTGAGTAGAAAGCACTTACTAAGCTTTTAGCTTATAGATACTACTTTCCTCCTACTGCAGATATAGATAAAAATAAAGGAAAAGCTAAAGTGGTGTAGAAGAAGGCGACAAGGAGACGTTGATGATGTGTGTGTGTGAGGCTGTTTATGGAAGCTTGGGATTTTTGCTGAATTATTATTTTTGCTAATGTTCTTTTAGTTTCTGCAAAAAAAAAAAAAAAAAAAAAAAAAAAAAGAGAATTATTTTGAAATGCTAAGTTGTGTTTAGATTGCTTCATTTATGTGTTAGAATCAATAAATTGGTAAATGCTTATGCTCATTACCTCTTCTTACTCTGCTGGAATGTTAAACTGCTGGAATGTTAAGTTGCTGGAATTATTCGGATGGTTAAATGCTTAGTTAAATGCTCAGAAGTCTTTATGCATGCTGGAAATTTTACATAGGTTTGTTTTATGGAAGAAAATGCATATGAAAATTCGGTTTTGACTGCTCAGTAGCCTTATGTGATTGCTGGTATGTTGTATGAGTTTGCTCTATGTAGGAAATTGGCATGGGATAATTCGGTGGATATAAGATTAGTATTTTTTATGTGCATATTGGTATCTGATATGAGTTTAGCTTAAATGGAAATCTGCCATTAGCAATATTCTGCTGTAGTATTAACTTTTGCTATCCAGTATTTATTTCTGCTGTAGTGAAGATGATTCAATGTGTGCTGTTCGGTTCTTGTTGAAAGGAATGAGCAGTAGGGTTGATTAATTCCTTTTCATTCCTGTTAAGATATAGAATGAAATGAATGCAAGATAACAAGTGATGTAGTAAGCAGTAGGGGTATTTAAGCTTTATAGATCTGCATGTTATACTTGTTGCTTTACTTAATTGCATGTTTGATCCAAAAAAAAAAATGTATCAAGAAATTTTATGCTGTTATTTAGAGGCATGTTCTGATATATGATATGTTTTCAAATAGTTTAAAGTATCTCTAGTGTTAAAGTAAGTAGTACAAGTTATGTGTAGATAGTAGAAACAGTAGCGGTCACCCTCAGAGTAGTAGTAAGGAGGGTGGACGTTACAGTTGGTATCAGAGCAGGTCCATTTTCCAGCAACACACACACATCAGCATCATCATTGCCGCTTTCAAGTAAGAAAGTATTTAAGTTCTTTCTTTATTGCTTTCCTTTATTTACATTATTATTTGCAGTATGGATTGATAGTTATAAGTGAATGAGTAAGATAAGAGTTTTATTTTTTTAGCTATTTCCTTTCTTAATATATAAATGGGTATGTTTATAAAGGGTAGAGAAATCATCAAATTTTCTTATTTGTTTAACTAGATGTCGAGAAGAGGACGTCCCCGTACCGCTCGTATTGAGGACCAAGTACAGGAGAAAGAGGTGCCAGGCTCAACGGAGCCCAATCTTTCTGAAGTTGTTGCCCAACTTCAGAAACAAGTAGCTGAGCAGCAGCAAGTAATTTCCAATCTAATGGAAAATCAACAACCAGTCCCTCCTACTCCTCAAACAGTAAATGTGGAGACTCCAGTGGTAACTGAGGTTCCACCAGCTGCCCAAGGAGTCGTCACAGCACCCCAGAGACAAGAATCCTACCTCATTCAATGGCTGAAACTGGAGAGCACCATGGAGCTTCTTGACTGGCCAGAAGCCGAGAAAGTCAAGTGTGCCCCCTTCTGCCTGACTGGAGACGCACGCATGTGGTGGGAGAGAGTAAAGAGTAAGAGGGCAATCAATCAGATGAGATGGATTGATTTTGAGACAGAATTCTACGACGAGTTCTTTCGCCAAAAGATCACCAATAAGCACTACGAGGAGTTTATGGAGTTCAGACAGGGGGATCTGACAGTGGAGAAAGCAGTTAAAAGATTCAACAGGCTAGCTTGTCTCTGCCCAGAACTAGTAAGTACAGAGAAGGAGCGAGTCAGACTAATGCTCAGAATGCTGAAGCCTGTGATGTCACTTAATGTGAGTAGTGGGACTCATCAACCCCTGACTGGAGAAGAGTTAGTTAGTAGAGCCTTAGTAGCTTAGCATTACCTGAACAGCATGAAGGCACAACGAGAGCAGCACAAGTCAATCAAGATAGAGACCAAGACTGGGGGAAATCAGAAACCCCAATTGAATAATCAGAACTGGAAAGGCAAGGGTACAAAAAGAAAGCAGTGGGATTCAGGAAGTAACCAGAAGGGAGGACCAGAAACCAAACAGACTAAGCTCCTTCCCTGCCCTAAATGTGGGAGAACACATCCAGGAGCCTCTCTTTTGGGTAAGACTGGATGCTATTCTTGTGGTCAGGAAGGACACATGGCTAAACAGTGTCCTAACAAGTTCAAAGCACCTCAGCCACAGCCAATACAATATGGAGGCAAGCCTCAGTTACATTACATGCCTGCAACTCTGGAAGGACCTCAGATCAGTCAAGGAAGGTTGGAAGCTCCACCAGTTCCAGCCAATGCCAGAGTATTCTCCCTTACTAAAGAGGAAGCTGCTAGTGCCTCCACGGTCGTAACAGGTCAAGTAGTTATTTTTCAGCATATAGCTACTGCACTATTTGATACTGGGGCGACCCATTCTTTTGTATCCATACCTTTTGCCAAAGAATTACAGGTACCTATGGAAAGCATGAATTCCAGGTTCTTGACAACCCTACCTTCTGGGGAAGTCATGGAATCCAGTCAGTGGCTTCGGTCTGTACCAGTCAGAATTTCAGACCGAGAGTTATGTGTTAACCTGGTAGTCCTCGCTATGCAGGATTTCGATATCATTTTGGGTATGGATTTCCTTAGCAAGTACAGTGCTTCAGTGGACTGCCGCAGAAGAAAAGTGATCTTTAGTCCAGAAGGTGAATCATCCTTTGAATTTACAGGAGTGCCAAAGAGGAAGACTCAGAAATTTCTCTCTTCCCTCACAGCTCACCAGATGCTAGCTAAAGGGTGTGCTGGTTTTCTTGCATTCATTGTGAGTACAGAAGAAGAAGAAAGACCTAAGCAGGAGGAAGTTCGGGTAGTCTGTGAGTATCCAGAGGTATTCCCAGAAGAGCTACCTGGACTACCTCCCAACAGAGAAGTGGAGTTTGAGATTGAACTGGTTCCTGGTACCGGTCCAATTTCAAAAGCTCCATATCGCATGTCTCCAGCAGAGCTAAAAGAGTTACAAGAGCAACTGCAGGAGCTACTTGACAAGGGTTTCATTCGCCCTAGTCACTCACCATGGGGAGCTCCTGTGTTGTTTGTCAAGAAGAAGGATGGATCTATGCGGATGTGCATAGATTATAGGGCTCTGAATCAAGTGACCATCAAGAACAAGTATCCACTGCCCAGAATCGACGACTTATTTGATCAGTTGAGAGGGGCAACAGTGTTCTCCAAGATAGACTTGCGCTCTGGGTACCATCAGTTGAAAGTGAAGGAAAAGGATATACCCAGAACGGCTTTTAGGACCAGATACGGACACTACGAGTTCGTAGTCATGCCTTTTGGTGTGACTAATGCACCTGCAGTTTTCATGGATCTGATGAACAGAGTGTTCAGAGAATACCTTGACAAGTTTGTCATTGTGTTCATCGATGACATTCTAGTCTATTCCAGAACTTCAGAGGAGCATGACACGCACTTGAGAATAGTTCTGCAGACCCTTCAACAAAAGCAACTCTATGCTAAATTCTCAAAGTGCGAGTTCTGGTTGGAGCAGGTAGCGTTTCTAGGTCACATCGTTTCTAGAGAAGGCATACAAGTAGATCCAGCCAAAGTAGAAGCGGTCAGCAATTGGAAGAGACCCAAGAATGCCAGGGAGATCAGAAGCTTCCTTGGTTTAGCTGGGTATTACAGGAAATTCGTGGAAGACTTTTCCAGAATAGCCTCTCCACTTACAGCCCTCACCAGAAAGAACAAGAAGTTTGAATGGTCAGATAAATGTGAGCAGAGTTTCCAGGAGCTCAAGAAGAGACTGACCAGTACTCCTATCCTGACAGTTCCAGAAAGTGACAGGATACAGTGATGCTTCCAAGATGGGCTTAGGAGCTATACTCATGCAGGAAGGAAAAGTTATAGCTTATGCTTCCAGACAACTCAAAGACTATGAGAAGAACTACCCCACTCATGATCTTGAGCTGGCAGCTGTGGTCTTTGCACTGAAACTCTGGCGACACTACTTGTATGGAGTCCAGTGCAGAATCTTCACAGACCATCAGAGTCTTAAGTACTTCTTCACTCAGAAGGACTTAAACATGAGGCAGCGTAGGTGGCTAGAGTTGGTCAAAGATTATGACTGTGAAATCCTCTACCATCCAGGCAAAGCTAATAAAGTGGCAGATGCACTAAGCAGAAAATCCAGTGCATCCCTGATGTCTTTGTCATCATTAGCCCTACCACTGCAGAAGGAGTTGTCAGATTTTGGTATGGAAATTATTTATGGGCAATTCTCTGCATTGACTCTAGAGTCAACCCTGCTTGAGGATATACAGAAGAATCAAAGTGAAGATCCAGATATCCAAAAGATCCAGCAAGGGATACGAGAAGAAGAAAATTCTGAATTTCGAGTATCAGACAGTGGAATTCTTTATCAGGGGAGTCGCCTTTGTGTTCCCAATGATGAAGAGTTGAGAAAGAAAATTTTAGAAGAAGCTCACAGTACACCGTACTCTATGCATCCTGGTTCTACCAAGATGTACCAAGACGTGAAACAGAGGTTCTGGTGGTCTGGACTCAAAAGAGATGTAGCTAAATATGTCAGTACTTGCCTGACATGTCAGAGGGTCAAAGCAGAACACCAGAGACCAGGAGGAGTTCTATAACCTCTTCCTATACCAGAGTGGAAGTGGGAAGACATCTCTATGGACTTCATAACAGGTCTCCCAAGAACTACGAATAGACATGATGCAATATGGGTAATAGTGGATAGATTGACCAAGTCTGCCCATTTTCTAGCCATCAAGGTGTCCCACTCTATAGAGCAGTTGACACAGTTATATGTTAAGGAAGTGATCAGACTTCATGGAGTTCCCAAATCTATTGTGTCTGATAGAGATGGACGCTTCACCTCTCACTTTTGGGAGTGTGTCCAGAATGCACTAGGCACCAAACTCAAGTTCAGCACAGCCTTCCATCCTCAGACCGATGGACAGACAGAGCGAGTAAATCAGATCCTAGAAGATATGCTCAGGGCTTGTGCACTAGATTTTAAAGGCAGTTGGTGCAAGTATCTGTGCTTAGCTGAGTTTGCCTACAACAATAGCTATCAGGCTACCATCAAGATGGCACCATATGAGGCGTTGTATGGCAGAAAGTGCAGATCACCTATATGCTGGCAAGAAGCAGGTGAAAGAAAAGAAATGGAAGTAGAGCTGGACATTTAGACAGAGCTGATAGATGAGACCACTCAGGCCATCCAGAAGATCAGACAAAGAATTGAGATCGCCCAGAGCAGGCAGAAGAGTTATGCTGACACACGCCGTACCCCATTGGAATTTCAAGTAGGAGATTCAGTTTTCCTCAAGGTCGCTCCTATGAAGGGAGTGATGAGATTTGGCAAGAAGGGCAAATTAAGTCCTCGTTATGTAGGACCTTACCTGATCATAGAGAGGATTGGGAAAGTAGCTTACAGACTGGACTTACCACAAGACATGTCAGCAATACACAATGTGTTTCATGTCTCCATGTAAAAGAAGTGCCTCCATGACCATAGCCAAGTGATTGAGCCTCAGTCAGTGCAGATCCAAGCGGATCTTAGTTTTGAGAGTAGACCTACACAGATAGTGGACAGAGCAGTCAAGAGACTAAGGAACAAAGAAGTGCCACTAGTGAAGGTCGTCTGGCAGAACCAGAAGCACAAGGAAGTCACTTGGGAACGAGAGGACAGTATGAGGCAGAAATATCCAGAACTATTCTAAGTTCGAGGACGAACGTTTTATAAGGTATGGGGAGTTGTAACGACCCAATTTTCCTTACTTTGAGTTCTAAATATCTTTGAAAATGTCTGAAAATACTTTTAAAATATTCTAGGTATTTTTAGGAATTTTTAGAGTATTTTTATACAATTTTTGGAGTCCGTTGGGTATTTTTACCGAGTGGAGAAAGTTTAAAAAACACAAAGTGCAAGAGCTAGGATTCGAACCCAGCTTCTCGGGCCCAAGCAGTATTCGACGCAACCAACCGAGCTGAGCTCGTTTTGTTAACTAAGTGTGGGAACAAGTATATTTAAGTAATAGATGGAACCGAAAATAACCCAGGTTATTTAAGGAGATTAATTTCCTTCCCGAAACCTAAAACCTAATCTCTCCTTTTCTCCTCTCACCACGCGACGCCGTCTTCTCCTCTCGGGCGAAACCGCCGCCAAGTCTAGGGTTTCCTCCTCTCGACGCCGGCGAGGTGTTTTCCGGCCGGTCTCCACCCGTGGGTGACCATTCCGGCAAGGGGAGCTCGGGGAACACAAGGAAACGGGAGAAAACGAAGCTCTACCGAAACCCTAGGGCACTTCTCTTCGGTTGTAAGTCCAAGAACCCGATGTAAGTGCTTCTCACCTGCGGTAGGAGTAGCTCTCGGGTTTTATTTTATGTTTTGTTGTAAGATGAACAACAGTAGCCTTTTATCATAGTATGTGGTTTCGGATTTTGACCTTGATCTAGCAAATTGGTTTAGGTTTTTGGTTTAAATCTGTTGATGTTTTTAGTGCACGGGCAGAAGTTTTTTTTGGGGTTTTCCTTGATTACCACAGCATGCTAATTGGATGGATTACCTTACATTTCAAGTATGATTAAGTAGTTAGATTTTTCCTTCAAGTTACAGTATGATTAAGGGTCTGTTAAGATTCAAAATGGGGTAGTTTTTACAACTTGTGGTGGGGAAAACTGTTAATGCCGTGAGCTGATTAAAAGTTGTTCCTTATGACCATGTATTCTTCTTTTAGTGGCTGTGGAATTCTGTTGAATTCGGTTTGAACATATCATGTTACATTCCAGTGGTATAGTTGTTCTTTTTAAATTACTGTGGAATTTAGTTTGAATATGTACTGGTTCATATTTTTATATCAGTGACATATGGTTTAGAATCTCTTGTATACTGAATAAATGAGAGAAGTGCAAGTAAAGCAAGACTAAGTCACAATCTGATCCTAAATTTCAGAATTTAGAATCAAAGCACACTAAGTGCTTAAATCAATGCCAAGGCATTTTATTACAAGAAGTATTTTAAGAAGGATATAAGGAAAAGTATTTTACTTTTAAAGGGCATGTACCGGACACAATGTCCAAGGGATGGGCTCCAAGTTGCCCCTAGACATAAGGTCTAGAAGTGTCTTAATGGTTTTGGGATTAGCTACCTCAATTCTCATTAAGAAAGGCGCGCAAAGTGGTACAATGCCGGGCCCAAGTAAAGTTGAATATTATTTTAAAGTATAAAAGTATTAATTTGGAAACAAACAGAACAAGCTCTTTTATCTCAGTTGCAAATTCTAGCAAGTTAAATGGTTGTTTCCTTTAGAGATGCATGATGTAGTTCTATTTGCTATTTTCATGTTGAGCATGTACCCCCTGCTTTCTTTTATGTTTATGCATTCCTTATCGGATTTTGTGAGTAGAAAGCACTTACTAAGCTTTTAGCTTATAGATACTACTTTCCTCCTACTGCAGATATAGATAAAAATAAAGGAAAAGCTAAAGTGGTGTAGAAGAAGGTGACAATGAGACGTTGATGATGTGTGTGTGTGAGGCTGTTTATGGAAGCTTGGGATTTTTGCTGAATTATTGTTTTTGCTAATGTTCTTTTAGTTTCTGCAAAAAAAAAATAAAAATAAAAAAAAAGAGAATTATTTTGAAATGCTAAGTTGTGTTTAGATTGCTTCATTTATGTGTTAGAATCAATAAATTGGTAAATGCTTATGCTCATTACCTCTTCTTACTCTGCTGGAATGTTAAACTGCTGGAATGTTAAGTTGCTGGAATTATTCGGATGGTTAAATGCTTGGTTAAATGCTCAGAAGTCTTTATGCATGCTGGAAATTTTATATAGGTTTGTTTTATGGAAGAAAATGCATATGAAAATTCGGTTTTGACTGCTCAGTAGCCTTATGTGATTGCTGGTATGTTGTATGAGTTTGCTCTATGTAGGAAATTGGCATGGGATAATTCGGTGGATATAAGATTAGTATTTTTTATGTGCATATTGGTATCTGATATGAGTTTAGCTTAAATGGAAATCTGCCATTAGCAATATTCTGCTGTAGTATTAACTTTTGCTATCCAGTATTTATTTCTGCTGTAGTGAAGATGATTCAATGTGTGCTGTTCGGTTCTTGTTGAAAGGAATGAGCAGTAGGGTTGATTAATTCCTTTTCATTCCTGTTAAGATATAGAATGAAATGAATGCAAGATAACAAGTGATGTAGTAAGCAGTAGGGGTATTTAAGCTTTATAGATCTGCATGTTATACTTGTTGCTTTACTTAATTGCATGTTTGATCCAAAAAAAAAAATGTATCAAGAAATTTTATGCTGTTATTTAGAGGCATGTTCTGATATATGATATGTTTTCAAATAGTTTAAAGTATCTCTAGTGTTAAAGTAAGTAGTACAAGTTATGTGTAGATAGTAGAAACAGTAGCGGTCACCCTCAGAGTAGTAGTAAGGAGGGTGGACGTTACAGCAAATTCGAAGGAACCATGAGCCCATAAGGCAAGTAAACATATAGAGCGCAAGTACCACCTAATACGAGACATCGTAAAGCGAGGAGAAGTTGTTGTCGCCAAGATTGCATCAGCAGATAACCTGGCAGATCCTTTCACTAAGCCCCTTCCAGTGAAAGCTTTCGATCGGCATTTTGAAGGAATGGGAATCAGATGTATGGCAGTATTTATGACAGCATAGTCTTTTAGTATAAGTGGGAGATTGTTAGATTGTATACTAAAAGCCTAGCTTTTTGTAAACTTTTTATTTTGAAATAAAGAATCACATTGGTCAAATGTCTACATTTATATGCTAAGTGTAGTTGTTCAATTAATTTATATTGAAGATAACATGGAGTGTGGTGTCACACACAGAAGATCATGTTATCAATTCCTTATAAATTATAAACAGTAGCTCACGACTGAAATGGAAAAGAACAAACCATTGGAATAGTTGTAGTGCAATTAGGTATTAGTTTATCTTGACTGATAAATTACACTAGTACACTCTGAGTGTAAGCAGGACCATTTAAGGTAAGTTCTTTTTATACTGACTTAATAAAAGAACAAGACCTTTGTTATTATGGAAGTGTGTGCTCTTAATCCCGATATAATAACAAACACATGTATTTAGTATTTATTTCTTTGACTTATCAAAGGGTGAGATTTAGCTCGATAAATCATGAGGCCCGATAAGTTGAGAAATGATATTATTTATAGTGTGTGTTGTTGATTATAGAAGGAAATTGTGTCCTAGTAACTGTATCCCCAAGGGGAGCTCATAAGTATTGTCATGTAAACCCTGCAGGTGGACTTAGTCCGACATGACGATAAGGTTGAGTGGTACTACTCTTGGACTGAGATATTAATTAAAGTGAATTGTCAATAACTCATTTAATTAGTGGGCATTCGGCATCTTAAATACTGGAAGATTAACACACTCATGATAAGAAGGAGCCCAAAATGTAATTTGGGATTGGTGCGGTAGTTTAATAATAATTCTTTAGTGGTATGAATTATTATTGATGAAATTAAGTAGGGTGTTCAGGGCGAACACGGGAAGCTTAATTTCATCTAGAGACCAAAACTAATTCCTCCTCTTGGTCCCTATCGTAACCTCTTATATATAGAGAATTATATCCACCAAATACCCACTTCCTACCCACCCTTAGGTGGTTGGCCAAGCAAGCTTGGAGCCCAAGCTTGGGCCGGCCAAGCCAAAGGCTTGAGCCAAGTAGGGTGGCCGGCCATAGCTTGGAGCCCAAGCTTGTTGTGGCTATCCATATAAAATAAAAGGGATTTCTTTAAAAAAAATTTCCTTATGTGGAAGCTATGTTTTAAAAGAGAGTTTAAAATTTAAATCTTTCCTTTTATAGTTTTCTACAAAAGATTAATAGAAAGATTAGATATCTTTCCTTATTTGTAGTTGTAAGGGAGATTTTAATTTTGGTGAAAACTTTTCTTTTTTGAAAACATCCACATGTTTTAAAAGAGAGACTTAAATTTATAAAATTTCCTTTTATAACCAACCATGAAGGGAAAATTATTAGAGAAATTTTTATTTTAAAAATTTCCAGAATCAAATAAGGAAGTTTTAATTTTGTGTTTAAAACTTGCCTTATTTGGAGTACATGAAGGGGCCGGCCATGAGAAGGGTTAAAAGGAATGCTTAATTAAATTTTCCTTATTAACCAATGGGAAGGAATATAAGGAAATTTTAATAATAATTAAATTTCCATATATGCCAAGACCAAGGAATATAAAAGAGGGGGTAGAGGTGCCTCACCTCACAACATATCATGTAGTATTCCTCTCCTCCCTTCCTTGGTGTGGCCGGCCCTATACTTCTCCTCTTCTCTTCTTCTTTAGTGGCCAGTGCATCCCTCTCTTGGAGTTCTTGTGGTGGTCGGTTCTTGCTAGGAGAAGAAGGAGAGAAAGGAGGCTTTGCTTTTGCATCCATTGGAGCTTGAAGGTAGATGGCTGAAACTTGCAAGAAGGAAGGTGTCTTGGTGGTTCTCATCTTGGTAGATCGTTGCCCACACAATGTCCGAGATAAGAAGAGGAATACGATAGAAGATCAAGAGGTTGTTGCTTACAAAGAAAGGTATAACTAGTAATTCTATTCCGCATCATACTAGTTTTCTTTGAATGGATTTTGAAATACCAAACTATTGGTTGGTCCTATGAAGATCGTACGAGTTCCACTGTATAAAAATTTTGTACAAGTTTCGAACCTTTCCTAAACAACCTATTGTGTTCTTTAGAAGTTAAATTAGGAATCGCAGATGGAACTTAACATCATTGATTCCAAATTTAACTTATCTGTTTTTAATGGTTTAGATTTGGATCGCAAGCGGAACTTAACACTATTGATCCAAATCCACTTACGTTATAAATTCCATTAAATATTAATTTCCAAAATTGGCTTCCAGGACTGCATGGCGAGGCACATGACCTTCTTGGGTATGAGAGCATCCACCACCGCCTAGACAAAGCCTTTTAAGGAAAACTAATATTTAATTTCCTTATATAACTCTAGGTTTAACCAAAAAGAACAATCAAATCACAAATTCGATAAACAAAAAAAAACACAAACTTGAAAAATAAATTCGAAAACTTGAATCTATTGCCTCTTGTGTTTGGAATTCGTACAAAGAAGAACTAGCATGATGCAGAAAATAATTACTAGTTATACCTCTTCTTTGTATGCTAATAACCTTGAAATCTTCTGCCGTATTCCTCGCCTCGCCTTGGACGTCATGTGGGCGACGATTCTCCAAGATGAACACCACCCAAAGCCTTCTTCCTTCTTCTCTAATATTCAGCCACCACCACCACCAAGGAAAAGAGAGCAAAGGGAAAAGAAGAGGGGAAGAGAGGGTCGGCCACAAGAAGAACCTCCACCACGAGAATAAAAATTGTTATCTCATGAGGCCTCCCCTCCCCTTCTTTTATATTATTTGCCCAAGGCAAATAAGGAAAGACTTTTTACAAAAATTAAAATCTTCCTCTTGTTTTTCCTTTTTCCTTTTTATTTTTCCTTTTCTTTCCTCTTGATTGAATCAATCACCAATCATTGATTGGTTTGATTGGATGACTTGGCCGGCCCCTTGCTTGGGCACCAAGCAAGGGTGGCCGACCCCTATAAGGAAGGAAAAATATTTTTTTATAAAATTTTATAAAAGAAGAAATCCTCTTATAAAATTTTACAAGCTCTCTTTCTTAAAGTGGATGTTAAAAAATGAAAGTTTTAAAAATTAAAACAATGTTTTAAAATTTAAAACTTCTCTTCTAAAAATTTCCTTTTTAAATGGTTATAGAAAATTTTAATTTTAAAACTTCTCTTCCTTTTTTTCTAAAACCATGAGGATGGTTAAAAATGAAAAGTTTTAAAACTTTTAAAACTCTCTATTAAACCATGTGGCCTAATTCAAATAAGGAAAGTTTTTAAATTTAAAATCTCTCTTTTAAAACTTATAGATATCTTCAAAGAGAATATTTTAAAAATTCAAAACACTCCCTCATCTTTGAATTATTGTGGTCGGCCCCTACTTGTTTGGTTACCAAGCAAAGGGGTCGACCCTTCTTAAGGAGATGGTGGCCGACCCTTGGCTTGGTCACCAAGCCTTGGACCGGCCCTCTCTTGAACACCAAGAAGGGCTTTTATTTGGATGGACTTGAGGCTTTAATGAGGCTACGACAGGGACCTAGAGGAGAAATTGGTTTTGACCTCCCGATGAGCTCAAGTATCCCGTGTTCGCCCCGAACACACAACTCAAGTTCATCGATAATAACTCATTCCACTAGAGAGTTATTATCGCACTACTGCACCAATCCCAAATTACATTATGGGCTCATTCTTATCATGAGTGTGTTAGTCTCCCTGTGTTTAAGATAATGAATGCCCACTAATTAAGTAATTTACTGACAACTCACTTAATTAATATCTAGCTCCAAGAGTAGTACCACTCTACCTCATTGTCATGTCGGACTAAGTCCACCTGCAGGGTTTAACATGTGACAATCCTTATGAGTTCCTCTTGGGGACATTCTCAACCTAGATTACTAGGGCACATTTTCCTTCTATAATCAACAATACACACTATAAGTAATATCATTTCTCAACTTATCGGGCTTATTGATTTATCGAGTTAAATCTCACCCTTTGATAAGTTAAAGAAATAAATACTAAATATATGTGCTTGTTATTATATTAGGATTAAGAGCACACACTTCCATAACAACTAAGGTCTAGTTCTTTTATTAAGTCAGTATAAAAAGAACTTACCTAAAATAGTCCTACTCAATACACTTAGAGTGTACTAGTGTAATTTATTAGTCAAGATAAACTAATACTTAAATTACACTACGACTATTCCAACGGTTTGTTCCTTTCCATCATAGTTATGAGCAACTGTTTATAATTTATAAAGAACCGATAACATGATCTTCTGTGTGTGACACCACACACCATGTTATCTACAATATAAATTAATTGAACAACTACACTTAACAAATAAATGTAGATATTTAACGAATGTGATTCTTTTATTTATAAAATAAATGTTTACAAAAGCTAGACTTTTAGTATACATTCTAACATAAACACAAGAGGCTAGTGATTCTAGATTTTTCGGATTTGTAATTTGAAATTGTGTTTCTTTTATTTTTTTTCGATCTTGTGATTCGATTATTCTTTTTGGTTAAACCTAGGGTTACTATAAGGAAATTAAATATTGATTTTCATTGAGAGGCTTTGTCTAGGTATTAGTGGATGTTCCCATACCCAAGAAGGCCAAGTGCCTCATCATGTTTGACCTGGGAGCCGATCTCTGAAATAAATATTTAATTAAATTTGTAACATGGGTAGATTTGGATCTATAATGTTAAGTATCGTTTGCAATCCAAGTCTAAACCTCTAAGAACATATAAGTTAAATTTGGAATCAATAATGTTAAGTTCTATTTGCGATTCCATATTTAATTTCTAAAGAACACAATAGGTTGTTAGGTATGGTTCAGGACTTGTACAAAATTTTTATACAAGGTAGCCGGTACGATATTTCGAGTAGTAACCAACAATTGGTATCAGAGTTAGGGTTTGTCTCTGTGTGTTTGGTTTTCAATTTAATTATGCACATGTCATACATATTTTAGGCAGGATAATAGTAGGATATGCCAATTCTATGGTTGCAGGCTCCAACTATTATGGCTTAATGTGATTGTGTGTGATTGGACCTGTTAGTTAGAGCCCTAGAGTCAATCATTTGATGATTGTTGTATGGACTCATTGTATCATATTTATTATGTATATAAAGGCATTTTTTTATGCTTATTATACTTACTTGTATTGGTGCCAAATAACTAAGTATAATAGCATCCTTGAGTAGAAGGTTCTTACCTATATCAATCGATTGGTTGAATCGATAGTGAGATGATATAGGGAACACTACTCTTAATCATTCCTAGTCAAGTATTAACATTCAGGGACTAAGTTAATGCGACGAGACTAGCATGTAGGTCAACTCGATGATTTGATCTCACAAGTCATGGATATAGAGATATCAAGTTGACACATGGGTATGCATTGGAGAATGTATACTGAATGACCCACCATGAGAAAGTATCATGGATCATTATATGAGTGTCATATACTTTCTCATGTGGCTATTAGTATGACTATTAGTCCTTGGACCTAAAGTCACCATGGTTCCCTACATAATGAGTTACATGCTTTGGCTTCGTCAAATGTCACCCGTAAATGGGTGGACTATAAAGGCGATTACTGGGTATGTAACAAATTATGTGGAGGGATATGAGTGATGTAGATGGGATCTACCCCTCCTATATGACGGGAGTGACATCATTATTCTTGATAGAGTGAGACCACTAAGTGCATGGTCATGCCTAAATGAGTCAATATGAGATGTTGAGCTCATTTGATTGAGTGAGTCTACTTGGGATTCAAGATTTAGATTGATTAGAGGATAACACGGTCTATGCCTCATATTGATCAATCTAGATGTCAAGGATAGAAGAACACTTGTCATATTTTGTGAGGGGTCACTGATATGGGTTAGGTTTCATGGATCCCCGATAAGGAGGGAAGAGGAGATAACCAAGTAGAGAAGATAGACCGATATCGGCCGACATATGCCTCAAAGGAAATAGGTCAATATCGGCCGGGATATACTTCTGAGGGAGTAGATCAGTATCGACAGAGATATACCTCTAAGGGGGCAAACCCACATCGATCAGCATATACCTCAAAGGAGGTAGGCTAATATCGGCCAGGATATACCTCAAAGGTGGTAGGCTAATATCGGCTAGGATATACCTCAAAGGAGGTAGGCCAATATCGATCGAGACATACTTTCAGGAAGGAAGACCAATATCGGTCAGGATATGCCTCCAAGGAGTCAGACCCACATCGATCAGCATATACCTCAAAGGAGGCAGGCTAATATCGGCCAGAATATACCTTAAAGAAGGTATGCCAATATCGATCGAGACATATTTTCAGGAAGAAGACCAATATCGGCCAGGATATGCCTCCAAGGAGGCAGACCGACATCGATCAGCATATACCTCAAAGGAGGCTGGCTAATATCGGCCAAGATATACCTCAAAGGAGGTAGGCTAATATCGATCGAGACATACTTTCAGGAAGGAAGACCAATATCGGCCAGGATATGCCTCCAAGGAGGTAGACCCACATCGATCAGCATATACCTCAAAGGAGGCAAGCTAATATCGGTCGGGATATATCTCAAACGAGGTAGGCCAATATGGGTTGAGACATACCTTTAAGAAAGAAAGCCAGATACCGGCTAAGCTGAATAATACCTGGAAAAGATACTTGATAAAAATTACATACTTGATAAAACATAGCCCAATGCTAGCTGGGATAATGAACGTAAAGGAGCACGAACGGGCATTGTCCAAGGAGCCTCATGAGAGGTAATAGTAATTGATCAAACATAATTAAGCTTAACCCCGATCAACACAAGAAACATTAGTATATTAAGCTATCTTTGATGTAGCAAAAACAGGAGGGGCAAGTAGGAAGGATAGAAACACTTTGAAAAAGAACTGGTGAGATAGAAGAGAAGTAATGTTTCGAATAAAGTAGTTCCTGAAGATATTTGCAGTATATGATTGTATAACCAGTGTTATATATTTTGGCGGGAAATGTGTTTTTAGACCGTTTTGCAGGTGCTAGACGACAAAGAAGGTACATCTGGAGTACGAATCAGATTCCTTAAAAAGTCATTTACCACAAGTACACAGCTTACGTCATCTCATAACAAACTCTAACAAACCGGGGCCCACTTCATGACTACGGAGGTTATATGAAGTGGTATAAAAAGGGGGATCCTCTCCGTTGGCTAGGTAAGTTCACATCATTGCGCACATTCATAACCCTAATTGCTTAACTACTGTTCATCTTCTTCCTCCTTCTTCCACATCAAGAGAGATCACTGACTTGAGCGTCGGAGGGCCTAGCCAGGGATTCCCACCCCGGTCTTAGGTCACTGACGGTAGTGTTAGTTGGTCTCTTGTGCGTAGGAAGCCTTGGGAGTTTTGAATCCGGTGTTCTTCGATCGGATGTCTTCATCGCCATTGGTATCTTGCATCGAGAGGACATTCTGGGGGCTTCATCTTCTTGGATCCGCTTTGGGTTTCTCGGATCGGCGTTTTTCATAGGCATTATTCTCCATCAGTAGTGGGTTTGTTCTCTCGGATCTCCGTCTTGTCAAGCTTCTCAGACAGGATCAAATTTGGTGTCGTCTGTGGGAACTTCACCTGAATCTGAGACTACCAGATGGAAGAGGTCGGAAAATCAAACCTACTCACCATTAGTCGTCAGGATCCGGATTTCCTCATCAATTCTCACGTACAAAAAGCCTTACAACAACAACAACAACAACTTCAGTCTCACACTGGAGCTACTCTACCAACAGCTCATAATCCAGCGATTTCAACTACTGAGCATCGGAAAGGAAAAGAGCCGGAAGAGGAGGAACATGCGTATTTTCCCCCAGTTGCCGTTTCTCTGACAAGACGTCCACGAGCCTTTCTTCGCACTCCCATGGAGCAAGGGGGTCGAAGGCCCATGTTTCAGGAATCCTCTGGTGAAGCACCAGATAGAGAAAAGCGTAAGATCAAAATGATAACTAGTGATAGCTCACCAGAAAAAGTCATCTCTCCATTCTCTCAGAGTGTACTGGATGATCCGCTTCCTAAGCGATATCAAAATCTTCAAATCGGCGAGTACACTAGAACAACAGATCCAGAAGATCATCTATTGAAATTTGAGAATGTAGCATTATTACAACAATTCTCTGATGGGGTGAAATGTCGGATATTTCTTACTACTCTCGGAGGAGCCGCACAATGCTGGTTCAAGAGACTGCCAGAGAAGTCTATCCGAAAATTCAAAGACTTCAAGAAAGTTTTTCTGCACTATTTTTCCAGCAACAAGAGATATCATAAGACTCCTTGGAGTCTATTTTCAATTAAGCAGGCATCCAAAGAGTCCATCCGAGCCTACATCAAAAGATTCAATCAGGTAGCTATCGATGTACCTAATGCTACCACAGAAATCTTAGTGAGCACTTTTTCTCAAGGTTTAAATGATAATGATTTCTTTAAAAATTTAGTGAGAAATCCTCCTGTTAATTTTGATTCCTTGATTGAGCGTGCTACTGAATTCATTAATGTGGAAGAAGCTCAAGCCGCCCGTAGGAAGGAAAGCGTTACTTCTTCTCCTATCCAGGTTAAGGAGAAAGCTCCTGCCCCTGTTCCTCCACCAAGAGGGCCTAGAGCGACTCATCCACCTCACCGTCAACCAGAATATTGTCCACAAGCAGTACAACACGTGGAGATACAGCCAGAGGCAACAAGAAGATGGTGCACTTATCATAAAACTAGCAGTCATCATACTGAGGACTATTTTTTTTTAAGAAATAAACGGGCTAATAGGGAGTGTTATCAGAGGCAAAATTATTATCGGCAGCAGTACCCTAGACAGCAAAGTCCGCTCAAGTTGGAATATCGCCCGGTTGAGCCTCGGCAGGATGCATTGCCCACCCCGGCTGGTACAAGTCAAGTATTGGAAAAGGCTCCTTCTGAAGCCATGACAACTCGACAAGAAGAAAACAGGAGTAATGTCGTTCAGGGCAATATCAATATGATTGCAGGCGGGCCCACTGATGGGGATTCTAATAGGGCCAGGAAAGCACATGCCCGAAGACTAGAAATTCATGCCGTGGGGTGTAGCATGGAACGAGCAATCGGTCCAGAAATAAGTTTTGGACCTAGAGATCTTGAGGGAGTAGAAATACCTCATGATGATGCCCTGATCATTAAAGCCGTGATAGCCAACTATGTTATTTCTCGTACTTTCATAGATACGAGCAGTTCTATCAATATCATATTCAAGAAGGCTTTCGATCAATTACAGATTGCCCCAAGTGAACTTCAACAGATGGTCACTCCCCTATATGGATTCACAAGTAACGAAGTACAACCACTGGGTCAAATAAAGTTGGCCATATCTCTAGGAGAGGAGCCTCTGATGAGAACGAGGAGATCTTATTTCATGGTGGTAGACGCCCCATCCTCTTATAATGTGATACTGGGTCGACCGGCCCTAAACGAATTTAGGGCGGTAGTTTCTACTTTTTGTTAGAAAATTAAATTTCCTGTTGACGACCAAGTTGGGGAGGTGCGGGGTGATCAGAAGACAGCTCGAAAATGTTATGTATAAATAGTTCGAGCTGAAGCTAACGCTACCCGAAAGATTCAAAGAATGGAAGTCAATGTCATTCAGGAGAAGCAGCCTGTTCTGGTTTATGAAGAAAAGGAAGAAGTTCAGATCTAAACCGGTCGACCCGAAGCTACTACGTATATTGCGGCTGATCTTGATCCCACTCTGAAAGCCGAACTGATACAATGCCTAAAGAAGAATAATGATGTATTTGCCTGGACGCCTTAAGAAGTCTCGGGCATTTCTCCTACAGTCATGGAGCATTCCTTACATGTCTTCCCAGATGCCCGCCCGGTCATGTAAAGAAAGAGGAATTTTAGTGCGGAACAGAACCAAATCATCAAAGAAGAAATAACTAAACGTATGGAGGCTGGTTACATCAGGGAAGTACAATTTCCTAGCTGGTTAGCTAATGTGGTGTTAGTCTCTAAGTCAGGAAACAAATGGCGAGTGTGCATTGATATTCGAGATCTCAACAAGGCTTGCCCAAAAGATTATTATCCATTACCCAGGATCGATCAATTGGTAGACTCCACTGCTGGATGTGAGTACATTTCTATGCTAGACGCTTATCAAGACTATCATCAGGTTCCCTTAGCTAAAGAAGATCAAGAAAAGGTCAGTTTCATAACATCTAAAGGTACTTATTGCTATAATGTTATGCCCTTCGGATTAAAAAATGCAGGAGCAACTTACCAAAGGCTTATGAATAAGGTCTTCCAGAAGCAGATAGGGAGAAATATGGATGTAATGCCCAAAAATTCTCAGAACTATTTTAGAAATATTCTATGATTTTTTTGAAATTTTTAGATATTTTTCCGGAATTTTCCGAGTAGCGGAAGCAGCAAAAATAATTAGAACCGCAAAATAGCTTAGGTGGGAATCGAACCCGGAACCTCTCGGATCCGATAACTTTTAGTTAGCCTTAGTAACCGGTGAACCCAGCAGGGCCGTGCTGAAAGAAAGAGGAATCAATTATATTTATATTAGAGTTGGGTTCAATTATCCACTTAATATAAATAGAAAATTTAAGTGGGGTTTGGTTTATTTTGTTTGGTTCGGCAACTTTCTTCTCCTCACCCTAGCCCTCACACCGCCCCCTTCTCTTCTCTTCTCCTTGTCGCGGCGCCAACCACCAGCCACCTAGGGTTCCGCCCCTAGGGCCATAGGAGGACCTTTCGGCGACGATTTCGGCACGAGAACGTTCCCCTCCGCGAGAAGAACACGTAGGCGCGAGAGGATCGTTGAGAAGATCGTCTCCACCGGAATTCTAGCGAATAGAATTGTAAGGAATTAGCGTACGAGGTAAGAAACCCCTCACCTGCAGTATAAGTAGCTCCGTTTGGGTTTTCTACGCATTAGTTTAGTTATATGCAGATTTTTATCGACGCATAGCGTGAAATTGACCCTCCTCGCAGGTTTAGGGATTTAGTGAGCACTTCTAGATGGGCCGGACACGTAATCCCTCTTCAGTGGGGGTTTCTAGACGTTGTCAGGTGCCTAGAAGTGGTCTCCCTAATAGAGAGGAGAGTTGGGGCACACTAAGTGTTCGATAAAATAGCTAGTTAAGTGAAAATGCAAATTAGGCATTTTAACAACTCAGTTGAATGCATTAGAAGCATCTAAATCAGTAAATCAGTTTATTCTAGCTTATATGGGACTACGGTCCAATGGGTGGGCTCCCACAGTCGCCTCTGGGTTCAGACAACCTAGCTCTAGGTTCAGATAACCTAGAAATAGCAATTTAGAACAGTTTAGCTATATTCAGTATTTTACTTTTCAGTTGGCACTGTACCGGATTAGATATCCATTGGGTTGGACTCCCACAGTCGTCCCTAGGTTCAGATAACCTAGTAAACCCTACTAAATTCGGGACTTGCAAACCCGAGTTTAGTTAGGGATGCGCGCACAGTAAGTACAGTTGCCGGGCCAACAACACATAATTATTATTTTGATCTACTATGCTATTAGTTTTCAAAACTCATAAAATCAGTTATGTTAGTTGGGTTTGATTTCAGCTTCAGGTTAGCTTCAGTTAGCTTAGTTCTCTATTATTGTTCTATGTGATTAGCTTGCTATGCCATGTTTCAGCTTACATGTTCAGTTATTTCAGTTTATGCTTGTATGCCATGCCAGTACATGTTTTCAAATAGCATTCTTTAAAAGCATGTTTGCATCGTTGCATGTTTTAGTGAGGTAGTTGGTTTCTTACTAAGCTTTAAGCTTACAGATTCTATTTTCCTTATACTGCAGATAAAGGTAAAGGAAAGATGGACTAGCGGAGGCTGGAGGTCAATGTAATAATGAGGATGTGTGTGGATGGAACATGGAATAAAGATCCTAGGGATCCAGCAATTTCAATTAAGCATATGAACTTTAGTATTTCTATTACTCTTTGTTTTAGCATGTTAAACGCCATGAGCTAACGAACCATGCTTTAGATTATGCTTAGAATGTTAAATATATGATGTTAGAATGTTAGTTGTCATTGTTAGAGTGTTTCCTAGCCATCTTAGAACATGTAATGTGATTGAGGCACTAAATAGTGCTGAAATCAGGAGTTTCAGTGCGAAATCAGAACCCAGATAGGTCTACAGACCGATCAGAGTCGAGTTGTGCCGCTGGATCGGTCAGCTGACCGATCCATGCGCGAATAGAGAGTTAGCGTCTGTTCTGGATCGGTCAACCGACCGATCTATGTGCGAACAGAGAGCATAGACGCTCACTGATCGGTCAGCCGACCGATCAGTGTGCTCCTGGATCGGTCGGTAGACTGATCCAGACGCGTACAGAAGCGACAGCTTATGGATCGGTCAGCCGACCGATCCAGAGGGTTGTTTCCGTGCCAGTATCAAGCTGGATCGATCACTGGATCGATCCGACAGGCCAATCGATCCATGGATCGATTGAAATGCCTGATTACAGCTAGTAGGTCATCCGAGAGGCATAGATTCTCTTCCCTAGCATGTGTACAACTCCTAGGTACACCTAGAATGTTAAGTTCAGATTTTATAGTAATCAGTTTAGCAAAATTTTAATAAACCCAGATTTTCGCAATAGTAATTTAGCACAGCATAATGTAGCGATCGGCCTTACAGCCTAGTCAGTAGGAGGTGGGTCGTTACAATGGAAGTATATGTTGATGATATCTTAATTAAATCTCTTCAAGCTGTTGATCTGTGCAGGGATGTAGAGGAGTCTTGCAAGACATTGAGACAATATGAGCTCAAGTTAAATCCGAGCAAATGTTTATTTGGAGCGAAAGGGGAAAATTCCTGGGGTATATGGTGTCCAAGCGAGGAATAGAGGCCAACCCGAGCAAAGTCAAGGCACTTCAGAACATGGCGCCTCCGCGCAACATGAGAGAAGCTCAAAGACTGACCGGCCGGATTATAGCCTTGTCTAGGTTCATTTCCAGGTCGGCTGATCGTAGCTTCCATTTCTTTAAAATACTCAGAAAGGCCAATAAATTTCAGTGGAACAAGGAATATGATAAGGCTTTCCAAGAGTTAAAAGATTATTTGTTTACTCTTCCTGTATTAGCTAAGCCTATAGTAGGAGAGACTCTTTGGGTATATTTGTCGGCTAATGAAAACGCTGTAGGCTCTGTATTAGTCAGACAAGAAGGAAAAGAACAACAACCTGTATATTTTTCTAGCCATTTACTAAAAGGAGCTGAGTGTAGATATACTACACTAGAAAAATTGGCTTACGCATTAGTGTTGACTGCTCGGAGGCTGCGACCATATTTCTTAGCACATGAAATTGTTGTATTAACCAACAGTACTCTTGGACGGGTGTTACTCAACCCAGAGGCATCAGGTCGGTTGGTCAAATGGATAACTGAACTTGGAGAATATGACATTCAATATCAACCTCGCTCGCTCATCAAGGCACAAGCTCTAGCAGACTTCATTATAGAAGTTCAAGGCCCTGAGGAAGAAAACATCTGGAAATTTTATGTGGATGGCTCCTCAACTAGACAAGGTAGCGGAATTAGGGTCCAAGGGAAGACAGACTTCAACTCTCTATCAGATTGAATTATAGAGCTACTAACAATGAAGCAGAATATGAAGTCTTAATAGCTGGATTGCACGCCGCTCGGCATATGGGCATCTCGAGTCCTCATCTATTCTGATTCTCAATTGGCAGCCCAACAACTATCAGGTAATTTTGAAATTAATAATGATAGGCTCAAGTTATATGCTGAGGCATTTGATAAGTTAAAGTCTCAGTTTCAAGAAGTAAATACACAAAAGGTTTCTCGATCTGAGAATCAGGTAGCAGATGAATTGGCTAAGTTGGCCTATGCTATAGTACCATGGAGTCTAGATCGGCCAGTAGAATAAACTCTGTTAATATCTTGTATCGAAAGACAAGCTGACGCAGAAATTCAAGGTGATTGGAGAGCTCAAATCATATTGTATCTACAGCAAGGTATTCTTCCAAGTAATACAGAACAAGCAAGGGTATTTAAGAAGAGAGCTGCTCAGTACACTATGGTAGGAGAACAGTTATATAAAAGAGCTTTTTCTAGACTTCTGCTTAAGTGTATTGGCACAGAAGATATACAATTTATTTTACAGGAAGTTCATCAAGGTTCATGTGGTAGTCATATAGGAGGGAGATCCTTGGCCCATAAAATCTTATTAGCAGGATATTTCTGGCCTACTCTACACGAGGATGCCAACAAGTTGGTAAGAACTTGTATGTCTTGCCAGAAACATCAAAATATTTCGCATCATCCTACACAGTTGTTGAAAACCTCTATAGTCTCATGTCCCTTCGATCAATGGGGGCATGGACATAGTAGGCCCATTTCCTATGGTGACTGCACAAAGAAAGTTTTTATTGGTAGCAGTGGATTATTTTTCCAAATGGGTAGAAGCAGAACCACTTGCCCGGATTACTGAAGATGCAGTTATTAAATTTCTGTGGAAACATATCATATGCAGATTTGACATTCCTCATAAATTAGTCTATGATAATGGAAGGCAATTTCAAGGGGATAGAATTTTAGCTTGGTGCAAAAGTTATGGTATTATTCAGGTCTTCACCTCTGTAGCTTATCTGCAAAGTAATGGTCAAGCGGAAGTAACCAATAGAGAAATTATAAGGGGTTTAAAACCCAAACTGGATCATGTCGGAGGTAGCTGGGTAGATGAATTACCCAACGTTCTTTGGACATATCGTACTACACCTCGAGAAGCTACAGGAATCACTCCCTTTCAATTAGTTTATGGGGGAGAAGCAATAATTCCCATTGAGGTGGGAGTAGAATCTGATAGAAGGTAATTATATGATGCAGACAATGAGGGTCGACGAATCATGGAGCTGGACTTGATAGAGAAAATTAGAGATAAAGCTGCTACTCGTCTCGTATCATACCGACAACGAATGAGACAAAATTATAACAAAATGGTCATCCCCAGATTTTTCCAAGTAGGAGATTTAGTATGGAAGCGTATTAAACCTGTCGGGGATGTCAGTAAGTTGGCACCACAATGGAGAGGACCCTACAAAGTGGTGGAAAAGCTAGCATCAGGTTCATATTATCTCCAAGATACTGAAGGAAGAATTCTGGAACGTCCCTGGAGTGCAAATCATTTACAACCTTACCGGACTTAACAGGATCACACCACTTAAGAATATGTCAAAAGCAACAAATCATAATTATCTGAAGTAAGTTCCCGATGAGAAGGAGACAAGTATTCTTATAGTTCATGTACTCCATTTCTTTCAATAAATGCAATGCAAGACAAATACCGCTACAGAAATAAATGTGATTCATATAGATTGACAAATATTGGCAGAACTTTTATAATCTCTTTTCGAGCAATCAATAGTGGGGAATCCTAAAGACCTATTCAGCTCCCCTCAGAAAAATCCCGAAATTTTAAAACCATCATAAGGTCAGTATAATCATACTTCTGCGTAGAACATAGTCGATCGGGAAATCTCATGAAGTAACTCAGACGGGTCTTCATGGGAGGAACCGGAGACTCTAAACCATCACAGAACATAGTCGATCGGGAAATCTCATAAAGTAACTCGGACGGGTCTTCATGGGAGGAACCGGAGACTCTAAACCATCACAGAATATAGTCGATCGGGAAATCTCATGAAGTAACTCGGACGGGTCTTCAGGGGAAAAAGGGAGACTCTAAACCATCACAGAATATAATCGATCGGGAAATCTCATGAAGTAACTCGGACGGGTCTTTATGGGAGGAACCGGAGACTCTAAACTATCACAGAACATAGTCGATCAGTAAATCTCATGAAGTAACTCGGACGGGCCTTCATGGGAGGAACCGGAGACTCTAAACTATCACAGAACATAGTCGATCGAGAAATCTCATGAAATAACTTGGACGGGTTTTCATGGGAGGAACCGGAGACTCTAAACTATCACAGAACATAGTCGATCGGGAAATCTCATGAAGTAACTCGGACGAGTCTTCATGGGAGGAACCGGAGACTCTAAACCATCACAGAACATAGTCGATCGGGAAATCCCATGAAGTAACTCGGACGAGTCTTCATGGGAGGAACCGGAGACTCTAAACCATCGCAGAACATAGTCGATCGAGAAATCTTATGAAGTAACTCGAACGAGTCTTCATGGGAGAAACCGGAGACTCTAAACTATCAGAGAACATAGTCGATCGGGAAATCTCATGAAGTAACTCAGACAGGTCTTCATGGGAGGAACCAGAGACTCTAAACTATCACAGAATCTAGTCAATCGGGAAATCTCATGAAGTAACTCGGACGGGTCTTCATGGGAAGAACCAGAGACTTTAAACTATCGCAGAATCTAGTCGATCGGGAAATCTCATGAAGTAACTCGGACGGGTCTTCATGGAAGGAACCGGAGACACTAAACTATCGCAGAATCTAGTCGATCGGGAAAATCTGTAACGCCCGTCCCTCCTGCTAGTAGGGTGCGGGGTTATGTACTTAACCATTTCGATTTTTATTTGCGGAAGTATATATGCATATTAAAATTTCTTTTAAAAATAAAAACACATAAGAATATCTCGAAGTCATATGGACAATAACATGACACACTAGTCCATGTTAACATAACCAAATAACTTAAGCAGGTCTTCATTTGCCTTAGCCGAGCCACCACCACACACATCTCCTTGCCTCTCATGCAGCTCCCTTAGGTCATCTATTCTTTGCCCTTATTTGTGGTACAAGGAAAGTAAGCTATAAGTACAGAGGCTTAGTAAGATCCTTTCCTACTCACAAAATCCGTAAATCAATGCATAAACACATAATCATACAACCATAAAATATGATCATCTAACATCATAAGGGCATAGCATGTTATATCATAAATCATAAGGAACATCATGCTAAATCATATCATAAATCCTAATGTCATAGGAGCATAGCATGTCATATCGTAAATCATATCATATCAGTTCATAAATAACATCATGTCGTATCATATCATCAATCATCATGCCCTATAAATCATAAATCATATCATGCAAGATGTCTTTTAAACATGGGTCATGTCATATGCAAGATGTTTTAAAACATAACATATAGTACTTGAACATAATATCATCATGAGGGCCCGGCTTGTACCACATACATATATAAATGCGCGCAATCCCTAGGACAGGGTAGCTAGCCCCAAACCTACTAGGGATCTAGGTCCGTTCATAGTCCGTCGACCTAGGGGCGTACTAAGGAGCCCATCCCTTTACTAGACCCGTTCATAGTCCGTCGGCCTAGGGGCGCTTATGGAGCCCACCCTTGGTACAAGCCATACAAAGTAAAATATCATATCATGGTTCATATCATAACATAACACATCTTATCTTATCATATCATGAGGAGTAAAGCATGCATATTTGGGCACACAGCACATGCATGGATCATAAACATACATAATGAACATGTCATTTATCACATCATAAAACATGCATATTTGGGCACACAGCACATGCATGGATCATATGCATACATAATGAACATGTCATTTATCATATCATAAAACATGCATATTTAGGCACACAACACATGCATGGATCATAAGCATACATAATGAACATGTCATTTATCATATCATAAAACATGCATAATTGGGCACAAAGCACATGCATGGATCATAAGCATACATAATGAACATGTCATCTATCATATCATAAAACATGCATAATTGGGCACAAGGCACATCATAAAAGACACAATCATGCATAGCATCAGTAAATAACATTTCCTAATACATAACACATCATGTGAAGCATATCTACGCTTTTAAACTCATAATGGCCGAACCACTCATAAGGAGAAAACCAAGCTATAGGCAACATGCAAGTGTGAACTCCTAACTAAATTCATATCATATTATCAAGAGGTACATGAGCATGCTCGGTTCACTTTTTAGCTTCTTTAAAACCCTAATTTTGGTCTTGGCCGAAACACACATGAAGGGAAACTAGATTTTAAATCAACATATAAGCATAATCACCAAGCTAAACTCATATCATATTATTGAGAGATACATGAGCATGCTAGGTTAACTTTTAACTTCTTTAAAACCTTAGTTTTTGGTCTTGGCCGAAACATAAATGAAGGGAAAGCTAACTTTAAAATAACATAAAAACATGAACACCTAACTACATTCATATCACATTATCAAGAGATACATGAGCATGTTAGGTTAAATTTCTAGCTTCTCTAAGCCCTAGTTTTGTTCTTGGCCGAAACATACATGAAGGGAAAGCTAACTTTAAAACAACATAAAAGCATGAACACCTAACTACATTCATATCACATTATCAAGAGATACATGAGCATGTTAGGTTAAATTTCTAGCTTCTCTAAGCCCTAGTTTTGTTCTTGGCTGAAACATACATGAAGGGAAAGCTAACTTTAAAACAACATAAAAGCATGAACACCTAACTACATTCATATCACATTATCAAGAGATACATGAGCATGTTAGGTTAAATTTCTAACTTCTCTAAGCCCTAGTTTTGTTCTTGGCCGAAACATACATGAAGGGAAAGCTAACTTTAAAACAACATAAAAGCATGAACACCTAACTACATTCATATCACATTATCAAGAGATACATGAGCATGTTAGGTTAAATTTCTAGCTTCTCTAAGCCCTAGTTTTGTTCTTGGCCGAAACATACATGAAGGGAAAGCTAACTTTAAAACAACATAAAAGCATGAACACCTAACTACATTCATATCACATTATCAAGAGATACATGAGCATGTTAGGTTAAATTTCTAACTTCTCTAAGCCCTAGTTTTGTTCTTGGCCGAAACATACATGAAGGGAAAGCTAACTTTAACAACTTTCAAGCATAGGAAAAAACAACCCAATCCCTTAACATAGCATACATATCATAAGGATGTAGTAAACATGGTTAGTTTAGGTCTTAAGCTTCCCTAGATCCTTCATCTATACTTGGCCGAAAGTTCATATTTAAAAATCTAGGTTTTAAGTCAAACATTCAACATGAGAACATTTACTAGCTTCTTATACTAGGGTACTTATCGTAAGATCATAATGGACATGCTTTATTTAGATCTTGATCTACCCAAACATCTCCTTTTATTTTATACTTGGCCGAAAGTTCCAACTTGTTACCATAGGTTTTAAGCATTCTTCTCCTTTGTAAAAACAAAAGCAACTTGTACCACAGGTGAGGGGATACTTACATCCTTTCGCTTGTGGTTTTTCTTAAGGAAGAATACTCTAGGTGAAGAGGAAGAAGAGAGCTTCTTCTTCTAGTACTCCCTTTGATTTCTCTTGCTTGGGAAGGGGTAGACCTTGAAGGCTCCTTCTTGTAAATTAGTTTTCTTGGAGAGGAACCTTAGCTTAGCTTTTAGAAATGAGGAGGGGGAGAGCTTTTGGTTTCGGTGAAGAATGAAGAAGGAGAAGGAAGGAGGAAGAAGAAAGAAAAAGATTAATTACTTGTCTTTCCTTCTTTTCATCCTATTTATTTCCTTTGTAGTGAACATACCTTCATTCATCCCCCTTAGCCCTCCTATTTACTTCTCTCTTTTAATTCCCACGAAAATAGAGAGAAGAAGGGAAGCAAGCAACTTGTCTTTTGCTTGCTTCTTCTCTTAACCAAGAGGAAGAGAAAGTAAGCTACTTGGTTTTCTCTTGTTCCTTTATTTAACCATCCTCTCACCTTTAACTAATATTTCTATTCTTTTCTATTTACATATCATTCATGTCTCTAGTGGTTATCATACTCCAATTTAACTCTATCATTTGTGAGAGGTTCAAGGTTCAATCCTTGACCACACCTCTTTTTATTTTGGTTTCTATTTATCCCTTTTTCCCTTTCTTTCTTTTATTATTCTATTTTAAGGAAAAATACTCCTAGGTATAGCTTAGCATTTTGTGGGTGTTATAGTACCTCATACCTCATAGAAAGTTCGTCCTCGAACTTAAAATAGCTCCGGATACTTCCATTTCATATCGTCTTCTAATTCCCAAGTGGCTTCTTCGAACCGTTGATTTTGCCACAGGACCTTTACTAAGGGTACTTCCTTGTTCCTCAGTCTTTTGACTTCTCGATCTAATATCTGAACCAGTCGACTCTCATAGGTTAGATTCTCCTGCACTTGTACTGTCTGCGGTTCGATTACTTGGTTCGTGCTCGGAATACATTTCTTTAGCATTGAAACGTGGAACACGTTGTGGATGGATGACATCTCCTGAGGTAACTCTATTTCATAAGCAACTTTGCCAATTCTTTTCAGAACTTGATATGCTCCTACATAGCGCGGGCTTAACTTTCCCTTTTTACCAAACCTCATTACTCCTTTCATGGGCACTACTTTGAGGAATACTGAGTCTCCGATACTGAATTCCAATGGTCTTCGTCGCTTATCCGCATAATTCTTCTGCCGACTCTGCGCAGTTTCTATTCTTTGGCGGATGTTCTATATAGCACGGGTGGTGTTATCGATGAATTCTATTTGGAATCCCATCTCTTTCTTTTCACCACTTTCGTACCAACATATAGGAGATCTACATTTCCTCCCGTATAGAGCCTCGTAGGGCGTCATTCCTATAATAGCTTGGTGACTATTATTGTAGGCGAATTATGCTAAACATAAATATCGGCACCAGCTCCCTTTGAAGTCCAAGGCGCAAGCCCGTAACATTTCTTCTAGTACTTGATTCACCCTTTTTGTTTGTCCGTCGGTCTGAGGGTGGAAGGTAGTACTGAACAATAACTTTGTACCAAGATCCTTCTGAACACATTCCCAAAAATGTGAAATAAAGCGACCATCTCTGTCAGAAATGATGGTCTTAGGAATCCCATGTAATCTAACAATTTCCTTGACGTATAACTGAGCCAGTTGCTCAATTGAATAAGTCATCTTGATTGCTAGAAAGTGGGCAGATTTGGTTAATCTATCCACGATCACCTATATTGCGTCATAGCCGTTCGTTGTCTTAGGTAGTACCGAAATGAAGTCCATAGAGATATCCTCCCATTTCCATTCTGCAATTTGGACAGGCTGCAGTAATTCTCTAGGTCTCTGGTGTTCTGCTTTAACCCTCTGACAGGTCAGGCAGGTACTGACGTACTGAGCCACGTCTCTTTTCATACCGGACCACCAGAATTTCTTTCTCAAATCTTGGTACATTTTGGTAGATCCCGGATGCATTGCATAGGGTGTTGCTTGGGCTTCTTCTAGTATTTTCTTCCACAACTCTGGGTCATCAGGAACACATAAGCGATCCTTGAGGTATAATATCTCACTGTCGGCGATACGGAATTCGTCATTCTTTCCCTCTAACACTTCTTGCTTTAACCGCTGGATACTCAAGTCAGGAGTCTGCTTTTCTAATACATCATCGAACAACGTCGGTGCTATAGTCAGGGTAGAGAGTTGTCTGGTCACATCTTTAGCCCTATAACACTGATTTTTCCCTAGGTTCCCCTATGAACTCGAATATCGGTTCCGCTTCAGGTCGGAAGACCACTTTTCTTTGACGACACTCAATTGAAGCGCCGTACTTGCTTAGAAAATCCATGCCCAATATACTGTCATAATCTTGCATGTCAAGCACTATCAGATCATAGTAGAGTTCTCTGTCTGCGATTCTAATGGGTGCAGCTCGCAGCATATGAGTAGATGGTATTACTTCTCCCGACGGTAGGGTTGTCAAGAATTTGCTATTTAAAGCTTGTGATGGTATCCCTAACTTCTCCATGAAGGGTGTAGAGACAAACGAATGTGTTGCTCCAGTATCAAATAACACATTAGCATGTTGACTGAAAATAGGTAGCTGACCTGTAACCACGGTAGAGGCACTCGCCACATCATCCTTGGTAAGCGAGAAAACCTTGGCGTTCGTCGTAGTTGGCGGGGCTACCAATCTCCCTTGGCTAATCGAAGTCCCTTCGATGGCAGCTTGCATATAGTGTAGCTGTGGGGGAACACTTTTGTTCTGGTCATGCTGCTAAAATGGAGTCTGGGACTGGGTGGAGCAGTCTCTGGCCAGATGTCCTTCCCGTCCGTAATTATAACATTTTCTCGTACCCTTGCGACATACTCCGGAATGCTGCTTTCCACAGATGGTACACTGAGGGTACTTAGGTTGCTTATTTGCTGGTCCTCCTTTGGCGTTGTCCCATTGTTTCCTTTTTTCCATTAGAGTTTCCTTTCCAGCTGGGTTTGGTACTATGAGATTTCTGCCCTTGCGTCTGTGCCTGATTCTTATTCTCGTTCATCACTTTCTGATAATGCTCGGTGATCAGGGCGCTGCTGACCAGTTCTTCTGTAGTCTGCGGTCTATTAATTCGGCCGGTCACATTCAGTGCTATCTCGGGTCGGAGCATCTTCAGCATCAATCTAACCCTTTCTCTTTCCGTGCTGACTAACTCTGAGCAGAGGCGAGCAAGATGATTGAAGTGCTTTACTTCTTCGTTTACTGATAAGTCACCTTGCCGGAACTCGGTGAATTCGTTGTAATGCCGATTTGTCACTTGCATATGGAAGAATTCTTCGAAGAACTCTGTCTCGAAGTCTGTCCAGTTCATCAGGTTAATCTGTCTCTTAGCCTTAACTCTTTCCCACCACATTCTCGCGTCTCCGGAAAAATAGAATGACACACATTTGATCTTTTCCTGTACAGGCCAGTCCAGCAATTCCACAATACTTTCCACTGTCTTGAACCAGGCTTGAGCATCCCATGGCTCACAAGTACCCGAGAAGTTCTCCGACTTCAGCCTTAGCCACTGTATCAAATAAGTTTCCTGTCGGACCACTGGGGCAGGGGCTACCGGTGGTACTGGTGCAGCTAGTGGTATGACGGGCGCTGCATTCTGATTCACTGGTGGGGTGACAGGGTTCCCTTGCTGATTCATCAGGGCAGTGATTACTTGTTGTTGTTCCGTGATCTGACGCTGGAGATCGGTGACTACCTGGGTCAGATCTGGTGGGGTCACTGTCTCATCAGCCCGGTTACCACGTCTTCTAGCCATATCTATTTTCATAAATAACAATGAGGCTAGCATAAGTCTAGAGTCATCCCTACTTATATTCGTACACATTAAACATTGCTTATCATACATGAAGAAAATCCATATCAGTCATACCTAGGTTCATGGATACTAAAACATTTCCTATCATACATAGAGTAAGTACAGAAAGTCTTACTTGGAGCGGCAGGATGGAGGCTTGATGTGTGTGTAGCGGAAAGGCTAACCTCGCTTTGATACCAACCTGTAACGCCCGTCCCTCCTGCTAGTAGGGTGCGGGGTTACGTACTTAACCATTTCTATTTCTATTTACGGAAGCATATATGCATATTAAAATTTATTTTAAAAATAAAAACACATAAGAATATCTCGAAGTCATACGGACAATAACATGACACACTAGTCCATGTTAACATAACCAAATAACTTAAGCAGGTCTTCATTTTCCTTAGCCGAGCCACCACCACACACATCTCCTTACCTCTCCTGCAGCTCCCTTAGGTCATCCATTCTTTGCCCTTATCTGTGGTACAAGGAAAGTAAGCTATAAGCACACAGGCTTAGTAAGATCCTTTCCTACTCACAAAATCCATATATCAATGCATAAACAGATAATCATACAACCATAAAATATGATCATCTAACATCATAAGGGTATAGCATGTTATATCATAAATCATAAGGAACATCATGCTAAATCATATCATAAATCTAAATGTCATAGGAGCATAGCATGTCATATCGTAAATCATATCATATCAGTTCATAAATAACATCATGTTGTATCATATCATCAATCATCATGTCCTATAAATCATAAATCATATCATGCAAGATGTCTTTTAAACATGGGTCATGTCATATGCAAGATGTTTTAAAACATAGCATATAGTACTTGAACATAATATCATCATGAGGGCCCGACTTGTACCACATACATACATAAATGCGTGCAATCCCTAGGACATGGTAGCTAGCCCCGAACCTACTAGGGATCTAGGTCCGTTCATAGTCTGTCGACCTAGGGGCGTACTAAGGAGCCCATCTCTTTACTAGACCCGTTCATAGTCCGTCGGCCTAGGGGCGCTTATGGAGGCCACCCTTGGTACAAGCCATACAAAGTAAAATATCATATCATGGTTCATATCTTAACATAACACATCTTATCTTATCATATCATGAGGAGTAAAGCATGCATATTTGGGCACACAGCACATGCATGGATCATAAACATACATAATGAACATGTCATTTATCACATCATAAAACATGCATATTTGGGCACACAACACATGCATGGATCATAAGCATACATAATGAACATGTCATTTATCATATCATAAAACATGCATATTTGGGCACACAACACATGCATGGATCATAAGCATACATAATGAACATGTCATTTATCATATCACAAAACATGCATAATTGGGCACAAAGCACATGCATGGATCATAACATACATAATGAACATGTCATCAATCATATCATGAAACATGCATAATTGGGCACAAGGCACATCATAAAAGACATAATCATGCATAGCATCAGTAAATAACATTTCCTAATACATAACACATCATGTGAAGCATATCTAAGCTTTTAAACTCATAATGGCCGAACCACTCATAAGGAGAAAACCAAGCTATAGGCAACATGCAAGTGTGAACTCCTAGCTAAATTCATATCATATTATCAAGAGGTACATGAGCATGCTAGGTTCACTTTTTAGCTTCTTTAAAACCCTAATTTTGGTCTTGGCCGAAACACACATGAAGGGAAACTAGATTTTAAATCAACATATAAGCATAATCACCTAGCTAAATTCATATCATATTATTGAGAGATACATTAGCATGCTAGGCTAACTTTTAGCTTCTTTAAAACCCTAGTTTTTGGTCTTGGACGAAACATACATGAAGGGAAAGCTAACTTTAAAATAACATAAAAACATGAACACCTAACTACATTCATATCACATTATCAAGAGATACATGAGCATGTTAGGTTAAATTTCTAGCTTCTCTAAGCCCTAGTTTTGTTCTTGGCCGAAACATACATGAAGGGAAAGCTAACTTTAAAACAACATAAAAGCATGAACACCTAACTACATTCATATCACATTATCAAGAGATACATGAGCATGTTAGGTTAAATTTCTAGCTTCTCTAAGCCCTAGTTTTGTTCTTGGCCGAAACATACATGAAGGGAAAGCTAACTTTAAAACAACATAAAAGCATGAACACCTAACTACATTCATATCACATTATCAAGAGATACATGAGCATGTTAGGTTAAATTTCTAGATTCTCTAAGCCCTAGTTTTGTTCTTGGACGAAACATACATGAAGGGAAAGCTAACTTTAAAACAACATAAAAGCATGAACACCTAACTACATTCATATCACATTATCAAGAGATACATGAGCATGTTAGGTTAAATTTCTAGCTTCTCTAAGCCCTAGTTTTGTTCTTGGCCGAAACATACATGAAGGGAAAGCTAACTTTAAAACAACATAAAAGCATGAACACCTAACTACATTCATATCACATTTTCAAGAGATACATGAGCATGTTAGGTTAAATTTCTAACTTCTCTAAGCCCTAGTTTTGTTCTTGGCCAAAACATACATGAAGGGAAAGCTAACTTTAACAACTTTCAAGCATAGGAAAAAACAACCCAATCCCTTAACATAGCATACATATCATAAGGATGTTGTAAACATGGTTAGTTTAGGCCTTAAGCTTCCCTAGATCCTTCATCTATACTTGGCCGAAAGTTCATATTTAAAAATCTAGGTTTTAAGTCAAACATTCAACATGAGAACATTTACTAGCTTCTTATACTAGGGTACTTATCGTAAGATCATAATGGACATGCTTTATTTAGATGTTGATCTATCCAAACAACTCCTTTTATTTTATACTTGGCCGAAAGTTCCAACTTGTTACCATAAGTTTTAAGCATTCTACTCCTTTGTAAAAACAAAAGCAACTTGTATCATAGGTGAGGGGATACTTACATGTTGGATCGAGACCGCGCTAGAGGGGGGGTGAATAGCGCTTGCGGCTAATTCGTTTGTATCCGAATCGTAAAAACTATCGGAGAAGTAACGCAGCGGAAAGTAAACAAATACACAGAAAGACAAGCTATTTACTTCGTTCGGAGCCTAAGGAGACTCCTACTCGAAGGCCCGCGATCCTTGATTGCTTCCGGTGGGCAACAACTATAAGCTCGATAAGAATTACAAATTACAACGAAAGTATTAAAATAACATTGTACCGACAACTTAAGAAAGAAGAAAATGGAGCTCCGGGTCGTCGGAATGTTGCAGCAGTACTTCGGTATGACATTGTTAGCAGCACATTGAAGACAGAAAGCCTAGAACTTGATTGATTGAAGTGCTGGTCGAAACCCCCTTATAAAGGGTGTTCAAGGCGCCTTGAAGGCTGTTCAAGGCGCCTCCATGCTGCCGAGTCTTCCGCGTGGATCAAACTTGATCTGGTCGAACTTCATCCCTTTAAAGCGCCTTATCCCCTGCTCAAGGCGCCTTCCAAGGCGCCTTATACCCTCATGAAGGCGCCTCCATTGAAGCTTCGCAGCCAGGTCAGCTTTTGCACCCGAGGCGCCTCCAAGCCCCATAGAGGCGCCTCAGACACTGTTCATCCGAGTTCTTCTTTGTGTTTTTGGTACCTGCAAGTATGTTAATCCAAAAATACCTGCACCACAAAGTTAATACAAAATAATAGTATGAATATGAAGTAATGACAGTTTTCGGACTGTTCGGGTCTGACTTCGGATTTCCAACCGGAAACGTTAGGTCGACTCGACGCCTACTGTTCCCTCTACGGGGAACGCGTCCTCACCTACTCCACTCAGGAGATTTACCTGTTGCCAGTCCGGTCTTCCAGACCGACTGGACTTTTCGCCTAGGGTTACCACCCCTAGGACCTAGGGTTACCGCCCCCTAGGGTTTTTCTCCACCTAGGGTTACCACCCCCTAGGACCTAAGGTTGCCGCCCCTTAGGGTTTTCTTCCACCTAGGGTTACCGCCCCCTAGGACCTAAGGTTGCCACCCCTTAGGGTTTTCTTCCACCTAGGGTTACCGCCCCCTAGGACCTAAGGTTGTCGCCCCTTAGGGTTTTCCTCCACCTAGGGTTACCGCCCCCTAGGACCTAAGGTTGTCCCCCCTTAGGATTTTCCTTCACCTAGGGTTACCGCCCCCTAGGACCTAAGGTTACCCCCCCTTAGGATTTTCCTTCACCTAAGGTTACCCCCCCTTAGGATTTTCCCCTGCCTAACCGCAGTTAGGACTTTCCTGAAACCTTATTTAACCACGTTAGATAACAAGGAATCTTAACTTTGAATCCCTTTGCCATTATCAAAACTGAGGTTCGATCGTCGGATGCTTACTGCACCAACAATCTCCCCCTTTTTGATTATGGCAACCGAAATTCAAAGTTAAGTAAAAATGCAATAGAGATGTGCATAAATAAGCACAGGCACATTCACAACAAAATTTTCGTTTGAATTTTAATTTATAATTTTCTTTAAATTTAATTTATAATTTTCTTTGAATTTCTTCCTACTCTCCCCCTTTGCCATATATCAAAATACCCAAGAGAGTGAAGATAATCTAGGCCTTAGCTAAACTTTCAAAGATGTTAAGCATACTTTTGATAAACACTTAGTTTTTCTTGTAAGACTTTTAGCTAGGTGAAATCATAATTTTGAAAGTAAAATTCTTCCTTTAGTTTGAGAGATACTTTTAGCTGAGATAAAGTTATTTTGTCTTTAAACAGTAACTTAGCAAATTTTTTTGATATAAAAAAGATTTAGTTTTTCAAAAAAAAATGTTTTGATGAAATTTTGAGAATGCTTTGGAAAATACTTAACATTTTTAGCAGAACTTAGCATTTGAAAACAATTGCTTTGAGAGACACTTAGCTAAATTTTTTTTGTTTTAAACACTTTAAAAAGTACTTAGTTAAATGTTTTTGAAAAAAAATATTTAGCTAACTTTGAAAATACTTAGCTATGTTTTCAGCTTAAAAATGATTGCGTTGAGAAAATATCTTCCCAAGTAGCTAAGTTTAGAAAATAATTTAACTAAGTTTAGTTAGAGAAAACTTAATTAAGTACTTAGCTTTGAAAATATTTAGCTTATAGAGGAGTTATAATTTAAAAATTAGGTCATAAATAATTTTAATTTTAAAGCTAAGTTAAAAATAGCTTGAATTTTCGAAGATATGCCAAAAATAGTTTTTAATTTTAAGGTCAAGTCAAAAAAATTTTTTAAAGAAAAACTAATTTTAAAACTGACTCAAAATCACTCCCCCTTAATTAATGCCTTAATAAATTTTTGAGTTCAGGAGTTCAAGCATGAGAGGTTAAAAAATTAATTTCCTAATTTTCCATCTCACTCATTCTAGATTAACAAGCATGTTTAACATATGAGTGAGTGTGAGATGGAGTTTACTTTAATTTACAGCATTGAAAATATCAGTTAGAATTCCAAATAAGTGACTATTATTTTGAAGATTTAAAAATTAATTGAGTTTAGAATTTCAAAGAATTTAATAACTTCTAAAAAGGGTTTTGAAATTAATTTTTTAGAGGATATTTCAAATGATTTTTCAAATAATTTTTTAAGTAGTTTTGAAATAATTTTGAAATTAATTTTTCAAGAGATTTTTCAAATGATTTTTCAAATGATTTTGAAATGATCATTTTTCAAATGATTTTACAAATAACTTTTGAAATTAAGTTTTAAAAGATTTTTAAAATGATTTTAAAAATATTTTTCAAATAATTTTGAAATGAAGTTTTAAGATTTTGAAATGATTTTAAAAATATTTTTCAAATAAATTTGAAATTAAATTTTAAAGATTTTGAAAAGATTTTTCAAATAAATTTTAAAAGAAATTTGAAATTAAGTTTTAAAGATTTTGAAATGATTTTGAAAAGATTTTTCAAATAAATTTTAAAAGAATTTTGAAATTAAGTTTTAAAGATTTTGAAATGATTTTGAAAATATTTCTCAAATAATTTTGAAATGAAGTTTTAAGATTTTGAAAATTTTTTTCAAATAAATTTTAAAAGAATTTTGAAATTAAGTTTTAAAGATTTTGAAATGATTTTGAAAAGTTTTTTCAAATAAATTTAAAAGAATTTTGAAATTAAGTTTTAAAGATTTTGAAATGATTTTGAAAAGTTTTTTCAAATAAATTTAAAAGAATTTTGAAATTAAGTTTTAAAGATTTTGAAATGATTTTGAAGAGATTTTTCAAATAAATTTTAAAAGAATTTTGAAAATAAGTTTTAAAGATTTTGAAAAGATTTTGCAAATAAATTTTAAAATAATTTTGAAATTAAGTTTTAAAGATTTTGAAAAGTTTTTTCAAATAAATTTAAAAGAATTTTGAAATTTGAAATTAAGTTTTAGATTTTTTTTTTAAATAACTATCAGTTTGAATTTTTTAAATTCCTTAGTCATCTCACCCATCTAAATTTTTAATCAGGGAATCCTATAATTTTTGTGAGATGAATTGAGGTTCAATTTAAGGGTTTGATTTAACTTTGTGTTAGATTCAGGTTTAGCTTTGGGTTCAACAAATAAGCATTCTTTGGATAAACTTCTGGGCTATGGTGAGTCACAAGGAACTCATTAAAGTAACCATGCATTCGAGGTTTTCCAAATAGTCTTACCCATTGAACTTAATACTAAACTTTGGTCTAACTAGTTAGGATCCATTTAAGGGTAGCTTCGGTCAGTTCCACTTGGCCAAATGCACCAGGTCGAAGCCATATCTTCCTAGACATGCGATGCCCAAGCTTCCCTAACGTACTATCATCCAAAAACTTCACCAGTACCGTTGGTTAAGTTAAACTTAACCCATTTTAATCTAACCTTAATTACCCTGCCGGGTAATCTACTCTTATTTACCCTTATCGGGTGGATTAATTTCGGAGGTGTCAGCTATTCTGGAGCCTCCTCCTATGTTATTGATTTACGTTTTATTAAGTTAAATAAATAAAAGGTACTTGATTATAACTTGGTTTGTACTGTTTAAGTTTTACTTTAGACTTATAACCCAAGTCTAGATTTTGTGATTTAACTAAATTATTAACAATCTTCTCTAATTTATCAATTTTGTCTTTTAAAATATTATTTTGTATTTCTACTTTTCTAAGAGTTAATTTCTTATTTTTATTTGAATTAATTTTGTTCATTACATTATTAGCATGCATATCTAATTTTGAAGAGAAATCTATACTAGAGCAAGCAGGATTAGTTAAGCTAGTGCGATCATGTGTTGCAAAAACTGGATTTTCATATAATGTAAATGTACTAACCTTGATTTCTCCCTCTGGATTCTTGGGTCTTCTTTCTGGGCATTGTCTTTTGCAGTGACCCATTAGTTTGCATTTGGAGGATTTGATGTATTTCTTCCCTCTCCTGATCATTTTCTCCTTCTCCTCCGATTGTGCCGGTCGAGTCTTACGAGTGGGGCATTCGTTTCTATAGTGCCCTCTCTCCCTACACTTAAAATAGATTATGAGAGATTTACAATTTGAATTTATAATTTTACCTTTTAGATCCGTGATAGGATCCTCCCCCTTGACTGTTGCCATTTCAAATTCTGACTCAGATTCAGATATCTCGTCTTTGGCCATCAGTGCTATGATATCGGTTTGCTCTGATTCTTCTGAGTCTGGTTCGAAGGTTGACTCTGAGGATTCAATTTCAAATTCGGACTCAGGTTCTATTCGATCTTCTAACTCTGAAGGGATCTCATAAAGCTTGAGCACTTTCTCCCAAAGCTCCTTAGCATTGTTGAACTTTCCAACTCGATCAAGATATGAATTTGTTAGTCCGCATAGGAGAATGTAAGTTGCTTTTGCATTTGCCTCGAATGTCCTTATTGTTTGTGCATCCCACTTGTCACAGGTGATGAGTACACCTTCTTTGGTGGGGAGAGTGAATCCAATATGGACTATGGTTCATATTTCTGCTTCGGTCTTTAATTGATGCTCCACCTGGTCTTTCCAGTATCTGAAGTTCTCGTCAGATAGCAGTGGTAGGCATGTGGAGTTGTACCCATCTTCGTAGGCCATTAGAAGGAATCTCGTAAAATAAACACAATAAAACTTGTTCCAAGACTTAGTCTTGGATTAGTAGTGCGGGAGAGAAATAAAGATAGTAATTCAGGAATTTCGAAAAAAATAATAAAATAATATTAAAATATTATTAAAATAATATTAAAATAATATTACCACAAATTTTTGAAAATGCAATATTTCGCTAATTCCAACCAATGGTGAAAACATGAAAATTAATTTTTCAAAAGCAGTTTTGGAGGAAAAAAATGAAAGGCGTAAGGTTTTATTTTTAACCTATACAAACAACAAAGCCACGAAAAAAATGCTTAAATTGTGGTTGCACCAGTTCAAAGCGACCCCGCTCTGATACCAATTGTTGGATCGAGACCGCACTAGAGGGGGGGTGAATAGCGCTCGCGGCTAATTCGTTCGTATCGGAATCGTAAAAACTATCGGAGAAGTAACGCAGCGGAAAGTAAACAAACACACAGAAAGACAAGCTATTTGCTTCGTTCGGAGCCTAAGGTGACTCCTACTCGAAGGCCCGCGATCCTTGATTGCTTCCGGTGGGCAACAACTATAAGCTCGATAAGAATTACAAATTACAACGAAAGTATTAAAATAACTTTGTACCGACAACTTAAGAAAGAAGAAAATGGAGCTCCGGGTCGTCGGAATGTTGCAGCAGTACTTCGGAATGACTTTGTTAGCAGCACGTTGAAGACAGAAAGCCTGGAACTTGATTGATTGAAGTGCTGGTCAAAACCCCCTTATAAAGGGTGTTCAAGGCGCCTTGAAGGCTGTTCAAGGCGCCTCCATGCTGCCGAGTCTTCCGCGTGGATCAAACTTGATCTGGTCGAACTTCATCCCTTTAAGGCGCCTTATCCCCTGCTCAAGGCGCCTACCAAGGCGCATTATACCCTCATGAAGGCGCCTCCATTGAAGCTTCGCAGCCAGGTCAGCTTTTGCACCCGAGGCGCCTCCAAGCCCCATGGAGGCGCCTCGGACACTGTTCATCCGAGTTCTTCTTTGTGTTTTTGGTACCTGCAAGTATGTTAATCCAAAAATACCTGCACCACAAAGTTAATACAAAATAATAGTATGAATATGAAGTAATGACAGTTTCCAGACTGTCCGGGTCTGACTTCATATTTCCAACCGGAAACCCTAGGTCGACCCGACGCCTACTGTTCCCTCTACGGGGAATGCGTCCTCACCTACTCCACTCAGGAGATTTACCTGTTGCCAGTCCGGTCCTCCAGACCGACTGGACTTTCTGCCTAGGGTTACCACCCCCTAGGACCCAGGGTTACCGCCCCCTAGGGTTTTTCTCCACCTAGGGTTACCACCCCCTAGGACCTAAGGTTGCCGCCCCTTAGGGTTTTCTTCCACCTAGGGTTACCGCCCCCTAGGACCTAAGGTTGCAGTCCCTTAGGGTTTTCCTCCACCTAGGGTTACCGCCCCCTAGGACCTAAGGTTGCCCCCCTTAGGATTTTCCTTCACCTAGGACCTAAGGTTACTCCCCCTTAGGATTTTCCTTCACCTAGGGTGGATTTTTCCCTGCCTAACCGCTGTTAGGACTTTCCTGAAACCTTATTTAACCACGTTAGATAGCAAGGAATCTTAACTTTGAATCCCTTTGTCATTATCAAAACTGAGGTTCGATCGTTGGATGCTTACTGCACCAACATTACATCCTTTCGCTTGTGGTTTTTCTTAAGGAAGAATACTCTAGGTGAAGAGGAAGAAGATAGCTTCTTCTTCTAGTACTCCCTTTGATTTTTCTTTCTTGGGAAGGGGTAGACCTTGAAGGCTCCTTCTTGTAAATTAGTTTTCTTGGAGAGGAACCTTAGCTTACCTTTTGGAAATGAGGAGGGGGAGAGCTTTTGGTTTCGGTGAAGAATGAAGAAGGAGAAGAAAGGAGGAAGAAGAAAGAAAAAGATTAATCAGTTTTCTTTCATTCTTTTCATCCTATTTATTTCCTTTGTAATGAACATACCTTCATTCATCCCCCTTAGCCCTCCTATTTACTTCTCTCTTTTAATTCCCACGAAAATAGAGAGAAGAAGGGAAGCAAGCAACTTGTCTTTTCCTTGATTCTTCTCTTAACCAAGAGGAAGAGAAAGTAAGCTACTTGGTTTTCTCTTGTTCCTTTATTTAACCATCCTCTCACCTTTAACTAATATTTCTATTCTTTTCTATTTACATATCATTCATGTCTCTAGTGGTTATCATACTCCAATTTAACTCTATCATTTGTGGGAGGTTCAAGGTTCAATCCTTGACCACACCTCTTTTTATTTTGGTTTCTATTTATCCCTTTTTCCCTTTCTTTCTTTTATTCTTCTATTTTAAGGAAAAATACTCCTAGGTATAGCTTAGCATTTTGTGGGCGTTACAAAATCTCATGAAGTAACTCGGACGGGTCTTCATGGGAGGAACCGGAGACTCTAAACTATCACAGAATCTAGTCGATCGAGAAATCTCATGAAGTAACTTGGACGGGTCTTCATGGGAAGAACCGGAGACTCTAAACTATCGCAGAATCTAGTCAATCGGGAAATCTCATGAAGTAACTCGGATGGGTCTTCATGGGAGGAACCGGAGACTCTAGACTATCACATAATCTAGTCGATCGGGAAATCTCATGAAGTAACTCGGACCGGTCTTCATGGGAGGAACCAGAGACTCTAAACTATCACAGAACATAGTCGATCGGGAAATCTCATGAAGTAACTAGGACGGGTCTTCATGTGAGGAACCGGAGACTCTAAACTATCACAGAACATAGTTGATCAGGAAATCTCATGAAGTAACTCGGACGGGTCTTCACAAGAGGAACCGGAGACTTCAAAGCCTAATCAGCCGGGAGTATATTGGCAAGATAAATACAAAGTTATATGGATTTATTCACAAAATCGGTTGACATTTTACTAGATCAGAAGCCAGGGTTCAAGGGGGATTCTATGCATATGACACATTTTCTATCTGGAGGCTCATTTACATGGAAATCTTTATTTGAAATCGCTTGGAGTATTATACTCAGCTCGGAACCCAGGAGTCTTATACAATTTCTTATCTAAAATCACTCAGGATTACTCATTCTTTTGAAATATGGATCACACTAGATATTATCTGCAAAATGATTCATTAAGACAAGATTTAACTTCAAGAGGTAAGCAAGGAATTCTTGAATAAAACTTATACTCAATACTCGGAAAGTATTTCAAAGGAGGCATTCTCAAACTAGCACTAGAGAGAAACAAGTAAGTATCACAAATTTCCTATATATCGCAATCACTCAATTACCAAGTTTTTGGTTATAATTCTTTTCATTTCCAGTTTTTTCATTACAAGTCTTTTTATGGACAATCTTTTTAGATACATAGACATGATTAATTAAAAGGACTTTTAAAATTTACGGGCAGTTCTTCGTTAAGTCTGCGACGACTTATGAAAGAGGAGGGAGGTTCCTTAGGTAGATAACCAGCCTCTCTCAATTGTCGAAGAACTCCCGATATAGAATGATTTAAAGCACCCACTATCCGACGGACAAATTCTTGGGCAAACGCCGAAGACTTTAGATAAGCTAGACGCCACTCTTCCCATCGACTCTTCTCTTGCTCCTTATAGCTTTGAAAATCAGCTTGCAGTTTTGTGTTTTGATCTTTTAAAGCATCCTTTTCCAATTTAAGTTGTTCCAATTCCTTCTGGAGCAGTGACAACTCAACATCTTGAGCTTTCCTTTGCTCTTGTTCCTGTAGGATAGTGAAATCATGAGAGGCTAGGTCTTGAGCTTGTTCAGAAAGACAGGCATTATGAAGCTTCTCTACTTTCTCTAAAATAAGACTTTTATGAGAAGCATCTAAGAGAGCTTTCTCATTTAAAGCAATTTCCAGTCGGAGACCAGAATGTAATCGATCCACCTATTATTCCAGAGTTCTCCTTGCAAGCTCTTTGTCTTTCAGTAATTGTTGTAATTCCTCTAATTCCTGTCTCAATGCCCCTAATTGTTGATCTTGCAAAATCACTTTCTCTTGTAAGTGAGCCAGATCATTATTAGAAGGAGATAAAGTAGCCTTCAATGTCTCTAATTGAGCTTTTAACTTATTGTTCTCCTGGTCCCGAGCCATAAGTAGCTGGTCGATGTGCAGACTCGAGGCAAGAAACTAAACAGAATAATGATACAGTTAAAGATAAGGATACGAAGTTGACAACATATAACCAAGAATACTTACAGCTATTGCCTAACGACTATGGTGGTCGGCTCGATGTGGAAGACTAAGGCCCCTTAGTTGTTCCTGGCCCTGTAATCAAGATTCGGCCAATAGGCCTTGTAGTTGTAAAGAACCATAGCTAAGTGGATCAGAGGACTGCCCCAATTGAGAGGGCAGACCCATAGCCTATTTAAATAAAGGTCGGGGAATGGAGGAAGAAGGAGGTAGGGAAGAAGAAGATGCAATGGATGGAAAAGAAATAGTAGAAACAAAAGAAGCAGAAGAAGAACTAGATGGAATAGAAGGTGGCAATGCAAGGGATGCTGACTCAGTCGTGGAAGCGCGAATAGCTGAGGGCCTGGCACTTGGAGAAGATCTCCGGCAAGGTGTCTGTTTTGCCCGGGGCCCAGAAGCCAAAGGAGGCAAGGCCAATGCAAGAGGTGCAGAAGACACAGAAGGGATAATGACCATCTCAGAAGCAGAAGCAGAAGGAGCTGAAATAATAGCACAAGAAGAGGGGATGAGCAGACCAGGTCTCATCATCCTAAGAGAAGGATTAGAGATAATGTGGGTAGGAGTTATCGGTACCTTACCTCTCTCAAGAGAAATGGGTGCCGGGACAAGAGGAGCTTGCACAAAAGTACCAAAGAAATCGCTAAAGGGGGCATCTTCAGTAAGCATTGGCTTTTTGACTAAGGCAATAAAAGGCTCTTCTTCTTCCTCTTCCATGGCCGCGACAGCTTCTGCCCGTTGTTCTTCTTCGGACAGCAAGCCCAAGGTGGAGGAATTAGGATTAGCCCGGTGAGCTCGCAACCATTCTTCCCCAAGATTATTAACAAAGGACTTAGTCATAGCAGGATTCTTGTACATAAAAGATGGAAGAAGAGCATCAGCTAAAACACAGGAATTAAACACCATTATAAAAGAGATATACTAATCAGTAAATGCGGAGTGAAATGTTTATACATACCAAAAGAGTCATCCAAGGGAGTATCAATATTGCCTATCCCAAAAGGAAACATTAAACCCTCCACAATTAGATGCGGCAAGCTGAATTTTGCTCCCTTCAGTTTAGATAAGGCAAAGGCAATAGAGGGATTGTTAAGGAGATTATGGGTGCTAGGAAGCGGAGGTAGATTATATATCCATTGAATGGGAAATGGAGGAGGAGAAGGGAGACGCATATAGAAAAATTTGTGATACCATTCCCCCTGAGGAGGAATTTGGTTGAACAAAATAGCCTTGGGACGAGATTGGAATTTGAAAACACCAACATCTACTCGACGAGGAACAAAGAAGTAATGAAAAAGACGAGGAGATAAGGGAAAATCTAACAGTTTAGATACCCCGACAAAACCCATAAGGATAGAAAAGGATTGAGGGACAAACTGATTGAGTGGAATATTAAAATAGAGGCTAACGTTAGAGAAAAAAGGGTGAAGAGGAAATCGAAAACCTTGTAGGACTTGATCTCGGAAGATAGATATACACCCTAAAGGAGGAAGATGTGGACTATCCTGAGGAGCAGGATGAGTTATATAAACAGGAAAACCATAGGTCGCCTTTAAATCCACTTCTTCTGTCTCTATAAGGTCGGAAACACACGAGAAAAACCACGCAGGAGGGGAAGTTGCCATAGTGAAACAGTAGAAGGAAGAGGAATCAAGGGAGATGAAGAGAGAAGTGGGAAAGCGGAAGAGAACTTCTTAAAACCCTTGTTTTCCTTTCAGTCCTGTGCTAAAACCCCCAAATAGAGATAGCAGAAGAAAACAAGAAAAGAAAAAGCACTTGGAATTCCAATCATCATAAATGAGTGATAACATTAAAGGATAAAATCAAACTCTAAAAGAGGGGAATGAATCCCAAGAAAGAGAAGTGAAGTTAAGTAATCTTCCTCGAAAAATGCGTAAAGTTTCCCTAGATGCAATTCTTAAGAAAGTTTGACGGATATAAAGAAAAATTGGTCAAGTGTTATAAGTTCGGATTATTTGTTTAATAAAATCAGGCAAAAGTTGGGTACAAGGTATTAGTTAATAGACAGGACTTGGTTAAAGGATACCGGACGAGATTCATAAATATGAATTGGGCGGTCATAATAGATCGGCCGAGATAAACACCATTCAAATATGTCGACCAAAGGCTTATCATGATAAGTCAAATAGCATACACTATGATAAAACCATATGAAATTTGGTTAAAAACATAAGATGACATACGTAGATACGAGCGTAAATCAATTAAGTAGAACAAATCGACCGATATTGAGAATATCACAATAGAACTGTACTAGATCGAACGAGACACAATTAATCTATAGAATATCGAACGGTATTTATCAGCATTGATATATACCGCCCGGTCAGGAGGAAACAGTCTAAATAGATAAACATAATAATATGTTGGGTGAGGTTTTGTGAGGACCAGCCAAGTGACATTTAACATATTTAAACAAAACAGACGATCGTCGTAAGGAAGAGTAGATTTAACAATAAAAAGGGATAATCAACTTTACATGAGTTCGCTAGATTGTCATCACAAAGTTTTGGTCCCCCTTTACAAGGATTCGAATTTAAATAAGAAAAGAAAGTCATACTAAGGTCAGCTGAGGGAATAGATCAAGAGGCTTGTCCTCAATAAGTTTGCGACGATTCAGGAAGTGAGGAGGAGGATCGCGAGATAAGTAGTTTTCCTCTCGCAATTGCTGAATCGCCCCTTTAGCTCCCGCAGTAAAGGCTGCTAAGATTGACTTCACGATTGACTTATTGAATTCAGGAGATTCAATCATGATGGTGGTCGTTCCTTGTAACGAGTATCTTCGTTCGCCTTGTAGACCACCAGAGCCGTTTGGGAAGTCTTCAGTTCATTTTCTTTAACAGAAACCTCAGTTTTAACTGAAATAAGGGAGGTGTTCAAGGAAGTTATTTCATCTTCCTTTAGCTACAGGACTTTTAGTTTTTCAGCCAATTCCGCTTCATAATCAGCCTTTAGTTCACCCATTTTGGAAGTTAATTCTTGGTTAAGATTCATAGCTGATTGGAATTGTGCTTGAAGACTTTCAATCTGAACTTCAAGTTGTTCTTTGCAACAGCAGAAAATGCTGCAGAAGATAACTCAATAACTTGTTGTCTTAGCTTATCATTCTCAGATCTCAGCTTCTTGTTCTCGTTGTATAAATTGTGCATCAACCGAGATAAGCCCATGTTTTCTATCCATCGCTAGAAATATAATAAAGGGCCATGAGCCAATCACTAAGAAATAGAAAGTATACGTTAATAAATATACCTAATTTTCATTATGGGAGAAACGATCAATTGTTTCAGGAGTGGTGAGTTCTTCAAAAATGGGACGAACTTCATCCCAAGCGCCGGCGAAGGAACCTCCTAGCAATATGGGGAGGACAGGAATAGTAGAAGAACCAGTAGAGAAAGAGGAAGTAGGAATAGATGGAGGAGCAAAGACTAAATAAGAAGAAGGTGAGGAGGGCAAAGATCCGGATGTTGGAATAGACAATGGAAAGGTAAAAGAGACATCGCCAGAAGCATTGGTATTGGAGAAAGGTGAGGCAGGAAAATTAAGAGAAGGGTAAAGTTCAGCCAGCGTAGGCTCATCAGAAGGAAGGTCAGCAGGAACAAAACCTTCTGAAACCAGTTCATCAGCAGGAAGGATAAGCCTCCTTTTTAACGGAGGAACTCTGGTAAGTTTGCGTCCCGGACGCTTACCGGTAGCAATTTCAACTATCGATTTGCTTGGGCTACCAGGAGACGTGAGTTCAATGATAGGAAGAGGGGAGGATGACGAGGTAGCAGCAGCCACTGGAGAAGCAACAGCGAGTAAAGAAACAACAGGGATTTCTGCGGGAGGACCTTCAAGAGCCTCAAGAACTCCCGAAGAGCTGGGTACCTCAGCTAAAGGAGTCGGTTCTTCGGTTAAAGGCGGTGGAGTAATAGTAGCCAGAAGCTCTTGTTCTTTGGCACGAATTGCGTCCTCCTCCAAACGCAGTTCTTCATCAATCAAAGCGTCATAAAAGCTCTCCACTACATAGAAAAGAAAAATAGTTTAGTTAGTTGAAATCAACAAGAAAGAAACAGGGTTTTACCTAAAAAGCCTTGTGTATCAGGTTTGATGGGGCTTAGGCCAAACAAGTATAGAAGATCGATTCTCAGCCACTTGGGAATAGAAAGTCGACGATTTAACAACTTTTCACAATAAATAGGAAAAGTAGGATGAAGATGGAACTCTCTGACATCGGGCAAAGAGGGTAAGGAGGATTTCCAAGCATAAGACCAAGGAACGGGTCCGGGAAACTTTATGAAGAAGAAGCGAGATTTCCAAGCTTTAAGAGACGATGGCATATCCTCAAAAAGAACAATTTTAGTTCGTGACTGGAACAAGAAAACACCAGGTTCTGAATACTTGGGGTAAGAAAGCATGAAGAAATTTTGAGGAGTAGGAGGAATATCTAGCAAACGAAACAGCATGTAAGCACCACATAGATAACGAAAGGCGTTAGGGGCGAACTGTTGCAGTGGAATATCAAAATACTGGCTTATTTCAATCAGGAAAGGAGGAATGGGAAACCTTAAACCTCCTATCAACTGATCTTTGAAAAAAGTCACGCAATTAGTAGGGGGACGATGAGGATGATCACCTGGTTTTGGGATTATAATGTCATACTCCTGAGGAATTTCATATTGACGATGGATGGTAAGCCTAGCATTTTTGTCAAAGGAAGAAGACATGTGGACATACCAAGGAGCAATTGCTTCCTCAGCCATAGACAAGAGTAGACACTAACAAAACAACAAATTACTTACTGAAATCAAGAAAGAAGATCGCCGAGAAACGGTGAGCACAGGGTTTGGTCGAAAACTGCAGCGAGAAAAGAACGCTAAGGTAAGAAAAGAAGGGACAAAGTTGAAAAGAAGACAAAGGGTTTAGGGTTTGAAAAACACATAGCCGTCGTCAGATCAAAATGTTTTTATCTCAACAGACGCTGAGGATCATAGGAAAAAGGAAAAGGCTTACATGACGTGGCAACAAGAGAAAGTATGTGTCATATAATCATAAAGAAACATTTATACTGGATGCGACAGATTGGATCACGCTGGGGTTGGTAACACCTCGTAGTATGCTTCCAACATTCTCTTACCAGAGGAAGAGCCAATCACCAACCAGGAAGTTTTGAAAGGAGACGTAGTTAACTAGACATAATATAGGGAGAGGGACTGAGTTTGACTAAGCCCAGGCTAAGGACAAAAACATTTAAGGATAGCGATTTAGGCGAATAACAGATTTTAAATTAATATCCTTATAAAATGCAGACTAGCATTGATCAAAATAATTTTATATTGGTCGACATAACTTCTGCTATGCTAAATAAGTATAACATCGACTGAGACATTCTTGTTTATGATAGATAAGCTAATATCGGTCGGTATAATGTTAGATATAATAAGGAAGTATTCCAGCGGTCAAGATAGCCTCGGCCATGATAAATGACACATAGGATATACGAAGGGGTAATGAGCACAACATCACATTTATTCTTATAAATCAAAAGGATTCAATAGAGTCACTTAATTCAATACAAAAGATTATTTTTACACTTAGAATCTAGTCAAAAATATAACATTACATTTCCCCTCAGAACATTAAACCTCAAACAGATAACAAAAATTACAAACATAAGCTCTTGAGATGTTTAGAAAATTTTAGTCCCACTGTAGTCAAACTTATCATGGAGCAGAAGTGGAAACATTTTACCTAGTGCAGAGGAAGCTCGTCCGAGCTTGTCAAGGTGCAAAAGTGGCAATATTTTGCCCGGGACGAAGAAAATTATGAAGCAGAAAGATTCAAGGGAAAGGGGAAGGGGATGGATCTAGTCAAGCCATGGTGCAAAGGTGACTGAAAGAGCCTCTCCCCTCCTCAAGCCCTGGAGTTCTGCAACTAGAGCCACCAAGTTTAGCCCGTCGGTAACATGTGCTGTGCCCTTCTCGCGACATCCATGGGCTATTTACTTGGCCCTCCATGAGTAACGAAAACCTCTTTGAAGTTTCTCGAGCCTTTAGAACATTGGCACCTTTGGATGAAAATTCTAGACTTTGAGAAACTTCATCTCTTGAGACAGTTCCTCGAACCCTAGAGTTAGCCGAAGTAAAAACTTGAATAAACTCACATATAGATCTCGTCTTGTCCAACAAAAGTTGCCCCCAAAAAGGGGAATCCAAGGTCATACTCTTAGCAGGAAAGATCAGTAGGGAAGGAAAAGAACTGAGGTGGATGATGAACGAAGAGAGGGTTATAGCCCTATTTAAAGGATCAAAGGACCCAAGGAATCACTGTATCAAGGTTCACGGGATCACTGTACTCAGATTCACAAGATAGCTATACATAAAATCTGTAAGGTCACTTCAGTGTTAGCCAGAGCCCTAGAGCCAATCATTTGATGATTGTATTTTGGACTTATTGTATCATATTCTATATAAATAAAGGCATTTAGATTTTTGTTATTATACTTACTTGTATTGGTGCCAAATAAACTAAGTATAATAATGTCCTTGAGTAGACGGTTCTCACCTATATCAATCGGTTAGTTGAACCGATAGTGAGATGATATAGGAAACACTACTCTTAATCATTCCTAGTCGAGTATTAACATTCAGGGACAATGTTAATGCAATAAGACTAGCATGTAGGTCAACTCGATGACTTGATCTCACAAGTTATGGATATAGAGATATCAAGTTGACACATGGGTATACATTAGAGAATGTATACTGAATGACCCGCCATAGAAAGTATCATGGATCGTTATATGAGTGTCATATACTTTCTCATGTGGCTATTAGTATGACTACTAGTCCTTAGACCTGAAGTCACCATAGATCCCTACATAAGGAGTTATGTACTTTGGTTTCGTCAAATGTCACCCGTAACTGGGTGGACTATAAAGGCGATTACTGGGTATATAACAAATTATGCAGAGGGATGTGAGTGATGTAGATGGGATCTATCCCTCCTATATGACGGGAGAGACATCGGTATTCTTGATAGAGTGAGACCACGAAGTGCATGGCCATGCCCAAATGAGTCAATATAGGATATTGAGCTCATTTGATTTAGTGAGTCTACTTGGAGTTCAAGATTTAGATTGGTCAGAGGATGACACGGTCTATGCCTCACATTGACCAATCTAGATGTCTAGGATAGAAGGACACTTGTCATATATTGTGAGGAGTCACAATTAGTAGTCACAAGGTGATGTTGGATCTCAACATTCTTGTAACTTGGGTAGTAATGATGTGTTGCTAGATACCGCTCATTACTTATGCTCCTAAATGAGTTTAGGGCATTGCCAACATTACAAGAACCTATAGGGTCACACACTTAGGACAATTAGATGGAGATTATGTTCATATGATAAACCAAGAGGATTAGATTCATTTGATGAATCAAATTGGATTAAGAGTAATCCTAATTGGGCTAACTTGAGTTCAACTCAAGTGGATTCATGTATTCAATGAGTCTAATTTAGATTATGACTCATTAAATCAACTTAATTTAATGAATTAGATTCATTATATTAAGTTGGCTTGAATCAAATGGTTAGATTAGATCAACCATGGAAGAGATTTGGTCAAGTTTGACTTGACTTGAGAGAAAGATTAAAAGTCAAGTTTGACTTGACTTTATGCCACCTCATTGGTGAGTTGGCATTGATGTGGACCAATGATGTTACTCCACATCATCATGGGTGCCACCTCATGGAAGTTACAAAACCATTTTCTTTAATAGATTCACATTAATTGCACTTAATGCAATTTTTGGGAGTTACACAATTTGAAGTGGCCGGCCACTTTTGAATGGGAAATGAATTGATTTTCCTAATTCAAGTGCATTATTCCTTCTTCTTCCTCTTGGAGCTCTCTTCCTCTCCCTCTCCTCCTCAACTTGGTCGAACCACACATAGGTGCTAGCACACCTCTTTGTGTGTTTTTCTCCACCTACGAGTCCGTGTGGATACTTCTAGAGGAGTATCTATCTTGATACTCTTGAGATCCGGCACCGTTTGGACGAGTGGGAACGCGAAGGGCTTCGCTTCAAAGGTATAACTCGTTTCATGTAGATCTAGGAGTAGATCTAAGTAGAAACTCGTACTCGTAATTTTTGTTTTTAAATATTTTCTTCGCACGAGATCCGTTGGCTAGGGTGATTCGGGGTTTTCGCGGCCCGAAAAACCCAACATTCAGTACCTGTGGCAAAGTCACGGGTAGGAAAAAACAAAATCAGACTTGTGTCTAGTCAGTCATCTACACCTCCTTCGACTAGACTTGAAGGGAAGGCTAGTGATATGGGTTAGGTTTCATGAATCCTCGATAAGGAGGGAAGAGGAGATAACCAAGTAGAGAAGATAGACCGATATCGGCCGACATATGTCTCAAAGGAAATAAGCCAATATCGGCCAGGATATATTTCCGAGGGAGTAGATCAGTATCGACCGAGATATACCTCTAAGGGGGTAGGCCAATATCGGCCAGGATATGCCTCCAAGGGGGCAAACCCACATCGATCAGCATATACCTCAAAGGAGGTAGGCTAATATCGGCCAGGATATACCTCAAAGGAGGTAGGCTAATATCGGCCAGGATATACCTCAAAGGAGGTAGGCCAATATCGATCGAGACATACTTTCAGGAAGGAATACCAATATCGGTCGGGTTATGCCTCCAAGGAGGTAGACCCACATCGATCAACATATACCTCAAAGGAGGCAGGCTAATATCGGCCGGGATATATCTCAAAGGAGGTAGGCCAATATGGGTTGAGACATACCTTTAAGAAAGAAAGCCAAATACCGGCTAAGCTAAATAATACTTGGAAAAGATACTTGATAAAACATAGCCCAATGCTAGCTGGGATAATGAACGTAAAGGAGCACGAACGGGCATTGCCCAAGGAGCCTCATGAGAGGTAATAGTAATTGATCAAACATAATTAAGCTTAACCCTGATCAGCACAAGAAACATTAGTATATTAAGCTATCTTTGATGTAGCAAAAACAAGAGGGGCAAGTAGGAAGGAAAGAAACACTTTGAAAAAGAACTGGTGAGATAGAAGAGAAGTAATATTTCGAATAAAGTAGTTCCTGAAGATATTTACAGTATATGATTGTATAACCAGTGTTATATATTTTGGCGGGAAATGTATTTTTAGACCGTTTTACAGGTGCTAGACGACAAAGAAGGTACATCTGGGGTATGAAGAAGATTCCTTAAAATGTCATTTACCACAAGTACATAGCTTACGTCATCTCATAACAAACTCTAACAAACCGGGGTCCACTTCATGACTACGGAGGTTATATGAAGTGGTATAAAAAGGGGAATCCTCTCCGTTGGCAAGGTAAGTTCACATCATTGCGCACATTCATAACCCTAATTGCTTAACTACTGTTCATCTTCTTCCTCCTTCTTCCATATCAAGAGAGATCACTGACTTGAGCGTCGGAGGGCCTAGCCAGGGATTCCCACCCCGGCCTTAGGTCACTGATGGTAGTGTTGGTTGGTCTCTTGTGCGCAGGAAGCCTTGGGAGTTCTGAATCCGGTGTTCTTCGATTGGATCTCTTCATCGCCATTGGTATCTTGCATGGAGAGGACATTCTGGGGGCTTCATCTTCTTAGATTCGCTTTGGGTTTCTCGGATCGACATTTCATAGGCATTATTCTCCATCAGCAGTGGGTTTTTTTCTCCCGGATCTTCGTCTTGTCAAGCTTCTCAGACAGGATCAGTCACAATTAGTAGTCACAAGGTGATGTTGGATCTCAACATTCTTGTAACTTGGGTAGTAATGATGTGTTGCTAGATACCGCACATTACTTATGCTTCTAAATGGGTTTAGGAGCATTGCCAATGTTACAAGAACCTATAGGGTCACACACAAAGGGCAATTAGATAGAGATTAGGTTCATTTGATGAACCAAGAGGATTAGGTTCATGTGATGAACCAAATTGGATTAAGAGTAATCCAAAGTAAACTAATTGAGTTGGACTCAATTTGATTCATGTGTTAAATGAGTCTAATTTGGACTTAGACTCATTGAGCCAATTTAATTCAATGAATAGAGATTCATTAAATTAAAAGTGACTTAAACCAATGGTTGGATTTGATCAACCATGGGAGAGAAGTGGTCAAGTTTGACTTGACTTGAGAGGAAGATGAAAGGTCAAGTTTGACTTGACCATTGCCACCTCATTTGTGAGTTGGCATTAAGTGAACTAATGATGATGTGCCACATCATCAAGGCTAGCACATGTGTGTGCCACCTCATGATGGAGATCAAGAGTTGTGGCTCTTGAAATCCCATGGAGGTTTATAAGCCTCAAAAGGTGGCCGACCACTTAATTTCACAAGTGTGAATTGATTTTTCATTCAAGGCTTCTTCTTCCTCTCTACCTTTCTTCTCCCTCTCCTCCACCATTGCTGATCCTCTAAGGTTTCTAGCACATCTTTAGAGGTTCTCTTCATCGATTTGTTTGTGTGGATACACATAGAGGGTTGTACACTTGACAACCTTGAGATCCGGCGAACCTTGGACCAGTGGGATTTGCGAAGGGCTTCGCATCAAGGGTAATCTCTTTTTCTTTGTAGATCTAGTGCAGATATAGGTTAGAGAAACTCGTACACGTAGAAAATTTTGTTTTATAACTTCGCACGGATCTGGTGGCATGGGATTCGGGGTTTCCGCAACGCAAAAAGCGGTTTTTGCGGCTCGAAAAACCCAATAGTGGTATCAGAGCCACGTGCGTAGCGTGTACGAGTTTCTTTTGTATTTTTATGAAAAATATCAGTTCTGTAATTTTCTGTAAATTTATGATTTTTATGTATTTTATGGGTATTTTTCTCATAGAAGCGAAGCAACAATTTGAACACTTGTAGGCTTCGACTACCGAGAAATACCTTCCGATTCGGTAAGGTCTCACCCAAAATGATTTGGGACAGCGGGCTAAGGCGATGTAGGATCGCTTAGGAACACTCGCGATGGTTATATCACAAGTAGGGGTGCTGCCCCTAACCCCGCAAGGGGCTTTGTTCCGCGATCGCGCCCGAAAATCGCTAATCGGGACCACCGGGAAGTTGCGACTCATAAAATCGTAAAAATATTAGAAAAATTATAGAAAATTATGGAAATTACATAATTTAGAATTATGTATCATTTTGTGATGGTCATGGCCCAAAGAATCCAATTTGATTGGAAATATGTGTTGTAATTCATAATATGGCATGCGCGCCATTTTTGTGTGTTTGTGCGTGTTGTACTTGATTCGCGACTTGCGCGTCGTGCCCTTCTATTTATATTCCTATTGTAAAATAGTCTTTAGACTCGAATGTAACTCGAGTTTCACCTTTTGTAATGTACAAAATTGGAGCGGTGGAAGGTCCACTCGAGACGGAGTTATGAGGAGGGTGCAAGCAACACATGACGATCAAAGGGAGGAGCTTGAGGAAGCTATTGACCCTAGGTTGACCATCCGATCTTCTCATTGGCTTGAGAATATCGTAGTAGGGCAATGACTAATCACAAAATTTAATTAATTGCTTGTGTGTGTGTATGTGATGCATGCTAGAATAGTAATTAATTAGTGCCTTAACGATTAGATTAGATCTAAATCGCGTACATGATGCACCTCCACGATTAGATTAGATTTAAATCGTGTATATGATACACATCGTCGATTAGATTAGATCTCAATCGTGTCAACTCGAAATGCCTACCATGCCGTGATACCCATCACTACCTCGATCACATGTTGTTGTTGAATCTGCCAAAGCAGAGCAACGCATATTATCTTGGTAGGGTGCGGAGGGACAATCTTGGTTCTTCCTATCAACGCATGGGTGAGTACAACTCAATTAGATTGAGTAACTAGTTAACTCAATTGGATCGAGTTTAACTATAGACATTTTCCAATGGTTGGTAGATAGGTCAAAATCACATTTATATTAATTCTTGGGCGATTTAGCCAAAGCTAACTCAAGTTTTAATATATATGCGGATCTTGATCCTATAAACAAGAGTTGCATAAAGATGTAATTGGTAATTAGTTACCTACCGATCATACTAAGTCTTGGGCGATTTAGCCAAAGCTAACTCAGGGCGTGGTATGATGTGGATCTTGTCCCGCATGAATTATAGTTGGTTAGAATCTAGTAGGTGTGGTTTGACCACGTCCATGACTTGATTATACAAAAGTTCTATAATTCAGTGGGAGCATCATTTAATTAAAGGCCTAATTAGATGATTAGTGGAATATGATTATTTATTTTCTGCATTTTTTGTTGTAGATTGTCATGTCGTCAAACACGAACACCTTCTCCCTGCGTTCTGTCCTTGATAAGGACAAGCTCAACGGAGCTAACTTTCTGGACTAGTACAGGAACCTGAGAATTGTTCTCACATAGGAACGAAAACTGTACGTCCTGGAGCAGCCTATTCCCGAGACACCTCCTGCCACTGCCACGCGAGCTGATCGAGATGCTTACAAGAAGCATCAAGATGATGCATTAGATGTGTCATGTCTTATGCTCGCGATCATGAACTCTGAGCTTCAGAAGCAACACGAGTTGATGGGCGCTTATGATATGGTTGGACATCTTCGTCAACTATATCAAGGACAAGCGAGGCACGAGAGATTCGAGATCTCTAAGGCACTGTTTCAGTGCAAGATGCAAGATGGGACTCCCGTAGGCCCATATGTACTCAAAATGATTGGGTACATAGAAAACCTACAGAGGTTGGGATTCCCACTTGGCCAAGAGCTGGCCACTGACCTGATCTTGTAATCCTTGCCAGATAGCTATAGTCAATTCGTTCTAAATTATAACATGAACGAAATTGACAAGCCACTGCCCGAGCTACTTAGCATGTTAAGAACTGCTGAGCTCAACCTTAAGAAGGTTAAGCCCAATTCCATTCTGATGGTACAAAAGCATAAGTGCAAGGGCAAGGCTAAAGGTAAGGGAAAGTCCCAAGCCAAGGGCAAAGAAAAGACACTTAAACCCAAAGGAGGGATTGCCAAGGAAGTTACCTGCTTCCACTGCGGTCAGACCGGGCACTGGAAGAGGAACTGCAAAGTGTACCTGGAAAATCTTAAGAAGAAGAGAAGTGAGACTTCCACTTCAGGTATATATGTTATAGAAGTCAATCTATCTATTTCTTCATCATGGGTATTAGATACCGGATGTGCTTCTCACATTTGTACTAATGTGCAAGCGCTGAGAAATAGCAAGGCATTAACGAAGGGCGAGGTGGACCTACGCGTAGGCAATGGAGCACAGATTGCTGCTGTTGCTGTAGGAACTTAGTCTCTATCTCTGCCCTCTAGGCTTGTACTAGAATTGGATGATTGTTGCTATGTGTCTGCTCTGACTAAGAACATTATATCAGTTTCTTGTTTAGACAAGAAAGACTTTTCATTTATAACAAAAAATAAATGTTGTTCAGTTTATTTAAATGATATGTTCTATTGTAGTGCACCTCTGATGAACGGACTCTATATTCTAGACCTTGAGAACCCTATCTATAACATAAGTACCAAGAGGTTCAAGTCAAATGACATGAACCAAACCTATATTTGGCACTGTCACTTAGGTCATATAAGTGACAAACGCTTATCCCAGCTCCATAAAGATGGTTTTCTGGACTCATTTGATTTTGAATCTTATGAGACATGCGAGTCATGTCTACTGGGTAAGATGACCAAGACTCCCTTTAGTGGACACAGCCAGAGAGCGACTGACTTGTTAGGACTTATACATAGTGATGTATGTGGCCCTTTCAATGTTGCTGCCAGAGGTGGTTATAGGTACTTCATTACATTTACTGATGACTTCAGTAGATATGGTTATGTGTATCTGATGACACATAAGTCAGAATCCTTTGAAAAGTTCAAAGAATTCAAGAATGAAGTACAAAACTAGCTTAGTAAGAGTATTAAGATACTTCGATCAGATCGAGGTGGTGAATACCTTAGCCATGAGTTTTGTGACTATCTAGTTGAGTGTGGGATTCTATCTCAACTCACTCGTCCTAGAACACCACAGTAGAATGGTGTATCAGAAAGGAGGAATCGTACCTTATTAGATATGGTACGGTCTATGATGAGTCACACAGATCTTCCTATATCTCATTGGGGCTATGCTCTAGACACAACAGCCTTTATACTCAACCGAATTCCATCCAAGGCTGTGATAAAGACATCATATAGGATATGGACTGGGAGAGATGCCCAGGTGTCTTTAATGAGGATTTGGGGTGAGGCTTACGTTCGACGTCAAGTCTCACACAAACTGGGACCCAAATCTGATAAGTGCTATTTTATTGGATATCCCAAGGAAACGAAGGGATATTACTTCTACATTCCCAGTCAACACAAGATAGTTGTGGATAAGACTGGGGTATTTCTAGAAAGGGATTTTGTTTCTAGAAAGACTAGTGGGAGTATGTTCGATCTTGAAGAAGTTCAAGATGTGGACCATAGCACTGAAGCCTCGATGGAAGTTGAACTGGAACCACAAAGTGTTGTGGATGATGTTGTTCCATAAGGAGTTGAGGAACCACAACCAGTTCGTGTAGACCTACCTCTTCGCAGGTCTGATAGGGTACGTCGTCAGCCTGAGAGATACTCATTTCTCTTGTCTGACCATGATGACGTTGTGCTCATTGAGGATGGGCCTACCTGTTTGGTTTTTCGGGCCGCAAAAATCGCTTTTTACGTTGCGGAAACCCCGAAACCCCCATGCCACGGATCCGTGTGAAGAAATAAAATTATGTAAAACTTTCATATACATGTTTTCTACTCCTAGATCTACATTAGATCTACAAAAGAAAAAGGTTACCCTTGATGCGAAGCCCTTTGCAATCCCGCTCGTCCAAGGTTCGTCACCGGGTCTCGAGAGTATCAAAGTAGATACTCCTCTATGTGTATCCACACGAACAACTCGATGGAGAGAACCTCTAAGGATGTGCTAGCAACCTTAGAAGATCAGTAATGGTGGAGGAGAGGGAGAGAAGAGAAGATCTTGAGGAAGAAGAAGGAGTTACTCACCAAGCACACAAAATGCACTAACTCCCTCATCTAAAGTGGCCGGCCACTTTAAGAGAGAATGTAACCTCCATGGGATGCCAAGAGTCACAACTCGTGGTAACTCCCATGAGGTGGCATCTCACTTAAGCAACCATGATGATGTGGAGCATCATCATTGGTCCACTTCTTGCCAACTCACCAATGAGGTGGCAAATGGTCAAGTCAAACTTGACTCTTCATCTTCCCCTCAAGTCAAGTCAAACTTGACAACATCTCTCCCATGGTCGATCAAATCTAACCATTGGTTCAAATCAATTTTAATTTAATGAATCCCTATTCATTGAATTAAATTGATTCAATGAGTCTAAGTCCAAATTAGACTCATTTAATACATAAACCAAATTGAGTCCAACTCAATTAGCCTAATTTGGATTACTCTTAATCCAATTTGGTTCATCACATGAACCTAATCCTTTATGTTCATCAAATGAACCTAATCTCCATCTAATTTCCCTTTGTGTGTGACCCTATAGGTTCTTATAACGTTGGCAATGCTCCTAAACCCATTTAGAAGCATAAGTAATGAGCGGTATCTAGCAACACATCATTACTACCCAAGTTATAAGAATGTTGAGATCCAACATCACCTTATGACTACTAATTATGACTCTTCATAATATATGACAAGTGTCCTTCTATCCTTGACATCTAGATTGATCAATGTGAGGCATAGACCGTGTCATCCTCTAATCAATCTAAATCTTGATCTCCAAGTAGACTCACTCAATCAAATGAGCTCAATATCTCATATTGACTCATTTGGGCATGACCATGCACTTAGTGGTCTCAATCTATCAAGAATATCGATGCCACACTTGTCATATAGGAGGGATAGATCCCATCTACATCACTCACATCCCTCCACATAATTTGTTACATACCCAGTAATTGCCTTTATAGGCCACCCAGTTACGGGTGACGTTTGACAAAGCCAAAGTACGTAACTCCTTATGTAGGGAACCATGGTGACTTCAGGTCCAAGGACTAGTAGTCATACTAATAACCACATGAGAAAGTATATGACACTCATATAACGATCCATAATACTTTCTCATGGCGTGTCATTCAGTATACATTCTCCAATGCATACCCATGTGTCAACTTGATATCTCCATATCCATGACTTGTGAGATCAAGTCATCGAGTTGACCTACAAGCTAGTCTTGTCGCATTAACATTGTCCCTGAATGTTAATACTTGACTAGGAATGATTAAGAGTAGTGTTCCCTATATCATCTCACTATCGATTCAACCAATCGATTGATATAGGTAAGAACCTTCTACTCAAGGACGCTATTATACTTAGTTATTTGGTACCAATACAAGTAAGTATAATAACCAAAAATAAATGTCTTTATTTATATACAAGAATATGATACAATGAGTCCATACAACAATCATCAAATGATTGGCTCTAGGGCTCTAACTAACAATCTCCCACTAGCATTAGTGCCAATCAGTGTAGGCTCTAAGGCCTAATGACCTCGTGTGACCATCATACTTTCTCTGTGCCAAAGCCTTGGTCAAGGGATCAACGATGTTAGCCTCTGTGGGTACTCTGCAAATCTTCATATCTCCTCTCTCGATAATCTCTCGAATGAGATGGATGCGCCGTAGTATGTGTTTGGTCCGCTGGTGTGAGCGAGGTTCCTTAGCCTGTGCTATTGCTCCATTGTTGTCACAATAGAGCTCAATAGGGTCAGCGATGCTAGGAACCACCCCAAGTTTAGTGATGAACTTGCGAATCCAAACTGCCTCCTTTGCTGCCTCTGATGCAGCAATATACTTGGCCTCTGTTGTAGAATCAGTGACTGTGTCCTGCTTCAAACTCTTCCAGCTCACAGCACCACCATTTATGCAAAACATGAACCCTGACTGCGATCGATAATCATCCTGGTCGGTCTGGAAGATGGCATCACTGTAACCCTTTATAGCTAGCTCGTCATGGCCTCCATATATCAAGAAATATTCTTTAGTCCTTCTTAAGTACTTAAGAATATTCTTGACTGCTATCCAGTGACTTTCACCTGGATCTGACTGGTATCTGCTTGTCATGCTCAAAGCATACGAGACATCAGGACGAGTACATAGCATGTCGTACATGATAGATCCTATGGTTGAGGCATAAGGAATCTGATCTATGCGGTCTCTCTCCTCTCTAGAAGAGGGGCCTTGAGTCTTCGAAAGACTCACGCCATGTGACATCGGCAGAAATCCCTTCTTGGAGTTCTGCATGGCAAACCGTAGGAGTACCTTGTCAATATATGTACTCTGACTTAGGCCACGCAACCTCTTAGATCTATCTCTATAGATATGTATGTCTAGAATGTGGGATGCTTCACCTAAGTCCTTCATTGAGAAACAAGTCCCTAGCCAAGTCTTGACAGACTGCAGCAAAGGGATATCTTTCCTAATGAGTAGTATGTCATCTACATACAATATAAGGAAGACAATTGTGTTCCCTACAACCTTCTTGTAGACACAAGGTTCATCTTTATTCTTGATGAAACCAAACTGTTTGATTGCATCATCAAATCGAAGATTCCAGCTCCGAAAAGCTTGCTTTAGTCCATAAATGGACCTATGCAGCTTGCATACTCTGCTAGTATGCTATGGATCTACAAAACCCTCAGGTTGTGTCATGTACACATCCTCGAGCAAGTTTCCATTCAGAAACGCGGTTTTGACATCCATCTGCCATATCTCATAGTCATGGTATGCTGCAATAGCAAGCATGATCCGAATGGACTTAAACATCGCTACTGGAGAAAATGTTTCATCATAGTCAATACCATGAATTTGCTTGAAACCTTTAGCTACCAAGCGACCCTTATAGATAAGTCCATCCATGTCAGTCTTTATCTTAAAGACCCACTTACATCCGATGGGTTTGATCCCTTCAGGTGGATCAACCAAAGTCCATATTTGGTTAGTGTACATGGATTCCATCTCAGATCTCATGGCCTCTAGCCATTTCTCAGAATCTGGTCTCATCATAGCTTCCTGATAGGAGGTGGGCTCATCCTCTATAAGCACAACATCATCATGGTCAGACAAGAGAAATGAGTATCTCTCAGGCAGACGACGTACCCTATCAGACCTGCGAAGAGATATGTCTACTTGAACTGGTTGTTGTTCCTCAACTCCTTGTGGAACAACATCATCCACAACACTTTGTGGTTCCAGTTCAACTTCCATCGAGGCTTCAGTGCTATTGTTTGCTTCTTGAACTTCTTTAAGATCGAACGTACTCCCACTAGTCTTTCTAGAAACAAAATCCCTTTTTAGAAAAACCCCAGTCTTAGCCACAACTATCTTGTGTTGATTGGGAATGTAGAAGTAATATCCCTTCGTTTCCTTGGGATATCCAATAAAATAGCACTTGTCAGATTTGGGTCCCAATTTGTCTGAGGCTTGACGTCGAACGTAAACCTCACAACCCCAAATCCTCATAAAAGACACCTGGCATCTTTCCCAGTCCATATCCTATATGGTGTCTTTATTACAGCCTTGGATGGAACTCGGTTGAGTATAAAGGCTGTCGTGTCTAGAGCATAGCCCCAAAGGAATATAGGAAGATCTGTGTGACTCATCATAGACCGTACCATATCTAATAAGGTACGATTCCTCCTTTCGGATGCATCATTCCACTGTGGTGTTCTAGGAGGAGTGAGTTGAGATAAAATCCCACACTCAGCTAGATAGTCATGAAACTCATGGCTAAGGTATTCACCGCCTCGATCTAATCGAAGTATCTTAATGCTTTTGCCAAGCTGGTTTGGTACATCATTCTTGAATTCTTTGAATTTTTCAAAGGATTCTGACTTATGTGTCATCAGGTACACATAACCATATCTACTGAAGTCATCAGTAAATGTAATGAAGTACCTATAACCACCTCTAGCAGTGACATTGAAAGGGCCACATACATCACTACGTATAAGACCTAATAAGTCAGTCGCTCTCTCACTGTGTCCACTAAAGGGAGTCTTGGTCATCTTGCCAAGAAGGCATAACTCGCATGTCTCATTTGATTCAAAATCAAATGAGTCTAGCAAACCATCTTTATGGAGCTGGGATAAGTGGTTGTCATTTATATGACCTAAGCGATAGTGCCAGAGATAGGTTTGGTTCATGTCATTTGACTTGAACCTCTTTGTACTTATGTTATAGATAGGGTTTTCAAGGTCTAGAATATAGAGTCCGTTTATCAGAGGTGCACTACAATAGAACATATCATTTAAATAAACTGAACAACATTTGTTCTTTATTATAAATGAAAAACCTTTCCTGTCTAAACAAGAAACTGATATAATGTTCTTAGTTAAAGCAGGCACATAACAACAATAATCCAATTCTAGTACAAGTCTAGAGGGCAGAGATAGAGAATAAGTTCCTACAGCAACAGCAGCAACTCGTGCTCCATTGCCTACTCATAGGTCTATCTCGCCCTTCGTCAATGCTCTGCTATTTTTCAGCGCTTGTACATTAGTACAAATGTGAGAAGCACATCCGGTATCTAATACCCACGATGAAGAAATAGAGAGGTTGACTTCTATAACATGTATACATAAAGTAGAAATCTTATTTCTCTTCTTCTTAAGATCTTCCAGGTATCCTGTGTAGTTCCTCTTCCAGTGCCCTGCTTATCCTTGATACAGTTGATGAAGATGTTCAACCATATCATAAGCAGTCATTAACTCATGTTGCTTCTGAAGATCAGAGTTCATGGTTGCGAGCATAAGACATGACACATCTAATGCGTCATCTTGATGCTTCTTATAAGCATCACGATTAGCTCGTGTGGCAGTGGCAGGAGGTGCCTCGGGAATGGACTGCTCCAGGACGTACAGTTTTCTTTCCTAAGTGAGAACTATTCTCAGATTCCTGTACCAGTCCAGGAAATTAGCTCCGTTGAGCTTGTCTTTCTTAAGGGCAGAACGCAGGGAGAAAGAGTTCGTATTTGACGTCATGGTTATCTACAACAGAAAATGCAGAAAAATAAATATCATATTCTATTAATCATCTAATTAGGCCTTTAATTAAATAATGCTCCCACTGAATTATAGAAGTTTTGTAGAATCAAGTGAGTGATGTGGTCAAACCACACTAACTAGATTCTAACCAACTATCTATAATTCGTGTGGGACAAGATCCACATCATACTACGCCTTGAGTTAGCTTTGGCTAAATCGTCCAAGACTTAGTATGATCGGTAGGTAACTAATTACCAATTACATCTCTATGCAACTCTTGTTTATAGGATCAAGATCCGCATTTAGCGATTTTCGGGCGCAATCACGGAACGAAGCCCCTTGCGAGGTCAGGGGCAGCACCCCTACCCGCGATATAACCATCGCGAGTGTTCCTAAGCGATCCTACAGCGCCTTAGTCCGCTGTCCCAAAAGGATTTGGGGCGAAACCTTGCCGTTTCGGAAATATCTTCTCGGTAGTCGAAGCCTACAATTGTCTAAACACTTGTGCTTCACTTCTATGAGAAAATTACCCATAAAATTAATAAAAATCATAAAATATAGAAACTTACAAATCTGTAGAATTTCATAAAATTTAAAATAAAACATGTATATGCTTCGCACGTGGCTCTGATACCACTATTGAGTTTTTCGGGCCGCAAAAACCGCTTTTTGCGTTGCGGAAACCCCGAAACCCCCATGCCACGGATCCGTGCGAAGAAATAAAATTATGTAAAACTTTCATATACATGTTTTCTACTGCTAGATCTACATTAGATCTACAAAAGAAAAAGGTTACCCTTTATGCGAAGCCCTTTGCAATCCCGCACATCCAAGGTTCGTCGTCGAATCTCAAGAGTATCAAAGTAGATACTCCTCTATGTGCATCCACACGAACAACTCGATGGAGAGAACCTCTAAGGATGTGCTAGCAACCTTAGAAGATCAGTAACGGTGGAGGAGAGGGAGAGAAGAGAAGAGCTTGAGGAAGAAGAAGGAGTTACTCACCAAGCACACAAAATGCACTAACTCCCTCATCTAAAGTGGCCGGCCACTTTAAGAGAGAATGTAACCTCCATGGGATGCCAAGAGTCACAACTCTTGGTAACTCCCATGAGGTGGCATCTCACTTAAGCAACCATGATGATGTGGAGCATCATCATTGGTCCACTTGTAACGCCCCGCCCCTTCCTGCTTAAGCTGACGAGGGTTACTTATTCTTTCTTCTTAAAACAGCGGAAGTCTTATCTATAGCATATATATATATATATATATATATATATATATATATATATATATATATTCTTTAAACCTTTCTTTTATTTTTAACACATCATCATCAACTACCTATCATATGAGTCACATAACATGCTTAACATAACTTAAACATAATACTAAAGAGCATGATGAAGTGTCATAGAGTTATAAAGGAAACAAAATGAACATAATTCTTATTAATTAAAAGCAGGTTTTCCTCTTTAGCCAAGTCACTACTACACACGTCCTCCTTGCCCCCTCCTGCTGCTCCCTTTGTACATCCATTCTTTGCCCTTATCTGTGGTACAAGGAAAGTAAGCTGTGAGCACTCAAGGCTCAGTAAGATCCTTTCCTACTCACAAAAACCGTATAGCATAAATAAAGCTTCAATGCATAAAGCATAAAGACAACTCATCATATCATGTATAGAAGCATCATATCATATCAAAATCATATGGTATCATGGCATATCCTTATAAAGTCATAAAGTGCATTCTAGCATAACATGATCCTGATCATAACATATCAAAACATAATCAAAAGGTTCATCCTAACATAACATAACATAATCATAGGCATCATGGTATATCGTAACATAATCATAATGTGTTATGCAAAATGACTTTTAAAAACATGATTCATGCAATAATATATGCAACATGTCCTTTGAAAACTTATTTCATACATACTTAACATAATCATAACATGGTTAGGGCCCCGGCTTGTACCACATACATAAATGCGCGCGTCCTATGTAGGTCCAAGGTAGCAAGTCTTGAACCCTACAAGGCATACATACTAGGCTCGTTTCTTAGTCCATCGACCTAGGGGCACTTAGGAGCCCATCCCTAACGAGGCCCGTTTCTTAGTCCATCGACCCCGGGGCGCTTATGGAGCCCACCCTTGGTACAAGCCATACATAAAGTAAAATAGCATGTCTTACATATCATGGTTCTTATCATTTCTTGCACATCGTATCTCTTATCATATCATACCATATAGAATTTTGGGCACACAGCTCATCATAATGGTATGTAAAAATTTGGGCACACAGCACATCATAAATTTTATGCATAAATTGGGCACATAGCTTATCACATATATCATGCATAAATTGGCACATAACTCATCATAAATAATACAAACCATAGCATAAGGGTTTCCATCATGTATAGATCATAAGTGTGCATAATTAAACATAGAAGCATAGAAATCTCATAATCATGACATATAACATACATGGAAAACATAATTAGGTTTCTAACCCTAATGTCTTATAGTGGCCGAACCATATAGATTGGGTTTTTGGTAAAAACTCCATACCAACATGTGAACCCTAAGTAAGCATCATTTCTTATACTATAAGAAACACCATGAGCAAGTTTAGGTAGGGTTCTAGGATTTTTAAGCTTACAACTTATCATGGCCGAAACTTGTCAAGCGTACATTGGGTTAAAAACTATCATTCAAGCTTGTGAACCCTAAACAACTTCCATAGCAAACATATCAAGGAATAACATGAGCATCGTTGAGTTAGGTTCTAAGTTTCCTAGGCCCTTAAACATGAAGTGGCCGAGAGTTATAGGACTTAAAACTAAAGTTCAGGTGTCCTAAAAGCTTGAGAACCTTAAACAACTTTCATAGCAAATATTTCAAGGAATAACATGAGCATAGTTGAGTTAGGTTCTAAGTTTCCTAAGCCCTTAATCATGAAGTGGCCGAAACTTGTAGGGCTTAAAACTAGGGTTCAAGTGTCCTAAAAGCATGAGAACGTTCAACAACTTTCATAGCAAATATTTCAAGGAATAACATGAGCATGGTTGAGTTAAGTTCTAAATTTCCTAAGCCCTTGAACATGATGTGGCCGAATGTTATAGGACTTAAAACTAAGGTTCAAGTGTCCTAAAAGCATGAGAACCTTAAACAACTTTCATAGAAAATATTTCAAGGAATAACATGAGCATAGTTGAGTTAGGTTCTAAGTTTCCTAAGCCCTTGAACATGATGTGGCCGAATGTTATAGGACTTAAAACTAAGGTTCAAGTTTCCTAAAAGCATGAGAACCTTAAATAACTTTCATAGCAAATCTTTCAAGGAATAACATGAGCATAGTTGAGTTAGGTTCTAAGTTTCCTAAGCCCTTGAACATGAAGTGGCCGAATGTTATAGGACTTAAAACTAAGGTTCAAGTGTCCTAAAAGCATGAGAACCTTAAACAACTTTCATAGCAAATCTTTCAAGGAATAACATGAGCATAGTTGAGTAAGGTTCTAAGTTTCCTAAGCCCTTGAACCTGATGTGGCCGAATGTTATAGAGCATGTAATTTAATTTCCATGCAACAATAAACATAAGAACATTAAGTTAGTTTCATAACATTTCATCAAGGAGGTCATGAGCATCTTAGACTTGTTTTAAATTCTCCTAGGCTTCAAAAACTAAACATGGCCGAACCTTCATGGACATGAAATAGAATTCAACTTAACATACAATCATGGGCATATCATAATAGTTTCATATCTTATCTTAGGGAGATCATGGCATGCTTAGTTTTAAATTAAAGCTCTCCTAGGCCCTTAGTTCTACCATGGCCGAATACTCATGAATCTAAGATCTACCAAACATTTTAACATAGAGAAATGAGATAATTCCTTATCATAAAATACATGTTACAAGAAAAATATCGAGCATATCAAATTTAGATCTTTTCATTCCCTAGGTCCTTCCTTTGGTTTTATCTTGGTTGGAATTCTTCATGATGTTTTCTTAGATTTTTATGTAACCGAATCTTCATAGAACAACAAGAGCTATTGTACCACAGGTGAGGGGAACTTACATCCTTTCGCTTGTGATTTTCCTAAGAGAGAAAAGTGTTCTAGGTGTCAAGGAAGGAGGAAGCTTCTTCTTCTTGTACCTCCTTTTGTTTCCTTTGCTTGTAAGGGCTAGAACTTGAAGGTTTCTTCTCAGAAATTAGCTTTCTTGGAGAAGAACTTAACTTAGCTATTGGAATGAGGAGAGGGAAGTTTTCTTGGTTCGGTGAAGAATGAAGAAGGGAGAAGGAGGAAGAAGAAAATAAATTTAATCCCTTGTTTTTCTTCTCTAAACCTATTTATCCCTTTGCCAAATGAAACATGTCCTCATTCGTTCCCTCAACTCCTCTTTTCCCCCACTCCTTTAATTCCCACGAAAATAGAGAGAGGGAGGGAAGTAGACAATCCCTCTTTTGCTTGCTCCTTTTCTTAACCAAGAGGGAAAAGAAGGTAAGCAACTTGGTTTTCTCTTGCTCTTTTTGCTTAGTTTTCTTTTCTCCTTTAACTAAATTTTTCATTCCTTTCTATCCAATTATTTCTCCTTATCCTAATGGTTATCATTCATCAATTTATCTCCATAAATTGTGGGAGGTTCAAGGTTCAATCCTTGACCTCACCTCTTCTTATTCTATATTTTCTTTTGTTTTTATTTTCCTTTTTCTCCTATTCTTCTCATTTCTTTATGCTCTAAGGAAAATAATATTCATATACCTATCGTATAATTTCATGGGTGTTACACCACTTCTTGCCAACTCACCAATGAGGTGGCAAATGGTCAAGTCAAACTTGACTCTTCATCTTCCTCTCAAGTTAAGTCAAACTTGACCACTTCTCTCCCATGGTTGATCAAATCTAACCATTGGTTTAAGTCAATTTTAATTTAATGAATCCCTAATCATTGAATTAAATTGATTCAATGAGTTTAAGTCCAAATTAAACTCATTTAATATATGAACCAAATTGAGTCCAACTTAATTAGCCTAATTTGGATTACTCTTAATCCAATTTGGTTCATCACATGAACCTAATCCTTTAGGTTCATCAAGTGAACCTAATCTCCATCTAATTGCCCTTTGTGTGTGACCCTATAGGTTCTTATAACGTTGGCAATACTCCTAAACCCATTTAGAAGCATAAGTAATGAGCAGTATCTAGCAACACATCATTACTACCCAAGTTATAAGAATGTTGAGATCCAACATCATCTTGTGACTACTAATTGTGACTCTTCACAATATATGACAAGTGTCCTTCTATCCTTGACATCTAAATTGATCAATGTGAGGCATAGACCGTGTCATCCTCTAATCAATCTAAATCTTGAACTCCAAGTATACTCACTCAATCCAATGAGCTCAATATCTAATATTGACTCATTTGGGCATGACCATGCACTTAGTGGTCTCACTCTATCAAGAATATCGATGTCACTCCTGTCATATAGAAGGGATAGATCCCATCTATATCACTCACATCCCTCCGCATAATTTGTTACATACCCAGTAATCACCTTTATAGTCCACCCAGTTACGGGTGACGTTTGACGAAGCCAAAGTGTGTAACTCCTTATGTAGGGAACCATGGTGACTTCAGGTCCAAGGACTAGTAGTCATACTAATAGCCACATGAGAAAGTATATGACACTCATATAACGATCCATGATACTTTCTCATGGCGGGTCATTCAGTATACATTCTCCAATGCATACCCATGTGTCAACTTGATATCTCCATATCCATAACTTATGAGATCAAGTCATCGAGTTGACCTACATGCTTGTCTCGTCGCGTTAACATTGTCCCTGAATGTTAATACTTGACTCGGAATGATTAAGAGTAGTGTTCCCTATATCATCTCACTATCGATTCAACCAATCGATTGATATAGGTAAGAACCTTCTACTCAAGGACGCTATTATACTTAGTTATTTAGCACCAATACAAGTAAGTATAATAACCAAAAACAAATGCCTTTATTTATATACAAGAATATGATACAACGAGTCCATACAACAATCATCAAATGATTGGCTCTAGGGCTCTAACTAACACTGCCTCCTATCAGGAAGCTATGATGATACCAGATTCCAAGAAATGGCTAGAGGCCATGAGATCCGAGATGGAATCCATGTACACTAACCAAGTATGGACTTTGGTTGATCCACCTGAAGGGGTCAAATCCATTGGGTGTAAGTGGGTCTTTAAGAGAAAGACTGACCTGGATGGACTTATTTATAAGGGTCGCTTGGTAGTTAAAGGTTTCAAGCAAATTCATGGTATTGACTATGATGAAACTTTTTCTCCAGCAGCGATGTTTAAGTCCATTCGGATCATGCTTGCTATTGCAGTATACCACGATTATGAGATCTGACTCTGGCAAATGGATGTCAAAACCGTGTTTCTGAATGGAAACCTGCTCGAGGATGTGTACATGACACAACCTGAGGATTTTGTAGATCCACAGCATACTGGCAATGTATGCAAGCTGCATAGGTCCATTTATGCACTAAAGCAAGCTTCTCGGAGCTGGAATCTTCGATTCGATGATGCGATCAAACAGTTTGGCTTCATCAAGAATGAAAATGAACCTTGTGTCTACAAGAAGGTTGTAGGGAACACAGTTGTCTTCCTTATATTGTATGTGGATGATATACTACTCATTGGGAAAGACATCCCTTTGCTGTAGTCTGTCAAGACTTGGCTAGGGACTTGTTTCTCAATGAAAGACTTAAGTGAAGCATCCCACATTCTAGGCATACAGATCTATAGAGATAGATCTTTGAGATTGCTTGGCCTAAGTTAGAGTACATACATTGACAAGGTATTACTTCGGTTTGCATTGTAGAACTCCAAGAAAGGATTTCTGCTGATGTCACATGGTGTGAGTCTTTCGAAGACTCAAAGTCCTTCTTCTAGAGAGGAGAGAGACCGCATGGATCAGACCCCTTATGCTTCAGACATAGGATCTATCATGTACACCAAGCTATGTACTCATCCTGATGTCTCGTATACTTTGAGCATGACGAGCAGATACCAATCAGATCTAGGTGAAAGTCACTGGATAGCGGTCAAGAATATTCTTAAGTACTTGAGAAGGACTAAAGAATATTTCTTGATATATGGAGGCGATGATGAGCTAGCTGTAAAGGGTTACAGTGATGCTAGCTTCCAAATTGATCAGGATGATTATCTATCGCAGTCTGGGTTCGTGTTTTGCATAAATGGTGGTGTTGTGAGCTGGAAGAGTTCGAAGCAGGACACAGTTGCTGATTCTACAACAGAAGTCGAGTATATTGCTGCATCAGAAGCAGCAAAAGAGGCAGTTTGGATCCGCAAGTTCATTACTGAGCTTGGGGTGGTTTCTAGCATAGATGATCTGATTGAGCTCTATTGTGACAAAAATGGAGCAATTACACAGGCTAAGGAACCTCGCTCACACCAGCGGACCAAACACATACTACGACGCTTCCATCTCATTCGAGAGATTATCCATAGAGGAGATGTGAAGATTTGCAGAGTACCCACAGAGGCTAACATCGCAGATCCCTTGAACAAGGCTTTGGCACAGAGAAAGTATGATGGTCACACTAGGTCATTAGGCCTTAGAGTCTACACTGATTGGCACTAGTGCTAGTGGGAGATTGTTAGTTAGAGCCCTAGAGCCAATTAATTGATGATTGTTGTATGGACTCATTGTATCATATTTCTTATGTATATAAAGGCATTTGTTTATGGTTATTATACTTACTTGTATTGGTGCCAAATAACTAAGTATAATAGCGTCCTTGAGTAAAAGGTTCTTACCTATATTAATTGATTGGTTGAATCGATAGTGAGATGATATAGGGAACACTACTCTTAATCATTCCTAGTCAAGTATTAACATTCAGGGACAATGTTAATGCAACGAGACTAGCATGTAGGTCAACTCGATGACTTGATCTCACAAGTCATGGATATAGAGATATTAAGTTGACACATTGGTATGCATTAGAGAATGTATACTGAATGACCCGCCATGAGAAAGTATCATGAATCGTTATATGAGTGTCATATACTTTCTCATGTGGTATTAGTATAACTATTAGTCCTTGGACCTGAAATTACCATGGTTCCCTACATAATGAGTTACATGCTTTGGCTTCGTCAAACGTCACCCATAACTGGGTGGACTATAAAGGTGATTACTGGGTATGTAACAAATTATGCGGAGGGATGTGAGTGATGTAGATGAGATCTATCCCTCCTATATGACGGGAGTGACATCATTATTCTTGATAGAGTGAGACCACTAAGTGCATGGCCATGCCCAAATGAGTCAATATGAGATGTTGAGCTCATTTGATTGAGTGAGTCTACTTGGGATTCAAGATTTAGATTGATTAGAGGATGACATGGTCTATGCCTCATATTGGTCAATCTAGATGTCAAGGATAGAAGGACACTTGTCATATATTATGAGGGGTCATAATTAGTAGTCACAAGGTGATGTTGGATCTCAACATTCTTGTAACTTGGGTAGTAATGATGTGTTGTTAGATACCGCTCATTACTTATGATTCTAAATGGGTTTAGGAGCATTTCCAACGTTACAAGAACCTATAGGGTCACACACAAAGGGCAATTAGATGGAGATTAGGTTCATTTGATGAACCATGAGAATTAGGTTCATGTGATGAACCAAATTGGATTAAGAGTAATCCAAAGTAAACTAATTGAGTTGGACTCAATTTGGTTCATGTGTTAAATGAGTCTAATTTGGACTTAGACTCATTGAGCCAATTTAATTCAATGAATAGAGATTTATTAAATTAAAAGTGACTTGAACCAATGGTTAGATTTTATCAACCATGGGAGAGAAGTGGTCAAGTTTGACTTGACTTGAGAGGAAGATGAAAGGTCAAGTTTGACTTGACCATTGCCACCTCATTTGTGAGTTGGCATTAAGTAAACTAATGATGATGTGCCACATCATCAAGGCTAGCACATGTGTGTGCCACCTCATGAGGGAAATCAAGAGTTGTGACTCTTGAAATCCCATGGAGGTTTATAAGCCTCAAAAGGTTGTCGACCACTTAATTTCACAAGTGTGAATTGATTTTTCATTCAAGGCTTCTTCTTCCTCTCTACCTTTCTTCTCCCTCTCCTCCACCATTGCTGATCCTCTAAGGTTGCTAGCACATCTTTAGAGGTTCTCTCCGTCGATTTGCTCGTGTGGATACACATAGAGGGTTGTACACTTGACAACCTTGAGATCCGGCGAACCTTGGACGAACTGGATTTGCCCTGGATTTGCGAAGGGCTTCACATCAAGGGTAATCTCTTTTTCTTTGTAGATCTAGTGTAGATCTAGGTTAGAGAAACTCATACACGTAGAAAACTTTGTTTTATAACTTCGCACGGATCCGGTGGAATGGGATTCGAGGTTTCCGCAATGCAAAAAAATGGTTTTTACGGCCCAAAAAACCCAACAGGACCCTTGGACATGTCAAGGGCATTTTATGTGTGTGCATGATTGTATTTATTAAATACAGCAGGAGATGTATTAGCCCTAAGATTTTTACATTTTTGTTTCGATCTAGATCACATGCACATTCCTTTGTGGAATATAGGATCGTTAAATGTAAAATTCTATTTTTGTCGTGGATCGTATCCTTGCGAGGTGTGGTATTTTTGAGGACCAGAGATGCAGTAGAAAAGGAAGCAAGATGGATGCGGCGACTAGACCCAATTACGGTGGCTAAAGATGGCAGCAGCTAGGGTTAGCAGCACATGGAGGGCAGTGATGGAAAAAGCCATAATAGTTGGAAAATTAATGTCCATATTTATTGCTTTTATTTACTGTGATGTGAGTGTGCATGTGCTTGCAGAGCTAAAATTTCTCACCTTAAATAACTAAGTGGGAGAGGGATTAGTAAATAAATTCCACGGTCTCCATTACAGATTTGTAAGTGATGCAACAAACTTGCGTGTTGGCTTTAAGTGCCTCCCTCCACAACGGATGAGTTTGTTTGCGGATCACTTGATCAAACTTCCTTTATGGATGGTTATAGGAAATTATTTAGGAGCGTGTGTTCTTCTCCAATTGAAGGGGCACAATCCTATTTAATGAACTAAGTATCAAGTAATGGTATACACTTAAGCACATTTAATAGTATCCTCCCCAACGGAGTTACTGCTATTATTTGTGAGACCAAAGGAATACCAACTATTAATTTTATTTTTCATAAAGTTAGGATGACAAGATAATAAAATTAATGGGTAAGACCCTCCTCTTACAAATGTTGAATTTGTATACGTCCACACTAATGTGGCAAGCAAGATTCACGGTGTTTCTAGATGTTGGTAAATTTAAATAGTATTGTTTGAGGAATCAATATTAGTCTAAATTTAGAGTCTTGACCAAAGTTTATTTTGTGATTCTTAGGATGACTTTCAACCCACTGGCCATTATACTGAAAGAGAACAAACTTACTGGTCCCAATTACACAGATTGGAAAAGAAACCTGGACATTATCATAACTGCTGAAGGCTATAAGTTTGTACTGTTAGAGGTCTACCCTAATGTGCCTAATAGTGATTCTAGTGAAGAGGAGATTGAGTCTCATAAGAAATGGGTAAAGGCAGATGAGATGGCGCGGTGTTACATTTTGGCTTCAATGTCAAATGTGCTACAACATCAGTATCAAGACTTACCAACTGCTTATGACATGATGAACAATCTCAAAGAACTCCTCGGACACCAGAATCGGGCTGCTAGGCAAGAGGCAATGAGAAAGTTAATGACAGCCACTATGACAGAGGGTACACCCGTAAGGGATCATATCCTAAAGATGATGGCTTACTTGAATGAAATACAGATCCTTGGAGCAGAATCGATGGGGAAACTCATATCGATATTATTCTCCAAACTCTACCCAGAAGTTTTGAGCATTTCTACCTGAACTATAACATGAACAAAAGGGCTTATACATTGGTGGAACTTCTAACAGAACTTCAGGCAGCAGAAGGAATATTTCATCATAGTTCTCAAATTCACTTTGCTGAAAATGTTTCTACCTCTAAGTCGAAAGGCAACAAGAAGAAGAAACAAGCTGGCTCAGCAAAGAAGGTGAATAAACTTCTAGGTACATGACCGAAAGCTGGAGTGAAGAAGCCAAAGGGCAAGTGCTTCATCTGCAAGCAGTCTGGACATTGGAAGGCGGACTGTCCTCATAGGAGAGAGAACAATAAAGGTATATCTTATTCTCTAGTAGTTGAAACATATTTAGCAGTGTTATCTACCACCACCTGGTGTGTAGATACAGGAGCCACTGATCATGTCTACAATACATTGCAGGGGTTCCAGGTAACCCGACGACTATATGAGGGAGAGATAACCGTCTACATGGGAAATGCTATGAAAGTGGCGGTTGTTATAGTGGGAGACATCTACTTATCATTTGATAGGAATAGAAATTTGGTTTTGAAAAATTGTCTTTATGTACCAATTTTTATAAAGAATTTAATTTCAGTTTTGAAATTATTTATGGATGGATATTCTCTTTCTTCTGATGACAAAGTAGTTATCAAGAAGAATAGGGTTATTATCTGTTCTGGTACATTAGTAGGCAATCTGTATACTCTAAATTCAATTTCTCCCATAAAGCAATGAATGAAAATTAATAACACATCATCTAATTCTAATAAGAGAAAAGAATCTTCGGAAATGAACCAAACATATCTTTGGCATCTAAGGCTTGGTCATATTAACTTGAGCAGAATTCAAAGGCTAATAGACGATGGACTCTTGGGTTCATTAGTGTTGGAAAACTTTCCAACTTGTGAATCCTGCTTGGAAGGTAAAATGACAAAGAGACCTTTTAAGGCCAAGGGGTATAGAGCCAAAGATGTGTTAGAACTGGTTCATTCTGATTTGTTTAGTCCTATGTCTATCAAGGCAAGAGGTGGTTTCGAATATTTTGTCTCTTTTATAGACTATTATTCGAGATATGGATACATTTACTTGATGCGCCACAAGTCTGAGTGCTTTGATAAGTTCAAAGAGTATAGGGCTGATGTGGAGAAACATCATGGTAAAAGTATCAAAACACTTTTGTCTGATTGTGGTGGTGAATACCTCTTTGGAGAGTTTAGGAATTACTTATCAATGGCAGGGATCCAATCCCAATTGTCTGCACCCGGTACACCCCAACAGAACGGTGTGGCAGAACGAAGGAATAGTACTCATATAGAAATGGTTAGATAGATGATGAGTTATTCATGTTGGAACCCCAAGGTGTTTTGATGTGATCAAACAAGCTAAGTTAGGTCCTGCGTTTGTTTAACCCTTGTGTCTAAGTGTGCAGGAGCTTAGGAACACAGGAAGTCGAGCGGAAGATGCGGCTAGCGAGAAGGACGGCACGGGAGAGAACCGACGGGCTCGGTGTGTCCGAGGGACGAGGTGACCGCGGAAGAGTACACCGGTGGACGAGAAGAACGTGCGCGGCATTCGAGGGACGAGAAAACAGGAAGGAAGGCTGCTCGAGGAGAAGGTCGGAACATGGGTTCGGGTGAGCCCTATTCCGGATGGCCGAGATCACCCAAGCTAGTGGAGCCGGAACAGAAAACCCAGACCGAGACGAGCTGAACCGAAGCGGAGCGACCGGACGGAAAAAGTCAACCAGAGTTGACTTTTGGGTCTGGGGCGCCTTGAGCAGTAAAGTTGACCAGTTCGAGTTTTGACTCGATCTGAACGTTGGGGGATAAGTTTTATCCCCCCCAGGGCGCCCGGAACCCTTCCAGGCGCCCCAACCAAGGCTATAAATATAGCCTTGGTCCAGAAGCTTTTAGAATGAACTCACTGATTGTAAATCCAGTACTTGCACGCTCTCTTTTAGTCTAAGCTTCTGTTTTCTATGCTACATTGTTGTACGAGGCTTCTTCGCCTGAAAGAGATTTTTATTGAGCTTAATCTTCCTTGGATTAACAACCACATCGATTGTAACCAAGTAAATACTTTTGCCTCGCTTTTTCATTATGCTTTTAATTTTCTGCTTAGTTTATTTATGCAAGTGTTAGCTTAAAGAGTTCGAGGAGGGTTTGTTTGTTTTTGTGTTAGCAGGATATCCAACAACCCCCTCCTAGCCGGCCCAACGGTCCTACAAGTGGTATCAGAGCCGAGTACGCCTCAGAAGGACTAACCGCCGTCTGAAGCAACAAAACAATGGCCGGAGCTAGCGACTACCCACCATCATTCGAGGGGGAGCTTGCTTCTTGGAAGCAACAAATGACGGTATTTCTTAACTCTGATATTGGTATTTCTCTAATAATGAAAATAGGTTATGAAGCACCAAAGACAACGAATTGAGAAGAACTTGATCTACGCCTATGGAACAAGAAGCAACGTGACGAGTCGGGCAGAGTTTCACATTTTAACCGCAATACCAAACGAAGACTTTGATAGAGTTGGCGAATACAACAGCGCAAAAGAACTTTGGGAAAAATTCTTAAAACTCTACGAAAAATCGATTGAAGTCGTCCCCTCAATAGACATCGAGCCGTCATCAGAAGAATCCGAGACGGAAGAAATTACCGAGACAACCCCAACAGCCGAAGTACATCCCGAGATCGATGAAGGGGGAGAATCTTCGGAAGAAACTAATTCAACAGGGGGAGAACCAACGGCCAACGAGGTAAGTAAGGTATGGTCTCTACCTTCTGAACAACCAGTTAATTCAATAGAAAAATTGCCTGAAGATTTTTGCGATTTAAAAATTGAATTACCGAAAAAGTTTTTTGAATTAAAAAATCAATTGTCAAATTTGTCTTGCAAATTAGAAATATTATCAAAAGAAATTTGCAAATTTAAAGACTTATGCAAATTAGAAGAATTTTTCAAATTACAAATTACTCTCTCGAAAGAATTTTGCGATTTAGAAATTGAGTCACCGAAAAGGTGTTTCGGATTAAGAAATCTATTGTTAATAGATTCCTGTAAATTAGAATTTTTGTTGTTAAAAAATTCTTGCAAATTACAAAATATTCTTTCGAACGAATTTTGCACATTGCCGAAAGAATTTTTTATATTGTCGAAAAATTTTATCAAGTTAGAATCTATGCTATTTGAATATTTTTGTGAAGTTGCAATTCAAAAAATAATAGAAATTAACATGATACAAATTATTGCATGTTTAATATCTGTAGCTTTAAATTTGAAAAAGTGTAATTTGAGAAGTTATGAAAAATTGAAATGGAAATTTATAAATTGCTAATATAAGTATCAGTATAAAATAAATAAATAAATGCATAGAAAATTTATTTTAATGCTATCAATTTTTTAAACTTTCTTGCATAAATTTTTGGGCTTAGAAAGATTTATTTATGGTAGAAACTTAGAAATTTTTCAAGAGTCATTCCTTGACTTAGAAATTTTGTTTAACTTGGAAATATTTTTTCTCCGAAAAACATTGAAATAGATTTCTATAATTTTTCTAAGTGTCAAACCCTTAGATTGTTTTTTTTGAAACCCCGTTTTTATGTGATCAAAGGGGGAGAAGTATGTTAAGTCTAGGGGGAGGTAATATAATTTTTTTTCAATTGAAAAATATTTGGACTTATTTGAATATAAATTATTGCATATGTTTACCCTAACTTAACTTGGGTTGCTCACATCAAAAAGGGAGAGATTGTTGGAACCCCAAGGTGTTTTGATATGATCAAACAAGCTAAGTTAGGTCCTGCGTTTGTTTAACCCTTGTGTCTAAGTGTGCAGGACCTTAGGAACACAGGAAGTCGAGCGGAAGATGCGACTAGCGAGAAGGACGACATGGGAGAGAGCCGACGGGCTCGGTGCGTCCGAGGGACGAGGTGACCGCGGAAGAGTACACCGGTGGACGAGAAGAACGTGCGCGGCGTTCGAGGGACGAGAAACCGGGAAGGAAGGCTGCTCGAGGAGAAGGTCGGAACATGGGTTCGGGTGAGCCCTATTCCGGATGGCCGAGATCACCCAAGCTAGTGGAGCCGGAACAGAAAACCCGGACCGAGACGAGCTGAACCGAAGCGGAGCGACCGGACGGAAAAAGTCAACCATAGTTGACTTTTGGGTCCGGGGCGCCCGGAACCTTCCGGGGCGCTCGGAACCCTCCGGGGCGCCCGGACCCCTCCGGGGTGCCCGGAACCCTCCGGGGCGCCCTGAGCAGTAAAGTTGACCAGATCGAGTTTTGACTCGATCTGAACGTTTGGGGATAAGTTTTATCCCCACAGGGCGCCCGAAACCCTTCCAGGCGCCCCAACCAAGGCTATAAATATAGCCTTGGTCCAAAAGCTTTTAGAATGAACTCATTGATTGTAAATCCAGTACTTGCATGCTCTCTTTTAGTCTAAGCTTCTGTTTTCTGCGCTACATTATTGTACGAGGCTTCTCCGCCAGAAGGAGATTTTTATTGAGCTTAATCTTCCTTGGATTAACAACCACATCGATTGTAACCAAGTAAATACTTTTGCCTCGCTTTTTCTTTATGCTTTTAATTTTCTGCTTAGTTTATTTATGCAAGTGTTAGCTTAAAGAGTTCGAGGAGGGTTTGTTTGTTTTTGTGTTAGCAGGATATCCAACAACCCCCTCCTAGCCGGCCCAACGGTCCTACAATTCAGAATTACCAAATTCATTTTGGGGATTTGCTCTAGAAACAACAGTGTATATTCTGAATATGGTACATTCTAAATCAGTACCCTCATTTTGTGGAATGGGCGTAAGCCTAGTCTGAGTCATATCCGAATATGGGGTAGTCTAGCACATGTGCTGAAGGGAGAAACTGACAAGTTGAAATCACGTACAAAAGTTTGTCTGTTTGTGGGATATCCTTAGGGAATGAAAGGTGGTTTGTTTTATAATCCTAAAAATCAGAAGGTCATTGTTAGCACCAATGCTCGATTTTTAGAGGAAGATTATATAATGAATCATAAGCCCATGAGTGAAATTGTTCTAGAAGAAATTATAGAGGACACGTCTACTTTAGTATCAATAGTACAAGATGAAATATCACAAGAAGCTGCAACACATATCACAAATGATACACAGCCACAAACAGTGCCTCGTCTTAGTGGAAGGGTTGTGAGGCAACCTGAGAGATTCATGTTTTTGGGAGAGTCTTCAGACTTGATCCCGGGTAAACATGAAACTGATCCCCGGACATATGACGAAGCACTCCAAGATAAAGATGCAGTATCTTGGCGAAAGCAATAAATTCTGAAATAGAATCTATGTATTCAAATAAAGTCTGGGAGCTTGTAGAACCATCAAATAATGTAAAAGCTATTGGATGTAAATGGATCTACAAAAGGAAAAGAGGGATAGACGGGAAGGTGGAAACCTTTAAAGCGAGGTTTGTTGCGAAGGGGTATACTCAGAAAGAGGGAATCTATTATGAGGAAACCTTTTCGCCAGTAGCTATGCTTAAGTCTATCTGGATACTCTTATCTATTGCCGCTTATATGGATTATGAGGTTTGGCAAATGGATGTCAAGACATCTTTTCTTAATGGAAGTCTTGAAGAAAATATCCATATGAAGCAACCAGAGGGGTTCATTGAAAAAGGCAAAGAGCATCTAGTGTGCAAGCTCAATCGGTCTATTTATGGACTGAAGCAAGCTTCAAGATCTTGAAACATCCGGTTTAATGAAGTAATCCAGTCATATGAATTTATTCAGTGTCCGGATGAGTCTTGTGTATACAAGAAGTGTGATGGAAACGTGGTGATATTTCTTGTACTATACGTAGATGACATTTTGTTAGTTGGAAACAATATCAAAGTGTTGTCGGAAGTAAGGGCATGGTTGTCCAAATAATTCTATATGAAGGACTTAGGAGAATGCACACATATTCTTGGGATCAAAGTTATAAGGGATCGCAAGAAAAGGATGTTGTACTTGTCCCAAGGTTCATATATAGATACAATCCTTGCTCGTTTTAGCATGCAAGACTCCAAGAAAGATTTTCTACTTTTTAGGCACGAAGTAGCTTTATCTAAAGAGATGTCTCCGAAGACATCAAAGGAGATAGAGGATATGAAGGCAGTTCCTTATGCTTCGGCTGTCGGAAGCCTAATGTATGTTATGTTGTGCATGAGACCGGATATCTGCTTTGCGTGGGTATGGTTAGCAGATATCAAAGTAACCCTGGACAAGGACATTAGACTGCTATAAAGCATATATTAAAGTACCTGAGAAGGACTAGAGATTATATGCTAGTTTACCAAGCAGATGATTTGCTCCCTGTGGGTTACACGAATTCAGACTTCCAATCAGATAGAGACAATAGTAAGTCTACATCAGGCTATGTATTTACTTTAGGAGGTGGAGCCATTGCATGGAGGAGTGTTAAGCAAAAATGTGTTTGAAACTCAACCATGGAAACTGAGTATGTTGCAGCCTCTGAGGCAGCCAAAGAAGCTGTATGACTTAGAAACGTCCTAATGGACTTAGATGTGATTCCTGGTTTGCCCAAAATCATCACAATTTATTGTGATAATAGCGGTGGAGTAGCAAACTCGAAGGAACCATAAGCCCATAAGGCAAGTAAACATATAGAGCGCAAGTACCACCTGATACGAGACATCGTAAAGTAAGGAGAAGTTGTTGTCGCCAAGATTGCATCAGCAGATAACCTGGCAGATCCTTTCACTAAGGCCCTTCCGGCGAAAGCTTTAGATCGTCATGTTGAAGGAATGGGAATCAGATGTATGGCAGCATTTATGACAACATAGTCTTTTAGTATAAGTGGGAGATTGTTAGAGTGTATACTAAAAGCCTAGCTTTTTGTAAACTTTTTATTTTGAAATAAAGAATCATATTGGTCAAATGTCTACATTTATATGTTAATTGTAGTTGTTCAATTAATTTATATTGAAGATAACATGGAGTGTGGTGTCACACACAGAAGATCATGTTATCAATTCCTTATAAATTATAAACAGTAGCTCATGACTGAGATGAAAAGGAACAAACCATTGAAATAGTCGTAGTGTAATTAGGTATTAGTTTATCTTGACTGATAAATTACACTAGTACACTCTGAGTGTAAGCAGGACCATTTAAGGTAAGTTCTTTTTATACTGACTTAATAAAAGAACAAGACCTTTGTTATTATGGAAGTGTGTGCTCTTAATCCCGATATAATAACAAGCACGTGCACTTAGTATTTATTTCTTTGACTTATCAAAGGGTGATATTTAGCTCGATAAATCATGAGGCCCGATAAGTTGAGAAATGATATTATTTATAGTGTGTGTTGTTGATTATAGAAGGAAATTATGTCCTAGTAACTGTGTCCCCAAGGGGAGCTCATAAGGATTGTCATGTAAACCCTGCAGGTGGACTTAGTCCGACATGATGATAAGATTGAGTGGTACTACTCTTGGACTGAGATATTAATTAAAGTGAGTTGTCAGTAACTCATTTAATTAGTAGACATTCGACATCTTAAACACAGGGAGATTAACACACTCATGATAAGAAGGAGCTCAAAATGTAATTTGGGATTGGTGCGGTAGTTCAATAATAATTCTTTAGTGGTATGAATTATTATTGATGAAATTAAGTTGGGTGTTCGGGGCGAACACGGGAAGCTTAATTTCATCGAGAGACCAAAACCAATTCCTTCTCTCAGTCCCTATCGTAGTCTCTTATATATAGAGAATTATATCCACCAAATACCCACTTCCTAACCACCCTTAGGTGGCCTACCAAGCAAGCTTGGGTCGGCCAAGACAAAGGTTTGAGCCAAGTAGGGTGGCCGACCATAGCTTGGAGCCCAAGCTTGTTGTGGCCGACCATATAAAATAAATGGGATTTTGTTTTTAAAATCTTTTCTTATGTGGAAGTCATGTTTTAAAAGAGAGTTTAAAATTTAAATCTTTCCTTTTATAGTTTTCTATAAAAGATTAATAGAAAGATTAGATATATTTCCTTATTTGTAGTTGTAAGGGAGATTTTAATTTTAGTGAAAACTTTTCTTTTTTGAAAACATCCACATGTTTTAAAAGAGGGATTTTAATTTATAAAATTTCCTTTTATAACCAACCATGAAGGGAAAATTATTAGAGAAATTTTTATTTTAAAAAATTTCATAAACAAATATGGAAGTTTTAATTTTGTATTTAAAACTTGCCTTGTTTGGAGCACATGAAGGGGTCGGCCATGAGAAGGGTTAAAAGGAATGTATAATTAAATTTTCCTTATTAACCAATGGCAAGGAAAATAAGGGAATTTTAATAATAATTAAATTTCCTTATATGTCAAGACCAAGGAATATAAAAGAGGGGGTAGAGGTGCCTCACCTCACAACATATCATCTAGTATTTCTCTCCTCTCTTCCTTGGTGTGGTCGGCCCTATACTTCTCCTCTTCTCTTTTTCTTTAGTGGTCGGTGCATCCCTCTCTTGGAGTTCTTGTGGTGGCCAGTTCTTGCTAGGAGAAGAAGGAGAGAAAGGAGGCTTTGCTCTTGCATCCCATGGAGCTTGAAGGTTGGTGGCCGAAACTTGCAAGAAGGAAGGTGTCTTGGTGGTTCTCATCTCGGTAGATCGTTGCCCACACAACGTCCGAGATAATAAGAGGAATACGATAGAAGATCAAGAGGTTGTTTCTTACAAAGAAAAGTATAGCTAGTAATTCTATTCCGCATCATACTAGTTTTCTTTATATGGATTTTGAAATACCAAACACAAGAGGCTAGTGATTGGAGATTTTTGGATTTGTGATTCGAAGTTGTGATTCTTTTGTTTTTTTTTCGATCTTGTGGTTCGATTGTTCTTTTTGGTTAAACCTAGGATTACTATAAGGAAATTAAATATTGATTTTCGTTGAGAGGCTTTGTCGAGGTAGTGGTGGATGTTCCCATACACGAGAAGGCCAAGTGTCTCGCTATATTTGACCTGGGATCCGATCTCTGAAATAAATATTTAATTGAATTTGTAACATGGGTGGATTTGGATCTATAATGTTAAGTATCGTTTGCAATCCAAGCTAAACCTCTAAGAACAGATAAGTTAAATTTGGAATCAATAATGTTAAGTTCTGTTTACGATTCCATATTTAATTTCTAAAGAACACAATAGGTTGTTAGGTATGGTTCAGGACTTGTACAAAAAAATTTTATGAGGGAACCATACGATATTCCGAGTAGCAACCAGCAGAGGAGAGGAATACGACAGAAAATCAAGAGGTCTTTTGCTACGAAGAAAGATACAACTAGTTCTTTAATTCTGCTGCGTAATTAGTTTTGTTTTCTTCATATCGATTTTGAATACCAACACAAGAGGCCAACAATCTTGTACTTCGATCAAGGTGTGCTTTGATCCGTCAAGAACTTGCTTGATTGATCAAACATATGTTTGATCGAATATGCGGGTTGCTAGGAAAAGTTCTGTACTTGTACAATTTTTTGTACAGGGAAATTTAAACAGAACGGAATTCTAGCGCCTTCAGTCAGGTTTTGCCAAAGTAAAGTGACTTGATTTATCTTGCTTGAGTGTGATAGGATAATTGTGATATCTGACTATTAAACTTTGGGTGTGACTTAACTAAGTTATATTAATTAGATTGAGAATTTAGAGGCATATCCCATATGATGAAATTCAAATTATACTAGTCTTGGGCAATTAGCCAAAGCTAACTTAAGATGAGATATAATGTGGATTTCATAAGATGGGCAAACGAACAAATAGTCTTGTTCACTGAATGATATAAGAGTTATTTAGGAAGTAATTGGTAAATGTTACCTACCTAAGTTATACTAAGTCTTGGGTGATTAGCCAAAGCTAACTCAAGATGAGTTATAACATGGATCTTGTCCCACATGAATGCCATTGTGATTGGATTTGGAGCCAGTAGTGTGGGTAAAACTACATCCATGACTTGTTCCTACTAAGTATTACAATTTAGTGGGAGAATCATTTAATTAAAGTCTTAATTAAATGATCTAAATGTGATACTTATTTCTACATTTTATTGTTGTAGATTACCATGTCGTCAAATATGTTAAATATCCTCTCTCTGCGATATGTCCTTGATAAGGACAAGCTCAACGGAGCTAACTTCCTGGACTGGTACAGAAACTTGTGAATAGTTCTCAAGGAAGAAAGAAAATTGTATGTCGTAGAGCAGCCCATTCCTGAAGCACCCCTACTATTGCCACTAGAGCTAATAAGGATGCTTATAAGAAGCATCAAGATGATGCATTAGATGTATCATGTTATATGCTCACCACTATGAACTCTGAGCTTCAAAAGCAACATGAGAACATGGATTCTTATGATATGGTTGAATATCTTAGACAATTATATCAAGGACAAGCAAGGCATGAGAGATTTGAGATCTCCAAGGCTTTATTTCAATGCAGAATGCAAGAAGGAAGTCCCATAGGGCTTTATGTGCTCAAAATGATCGGGTATGTGGAGAATCTACAAAGGTTGAGATTTCCACTAGGTCAAGAATTGGTCACTAATCTTATTTTACAATCGTTGCCTAAGAGCTGCAGTCAATTTGTCATGAACTACAACATGAATAGAATTGACAAACCATTGCTTGAGATGTTAAGCATGTTGAGAACTGCTAAACTCAACCTTAAGAAGGCAAAGCCTAGTACCATTTTGATGGTATAAAAGGGAAAAGGCAAATGGAAACCCAAAGGTACGAGTAAGACCCAAGCCAAAGGCAATGGTAAGACTCATGCATTGAAATCCAAAGGTGGAGTTGCAAAGGAAGGAACCTGCTTCCACTGTGGTGAGGCCAAACACTGGAAGAGGAACTGCAAGGTGCACTTAGAGGAACTGAAATGGAAGTGAAGTGAGACTTCTTCCTTAGGTATATATATTATAGAAGTCAATCTATCTATTTCTTCTTCATGGGTATTAAATATCGGGTATGCATCTCACATTTATACTAATGTGTAGGGGCTAAGAAATAGTAGAGTATTGACAAAAGGTGAAGTGGACCTATTGGTAGGCAATGGTGCAAGAGTTGTTGTTGTCACTGTAGGAATATATTCCTTATCTTTGCCCACTAGGCTTGTTTTAGAACTAGAAGATTATTATTATGTGTCTGCTTTAACCAAGAACATTATCTCTATTTCTTGTTTGGACAAGAAGGGTTTTCATCTATATAAAGGGAAAATGTTGTTCCGTTTATTTAAATGATATGTTCTATTGTAGTATACCTCTAATGAATGGACTCTATATTCTAGACTTTGAAAACCCAATCTATAACATAAATACCAAACGGTTCAAGTCTAACGATTTGAACCAAACATATCTCTGGCATTGTTGCTTGAGTCACATAAATTAGAGTCGCATATCCCAACTCCAAAAGGATGGACTTTTGGACTCATTTGTGTTGGTGCAATCGACCTCCAAGATTTTAATGTCTGACAAATATGTTTAAGTATATTTAATGGAGCTTAGTCTTGGAAAGTCCTAGTTGTAGGCTAGGCAAGGGAAATCTAGGTAGATCATGAAAGCCAGGTGGATTTGATAGGTCTAGAGGATCTAGTCCCTGGGTAGCCGAATACTGAGTCATAGTTGTAGGCTAGGGAAGAGAAATCTTGGTAGATCATGGAAGACAGGTGGATAGGTCTGAAGGACCTAATCCCTGGGTAGCCGAATACTAAGTCTTGGTGAGTGAAGTCAGGTGGAGAAAACCCTAAGGGTGGTAACCTTAGGTTCTGGTGAGTGAAGCTAGATGGAGAAAATCCTAGAGGGAGATAACCTTAGGTAATGAGAAGTCTTGGAGGAGTGAACTCCAAGCAAGGTTGATCGGATGGTTTCTGGTCGACCGCGTGCGATCGATCGGACCAGCGGATCTTGGTGATTCTAAGTTTAGTTTTACCATAGCATTCTGTATTACTAGTATTACTGCTACCTAATGTAGTATTACAGGAAAGGCCTTAGTGGGCAAGTGATCAGACACTGAGCAGAGAAAGTCTAAACAAGTCTGGAGGACCAATGTTTGGCAGGTAAGTTGAGGTAAGTAACTGGAAGAGCGATAGTGTGGTCGTGTTCCTGAAAAGAATAACCTAAGGTCACTGATCCAACTGAAGAAACCTAGAAGGTTTCCAATTTGAGATCAAGACAGTTGAACTGTCTATTATTATTACTCATATATTTATTATTACTGTGCTAATATCTATTTTGCAGGATTATTGTCTAACACTATTTTCTAAGTTCGGCCTGATCGGTCGACTGAACAAGTCCAACTCAGAGCAGATATTTGTTCAAACCAAAATAAAGTAGGGTTCGATTAAAGCTTGATCGGTCGACTGAACCCTGATGACTTAGCACAGTTCAGATCGAGCAAAAGCAAAGAAGGAAAGCTTACTGATTGGTCAATCAAACACATGGATCAATCGACTTAACAATCATCACATTAATGGCGTAGTAAATGTGAATCTTGGCAAATCTCAATGAATAGGGAAGGATCATGTTCGGTCGACAGAAAAGAAGGATCGATCAGCCGAACCCTTAATGATCATTAAATGTCGAAGATCGAATCAATATCATATCTCAGCGAAGATGGAAGGGAGCTGGTTCGGTCGATCAAACGTCGATGACTCTTATAAAAGTGAGCTCAAGGTCCGAGGCTAAGCAATGAAGCGACGAAGAAAGAAATCTATTCGAAGTTCATCTCTGTGCAATCTACAATTCATTCTACGACTACTCATCTACTACTCCAAGAAGTACTGACTGAGCCTCAACTTTTATATATTGTCAGTATAACTTTCTTTTGCTTGCATTGCACTTAATTCAAGTAACATAGTAGGTTGTTACTATCTTACTCATCTTCTTGTATGCACTGCTTCTTTTTGAGGTTTTCAGAAAGAAGAGTTTTAGTGAATTGCCCAACAGTGTGATCAAGGATCGCGGGTCTTGGAGTAAGAGTCAACCTAGACTCTGAACAAAGTAACCAAACAAGTCATTTACTTTCCGCTCAAGATTCTGATTGTCTTAAAACATGAAAAGAAAAGTTTTTTAAAGTGTGATATTCACCCCCGTCCCCCTCTATCGCACTCATTCAATCCTACAATTTGATTTTGAATCATATGAGGCATGCGAATATTATCTTCAAGGTAAAATGACAAAGACTACATTTAGTAGACATAGCGAAAGAGCTAATGACTTGTTAGTGTTAGTTAGAGCCCTAGAGTCAATCATATGATGATTGTTGTATGGACTCATTGTATCATATCCTATGTATATAAAGGCATTTGTTTTGGTTATTATACTTACTTGTATTGGTGCCAATTAACTAAGTATAATAGCGTCCTTGAGTAGAAGGTTCTTATCTATATCAATCGATTAGTTGAATCGATAGTGAGATGATATAGAGAACACTACTCTTAATCATTCCTAGTCAAGTATTAACATTCAGGGGCAATGTAAATTCAATGAGACTAGCATGTAGGTCAACTCGATGACTTGATCTCACATGTCATGGATATAGAGATATCAAGTTGACACATGCGTATGCATTGGAGAATGTATACTGAATGACCCGCCATGATAAAGTATCATGAATCGTTATATGAGTGTCATATACTTTCTCATGTGGCTATTAGTATAACTATTAGTCCTTGGACCTGAAGTCACCATAGTTCCCTACATAAGAAGTTGCATACTTTGGTTTCGTCAAACGTCACCCATAACTGGGTGGACTATAAAGGCGATTACTGGGTATGTAACAAATTATGCGGAGAGATGTGAGTCATGTAGATGGGATCTATCCCTCCTATAATGGGAGTGAAATAGTTATTCTTGATAGAGTGAGACCACAAAGTGCATGGTCATGCCCAAATGAGTCAATATGAGATATTGAGCTCATTTGATTATAGTGAGTCTACTTGGAGTTCAAGATTTAGATTGATCAGAGGATGACACCGTCTATGCCTCAAATTGATCAATCTATATGTCAAGGATAGAAGGACAATTGTCATATATTGTGAAGAGTCACAATTAGTAGTCACAAGGTGATGTTGGACCTCAACATTCTTGTAACTTGGGTAGTAATGATGTGTTGCTAGATACCACTCATTACTTATGCTTCTAAATGAGTTTAGGAGCATTGCTAATGTTACAAGAACCTATAGGGTCACATACAAAGGACAATAAGATGGAGATTCGGTTCATATGATGAACCAAGAGGATTAGGTTCATGTGATGAACAGAATTGGATTAAGAGTAATCCAAATTAGATTAATTGAGTAAAACTTGATTGAGTTAAACTTGAGTTAGACTCAAGTGAGGCTCGACTTGAGTTAGACTCAAGTGAGGCTAGACTTTAGTTAGACTCAAGTGAGGCTTAAAGATGATATTCATTGAATTTTGAATTCAATGATAAATGGAATTCAATTTGAATTTTAGATTCAAATTTTGAATGAGTTTCAAAATGTCCATTTAATGAAGAATGAATATTCATTAAATATTCATTAAGGCTCATTAATGAGGCTCATTAATGGTGTTAATGAGCATTAAGTATTTTCATTAGATGAAAATACTTAAGCCATTTTTTTACTCTTATTTGATAATCAATCATCATTATTCCTCCTTGCTTCTTCTTCTCTCCCTCTCCTCCTCCTTGGCCGAACACCTTTAGAGTTCTAGCACACTCTAAGTGTTTTCTCCATCTCTATTGTTTGTGTGGATACGTATAGAGGTGTGCCCACTTGAACACACTCGAGATCCAACAACTTTTGGACGAGCGAGATTCGTGAAGGGCTTCGCTACAAGGGTAATCTCTTAACCATGTAGATCTAATGTAGATCTAGGATAGAAAAACATGTACACGAAATATTTGTTCTTTTAATCTTCGCACGGATCCGGTGGCATGGGATTTCGAGGTTATCGCAACGCAAAAAATGATTTTTGCGGCTCGAAAATCCCAACAGTGGTATCAGAGCCACGTGAGAAGCGTGTACATGTTTCGTTTGTATTTTTATGAAAAATATCAGATCTGTAAGTTTATGTGATTTTATGATTTTTATGGTTTTTATGAGTATTTTTCTCGTAGAAGCGAAGCAACGAGTGCTAGGACACTTGTAGGCTTCGACTACCGAGAAAAATTTTCCGAAACGGCAAGTTCTCGCCCAAAATGTTTTGGGACAGCGGCTTAGGGCGTTATTAGATCGTCGTGGGACATTCGTGAGACTCATTTCACGAGAAGGGGTGCTTCCTCTAACCTCGCAAGGGGCGTTGTCCCGCGATCACGCCCGAAAATTGCTAAACGGGATCGCCAGAAAATTATTACTCATAAAATTATAAAAATAGTAATAAAATTGTAGAAATTTATATAAAATACATAATTTAGAATTATGTATGTTTTTGTGATGGTCATGGCCCAAAATCCCAATTGGATTGGATACATGTGTTGTAATTCATAATATGGCCTGTGTACCATTTTTATGTGATTGTGCGTTTTGTATATTTGATACGCGACCTGCGCGTCATGCCTATCTATTCTATTTCCTGTTATAAAATAATTTAGACTTGAATGTAACTCGAGTTTCATCTTTGTAATGTACAAAATGGAGCTGTGGAAGGTCCACTCGATGAGGAGTTACGAGGAGGGTGCGAGCAACACGTGGCGGTCAAAGGGAGGAGCTTGGAGAAGCTGTTGACCATCCGATCTTCTCATTGGCTTGAGAAGATCATAGTAGAGTCATGACTAATCACAATTTAATTAATTGATTGTGTGTGTGTATGTGATGCATGTTAGAGTAGAGTAATTAATTAGTGTTTTAACGATTAGATTAGATCTAAATCGCGTATATGATGCACCACGATTAGATTAGATCTAAATCGAGTATATGATACACATCAACGATTAGATAAGATCTAAATCGTGTCAACTCGAAATGTCTATCATGCCGTGATACCCATCACTACCTCGATCACATGTTGTTGTTGAATCTGTCAAAGCAGAGCAACGCATATTATCTTGGTAGGGTGCGGAGGGACAATCTTGGTCCCGCCTATCAACGCATGGGTGAGTACAAACTCAATTAGATTGAGTAAAACTAGTTAAACTCAATTAGATCGGGTTTAACTATAGGCATTTTCCAATGGTTGATAGATAGGTCAAAATCACATTTATATTAACTCTTGGGCGATTTAGCCAAAGCTAACTCAAGTTTTAATATACATGCGGATCTTGATCCTATAAACAAGAGTTGCATAGAGATGTAATTGGTAATTGGTTACCTACCGATCATATTAAAGTCTTAGGCGATTTAGCCAAAGCTAACTCATAGCGTAGTATGATGTGGATCTTGTTCCGTACGAATTATAGCTAGAATCTAGTAAGTGTGGTTTGACCACGTCCATGACTTGATTCTACAAAAGTTCTATAATTCAATGGGAGCATCATTTAGTTAAAGGCCTAATTAAATGATTAGTGGAATATGATTATTTATTTTCTGCATTTTCTATTGTAGATTGCCATGTCGTCAAACACGAACACCTTCTCCCTGCGTTCTGTCCTCGATAAGAACAAGCTCAATGGAGCTAACTTCCTGGACTGGTATAGGAATCTGAGAATAGTTCTCACACAGGAACGAAAACTGTACGTCCTGGAGCAGCCCATTCCTGAGGCACCTCTTGCCACTGCCACGCGAGCTGACCGCGATGCTTACAAGAAGCATCAAGATGACGCATTAGATGTGTCCTGTCTCATGCTCGCGACCATGAACTATGAGCTTCAGAAGCAACACGAGTTGATGGGTGCTTATGATATGGTTGAACATCTTCGTCAACTATATCAAGGACAAGCAAGGCACGAGAGATTCAAGATCTCTAAGGCACTGTTTCAGTGCAAGATGCAAGACGGGACTCCCGTAGGTCCATATGTACTCAAGATGATTGGGTACATAGAAAACCTACAAAGGTTGGGATTTCCCCTTGGCCAAGAGCTGGCCACTGACTTGATCTTGCAGTCCTTGCCAGAGAGCTACAGTCAATTTATCATGAATTACAACATGAACAAAATTGACAAGCCACTGCCCGAGCTGCTTAGCATGTTGAGAACTGCTGAGCTCAACCTTAAGAAGGTTAAGCCTAACTCCATTCTGATGGTGCAAAGGCACAAAGGCAAGGGCAAGCCTAAAGGAAAGGGAAAGTCCCAAGCCAAGGGCAAAGGTAAGGCATTGAAACCCAAAGGAGGGGTTGCCAAGGATGCTACTTGCTTCCACTGTGGTCAGACCGGGCACTGGAAGAGGAATTGCAAAGTGTACCTGGAAGATCTTAAGAAGAAGAGAAGTGAGACTTCCACTTCAGGTATATATGTTATAGAAGTCAATCTATCTATTTCTTCATCATGGGTATTAGATATCGGATATGCTTCTCACATTTGTACTAATGTGTAGGCGCTAAGAAATAGCAGAGCATTGACGAAGGGGGAGGTAGACCTAAGCGTAGGCAATGGAGCACGGGTTGCTGCTATTACTGTAGGGACTTATTCTCTATCTCTGCCCTCTAGGCTTGTACTAGAATTAGATGATTGTTGTTTTGTGCCTGGTCTTACTAAGAACATTATATCAGTTTCTTGTTTAGACAAGAAAGACTTTTCATTTATAATAAAGAACAAATGTTGTTCAGTTTATTTAAATGATATGTTCTATTGTAGTTCACCTCTGATTAACGGACTCTATATTCTAGACTTAGAGAACCCCATCTATAACATAAATACCAAATGGTTCAAATCAAATGAAATGAACCAAACCTATCTCTGGCACTGTCGCTTAGGTCATATAAATGACAAACACTTATCCCAGCTCCATAAAGATGGTTTGCTGGACTCATTTGATTTTGAATCTTATGAGACATGCGAGTCATTCCTATTGGGCAAGATGACCAAGACTCCCTTTAGTGGACACAGCGAGAGAGCGACTGACTTGTTAGGACTTATACATAGTGATGTATGTGGACCTTTCAATGTCGCTGCTAGAGGTGGTTATAGGTACTTCATTACATTTACTGATGACTTCAGTAGATATGGTTAGGTGTATCAGATGACACATAAGTCTGAATCCTTTGAAAAGTTCAAAGAAATCAAGAATGAAGTGCAAAACTAGCTTGGCAAGAGTATTAAGATACTTCGATCAGATCGAGGTGGTGAATACCTTAGCCATGAGTTTCGTGACTATCTAGCTGAGTGTGGGATTCTATCCCAACTCACTCCTCCTGGAACACCACAGTGGAATGGTGTATCCGAAAGGAGGAATCGTACCCTATTAGATATGGTGCGATCTATAATGAGTCACACAGATCTTCCTATGTCTCTTTGGGGCTATGCTCTAGACACAGCAGCCTTCATACTCAACCGAGTTCCATCCAAGGTTGTGATAATGACACCATATAGGATATGAACAGGGAGAGATGCCCAGGTGTCTTTTATGAGGATTTGGGTTTGTGAGTCTTATGTTCGACGTCAAGTCTCAGACAAACTGGGACCCAAATCTGATAAGTACTATTTTATAGAATATCCCAAGGAAACTAAGGGATATTACTTCTACATTCCCAATCAACACAAAGTAGTTATGGCTAAGACTGGGGTATTTCTAGAAAGGGATTTTGTTACTAGAAAAACTAGTGGGAGTACGTTCGATCTTGAAGAAGTTCAAGATATTTACCATAGCACTGAAGCCTCGATGGAAGTTGAACTGGAACCACAAAGTGTTGTGGATGATGTTGTCCCACAAGGAGTTGAGGAACAACAACCAATTCAAGTAGATCTACCTCTTCGTAGGTCTGATAGGGTACGTCGTCAGCCTGAGAGATATTCATTTCTCTTGTCTGATCATGATGACATTATGCTCATTGAGGATGAGCCTAGCTCTTATTAGGAAGCTGTGATGAGACCAGATTCTGAGTCATTGCTAGAAGCCATGAGATCCGAAATGGAATCCACGTACACCAACCAAGTATGGACTTTGGTTGATCCACCTGAAGGGGTAAAACCCATTAGGTGTAAGTAGGTCTTTAAGAGAAAGACTGACATGGATGGACTTATATATAAGGGTCGTCTAGTAGCAAAAGGTTTCAAACAAATTCATGGTATTGACTATGATGAAACGTTTTCTCCAGTAGCGATGTTTAAGTCCATTCGGATCATGCTTGCTATTGCAGCATACCACGATTATGAGATCTGACAGATGGATGTCAAAACTGCGTTTTTGAATGGAAACTTGCTCGAGGATGTGTACAAGACACAACCTGAGGGTTTTGAAGATTCACAGCATACTGGCAGAGTATGCAAGCTGCATAGGTCCATTTATGGACTAAAGCAAGCTTCTCAGAGCTGGAATCTTCGATTCGATGATGCAATCAAACAGTTTGGTTTTATCAAGAATGAAGATGAACCTTGTGTCTACAAGAAGGTTGTAGGGAGCACAGTTGTCTTCCTTGTATTGTATGTGGATGATATACTACTCATTGGGAACGACATCCCTTTGTTGCAGTCTGTAAAGACTTGGCTAGGGACTTGTTTTCAATGAAGGACTTAGGTGAAGCATGTTAGCTAGAGCCCTAGAGCCAATCATTTGATGATTGTATTATGGGCTTGTTGTTTTATAATCTATATAAATAATGGCACTTGGTTTTTGGTTATTATACTTACTTGTATTGGTGCCAAATAAACTAAGTATAATAACGTCCTTGAGTAGAAGGTTCTTACCTATATCAATCGATTGGTTGAATCGATAGTGAGATGATATAGGGAACACTACTCTTAATCATTCCTAGTCGAGTATTAACATTCAGGGACAATGTTAATGCAATAAGACTAGCATGTAGGTCAACTCGATGACTTGATCTCACAAGTCATGGATATAGAGATATCAAGTTGACACATGGGTATGCATTAGAGAATGTATACTGAATGACCCGCCATGAGAAAGTATCATGGATCGTTATATGAGTGTCATATACTTTCTCATGTGGCTATTAGTATGACTACTAGTCCTTAGACCTGAAGTCACCATGGTTCCCTACATAAGGAGTTATGTACTTTGGTTTCGTTAAACGTCACCCGTAATTGGGTGGACTATAAAGGCGATTGCTGGTATGTAACAAATTATGCGGAGGGATGTGAGTGATGTAGATGGGATCTATCCCTCCTATATGATGGGAGCAACATCGATATTCTTGATAGAGTGAGACCACGAAGTGCATGGCCATGCCCAAATGAGTCAATATGAGATATTGAGCTCATTTGATCGAGTGAGTCTACTTGGAGTTCAAGATTTAGATTGATTAGAGGATGACACGGTCTATGCCTCACATTGATCAATCTAGATGTCTATGATAGAAGGACATTTGTCATATAATGTGAGGAGTCACAATTAGTAGTCACAAGGTGATGTTGGATCTCAACATTCTTGTAACTTGGGTAGTAATGATGTATTGCAAGATACCGCTCATTACTTATGCTTCTAAATGAATTTAGGGGCATTGCCAAAGTTACAAGAACCTATTGGGTCACACACAAAGAACAAGTGGATGGAGATTATGTTAATATGATGAACCAAGAGGATTATATTCATTTGATGAATCAAATTGGATTAAGAGTAATCCTAATTGGGCTAATTGAGTTGGACTCAAGTTGATTCATGTGTTCAATGAGTCTAATTTTGATTATGACTCATTGAATCAATTTAATTAAATGAATTAGATTCATTATATTAAATTGGCTTGAATTAAATGGTTGGATTAGATTAACCATGAGAGAGATTAAGTCAAGTTTGACTTGACTTGAGAGGAAAAGGAAGAGTCAAGTTTGACTTAACTTTATGCAACATCATATGTGTGACTTGGCATTAAGTGGCCAATGATGATGTGCCACATCATCATAGTTAATACATGATTGTGCCACCTAATGGAAGTTACATCTTCTCCTTTGCTTTAATGTGGCCGGCCACATTAATGAGAGGAGTTACTCTTGATGTGGCCGGCCACTCAAAATGAATGGGATTCATTATTTTTCATTCAAGGCTAATTACATCTTCTTCTTCCTCAAGCTTTCCTCAAGCTCTCCCTCTCCTCTTCTCTTGGCCGAAAGTTTTCAAGCAAGAAAGAAGGTGAATGAGTTTGAGTTTCATGAAGAAAAAGGTAGAGTGATTGTCACATAGAAGAAGAAGAAGAGTGTTCATAAGATCCATTCTATTTCTCTTCTCTATCCTTTTTCTTTTTCATTCCCATCCGAGAGCCCTAGAAAGTGCTAGCACACTTGTGGTGCTCTCTTCTCCATCCGTGTGTGTTAGAGAACACATCTTGTTCGTGTGGATACTTCTAGAGGATTGTCTACGTTGATAATCTTGAGATCCGGCCTACCTTGGACTTGCGGGATTGCGAAGGGCTTCGCTTCAAAGGTATAACATTTTTCCCTTGTAGATCTAAGTGTAGATCTAGGTAAACTCGTACTCATAGTTTTTCAAAAAAAATTTCTTTGCACGGATCCATTGGCTAGGGAGTTTCGGGGTTTCTGTGACGCGAAAAAGCGATTTTCGCGGCCCGAAAAACCCAACAGTGTTATCAGAGCCACGTGCGAAGGCGTGTACGAGTTTATTTTGGTTTTTATGAAAAATAAACATTCTGTGAATTTCTGTAATTTCATGATTTTTATACTTTTAAAGGGTATTTTTCTCGTAGAAACGAAGCATAAGTGTTTAGACACTTGTAGGCTTCGACTACCGAGAAGATTTTCCGTTACGACAATGTTTCGACCCAAAACTTTTTGGGACAGCGGGCTAAGGCGCTGTAGGATCGTTTAGGAGCAACTCGCATTGGTTAGATCGCGGGTAGGGGTACTGCCCCTAACCCCGCAAGGGGATTTGCTCCGCAATTGCGCCCAAAATCGCTAATCGGAACCGCCGGGAAAAATTTACTCATAAAAAATTGTAAAAATTATGAAAAATTACAGAAAATTATGAAAAATATATAATTTAGAATTATATATTATTTTTGTGATAGTCATGGCCCAAAAAGACCCAATATGATTGGATTTGTGTTGTAATTTATAATACGGCCTGCATGCCGTCATGTGTTTGTGTGACCTGCGCGTCGTGCCTCCCTATTTATATTCTGGTTGTAAATTAGATTTAGACTCAAATGTAACTCGAGTTTCAAAAATATAATGTAAATTTTGAAGCGGTGGAAGGTCCACTCAAGACGGAGTTACGAGGAAGGCGCGAGCAACACAAGGTGGTCAAAAGGAAGGCGCTTGAGAAGCTGTTGACCTTAGGTTGACCATCCGATCTTCTCATTGGCTTGAGAAGATCGTAGTAGGGCCATGACATAATCACAAAATTATTTAATTAATTGCTTTTGTGTGTATGTGATGCATGCTAGTTAATTAAGTAATTAATTAGTGCCTAACGATTAGATTAGATCTAAGTTGTGCACATGATGCACCCTTCGATTAGATTAGATCTATCGAGTATATGATACACATTATCGTTTAGATTAGATCTAAATCGTGACAACTCGTAATGCCTACCATGCTGTGATACCTACCACTACCTCGATCGCATGTTGTTGTTGAATCTGCCAAAGCAGAGCAACACATACTATCATGGTAGGGTACGGAGGGACAATCTTAGTCCCGCCTATCAACGCATGGGTGAGTACAACTCAATTAGATTGAGTAACTAGTTAACTCAATAGGATCGAGTTTAACTATAGGCATTATCCAATAGTTGGTAGATAGGTCAAAATCACGTTTATATTAACTCTTGGGTGTATTAGCCAAAGCTAACTCAAGTTTTAATATAACTGCGGACAATGATCCTATAAACAAGAGTTGCATAGAGATGTAATTGGTAATCGTTACCTACCGATCATACTAAATCTTGGGCGTATTAGCCAAATCTAACTCAAGGGTTAGTATGATGTGGATCTTGTCCCACATGAATTATAGAATTCAGTGGGAGCATCATTTAGTTGAAGGCCTAATTAAATGATTTAAAAGAATATGATATTTATTTCTGTATTTATTTCTGTTGTAGAATTTCCATGATGTCAAACACGAACAACTTCTCTCTGCGTTCTGTCCTTAAAAAGGACAAGCTCAACGGAGCAAATTTCCTGGACTAGTACAGGAACCTGAGAATAGTTCTCACCCAAGAACGTAAACTGTACGTTCTGGAGCAGCCCATTCCGGAGGCTCCTCCTGCCACTGCCACGCGAGCAGACCGAGATGCTTACAAGAAGCATCAAGATGACACATTAGATGTGTCCTGTCTTATGCTCGCGACCATGAACTCTGAGCTTCAGAAGCAACATGAGTTGATGGGCGCTTACGATATTGTTTAACATCTTTGTCACCTATATCAAGGACAAGGAAGGCACTGGAAGAGGAACTCCAAAGAATACCTGGAGGATCTTAAGAAGAAGAGAAATAAGATTTCTACTTCAGGTATACATGTTATAGAAGTCAACCTCTCTATTTCTTCATCGTGGGTATTAGATACCGGATGTGCTTCGCACATTTGTACTAATGTACAAGCACTGAGAAATAGCAGGGCATTGACGAAGGGTGAGGTAGACCTATGAGTAGGCAATGGAGCACGGGTTGCTGCTATTGCTGTAGGAACTTACTATCTATCTCTACCCTCTGGGCTTGTACTAGAATTAGATGATTGTTGTTATGTGCCTGCTTTGACTAAGAACATAATTTCAGTTTCTTGTTTGGACAAGAAAGGATTTTCATTTACAATAAAGAACAAATGTTGTTCCGTCTATTTAAACGATATATTATATTGTAGTGCACCTCTGATGAACGGACTCTATATTCTAGACCTTGAGAGCCCTATCTATAACATAAATACCAAGAGGTTCAAGTCAAATGACATGAACCAAACCTACCTCTGGCACTGTCGCTTAGGTCATATAAATGATAAGCGCTTATCCCAGCTCCATAAGGATGGTTTGCTGGACTCATTTGATTTTGAATCATATGAGATATGCGAGTCATGCCTACGAGGCAAGATGACCAAAACTCCCTTTAGTGGGCACAGCGAAAGAGCGACTGATTGTTAGGACTTATACATAGTGATGTATGTGGCCCTTTCAATGTCGCTGCTAGAGGCGGTTATAGGTACTTCATCACATTTACTGATGACTTCAGTAGATATGGTTATGTGTACTTGATGACACATAAGTCAAAATCCTTTGAAAAGTTTAAAGAATTCAAGAATGAAGTACAGAACCAGCTTGGTAAGAGTATTAAGATACTTCGATCAGATCGAGGTGGAGAATACCTTAGCCATGAGTTTCGTGACTACCTAGCTGAGTGTGGGATTCTATCCCAACTCACTCCTCCTGGAACACCATAGTGGAATGGTGTATTCGAAAGGAGGAATCGTACCCTATTAGATATAGTACGATCTATGATGAGTCACACAGATCTTCCGACATACCTTTGGGGCTATGCTCTAGACACGGCAGCTTTTATACTCAACTGAGTTACATCCAAGGCCGTGATAAAGACACCATATAGGATATGGACTGGGAGAGATGCCCAGGTGTCTTTCATGAGGATTTGGGATTGTGAGGCTTACGTTCGACGTCAAGTCTTAGACAAGTTAGGACCCAAATCCGACAAGTGATATTTCATTGGATATCCCAAGGAAACTAAGGGATATTACTTCTACATTTCCAGTCAGCACAAGGTAGTTGTGGCAAAGACTGGGGTCTTTCTAGAAAGGGACTTTGTTTCTAGAAAGACTAGTGGGAGCACGTTCGATCTTGAAGAAGTTCAAGATGCGAACAATAGCATTGAACCCTTGATGGAAGTTGAACTAGAACCACAAAGTGTTGTGGATGATGTTGTTCCACAAGGAGTTGAGGAACAACAACCAGTTCAAGTAGACATACCTCTTCGCAGGTCTGATAGGGTATGTCGTCAGCCTGAGAGATACTCATTTCTCTTGTCTGACCATGATGACGTTGTGCTCATAGAGGATGAGCCTATCACCTATCAGGAAGCTGTGATGAGACCAGATTCCGAGAAATGGCTAGAGGTCATGAGATCCGAGATGGAATCCATGTACACCAACCAAGTATGGACTTTGGTTGATCCACCTGAAGGGGTAAAACCCATTGGGTGTAAGTGGGTCTTTAAGAAAAAGACTGACATGGATGGACTTATCTATAAGGGTCGCTTGATAGCTAAAGGTTTCAAGCAGATTCATAGTATTGACTATGATGAAACCTTTTCTCCAGTAGCGATGTTTAAGTCCATTCGGATCATGCTTGCTATTGCATCTTAGCATGAGTATGAGATATGGCAGATGGATGTCAAAACCGCGTTTCTGAATGGAAACCTACTCGAGGATGTGTACATGACACAACCTGAGGGTTTTGTAGATTCACAGCATACTAACAGAGTATGCAAGCTGCATAGGTCCATTTATGGACTAAAGCAAGCTTCTCGGAGTTGGAATCTTCGATTCGATGATGCAATCAAATAGTTTGGTTTCATCAAGAACAAAGATGAACCTTGTGTCTACAAGAAGGTTGTAGGGAACATAGTTGTCTTCCTCATATTGTATGCGGATGACATACTACTCATTGGGAAAGACATCCCTTTGCTACAGTCTGTCAAGACTTGGCTAGGGACATGTTTCTCAATGAAGGACTTAGGTGAGGCATCCCGCATTCTAGGGATACAGATCTATAGAGATAGATCTAAGAGATTGCTTGGCCTAAGTCAGAGTACATACATTGACAAGGTACTCCTTCGGTTTGCCATGCAGAACTCCAAGAAGGGGTTTCTGCCGATGTCACATGGCGTGAGTCTTTCGAAGACTCAAGGTCCCTCTTCAAGAGAGGTGAGAGACTGCATGGATCAAATCCCTTATGCTTCATCCATAGGATCTATCATGTACGCCATGCTATGTACTTGACCTGATGTCTCGTATGCTTTGAGTATGACGAGCAGATACCAGTCAGATCCAGGTGAAAGTCACTGGATAGCGGTCAATAATATTCTTAAGTACTTATGAAGGACTAAAGAATATTTCTTGATATATGGAGGCGATGATGAGCTAGCTTTAAAGGGTTACAGTGATGCTAGCTTCCAGACCGACTAGGATGATTATCGATCGCAGTCAGGGTTCGTGTTTCGCATAAATGGTGGTGCTGTGAGCTGGAAGAGTTCGAAGCAGGATACAGTAGCTGATTCTACGACAGAGGCCGAGTATATTGCTGCATCAGAGGCAGCAAAGGAGGTTCATCACTGAACTTGGGGTGGTTCCTAGCATTGCTGACCCTATTGAGCTCTATTGTGACAACAATGGAGTTATAGCACAGGCGAAGGAACCTCGCTCACACCAGCGGACCAAACACATACTACGGCGCTGCCATCTCATTCGAGAGATCATCGAGAGAGGAGATGTGAAGATTTGCAGAGTACCTACAGAGGCTAACATCGCAGATCCCTTGACCAAGGCTTTGGCACAGAGGAAGCATGATGGTCACACTAGGTCATTGGGGCTTAGAGCCTACACTGATTGGCACTAGTGCTAGTGGGAGATTATTAGCTAGAGCCCTAGAGCCAATCATTTGATGATTGTATTATGGGCTTGTTGTTTTATAATCTATATAAATAATGGCATTTGGTTTTTGGTTATTATACTTACTTGTATTGGTGCCAAATAAACTAAGTATAATAACGTCCTTGAGTAGAAGGTTCTTTCCTATATCAATCGATTGGTTGAATCGATAATGAGATGATATAGGGAACACTACTCTTAATCATTCCTAGTCGAGTATTAACATTCAAGGACAATGTTAATGCAATAAGACTAGCATGTAGGTCAACTCGATGACTTGATCTCACAAGTCATGGATATAGAGATATCAAGTTGACACATGGGTATGCATTAGAGAATGTATACTGAATGACCCGCCATGAGAAAGTATCATGGATCGTTATATGAGTGTCATATACTTTCTCATGTGGCTATTAGTTTGACTACTAGTCCTTAGACCTGAAGTCACCATGGTTCCCTACATAAGGAGTTATGTACTTTGGTTTCGTCAAACGTCACCCGTAATTGGGTGGACTATAAAGGCGATTTCTGGGAATGTAACAAATTATGCGGAGGGATGTGAGTGATGTAGATGGGATCTATCCCTCCTATATGACGGGAGCGACATCGATATTCTTGATAGAGTGAGACCACGAAGTGCATGGCCATGCCCAAATGAGTCAATATGAGATATTGAGCTCATTTGATCGAGTGAGTCTACTTGGAGTTCAAGATTTAGATTGATTAGAGGATGTCATGGTCTATGCCTCACATTAATCAATCTAGATGTCTAGGATAGAAGGGCACATGTCATATATTGTGAGGATTCACAATTAGTAGTCACAAGGTGATGTTGGATCTCAACATTCTTGTAACTTGGGTAGTAATGATGTATTGCTAGATACCGCTCATTACTTATGCTTCTAAATGAGTTTAGGGGCATTGCCAACGTTACAAGAATCTATTGGGTCACACACAAAGAACAAGTGGATGGAGATTAGGTTCATATGATGAACCAAGAGGATTAGATTCATTTGATGAATCAAATTGGATTAAGAGTAATCCTAATTGGGCTAATTGAGTTGGACTCAAGTTGATTCATGTGTTCAATGAGTCTAATTTAGATTATGACTCATTGAATTAATTTAATTAAATGAATTAGATTCATTATATTAAATTGGCTTGAATTAAATGGTTGGATTAGATCAACCATGAGAGAGATTAAGTCAAGTTTGACTTGACTTGAGAGGAAAAGGAAGAGTCAAGTTTGACTTGACTTTATGCCACATCATATGTGTGACTTGGCATTAAGTGGCCAATGATGATGTGCCACATCATTATAGTTAATACATGATTGTGTCACCTAATGGAAGTTACATCTTCTCCTTTTCTTTAATGTAGCCGACCACATTAATGAGAGGAGTTACTCTTGATGTGGTCGGTCACTCAAAATGAATGGGATTCATTATTTTTCATTCAAGGCTAATTGCATCTTCTTCTTCCTCAAGCTCTCCCTCTCCTCTTCTCTTGGCCGAAAGTTTTCAAGCAAGAAAGAAGGTGAATGAGTTTGAGTTTCATGAAGAAAAAGGTAGAGTGATTGTCACATAGAAGAAGAAGAAGAGTGTTCATAAGATCCATTCTATTTCTCTTCTCTATCCTTTTTCTTTTTCATTCCCATCCGAGAGCCCTAGAAAGTGCTAGCACACTTGTGGTGCTCTCTTCTCCATCCTTGTGTGTTAGAGAACACATCTTGTTCGTGTGGATACTTCTAGAGGATTGCCTACGTTGACAATCTTGAGATCCGGCGTACCTTGGACTTGCGGGATTGCGAAGGGCTTCGCTTCAAAGGTATAACCTTTTTCCCTTGTAGATCTAAGTGTAGATCTAGGTAAACTCGTACTCGTAATTTTTCAAAAAAAATTTCTTTGCACGGATCCGTTGGCTAGGGAGTTTCGGAGTTTTCGCGACGCGAAAAAGCGGTTTTCGCGTCCCGAAAAACCCAACAAAGCATCCCGCATTCAAGGCATAAAGATCTATAGAGATAAATCTAGGAGATTGCTTGGACTAAGTCAGAGTATATATATTGACAAGGTATTACTACAGTTTTCCGTGCAGAACTCTAAGAAGGGATTTCTGCCGATGTCACATGGTGTGAGTCTTTCGAAGACTCAAGGTCCCTCTTCTAGAGAGGAGAAAGACCGCATGGATCAGATCCCTTATGCTTCAGCCATAGGATCTATCATGTACGCCATGCTATGTACTCGTTCAGATGTCTCGTATGCTTTGAACATGACGAGCAGATATCAGTCAGATCCAGGTGAAAGTCACTGGATAGCGGTCAATAATATTCTTAAGTACTTATGAAGGACTAAAGAATATTTCTTGATATATGGAGGCGATGATGACCTAGCTGTAAAGGGTTACAGTAATGCTAGCTTCCAAACTGACCAGGATGATTATCGATCGTAGTCTGGGTTCGTGTTTTGCATAAATGGTGGTGCTATGAGCTGGAAGAGTTCGAAACAGGACACAGTCATTGATTCTATAACAAAGGTCGAGTATATTGCTGCATCAGAAGCAGCAAAGGAGGCAGTTTGGATCCGCAAGTTCATTTCTGAGCTTGGGTGGTTCCTAGCATAGCTGATCCGATAGAGCTCTATTGTGACAACAATGGAGCAATTGCACAAGCTAAGGAACCTTGCTCACACCAGCGGACCAAACACAAACTACGGCGCTTCCATCTCATTCGAGAGATCATCGATAGAGGAGATGTGAAGATTTGCAGAGTACCCACAGAAGCTAACGTCGCAGATCCCTTAACCAAGGCTTTAGCATAGAGAAAGCATGATGGCCACTCTAGGTCATTGGACCTTAGAGCCTACACTGATTGGCACTAGTGCTAGTGAGAGATTGTTAGTTAGAGCCTTAGAGCCAATCATATGATGATTGTTGTATGGACTCATTGTATCATATTTCTATGTATATAAAGGCATTTGTTTTGGTTATTATACTTACTTGTATTGGTGCCAAATAACTAAGTATAATAGCGTTCTTGAGTAGAAGGTTCTTATCTATATCAATCGATTAGTTGAATCGATAGTGAGATGATATAGAGAACACTACTATTAATCATTCCTTGTCAAGTATTAACATTCAGGGGCAATGTTAATTCGACGAGACTAGCATGTAGGTCAACTCGATAACTTGATCTCACATGTCATGGATATAGAGATATCAAGTTGACACATAGGTATGCATTGGAGAATGTATACTGAATGACCCGGCATGAGAAAGTATCATGGATCGTTATATGAGTGTCATATACTTTCTCATGTGGCTATTAGTATGACTATTAGTCCTTGGACCTGAAGTCACCATGGTTCCCTACATAAGGAGTTGCATACTTTGGTTTCGTCAAACGTCACCCGTAACTGGGTGGACTATAAAGGCGATTAGTGGGTATTTAACAAATTATGCGGAGGGATGTGAGTCATGTAGATGGGATCTATCCCTCCTATATAACGGAAGTGACATCGTTATTCTTGATAGAGTGAGACCACTAAGTGCATGGCCATGCCCAAATGAGTCAATATGAGATATTGAGCTCATTTGATTATAGTGAGTCTACTTGGAGTTCAAGATTTAGATTGATCAGAGGATGACACCATCTATGCCTCAAATTGATCAATCTAGATGTCAAGGATAGAAGGACAATTGTCATATATTGTGAAGAGTCACAATTAGTTGTCACAAGGTGATGTTGGATTTCAACATTCTTGTAACTTGGGTAGTAATGATGTGTTACTAGATACCGCTCATTACTTATGCTTCTAAATGAGTTTAGGAGCATTGCCAACGTTACAAGAACCTATAGGGTCACACATAAAGGACAATTAGATGGAGATTCAGTTCATATGATGAACCAAGAGGATTAGGTTCATGTGATGAACCGAATTGGATTAAGAGTAATCCAAATTAGATTAATTGAGTAAGACTTGATTGAGTTAAACTTGAGTTAGACTCAAGTGAGGCTAGACTTAAGTTAGACTCAAGTGAGGCTTAATGATGATATTCATTAAATTTTGAATTCAATGATAAATGGAATTCAATTTGAATTTTACATTCAAATTTTGAATGAGTTTCAAAATGACCATTTAATGAAGAAAAAATATTCATTAAATATTCATTAAGTCTCATTAATGGTGTTAATGAGCATTAAGTATTTTCATTAGATGAAAATACTTAAGCCATTTTTTTACTCTTATTTGATAATCAATCATCATTATTCCTCCTTGCTTCTTCTTCTTCTCTCCCTCTCCTCCTCCTTGGCTGAACACCTTTAGAGTACTAGCACACTCTAAGAGTTTTCTCCATCTCTATTGTTCGTGTGGATACGTATAGAGGTGTGTCCACTTGAACACACTCGAGATCCGACAACTTTTGGATGAGTGGGATTCGCGAAGGGCTTCGCTACAAGGGTAATCTCTTAACCATATAGATCTAATGTAGATCTAGGATAGAAAAACATGTACACGAAATTTTTGTTCTTTTAATCTTCGCACGGATCCGGTGGCATGGGATATCGAGGTTTCCGTAACGCAAAAAGCGGTTTTTGCGGCTTGAAAATTCCAACAGTTAGGACTCATACATATAGATATATGTGGCCCTTTCAAAATAGCAGCTAGAGGAGACTACCATTACTTCATTACTTTTACTGATGATTTCGGTTGGTACGACTATGTGTATTTGATGAGACACAAGTTTGAATCCTTTGAAAAGTTCAAAGAATTCAAGAATGAAGTATAAAACTAACTTGGTAAGAGTATTAAGATGCTTCAATCATATCGAGGTGGGGAATACCTTAGCCAAGAGTTTCATGACTATCTTGTTGAGTGTGGGATCATATCTCAACTCACTCCGCCTGGAACACCACAATGGAATGATGTATCAGAAAGGAGAAATTATACTTTATTAGATATGGTACGATCGATGATGAGTCAAACAGATCTTCCTACTTCCTTCTGGGGGCATACTCTAGAGAGGGCTACTTTCATACTTAACCGCATTCCATCTAAGGTTGTCATAAATGTTAGTTAGAGTCCTAGAGCCAATCATTTGATGATTGTTGTATGGACTCGTTGTATCATATTCTTATATATATAAAGGCATTTGTTTATGGTTATTATGCTTACTTGTATTGGTTCCAAATAACTAAGTATAATAGCGTCCTTGAGTAGAAGGTTCTTACCTATATCAATCGGTTAGTTGAATCGATAGTGAGATGATATAGGAAACACTACTCTTAATCATTCCTAGTCAAGTATTAGCATTCAAGGATAATGTTAATGCGATGAGACTAGCATGTAGGTCAACTACAAGAAAAAAGCTAAACAACAATGCTTTTTTGGCGTTGTCGTATGTACTTAAAAAGTGATGTTGTAGATGGTGTTGTAGAAAGTCATATCAAAGACAATGCTTTAAAAGCGTTGTGGTTGGTCACAAAGACAACGCTTTTTAAGCGTTGTCTTTTCGTTCTTAAAAAGCGTTGTTATAGATGCTGTTGTAAAAATGCACATATCAAAGACAACGCTTTAAAAGCGTTGTGGTTGGTCACAAAGACAACGCTTTTTAAGCGTTGTCTATTCGTTCTTAAAAAGCGTTGTTAAAGATGCTGTTGTAAAAATGCACATATCAAAGACAACGCTTTAAAAGCGTTGTGGTTGGTCTCAAAGACATTGTTTTTTAAGCGTTGTCTTTTATTACTTAAAAACGTTGTCTTTTTAAATTTATAAAAAATAGTGTTTTTCTTAATTAAATAGCAAAAATTATAAAAAATACTCAAAATTTACATATAATTGAATATCCACAACCACAATCATTTTTATAATAAGACTATTTAACAAATAAATAAAACTTTATATTATACAAACAAAATGTATACATATTGATCCACAAATTAAATTTGTATCATACAAGTTATCCTTAACTTCATGACAATAATTTTTCAAACACACAAGTTTTACAAAACCTCATCATTGACTAACCGCTGTTGTTGGTGTCCATCGCATGGAATTGCTTCTTTAAGTCCAGCAATCTCTTCTTCTGAAAGGCTTTCAGCTATCACTCTTAGAGCCATCTTCTTCAACTTGTCATCAACACACCTGGGGTTGTAGGCAATCAAGAAATTTTGTATGAAAACTTTCATACATGTAAATCTCGTACTAAATAATATGTCAATGTTATATATACATGTAATTCGTACCGTAAGTGTGTTTATATAATACAAGTTTTCTTTAGGGCCAACTTCTACTCAAGCTCTTTAAACACTGCATCAAAATAAAAAAATTGGCATTAGTTCTATGCTAAATGAAAATCATATTTAGAGGAAAAAGCGGGAGTGTTGTAGATGGATATATTAACCAAGCATATTAATGTTTGACCTGTCTTTACAAGTTCTAAGCATATATATTAACCAAGCATATAACCTAAGAGGAATAAGTTACAAAATGCTACTTGATGTTTGACCTGTCTTTATTGGATTTTGCGGCCCCGGTCTTCTTGTAGCCAGGCACAATGTAATACTTGATGTTGACTCTACCTTTGCAGTTGTTTCGGCTTGAGGAGTGGCAAAGAATGGTGGAGTAGAGGATGGATTTCAGGTATTCATCCGTGCCATCGAGGAAATGACTCCAGTAGGTGACTAGCATGTTGACCAGGGCATGCTTGGAGAAGATGACTTGTTTCAGAAGCTTTTTAGATCAAAGATACGAAGTGCATTGTTATAAAACTAGATGCACGAACACTTGCTTATACGGTTCTTGAAATAAAATACATTCGTAACCGTCACTAGCCCAAGCTCAATAAGGAAAATTCACGGTAAATGTGCATAGTATACCTCAGATACTGCAGATGATAGGGAAGGCCAGAAGACAGTTTGACGCAAATATTGAGATTGCCCAAGCCAATCCATGGTACTAATCCTGACAGCTCCTCCAAATCGCACTGACTTGATTGTGTCCACCCATCCTTGTTCATCAGCTTGGAACCTTTGAAATGAAAGCTGCATTGGGTACATGGAAAAAACAACAAAAAGGGAGGATAAATGATAGCCACCAACCTAATTGTTCACAAATATCTGTATAAGTTATTAAGGGTGTTCATAGAAGTTGATCCTTTAGCCGTGTCTATTAGATGGTCAAATCTAGGCGCCAACTCAAAAATGTTGGCGTCCAAGTGTTAGTGTTCAACTACTTCTGATTTTCTTCATCTTTGAATTGTTAAATACATAGGGTATTTATAGGGAATACTCAAGATGTATCTAAATAAATACATGAACCAATATTAAATGACATACATTCATCATCCGAAGAGTCATTCATGAATCCTCCAATATTCATGCTCCAGATGACCATACATTAGATTATAAGTCCAATTAATTTGATTGCAAGGTTGTAAACAGTCCTTGAGGGCTATTGATAGTGATTCCAGTACGTACTGGAAAATAATGGAACAAACCTATGAAACAGCTATCAAGGGATTCACTTCAACTTTCCTAAACCAAAGAAGAAACAGATGGATTACAAAAGAAAACAATTTGCACCATCAAACTGAAACTTATAATAAGCCTTAATAAATTAATGAAAAAAGAATTGTTTAGAAGTTCACTGAGAAACATATGAAAATACAACAAATGCAACTGCAAAAAAAAATATAAAAAACTAGTATCCAATTAACTTTTTTTTATACTTTCAGATCAAAAGGTCAAATTTATATACTTTGGTTCATGTTCAAGCAAGAGGATAACAATCTCATCGACAGTTAGTATTTCCTTTTAATATAGAACACTAAAAAGAAGGAATATCAATGATGAAACAAACCTGAAAATGCGAGCTACTGAGGCAGCGAGCAATCTGCTTGAACAAGGTAATCATGCAGCGTTGGAACTCTGTCGTGAGCATCAAAGACCAAATATTACCAAATATTAAGATCACTGACAAACCAAATAATACCTTATTTTTAACAGCTATCTAGAGGATCTGGCTTTTTGACTTGAAGCTGGTTCAAAGAAGACAAATCAAATATACAAATACTAAGATGAAAGCATAATGAAGTAGTTAACTTTTTCTACTTTACCTGATTATAAGATCTACAACTTCTTGCTCAGTATTTTGCTGCACGAGTAATTATTAGAAAAACAAACCCAATAGTGGAACAAAAGCTAGATAAAGAAACTAGATAATTTACACGGACAGAACTTTACAGAATAACATATAATACATTGCTTTGTACTTGCATATTAATCCAGAAAACATCCTTTCACCTAAGTGACAATTTTTCCAAAACATCATCATTCACAAAACATCATCATTCACTAAAAATTTTCACAAGTTTTTAAACTTCATTGACAACTTTTCTTTGGGGTCAATTGCTCAAGGTCGATCTGGTAACTATGCACTGCATCAAAAAATTGGCATTAACTATGATTCCACCAAAAAAACCACCATTCCATGAACTTAAATCTAAATAGAATTATGGCAACTATCATTCCATACCTATTCATAAATATGATCTTGTATGCACTCCGCCAACTCGGACCGAACCTCATCAATTTGTTCACGAGAGTACCCTATTTTTGTGAACTGTGAGCATACACAATTTATGTTAATGGAAAAAATAATCAACACTGATCACTTTGCAATTTTAAATAGTTTATGTCAAATAATTTGAGATAAGCTAAATAATGTTACTATTGATTGCAGCGAATCTCTCTCAATAGTCTCAACTTCTTCAATAATTTCTCTCATAAATCGCATCACAAAAAAATCACATTGTTTCGCATCCGGTTGTTGAGGAGCCTATATATAGTAATTAGAGTCAAATTGTTAATGAAAATTATACACATTACAATATATGTTAAACAAAAGTACACATACCTTAACTACTTCCCACTTAACATTTTTCCTACCTTTCCTTCCCTTGGTTGAATTAAACAATTTTAAGGCCCTTCATACGTTAAGAATATTTGTTAAATAAGATTTTTATTATAATAAATATTTACTAAAAGAAATCTGAACTCACATTTCCATTACGTATTTTGAATCATCATCGCGAATGCGGCAACTTAGGGAATCCAGCAGGTAAATAGCATCCTTGTAAGGTTCAATAACACTAAGATTCCAATGGAAACTAGGCAAATACATAGGATTAGATCATAAAATTGAATAAATTATCGAAAGGAAGCAATTGAAAGTGATGTTTTACTTCTTGCTTACCCGACATTACATGGCACTAACACTAGTTGATCTGTTGATGCACTTGTCAGCTTATCTGCTAAAAGAGTTGCCCTTTGATTCAGGGTTTCAAGCTTAACTGATTTGTCTTGTGCCGTTTTTGCCAGATATGGGAGTTTGTGAGGATTCATAAATCTGAATTTCTTTGTCTTGGTATCTTTCACCATCTTTTTATACAGACACCTATCATTGCAAAGAAAAAAATATTTAGATACTAAATAATAAAATTTAGATACAAAACACTCATAATAAGTTGGAAAAAATAATGATCACTCATAACACTAAGTTATGGCTGATGATAGTAACATCCATACATGAGAACTTACTATGAACAGTCTTGCATATTAAACATACCAGAAATGTATACATGCAAATTCTTTTATTTCTTGAGGACAAGCACATTTAAGATACTTAAAAATATACAAGAAAAAAGATATGAGCAAAGTACTTCCTATCTAGAAGAACAAATGGCAGAAGGCAAACATTAAGGGCCGGTTGAAAATGAATGAGCTATATTTATGTAAAGTGTACCACATCAATTGATATTAGTAAACCTCTCAATAGAAATGATGAACTATTAACTTAATGAGAATAACATGGTATGAGAAAATTACTAGAAGTTGAATTTTTCAAGAGTAAACTTGTTCACACAACAATATTAGTAAACTTCTTGCAGTTCAAATCAGGGATTTTCTGTCTTGCTAGATATTAGAATTTCCCAGCAAACATAAAGCAATGCAGTAATTTCCCAGCATAAGTAAAGCAATGCAGTTGCAACTGAGAAAATAATATTTAGATACTAAATAATAAAATTTAGATACAAAACAATCATGTGGATTAAAAAATAATGATCACTCATAATAAGTTGGTGAAATTGTAACAATAAACCATAATAAGTTGCTAAAATTGGGAAGCAAACATGTGATGAAAAAGTTGCTGAAATTGCTTAAATAAACTTACTTACCATATGTAGGCAACGATCAAATTTCCTGAAATTGACTCCAAATGATACAAAGAATTGATGTCCTCAAGGTCAAGAAAAAGTTCACAATCTTCATCAAACACTTCATTATCTAAGCACATTGATATACATTTTCCTCCATCTAGAGCATGCTTACTATAACAATATAACATATGTAATGCTCTTGGGACACTTGTTGACAAAGTAGGTTTTGATTTTTTTCGTTCAAACTTCTTCCTTCTAGGCTTCTAATAATTTCAAATATAAACAAGTTAGATAGCTAGGTTGAATAATAATAAAGTGGCAATATAATTAGAAATATAATAATAAAGTGACAATATAATTAGAAATATAATATCTCATATACCTCATCTTGCTTCACAATCTGCTGTTCAGGCCAAGCCACAACAGTTCCTATGGCATCACCAATTACTTCACATTCACTTGGAATTGGATATGGCAAAGGAGCGGATTTGTCCACTGCTTGATCAATGGAGACTCGAATGCAATTCTTGGGAAATGGAATACCATGAAGCATTTTTTCCATGCCATTGAAACAAACAATTGTACCATATGCAGCAATATTTGAGCAAGATTCCAATGTCAATGCAATGATTGACCCTAAAATATTAAAAAAAACCATGTTGATTATATTTAGTTTATAATGCTATAATAATAATGAATATCACTATAACTTGTATTTTACCTGTAAAACTTCGTCTTTACCCACAATCTGTACGTCATCTTCTTCAATATTCTTCTGATGAAACTTCACCGAGCAACTGCCTTTGTCATCAATTGAATTGTCCCATGCACCCCTTTTATGCATTAATGCTTCAAGTTTTTGGATGCGTACATCTTGTTCTAAAATTTGCATCTTCGCCTCCTTCAGCTCCCTTTTATGCTCAGCGATTATATCTAGGGTAACATCATATTTCTTCCTTGTTCTACCAACATTGAAATAGATTGTTGGGTTGATATGACCTCCGATACCCCGGACACGCCCAGAATATTCCTGAGTTTCAAGTGCCTTGGTAAGAATATCCTCTTTTGCTCCTTCGCATTGCAGCTTACCCTCCCTCTTTTGCTGTATATATTCATCCTGTAATGCAACATTAAAAAGAATTATCAGTACTTTACCAAGGATAATTACCAAGGATATGCAATATTGGTTTAAAAAATACTGATGTCCAGGCCGGTTCTTCCCGTGATAGCTCAAGTCAAGTGCTTAGTAAGTCATATTGAACAAATATGAAGTTGACTTTGAAATATTTTTTCCTTTTTTGGCATTCAATCATATATTTACTTCTGCACAGTTCTAAAAAAGGCACATATTTGATTGAGCAATTGACTACAAGTTTAATAAAATGACAAAATTTTAATAAATTTTCACTACACAAACCCATAAAGAGAGGACCACCACATAATTGAAGCTAATTGTCTGGAGTTGCAGGAAAGAATAATCAAAAGTAAAGTTGTTCCCAACCTCTCAAGTTCGATTCATGAATCTTATGCTTTAATTCAAACTAAAACAGCACAAAGAGAATGCTCAAGGAGACAAGGAGCTTTATTTGTCACCAATCAAGTGGGAAAACATAATAGAAGCTTCAGAGCAGTGGTCTGGGGAACAACTTTACTGGCCCTTGGGTTACTGAAGCTTACAAATTGCTTACTGCCAAGAACGTTTCAAACCTGGTTGATTTATCTGCATCTGTTCTATAGAAACTCTAGCTATCACCTCTAAGTTCTCAATGCATTCACCATTAATTGATTGCAGCAAAAGGAAACCACTGCATGTAATAGACTTTTCGACTTGATCTCTTCTCCAAGTAAGAACATTTCAAACCTAGATACCTAGTAAATCCACATCTGTTCTATATAAACCCGTCACCTCTAAGCTCTCAATGCATTCATTCACCATTTACTTCCTCAATACATGCTCTAGTACTGAGAATTCAAGCTATGCAAGGAATGGCTGTTAAACTCCTCATTGCACTGCTTGCCTTGGCTTCCTCACGCAAAGGGTATGCATGCATGCAACTTTACTCTCGAAAACTAGAAGATATATTGAAGTCATTATCAGAAGAACATGAAAATTTACTTACAATCTTGTGTACTGTGTCCACCAAATCTTCACCTTCAAACTCTCCTCCTTTGTTGGCGCGTCCTTTCTTCCACATAATAGCTCTATTGATGTCATTATCATCACATAATTCAGTCCCCTACAACAAAGAAAAATCAAATAACAAATGTGAAATAATTTAATGTGAATCAATTAGAGGGTTCTTAGAGGAAATATATTTTAAAAATACTTACAATTTCTTCAGCAAAGCGTGCATACCCTTTGCGTGAGAGTCGATGAGGATATCTATTTTTTTCCTTCGCTCTTTTTGTTGATCACTGAGTTTCTAGTTATTTCAAACAGGCGACATATCAAATTTGAATAATACATAATGAATTATGATCGAATAGTTTCAAAAGAAAAAATTTAGAATCTTACAATGAAATCTTCATAAATGCGACTAATGACAAACGCACGCCAATCTTCTCTTGTAATTTCAAAGCCAACAGGTGGCTCATTCAACTCCTCAGGTTTGTCACGCCTGCTTAAAATAAATTTTTGGGTGAGATGGGTCTTGTATTGCCTCCACTTACTATTTGCAGACCTCAAACATCCCTTTTTCCACTTTGAGTCAACATTATAAATCAACTGTACATCAAATAAGTGGAAAACATTAATAAGATTAATTAAGACAAACATAAAATATATCTATCATTAGTAGTGAAATATTATAATTGTTAAAACATGCTAACTTGCTTACATTGACTGATTCCCATATTAATTCTTTGACAGCAATTGGGACTTGCTTCCATGTCTTGTATTTAATATTAACCTTTTGCCGAGCCAAGACACCAATGTAACTTTGCATGGCTACATCAGCTGGTCCTATCGGTTGTCCAAAATTATTGAATGACACCTCATTTCTAATACCTTGCATTCTTTGCTTTGTAATCTTATCCAACTGTGTGCGACCTCTAGAAGTTCTTGAGGAGATAGTGTCTTTGGAATCCAACACTTTATCACCCTCGCAACTCTCTTCACGGGCAGCTGTAATGACTTCTTTACCCTTGTCCAACTTTGCAAGTTGCCCTATTCTCTTACTCTTTCTAGTAGAATCCATTGATCTGTAACAACTTAGACTGATCAACATAAGTTTAGTTAGAAACATGCATAAACTCACAGCAAGATGATATATTTACACCAACAAATTCACAACAGTATGAAAAAAAATAAAAGATAAAAGCAGAAACTTGCAGCAACATCACAACATATCTGATTCGAATTAAAGTGAGGAATATAACATATTAATATTGTCCACAAATTCATCCTCATAGGTAAATTGTTTACACACTTATATTCAAAAGCAAAAATTCAGCAATTAAATATTGTCAATCCAACTTCCATTTCATTATCATCTTCTCCGTCAATATCCATTGATGGTAACCCCCTACTAAAACATTGATAGTGGATAGCAGTGTCCTCTAACTCTTCGCCCTTTAGGTATTCAAAGTAGTCTCTGTTTGGTGTTGCAAGTACAACACTCCATAAAGGATCTTCGGGATCTTCAATGTAAAATACTTGCTTTGCTTGGCTTGCCAGGATAAAAGCGTCAGATTTGAATCCAAGTCTATTGAGGTTTACCAATGTGAAACCAAGATCATCTACTTTAATGCCGTTATTATGCTCCACCCAATTACATTTAAACATTGGAAGTTGAAATTTATGGTAATCAACTACCCATATTTCTTCTATAACTCCATAAAAAACCATATCTGACACAATAGGATTTTTATCCTTTGCACTTGCAACTTGCATTGTCTTTGCAACTAAGCTGACTCCGGAGTTTTGAACAACTCGTATAGCATCACGCTCTTTTGTAGCATAAGTAACCCCATCAATCAAATAGCTAGAGTATTTTAGTACTTGCTTGTTAGGCCCGCGAGCTATCCACATCAATCTTTCTGAAACTTGATGAGTGGAATGGTCAACTACATCAGCAACCTAAATTTTTTATGCAATAAAATTTTAATTATGCATAAATATGAAAATGAATGTATGCCAATATGTAATACTAAAGAAACTTACACGATCACGCAACCAAGTAATAAACGTTCGATTATGCTCATCTTGTAACCACTTCTTGGACTTAGCCTTACGAGGAAATCTTGCATTCAAATACGTCATGTGTTCCCTAATCAAATTATTTGGTATAAATAAACCAACAGAATGTAAGCAAACCACATTAAAATATTAATAAGTTAGATACATTACTCGATATAGAGATCAATCTCAAGCATCATTTGCCAATACATAACGATGTGCTTGCGTCAACTCATCGTGAGTAGTGGAGTAGACTACTGCACCTGATAAAGGCTTAGTAAGTTCTATTTGTCGATGACTTGATGGGATCCCAATTGTGTGCACACTAGACAGATAGTCTGAGCAAAATTCAACAGCCTCTTCAACAATATAAGATTCAGCCATACACCCTTCAGGTCGATTGCGATTTCGCACATAACCTTTCAAAATCTTCATGTATCTTTCAAATGGATACATATACCTATACCAAACCGGTCCACACAGTTTCACCTCCCGCACAAGATGAACACTTAAATGAATCATTATATCAAAAAATGAAGGGGGAAATACTTTTCAAGTAAACACAATATTGTCACAATCTCTCTTTGCATATCATCCATCCTTGAAACATCTATCACTTTATTACATAACACATTGAAGAAGAAACACAAGCGAGTGATAGTGTCTCTAACATGTTTGGGCAAAACACCACGTATCGCCACAGGAAGCAATTGTTGCATTAAAGCGTGGTAGTCGTGTGACTTAAGGCCAATAAGTTTTAAGTCCTTCAACGACACGAGGTTTTTAACATTAGATGAGTAACATGATGGAAGTTGTATTCCAAACAAAGAATTCAAAATTTTCCTTTTCTCATCCTTACTAAGTGTATAACAGGCTGTTGGCAAAAATGTTTTCTTCTCCCCCATCCTTGGTGCCAAATCTGTCCTGACATTCATTTCCAAAAGGTCTAATCTCGCTGCTACTCCATCCTTTGTTTTTCCTGGAATATCAAGTAACGTTCCGATAAGACTTTCACAAATATTCTTTTCAATGTGCATCACATCAAGAACATGTCAAATGTATAGATGTTTCCAATACTGAAGTTCAAAGAAAATTGATTTTTTTTTCCAGCATGATTTTACATCATCATTCGACTGAGACTTTCTACTCATTTTTCCCCAATGACAATTAATTCTTTCAACTCTTTCAAAAACTTCATCGCCACTTAATGGTTTTGGAGCAGGGTTAAATTCTTGGTTCCCATTAAATGCCTTCCGTTGCCTTCGATAAGGATGAGTTGCAGGTAGAAACCTTCTATGACCTGTATAAGACATTTTCCTACTATGCTTCAACCTTGTTGAATAGGTATCTTCACCACAAATAGGACATGCATGATATCCTTTCACAATGCATCCTGACATGTTCCCATATGCAAGAAAATCATTGATCATCCATAATAAGATAGCCCTAAGCATAAAAGTTTCTTGGCGATATGCATCATATGCTTCGACACCTATATCCCATAAGCATTTTAAGTCATCAATTAGAGGTGCTAAGTAAACATCAATATCATTTCCCGGCTGTTTGGGACCAGAAATTAACAATGTGAGCATCATAAATTTTCTCTTCATACACAACCATGGAGGAAGATTATAAGTAATCATTAAAACTGGCCAACAACTATATGCAGAACTCATTAAACCATGAGGATTCATCCCATCAGCTGATATAGCCAATCTGAGATTTCTTGCCTCAATACCAAAATCTGGCCATTTGCGATCAACTATTTTCCAAGAAGGTGTATCAGCTGGATGGCGTAAATATCCATCACAAAGTCTTTTTTCGGCATGCCAAGTCAACTCCTTAGATATCTCTTTATTCCAAAACATTCTTTGAAATCTTGGAATAGGGGGGAAGTACCACAAAACCTTGGCAGGAATTCCTTCATTTATCATATTTTTTTTCCCAACTTCCACCTTGACATCCCGCAAGTAGGGCAATTAGTTAAATCCTCATACTCCTTCCGGTATAAGATACAATCATTAGGACAAGCGTGAATTTTTACATAATCCATCCCTAATGCAGATAAGCTTTTCTTTGCATCATACAGAGATAAAGGCAATTTATTGTCATCTGGAAGTATTTCTCCTAACAAACTGAGTAGGTCAGTGAAACTTTTATCACTCCAACTATATTTGGCCTTCAAGTTGAATAATTTCACAATTGCAGATAACCTTGTAAATTTAGTGCATCCCGGATATAAAGGTGTCTCGGCATCTTCAAGAAGCTTATTGAATTGGGTTGGATTCTCAGCATAACTATCATATGCATCATGAACCATATTTATTGGTTCCTCACGAACATATTCATTTGGCCCTACTTGGTCACTTTCATTTTGTGAAATCCCTATCGTAGATCTTTCGTCGTGCCATATCCATGTATGATATGTCATATCTATACCGTTACAATACAGATGTGCCCTGATAGTTTGTATATTTTTCTTCTTTAGATTGCCACATTTTGCACATGGGCAAGATATTCCCATATTCGGATCATTAGTGTTTTCCATTGCAAATTGCAAGAAAGACTCAACTCCATTCTCATATTCACGTGATAGTCTATCCTTTGACATCCAATCTTTGTCCATTCTTTATAACTAATCAATCAACAATGAGCTAATACCTAAAAATATTAACACAAACAATAGTGTGAAACTATAACAAAATATTTAAACAATTAATCAAAATTGTATTTCTACCTGAAAATTTTTGACCATACAGGTTTCTCATCAAAATGCAATCCCAATAGCAAATTTCTCACTTGGGGAGATAACCTAGTTATCTATATTATCCATATGTACATGTTTGTTAGAGTCTACGTATAGGTAGTTAGGTACTTTTGCCTTGGTATAAATTGTAGAGTCATATAATATTGGAGCATTCACCAAAACATATTCTCTATTGAAACATGTTAACCTTTAGTTGAAAAATGAAACCATTCCAGGAAAATGCTTGAATTATAACTTATAATAAGCAACTTTGTTTCTTTAGCACTTGAGAATCTGCAACTTCCTCAAAGGGACATCAACATAAGCAACTCAATGCAATAGTGCATGATGTATTAAATCATACTTAAGCCATTAAGCTCTTAGAAGGCAAGTGACATAAATATAACAATAGTAGTTGATATAAATTCAACAAACTGAGTAGGCACAAGTCACTGCCCAGAATTAAGATGAGATAATGCAGAACACAAGTTTTAGATACAATAAAAATGAGAGATATTCTCTGCGCATTAAGGGTACACAATAAAAATAATAGTAGAATAACACTAGAGATTGATTAATTTCAAGCTGCACATTATACCTGACGACAAAGAAAGGCTGGAATGTGAATAATATCTACAACTTGGCCAACAGCTTCACACTGAATTTGAGAAAAAAGGATAGCATGTTATATGCTTCATGCTATTTTTAAGGATTAATACCTACTGCCAAAGTCTATAGCTAAACGTTTAAAAATTCCAGATTAAATCATGAGAAAATACAATCAGGGGAGGGGGAAAATTGATGCAGTATGAATCCGGCAAAATGGCTAGTTCGGAAAATAATCAAAAATAAACAAAATCTTATTCTAGAGGGATGGAAGAAATTTTACCTTTCTTTCTTCCGTTCCTCCTACTCTCGAATCTGCTCTGCGAGGAAGGAACTAAGATCGAAGGGTTCAGAGGAGTTGAGGAGCCGTGAGAAGATTAGGAAGGGTAAGCTGACTTTGATTGAGGAGATGGGGAAATGCGAGATTAGGGATCTCGACTTGGAGGAGTTGGGCCGGCGTGAGGAGTTTTGCGTGAGGAGTTTGGGTCGAGATTAGGGTTCAGAGGAGATCACGCGGCAAGGAGAGGAGAAGGCGCTCGTGGAGAGGAGAAGGCGCTCGTGGAGAGGAGTGGAGAGGAGAAGGCGCTCGTGGAGAGGAGAAGGAGAGGAGAAGGCACTCGTGGAGAGGAGTGGTGAGGAGAAGGCGCGCGCGCGTTGAGGGTTTAGAGTTTAGCAAAGCGAGGGCTGCGAATTTATTTTAAGTGAGTTTAGGGGAAACATACACAACACTTTAAAAAATGTTTTTTAAAAAAATGTTGTCTTTGACCATAAACAACAACACTAAAGACAACACTTCATTAAAAACCGTTGTCTTTAGTAAAAAGTAAATACCATAGACAACGCTTTTCACTAAAAGCGTTGTAAAACAAAGAACGACAACGTTTTTATTAAAAAGCGTTGTCTATTGGGTGTTGTTGAATGCAAAAATTCTTGTAGTGACTCGATGACTTGATCTCACAAGTCATGGATATGGAGATATCAAGTTGACACATGGGTATACATTGGAGAATGTATACTGAATGACCCGCCATGAGAAAGTATCAAGGATCGTTATATGAGTGTCATATACTTTCTAATGTGGCTATTAGTATGACTATTAGTCCTTGGACCTGAAGTCACCATGGTTCCCTACATAAGGAGTTACGTACTTTGGCTTCGTCAAACGTCACCCGTAACTGGGTGGACTATAAAGGCGATTACTAGGTATGTAACAAATTATGCGGAGGGATGTGAGTCAAGTAGATGGGATCTATCCCTCCTATATGATGGGAGTGACATCGATATTCTTGATAGAGTGAGACCACTAAGTGCATGGCCATGCCCAAATGAGTCAATATGAGATATTGAGCTCATTTGATTGAGTGAGTCTACTTGGGATTTAAGATTTAGATTGATTAGAGGATGACACGGTATATGCCTCACATTGATCAATCTAGATGTCAAAGATAGAAGGACATTTGTCATATATTGTGAGGAGTCACAATTAGTAGTCACAAGGTGATGTTGGATCTCAACATTCTTGCAACTTGGGTAGTAATGATGTGTTGCTAGATACCGCTCATTACTTATACTTCTAAATGGGTTTAGGAGCATTGCCAACGTTACAAGAACCTATAGGGTCACACACAAAGGGTAATTAGATGGAGATTAGGTTTATTTGATGAACCTAAAGGATTAGGTTCATGTGATGAACTAAATTGGATTAAGAGTAATCCAAATTAGGCTAATTGAGTTGGACTCAATTTGGTTCATGTGTCAGATGAGTCTAATTTGGACTTAGACTCATTGTGTCAATTTAATTCAATGAATAGAGATTCATTAAATTAAAATTGACTTGAACCAATGGTTAGATCTGATCAACCATGGGAGAGAAGTGGTCAAGTTTGACTTGATTTGAGAGGAAGATGAAGGGTCAAGTTTGACTTGACCATTTGCCACCTCATTGGTGAGTTGGCATTAAGTGGACTAATGATAATGCTTCACATCATCATGGTTGTTTAAGTGGGATGCCACCTCATGGGAGTTACCAAGAGTTGTGACTCTTGGTATCCCATAGGGTTAAAACTCCTCCATGAAATGGCCAGCCACATTCATTCTTGTGTGGGAGTTTTCATTTTGTGGAGTAACTCTCATCTTCTTCCTCATTGCTCTCTTCTCTCCCTCTCCTCCTCTTTGGCCGAGACTTCTTGGAGTGCTAGCACACTCAAGATTTCTTCTCCATCTCTTGCTTGTGTGGATACACATAGAGGAGTATTTACTTTGATACTCTCGAGATCCGGCGAACCGTGGACGAGCAGGATTAAGCGAAGGGCTTCGCATCAAGGGTAAATTCTTATCTTGTAGATCTAAAGTAGATCTAGGCTTAGAAAACTCGTACATGAAAGTTTTACGAAATTTTATTTCTTCGCACGGATCCATGGCATGGGAATTTCGGGGCTTCCGCAACGCAAAAAAGTAGTTTTTGCGGCCCGAAAAACCCAACAATAAAGATGTCATATACGATATGGACTAGGAAGAGTCCCACGATGTCTTTCATGAAGATTTGGGTTGTGAGGCTTACATTCTACGAGAAGTCACACATAAACTAGGACCCAAATTAGGCAAGTGCTACTTTATAGGATATCCCAAAGAAACAAAGGGATATTACTTTTATAATTCCACACAAGGTAAAGTGTTTGTTGTCAGAATTGGTATTTTTCTAGAAAGGGAATTTATTTCTAAAAAAACTAGTGGCAGTAAAGTCGATCTTGAAGAAACTCAAGATACATAAACTAGCATTGACACCTTGATGGAAATTGAATAGGAACCACAAGATATTGTTGATCATGATTTTGTTACATCACAAGAAGTTGTGGAGCAACTGTAAGACCGTTGGGCCGGCTAGAAGGGTTGGTAAATAACCTATCAATTAAAAACAGGCAACCCTTCCTCGAACGATTAAGCTAACACTTGTAAAATGAATTAAGCAGATAATTAAAAGCATAAAGAAAAAGCGAGGCACAAAAGGTTTACTTGGTTACAACCGATGTGGTTGTTAATCCAAGGAAGATTAAGCTCAAAAACTCCTTCAGGCGGAGAAGCCTCTTACAGCAATGTAGTGCAGAAAAAAGAAGCTTAACTACAACTAAAGCATACAAGTGTTTGGAATTAGAATGATCGTGATTGCTTAAAAGCATTTGGACCAAGGCTATATTTATAGCCTTGATCGGGGCGCCTGGAAGGGTTCCGGGTGCCCTTGTGGGGATAAAATTTATCCCCCAACTGTTGGATCGAGTCAAAGCTCGATCCTGTGAAAAAGTCACTTCCGGGCGCCCGGAAGGGTTCCGGGCGCCCCGGACAGCTCCGGGCGCCCCGGACAGTTCCGGGCGCCCCGGAGCCAAAAGTCAACCCAATTGACTTTTGGTTCGTGCTCTCTTCTCCAGTTCAGCTCGCCTCTGGTCCGGGTCTTTCTGCTCCGGTTCCGCTTGCTTGGGTGATCTCTGACATCCGGAATAGGGCTCACCCGAACCCATCTTCCGGTCTTCTCGAGCGTGCTTCCCTCCGGCTTCTCGTCTCTCAGAATTGCCGCGTGTCCCTTCTCGTCCACCAGCGTACTCATTCGCAGACTTCGTCCCTCGGTCGCACCCCGTGCCGACCTTCGCTCTAGCTGCGTCTCTTGCTCCCCGAACAATCTTCCGCTCCGGCTTTCGTACCTCGGAACCACCGCGCACACTTCCTTCTCATCCACCGGTGTACTCTTCCGCAGCACCTCCTCCCTCGGACGCACAGCGTGCCGTCCTTCTCGCTAGCTGCGTCTTCCGCTCGAGTACCTGTGCTCCTAAGCTCCTACACACTTAGACACAAGGTTAGAAACAACGCAGGACCAAACTTAATTTGTTGATCACACCAAAACAACCTTGGGGTTCCAACAATCTCCCCCTTTTTGGTGTGATCAACCCAAGTTAAGCTAGGGTCAAAACTAGACATAAAATTAAAACAAGTTATTGCAATAATGTGCAACAAGATAGAAAAAATTAAATATTAAAAAAAATTTAATTTTCAATTTGTACCTCCCCCTAGACTTATACTTTCCTTCTCCCCCTTTGATCACAAAAAAATGGGGTTCAAAGCAAGATCTAAAGGTTAATATAATGAAAATATATCTCAATGATTTTCAAGGAAAATATTTCCAAGTCAAGGAAAATTTCTAAGTCAAGAAATAACTTTTGAAAAAAAACTTCTAAGTATTCGTTATCAATAATTAAAAACTTTCTAAGCCGAAAAATTTATGCAAGAAAATTTAAGAGAATTGATAACATTAAAAGAAATTTTCTATGCATTTATTTATTTATATATTCTAATGCTTTTATCAGAAAATTTTAAATTTCCATTTTAATTTATCATAATTTCTTAACTTTGAAGCAAGAAATTTTGAGCATGTAGAAATTTGTGCAAATTGTAACATGTCATTTTCTATTGTATTTTGAATTCCTAATTTGTAAAGATATTTCGATAATATAAACTTGATAAAGTTTTTCGACAATACTTCTGATTTGCAAACTTCGTTCGATAAAATATTTTGTAATTTGCAAACGTATTTTGACAACATAAATTTGCAACAATCTGTGGATAATAGATTTACTTATCCGAAAAACTCTTTCGATAATATCTCTAATTTGCAAACTTTGTTCGAAAAAATATTTCGTAATTTGCAAGATTCTTTTGTCAAATCATTTTGTGATTCGAAAAACTCTTTCAACGAGATAATTTGTACTTCAGAAAAAATTTTAGATCCGGAAAAAGTTTTCAAAAAATTACTTTGTGATTCGCAAGAATCTTTCATCAAAACATTTTGTAATTCTAAAAATTCTTTCGATGATTCAATTTTTTATTCGCAAAAATCTTCAGGTAATTTGATTAATTGAACCAGTTGTTCAGAGGTTCGAGTCCATACCTTACTTACCTCGTCGGCCGTTGGTTCTCCCCCTGTTGAATTACTTTCTTCCGAAGATTCTCCCCCTTCATTGATCTCGGGATGTACTTCGGTTGTTGGGGCTGTCTCGGTAATTTCTTCCATCTCGGATTCTGATGGTGGCTCGATGTCTATTGAGGGGATGGCTTCAATCGGTTTTTCGTAGAGTTTTAAGAACTTTTCACAAAGTTCTTTTGAGTTGTTGTATTCGCCGATTCTTTTGAGATCTTCATTTGGTATCACGGTTAGGAGATGAAATTCTGCCTGTCCGTTTGCCATCGATTCGTTACGTTGCTTTTTGTTCCAGAGACGTAGATCACTACAAGAAAACAGGACTTTATAGACGAAAAAATCTGTCTCTAAAAATCTTTTTCCGTCTCTAAAGAAAGTTTGAGACGGAATATTTCATCTCAAAAATCCGTTAGTGAAAGTCCCGTAGCTAATTTTGAAACGAAAATATTTCGTCTCTAATTTTAGAAACGGATGAAAAAACTGTTTATAAATCTGTTTTCAAATTAACAAAATAAAATTAATTTCAAATGTAAATTCTGTCTCTAATTTTATTTTAAATATACTATTAATCTTGTTTATAAATCAGTTTACAATTCTATTTATAAATCTGTATATAATTTTATTTTTAAATTTATCATTAAATATTATTATATTATATTTTTATATTTTTCATCAATATATTTAATAATTCTTCATTTCAAATAAATTAAAAATTATTAAAAAGAAATAACTTCTAATTCCAAATGTATTATACAATTAACATTAAAATAAATCAATATTTACATTATCCAAACAAATTTGACCAATAATCAGACTATAAAGACTAAATTTTCCTAGATATAAATGATTTGTACATTCCATTTCTTGAATCATTTTCGAATCATCTCCTTGAGATTTTCTTCCCTCTGCCTACTTTATGTAATAACAAGTTTTTTTTCCTTTTCAATATTTTGTTCCTCCATCCTCGAGCTAATAGCATCCATGCCTTCATTGCTCTCCCTGTCTTCGAATTTCATGAGATAAATTGCTTCTCTTGTACAGATTAATGAACCAACTAATTTTGTTGAGAAAATCTAACAAATCAAAATATGAAACGAGTAAGTCTTACAATATCAGAATGTTTAATACAAAATAAATTAAAATTGTACAAAAGTCATAATCAGTATCAATGATCACCCACTAATTAGTCCATAGTTGTCAATGCTAAAGAATTAACAAGGGAGTTTGGATTTTGGATTCTAAGACTAAGATTTGAAATAGCAAAGCAAGTATAAAATCAAACCTAATGAATAAAATACAATGTAAGAATTGAGAGCTAAGTCTAACCTAACTACAATTGCAGAAAATAAAAGTCAACATAAAGTAATTAACGAAACTAAGCATGGAATAAAACCTAGAGCATTAAAGAAACCTAATCTAACTTAACCTAATTGAATTTAAATGAAGACATAAAACTTAACAATTGAAAGAGCAATACAAAGCAAGAGTTAAGTAAATTAAGATGTATCAGATTGAACCTAACTATTGAAAGAGACATTTCACCGAACACACGACATGCAGAAATTAGAACCTAACTACGGAACATTTTATCAAACAAGTTGGGTGCATGAAACAATTAAAGTCAAGTGCGTGCAATCTAATTAAGGGAGATCAAGTTTGATATAAGCATTCAATAAGAAACATAACACACATCCAACATGATAAAAGAAACAACCCAATAAATCTAATCAGGTTCAGATTATTACCCTTATTAGCAGTTTGTGGCACTTTCGACGATGGTAAATCTGTCCAACAACCCTCACTGCCTCAAAATTCATTGATACACAACATTGGCACAAATCCAAGCACAAATGGGGTCACCGCAGCAATGGATCTGCAATCCAGAAGATGTCAATCTGTTGATAAGCTGTGACGGCTGTCAAACAGGGAATAGGAATAGAGATGACAACATCTCATACCTCCTTGTGGCTGAACAGATGGCCACGGCACAATTAAAGGGGGCAACGCGTGGTAACCCCTTGCAACTGCTGATACGCGGAAGAACAACCCTACTCTCCTGTGTACTCAGCTCTCCGACGGTGGCAGATGGAAGAGGAAGAAGTGGCAGCCGGTGAAAGAGATGGCAGCGTCGCTAGCCACCCAAATTGCAGGTATTGTGGTCGGATGCGATGACGCCGGTTGCATCTAGGACAGAGATGCAAGGGGAAAATGTAGAAGAGGATCGGGCCGCCTGATAGCCCAGAGAGCTTGGTGTTGGTGAGGATCGCGGAGAGAAGGACTACTGTCGGCGGTGCTCTCGTGACAATCGGCGCGGTGAGGACCTCCGCGACGAGGAGACGATGGCAGAGGAGGGAAGATGACGCGGAAGAAGAGAAAGGGGTGCCGGTTGGAGAAGATGAGGAGAAGAAGAAGAGCAGAGAGTAAACAGCGCGAGAGAAGAGGAATAATCGGGGCGGCGACGAGATAAGGTGAGCAAGGGTTCGGCGATTAGGGAGGAGTAGGGCACGGTGAGGAATTATAACCAAAATTGATTAATTAAATTAGAAAATTAGGTTTATTTTAATTAAAGCCTAAGTAATTTCTTTTATCAACTCCTACTAAATTGGATATTCCAAATATGCATTTCTCAAGCCCGCAAATACATCCCCTCTAATTACGCCTTACGAGTTCCGAAAAAAAAATCTTAAAAATTTCTAAAAATTCTGTTAAGATTATTCCCCAATTAAATCTTATTATTTAATTATTATTATTATTATTTTATTACCGTAATTTACAATAAAAGTGCACAATTATTAATAAAAATCAATAAAAATAACAAGAATTTAGGGACTGTAGGATGGACGACCTCACGGTCGCATGAGGGGGCTAATTGAAAAGGTCGCGAATCTTGCAACCTTGAGAAGCAACTATAGACAACCTCAAGTGGTTGCGACCGACCTCACAACTACGGCCGACCTCACAGCTGCGAACGACCTTACAGCCGTATGAGATGGCCACCAAGCACGAGAAAAAAAATCAAAGGAGGGGGAAAAGAATTCGTACCTGCTCTGATAAAGCCAAAGACAAAGCCAAAGCCAAATTAGGATGAGGAGAAAGGGTTAGAAAATCTAATTCATATCTATTTTTGTTTATAAAAAATTATATGTAATTTCATTTTAAATTTGGTTTAAATTCTTTCTTAAAGTTTTTTCATATATTATATTTTGTCAAAGTGAACATATTAAGTTCATGTCTCTGATTTACATAAATATAAAATAGAATATATTTTCATTTAAAATTTTCATTAAATGTTTAAACGGTCACAAATTCCGTTTATAATCCATATTTATTTTTTTAATAAAATTTATACATAGCTTCGTATCAAAATTTGTTTTAAATTTCTTTTCAAATATTATATTTCATTAAAGTTAAACAAATTAATTATTACGTAATAAATATGTATCTGATTTATATAAATTCGAAATAGATTTTATTTTCGTTTTAACTTTTAATTAATTTATAAACCAAATTTGTCACAAAAATTATACCGTCTCAAATTTTATAATTCATATTTATTTTTGTTTATAAACATTTATATGTAATTTCGTTTTAAATTTGTTTTAGATTCTATCTTATTTTTTAAAAATATATATATAATTTACTAAAATGAAACGAATTAATAATTCCGTATTAAATCGGTCTCTGATTTATATAAATCTGAAACAGATTTTATTTCCGTTTTAACTTTTAATTAATTTATAAACAAAATTTGTCACAGAAATTATACTGTCTCAAATTCTGTTATAATTCATATTTATTTTTGTTTATAAAAATTTATATGTAATTTTGTTTCAAATTTGTTTTAAATTCTGTCTTAAATTTTTTAAAAATATATATTATTTACTAAAATGAAACGGATTAATAATTCTGTATTAAATCTGTCTCTGATTTATATAGATATGAAACAGATTTTATTTTCGTTTTAAAAATTTGTTTCTGAAGCCCTGTTTTTTATAGTGGATTGAGTCTTTCTCCGTTCGTGTTCTTCGGTTCTTCATAACCAGATTTTAAAATTAAAGAAATACCAAGCTCTGAGTTAAGGTATACCTCCATTTGTTTCTTCCATGAAGAAAACTCCCCCTCGAATGTTGATGGATATTCGCTAGCTCCGGCCATCGTTTTGTTGCTTCAGACGGCGGTTAGTCCTTCTGAGGGGTCTCGGCTCTGATACCACTTGTAAGACCGTTGGGCCGGCTAGAAGGGTTGGTAAATAACCTATCAATTAAAAACAGACAACCCTTCCTCGAACGATTAAGCTAACACTTGTAAAATGAATTAAGCAGATAATTAAAAGCATAAAGAAAAAGCGAGGCACAAAAGGTTTACTTGGTTACAACCGATGTAGTTGTTAATCCAAGGAAGATTAAGCTCAAAACCTCCTTCAGGCGGAGAAGCCTCTTACAACAATGTAGTGCAGAAAATAGAAGCTTAACTACAACTAAAGCATACAAGTATTTGGAAATAGAATGATCGTGATTGTTGAAAAGCTTCTGGACCAAGGCTATATTTATAGCCTTGGTCGGGGCGCCTGGAAGGGTTCCGGGCGCCTTGGGGGGGATAAAATTTATCCCCCAACGGTTGGATCTAGTCAAAGCTCGATCCTGTGAAAAAGTCACTTCCTGGCGCCCGGAAGGGTTCCGGGTGCCTCGAACAGCTCCGAGCGCCCCGGACAGTTCCGGGCGCCCCGGAGCCAAAAGTCAACCCAATTGACTTTTGGTCCGTGCTCTCTTCTCCGGTTCAGCTCGCCTCTGGTCCGGGTCTTTCTGCTCCGGCTCCGCTTGCTTGGGTGATCTCTGACATCCAGAATAGGGCTCACCCGAACCCATCTTCCGGTCTTCTCGAGCGTGCTTCCCTCTGGCTTCTCGTCTCTCGGAATTGCCGCGTGTCCCTTCTCGTCCACCAGCGTACTCATCCGCAGACTTCATCCCTCGGTCGCACCCCGTGCCGACCTTCGCGCTAGCTGCGTCTCTTGCTCCCCGAGCAATCTTCCGCTCCAACTTTCGTACCTCGGAACCACCGCGCGCACTTCCTTCTCGTCTGCCGGTGTACTCTTCCGCAGGCGTGCCGTCCTTCTCGCTAGCTGCATCTTCCGCTCGAGTACCTGTGCTCCTAAGCTCCTGCACACTTAGACACAAGGTTAGAAACAACGCAGGACCTAACTTAACTTGTTGATCACACCAAAACAACCTTGGGGTTCCAACAGCAACAACCTGTTCAACTAGCACAAGCTCTACACAGATTTAATAGGACCCGTCGTCAACCTGAGAGATATTCTTTTCTCTTGTCTAACAACGATGATGTAGAGCTAGTTGGTGTCAACGAGCCTACATCTTATTAGGAAGCTATATAGGGCCTAGATTCTGAGAAATGGTTAGAGACCAGGAGATCTGAAATGGAATCTATGTACACTAATCAAGTATGGACCTTGGTTGATCCACCTAAAGGGATCAAACTCATTGGGTGTAAGTGGGTCTTCAAACTGAAGACTGACATGGATGGTCTTTTACATACCTATAAAGGTAGATTAGTGGCTAAATAATTCAAGCAGATTCATGGTATAGACTATGATGAAACCTTTTCACCAGTTGTGATGCTTAAGTCTATTCAGATCATGTTTGCTATTGTCGCTTACTATGATTATGATATCTAGCAGATGGATGTCAAAATCACATTTCTTAATGGAAATCTACTCGATGATGTGTACATAACACAACCTGAGGGTTTTGTAGATCCAAAGCATGCTGAAAAGGTATGTAAGTTGCAACAATCCATATATAGATTAAAGCAAGCTTCTAGAAGTTGGAATCTTCGATTCAATGTTGTGATCTAAGCATTTAGTTTCATCAAGAATGAAGATGAACATTGTGTCTACAAGAAGGTTAGTGGGAGCACAGTCATCTTTCTCAAATTATATGTAGATGACATACTTCTCATTGGAAATGATATTCCTACTCTTCAATCAGTGAAGACTTGGCTTGGGAATTATTTCTCAATGAAGGACTTAGGTGAAGCAGCCTACATCTTAGGCATCAAGATCTATAGAGATAGATCTAAAAGATTGATTGGTCTAAGCTAGAGTATATATATTGACAAGGTGCTTAAACGTTTTACCATATAGAATTTTGAGAAGGGATTCCTGTCGATGTCACGTGGTGTAAGTCTTTCGAAGACTCAATGCCCCTCTTCTAAGAAAGAAAGGGACCGCATGGATCAGATTCCTTATGCATCTGCTATAGGGTCTATCATGTGCGCCATGCTTTATACTCACCCGGATGTCTCGTATGCGTTAAGCATGATGAGCAGATACCAGTCAGATCTAGGTGAAGGTCACTAAACAATAGTAAAAAATATTCTTAAGTACTTGAGAAGAACTCAAGATTATTTCTTGATTTTTAGAGGTGATGAAGAGCTTGTTGTAAAGGGTTACACAGATGCTAGCTTCTAAACTGACAAGGATGATTCCATATCACAGTCAAGGTATGTATTTTGCTTAAATGGTGGTGTTGTGAGCTGGAAGAGTTCAAAGCAGGACATAGTTGCTGATTCTACAACAGAGGCTGAGTACATTGTTGCTTTAGCTATAGCAAAGGAGACAGTTTGGATTAGGAAGTTTATTGCAGAGCTTGGTGTTGTTCCTAGTATATCAAATCCAATAGACCTTTATTGTGATAACAATGGGGCTATTGCGCAGGCTAAGGAATCTCGCTCTCATTAGCGATCCAAACACATACACAGCGATTCCATCTCATTCGAGAGATCATCGATAGAGGAGATGTGAGGATATGTAGAGTACTGACCGATGCTAACATTCTGGATCCTTTGACCAAGGCTTTGGCATAGAGAAAGCATGATGGTCACACTAGGTCACTGGGTATTAGATGTTTCAGTGATTGATACTAGTGCTAGTGGAAAGTTGTTAGTATCAACCATAAAAACCAATTATGAGATGATTGACAATGGCTCCTTTTGTATCATATTTCATTAGTTAATAAAATTCAAGGTTGGTTATTATATTTATTTCAATTTAGTGTCAAATGAATAAGTATAATAATGTTCTAGGGTAGTAGGTTCTAATCTACAACATCAATTGGTTGAATTGACAGAGAGATATGTAAAGCATTAATATACAAGGACAATATTAATGCATTGAGACTATCATGTAAGTCAACGGATGACTTAATCTCACAAGTCATGGATATGAGATATCAAGTTGATACATGGGTATATATTAGAGAATATATACTGAATGACCCACCATGAGAATGTTTCATGGATCATTATATGAGTGTCATAAAACTTATTATATGACTATTGATATGAATAGTCCTTAGACCTGAAGTCACTACGGTTCCCTATATAAGGAGTTATATACTTTGGTATCGTCAAACGTCACCTGTAACAGGTTTAATATAAAGTCGATCACTGGGTATGCAATGAGTTATGCGGAGGGATATGAGTGATGTAGATGGGATCTATCCCTTTCATATAACGGAAGCGATATCTATGAGCCCCTTGATTAGTAGGATACAAGAAAACATGGTCATGCTCATATGAGTCAATATAAGATATTGAGTTTATTTAATTGAGTGTGACTACTTAGAGATCAAGAAACATAAAGATTGATAAGAGGATAACATGGTCTATACCTCATTGATCAATCTAGATATCAAGGATACAGGGACTGAGTTATATAAGATAATAGTCACAGAAAGGTTAAGTCGGATCTCGACATTCTCGTCACTTGGGTAGCAATGATGCCTTGCTAGATGCCACTCATTGCTTGTGTATCTAAAATAGTTTTAGAGACATTGTCAACCTTACAAGACCCTATTGGGTCACACACAAAGAATATATTGATTTGGAGATAGGTTCATTTTAGTTTGACTAAAATGTGATGAACCATTGGAGGGGATTATTTTAGTGATTGACACTTGAGCTAGTGAGCGATTGTTAGTATTAGCTCTAAGAGTCAATTATAAGATGATTGACATATCTGGATTGGAATCATTGAGTTAGATTCAAGTGAATCTAACCAAATGGATTCAATCTAATCCGAATTAGACTTGAGTTAGACTCAAGTGAATTCATTCACTAAAGAGGATTAATAAAGAGTTAATTTTGAAATTCATTCAATTTCGAAAATTGGATTCAAAATGAAGAGTTTCAAAATAGCCTTAATGGAATGTTAATGCTCATTAAGTATCATTAAGTGAATTAATGCTCATTAAGTATTTTTATTGGATGAAGTACAAAAGCATTTTTCTCTCATTTTTTAGTATGATTTTTCATTCTTCTTCCTCTCCTCCCTTTCTTTGGTCGAAACTCATCAAGGGGGTTACTAGCACAACCTTGAGTATTGGTCTTCTCTATTTTCTTGTGTTCGTGTGGATACCGAAAGAGGCACGGAGACGTGATCGTGCTGAGATCCTAGCTGTCGGGAGATCAAGTGCATGCTTCAAAGGTATAACCCTCTCATGTAAAACTTAGTATATGTATTTTCCTTTTGCATGGATCTTCTGGAGGAACTAGATGTTTTCCGCTGCGCTTTAGCGTGTTTAACGCCCTAGTTCCTTACATAAAGAACTTTGAAAATTTTTTTACCATAAATGCTTCTTCATCTTTGTTGAGGGATGATTCTGAGTCTTGTTCATCCTTTCTGGCTTGTAGTGCTAGTTTCTGGTTTGTCTTCATTTCTTTTGTAACTCCTGCACATCTAGACTCGTGTAATTTGAAAGTCAAGAATAGTTCTTCTAGAGTACTTACCTCCAAGTCCTTAGAGATGTAGTATTAATTAAGTGAGATGCCACCTCATGGAGGTTACAAATCTTCACTTTAATGGCTACACATTAATTGCACTTAATGCAAAATGGGAGTTACATTCTTTTGAATGTGGCCGGCCACTATGGTGTTGTGTGGAATGAATTTTTCATTCATGTGTGCATTCACTCTTTCTTCTTCCTCTCAAGCTCTCCCTCTCCCTCTTCTCCTCTCTTGCCATGACCTATCAAGGTGCTAGCACACCTTTGTTTAGGTTTTTCTCCACCTAATTAGTTCGTGTGGATACTTCTAGAGGAGTATCTATTTTGATACTCTTGAGATCCAACACCGTTTGGACGAGCGGGAACGCGAAGGGCTTCGCTTCAAAGGTATAACCCTTTTTTATGTAGATATAAGAGTATATCTTGGTAGAAACTCGTATTCGTAGTTTTCGAAATTTTTCTTTGCACGGATCCGTTGGCTTTGGGGCTTTCGGGGTTTCCGCGACGCGAAAACGCGGTTTTCGCGGCCCGAAAAATCCAACAGTGGTATCAGAGCCACGTGCGAAGACGAATACGAGTTTATTTTGTATTTTATGAAAACTTTTCAGTTCTGTAATACTATGTAAATTTATGATTTTTATAGTTTTTAAGGGTATTTTTCTCATAGAAGCGAAGCACAAGTATTTCGGCACTTGTAGGCTTCGACTACCGAGAAGAATTTTCCAAAACGGCCAAGTTTCGCCCCAAAACTTTTTGGGACAGAGGGCTAAGGCACTGTTAGATCGTAATAGAACCCTCGCGATGGTTAGATCGCGGTTAGGGGCACTGCCCCTGGCCCCGTAAGGGGATTCGTTCCGCGATTGCGCCCGAAAATCGCTAAACGGAACCGCCGGGAAATTGTACTCGTGAAAATTGTAAAAATTATAGAAAAATTACAGAAAATTATAGAAATATATAATTTTGAATCATATATTATTTTTGTGATAGTCATGGCCCAAAGACCCAATTTGATTGGATAATTTGTGTTGTAATTCATAATACGGCCTGCGTGCCGTGATGTGATGTGCGTGTTATATTTTATTTTTTTTCGTGACCTGCGCGTCGTGCCTTTCTTTTATTCTTGTTGTAAATTAGATTTAGACTCGAATGTAACTCGAGTTTCAAAATGTAATGTAAATTTTGAAGCGGTGGAAGGTCCACACGAGACGGAGTTACGAGGAGGGCGCGAGCAACACGAGGTGGTCAAAGGAAGGAGCTTGAGAAGCTGTTGACCTTAGGTTGACCATCCGATCTTCTCATTGGCTTGCGAAGATCGTAGTAGGGCCATGACATAATCACAAAATTACTTAATTAATTGCTTTTGTGTGTATGTGATGCATGCTAGTTAATTAAGTAATTAATTAGTGTCTAACGATTAGATTAGATCTAAGTCGTGCACATGATGCACCCTTCGATTAGATTAGATCTATCGAGTATATGATACGCATCATCATTTAGATTAGATCTAAATCGCGTCAACTCGTAATGCCTACCATGCCGTGATACCTACCACTACCTCGATCGCATGTTGTTGTTGAATCTGCCAAAGCAGAGCAACACATACTATCTTGGTAGGGTACGGATGGACAATTTTGGTCCCGCCTATCAATGCATGGGTGAGTACAACTCAATTATATTGAGTAACTAGTTAACTCAATTGGATCAAGTTTAACTATAGGCATTATCCAATGGTTGGTAGATAGGTCAAAATCACGTTTATATTAACTCTTGGGCGTATTAGGCAAAGCTAACTTGAGATCTAATATAAATGCGGATTTTGATCCTATAAACAAGAGTTGCATAGAGATGTAATTGGTAATCGTTACCTACCGATCATACTAAGTCTTGGGCGTATTAGCCAAAGCTAACTCAAGGGTTAGTATGATGTGGATCTTGTCCCACATGAATTATAGAATTCAGTGGGAGCATCATTTAGTTAAAGGTATAATTAAATGATTAAGAATATGATATTTATTTCTGCATTTATTTCTATTGTAGATTACCATGACGTCGAATACGAACACCTTCTCCCTGCGATCTGTCCTCGAGAAGGACAAGCTCAACGGAGCAAACTTCCTGGACTGGTACAGGTGTTACCTAGAGCCCTAGAGCCAATCATTTGATGATTGTATTTTGGACTTGTTATATCATATTCTATATAAATAAAGGCATTTGGTTTTTGGTTATTATACTTACTTGTATTGGTGCCAAATAAACTAAGTATAATAACATCCTTGAGTAGACGGTTCTCACCTATATCAATCGGTTAGTTGAACCGATAGTGAGATGATATAGGGAACACTACTCTTAATCATTCCTAGTCGAGTATTAACATTCAGGGACAATGTTAATGCAATAAGACTAGCATGTAGGTCAACTCGATGACTTGATCTCACAAGTCATGGATATAGAGATATCAAGTTGACACATGGGTATGCATTGGAGAATGTATACTGAATGACCCGCCATGAGAAAGTATCATGGATCGTTATATGAGTGTCATATACTTTCTCATGTGGCTATTAGTATGACTACTAGTCCTTAGACCTGAAGTCACCATGGATCCCTACATAAGGAGTTATGTACTTTGGTTTTGTCAAACGTCACCCGTAACTGAGTGGACTATAAAGGTGATTACTGGGTATGTAACGAATTATGCAGAGGGATGTGAGTGATGTAGATGAGATCTATCCCTCCTATATGACAGGAGCGACATCGATATTCTTGATAGAGTGAGACCACGAAGTGCATGGTCATGCCCAAATGAGTCAATATAGGATATTGAGCTCATTTGATTGAGTGAGTCTACTTGGAGTTCAAGATTTAGATTGATTAGAGGATGACACGGTCTATGCCTCACATTGATCAATCTAGATGTCTAGGATAGAAGGACATTTGTCATATTTTGTGAGGAGTCACAATTAGTAGTCACAAGGTGATGTTGGATCTCAACATTCTTGTAACTTGGCTAGTAATGATGTGTTGCTAGATACCGCTCATTACTTATGCTCCTAAATGGGTTTAGGGGCATTGCCAATGTTACAAGAACCTATAGGGTCACACACTAAGGGCAATTAGATGGAGATTAGGTTCATTAGATGAACCTAAATGATTACGTTCATATGATGAACCAAATTGGATTAAGAGTAATCCAAAGTAGGCTAATTGAGTTGGACTCAATTTGGTTCATGTGTTAAGTGAGTCTAATTTGGACTTAGACTCATTTAATTAATTTAATTCAATGAATAGAGATTCATTAAATTAAAAATTGACTTGAACCAATGGTTAGATTAGATCAACCAAGGGAGAGAAGTGGTCAAGTTTGACTTGACTTAAGTAGAAAGATGAAGAGTCAAGTTTTGACTTGACTTTGACTTGACCAATGCCACATCATCAAGGCTTCTTCATTTGGTCAAGTTTGACTTGACCAAATGCCACCTCATGGAGGAGATCAAGAGACTTGACTCTTGATATTCCATGGGGGTTACATGCCTTGAAGTGGCCGGCCACTTTTAGGTGGAATGAAAATTGATTTTTCATTCAAGTGGTTGTAACTCCATCTTCTTCTTCCTCTTGAGTTTTTCTTCTTGCTCTCCCTCTCCTCCCTACTGATCTCTAAGGTTGCTAGCACATCCTTAGAGATTTTTCTCCATTCCTTGCTTGTGTGGATACATATAGAGAAGTGTTTACTTTGACACTTTCGAGATCTGGCGAATCGAGGACAAGCGGGATTGCGAAGGGCTTCGCATCAAGGGTATATTCTTTCTTCATGTAGATCTAGGAGTAGATCTAAGTTGTAAACTCGTATTCGTAAATTTTGTTCTATATTCTTCGCACGAGATCCGTTGGCTAGGGTGATTCGGGGTTTCCGCGACGCGAAAAAGCGGTTTTCGCGGCCAGAAAAACCCAACAGTGGTATCAGAGCCACGTGCGAAGCGAGTATGAGTTTAGATTCGTATTTTTATGAAAAATATAGATCTGTAAAATTTCTGTAAATTCATGTTTTTATAGTTTTAATGGGTATTTTTCTCGTAGAAGCGAAGCACAAGTGTTTAGACACTTGTAGGCTTCGACTACCGAGAAGAATTTTCCGAAATGGCAATGTTTCGCCCCAAAATTTTTTGGGACAGCGGGCTTAGGCGCTGTTAGATCGCAAAGGAACCCTCGCGATGGTTAGATCGCGGGTAGGGGCGCTACCCCTGACCCTGCAAGGGGATTCGTTCCGCGATTGCGCCTGAAAACGCTAAACGGGACCGCCGGGAAAAATTTACTCATAAAATTATAAAAATTATAAAAAAAAATACAGAAAATTATGAAAAATATATAATTTAGAAGTATATATTAATTTTGTGATAGTCATGGCCCAAAAAGACCCAATAAGATTGGAATTGTGTTGTAATTCATATTACGGCCTACGCGCCGTTATTTGTGATGTGTGTGCTGTATTTATTTTTATTTTTATTTTCACGACCTGTGTGTCGTGCCTTTCTCTTATATTCTGGTTGTAAATTAGATTTAGACTCGAATGTAACTCGAGTTTCAAAATTATAATGTAAATTTTGAAGCGGTGGAAGGTCCACACGAGACGGAGTTACGAGGAGGGCGCGAGCAACACGAGGTGGTCAAAGGAAGGAGCTTGAGAAGCTGTTGACCTTAGGTTGACCATCCGATCTTCTCATTGGCTTGCGAAGATCGTAATAGGGCCATGACATAATCACAAAATTATTTAATTAATTGCTTTTGTGTGTATGTGATGCATGCTAGTTAATTAAGTAATTAATTAGTGTCTAATGATTAGATTAGATCTAAGTCGTGCACATGATGCACCCTTCGATTAGATTAGATCTATCGAGTATATGATACGCATCATCATTTAGATTAGATTTAAATCGCGTCAACTCGTAATGCCTACCATGCCGTGATACCTACCACTACCTCGATCGCATGTTGTTGTTGAATCTGCCAAAGCAGAGCAACACATACTATCTTGGTAGGGTACGGAGGGACAATTTTGGTCCCGCCTATCAACGCATGGGTGAGTACAACTCAATTAGATTGAGTATTCCTAATTAACTCGGTTGGATCGAGTATAACTATAGGCATTCTTCCAATGGTTGGAAAGTTAGGTCAAAATCACATATATATGCTAACTCAAGTTTTAATATAAATGTGGATTTTGATTCTATAAACAAGAGTTGCATAGAGATGTAATTGGTAATCGTTACCTACCGATCATACTAAGTCTTGGGCGTATTAGCCAAAGCTAACTCAAGGGTTAGTATGATGTGGATCTTGTCCCACATGAATTATAGAATTCAGTGGGAGCATCATTTAGTTAAAGGCCTAATTAAATAATAAAGAATATGATATTTATTTCTGCTTTTATTTCTGTTGTAGATTACCATGACGTCGAATACGAACACCTTCTCCCTGCGATCTGTCCTCGAGAAGGACAAGCTCAACGGAGCAAACTTCCTGGACTGGTACAGGAACCTGAGAATAGTTCTCACCCAAGAACGTAAACTGTACGTTCTGGAGCAGCCCATTCCAGAGGCTCCTCCTGCCACTGCCCCGCGAACTGACCGAGATGCTTTCAAGAAGCATCAAGATGACGCATTAGATGTGTCTTGTCTAATGCTCGCGACCATGAACTCTGAGCTTCAGAAGCAACACAAGTTAATGGGCGCTTACGATATGGTTGAACATCTTCGTCAACTATATCAAGGTCAAGCGAGGCATGAGAGATTTGAGATCTCAAGTGCACTGTTTCAGTGCAAGATGTCAGACGGGACTCCAGTAGGCCCATATGTACTCAAAATGATTGGGTACATAGAGTGTAACACCCACTAAGTGTTGGATCGAGACGCGCTAGAGGGGGGGGTGAATAGCGCTCGTGGCTATAATCGTTCGATTATCGGAATCGTAAAACGTAAGAGTTAATGCAGCGGAATAAAATAACACAGAGAGACAAGGGATTTTTACTTCGTTCGGAGCCTGTGACGACTCCTACTCGAAGGCCCGCGATCCTTGATCGCTTTCCGTGGGCAACAACTATAAGCTCGACAAGAGTACAAGTATTACAGTTAAGTATTAAAAAGAATACAGTTATACCGACGACAATATCGTAATCTGAAGATTCAGAGCTCCGGGTCGTCGATGTCTCGCAACAGCACTTTGGAATCGTCTCGTGAGCAGCTTGTAGCAGTAAGATCACCTGAAAGTTGTTATTAGAAGCTGCTGGTCGAGACCCCTTATAAAGGGGGTTCAAGGCGCCTTATACTGTTCACCAAGGCGCCTTGAACGAGCCGAGTCACCCGCGTGGATCAGCACGGACCTGGTCGAACTCTATCTGGTTCAAGGCGCCTTCAGCCTATCCAAGGCGCCTTCAACCTCCGGTCCAAGGCACCTTGAACTTCATTCAAGGCGCCTCCAGTCTGCTGCGCTGGCCTTTTCCTGGCTCGCACCCGAGGCGCCTCGGCACTGTTCATCCGAGATCTTTTTTGCACTTTGGTCCCTGCAAGATATGTTAATCCCAAAAATACCCTGCAGCACAAAGTTAGCACACAACAATGATATAACTATTGAAATATTTAACAGTCTCTGGACTGTCCGAGTCTGACTTCAGGTTTCCTACCGGAAACCCTAGGTCGACCCGACGCCTACTGTTCCCTCTACGGGGAACGCGTCCTCACCTACTCCACTCAGGAGATTTACCTGTTGCCAGTACGATCCTCCAGATCGACTGGACTTTTGCTCGGCACTCGATGCTTCCGGACTTTCTGCTGAACATCCGCTTCACCGGCCAGTTCAGACTTTCACCTGGTTCGCGACACCAGGACTTTCCACCTAGGGTTACCACCCCCTAGGACTTTTGCCTGAAGCCATCGACCTGCCAAGACTTTCCGCATAGGGTTACCACCCCCTATGACCTAGGGTTACCACCCCCTAGGGTTTTACCTTGCCTAACCGCAGTTAGGACTTTCCTGAAACACTCAGCAAAAGCTGTCAGATAACAAAGCACCTTAACTTTGAATCCTTTGCCATTATCAAAACTTAGGTTCGATCGTCGGATGCTTCCCGCACCAACAATCTCCCCCTTTTTGATTATGGCAACACGTAATTCAAAGTTAAGAAAAACAACATATGTAATAACTGCATAAAGTTAACCAAGCTTAAGTAAATAAACTTCAAATGCAATAACAGTTAAGCTGGAAACTTTTAACTTTGTAATATTAGACTCCCCCTTAATAAAAGCCCTCCTTTTATTAAATACTTTGAATTTTCCTTTAACTTTAATTTACCTACTCTCCCCCTTTGCCATATATCAAAAACAAACCAGTTTGAAAGTAGATTTGTATTTTTATGAAGAAAAATTTTCAATAAAAGGATTTGCTTACAAGTTATAAAATATGAGGTCACTTGAATTAAAATATGAGGTCACTTGAAAAAAATAAAAAGTTGACTAGATTTGAAAATATTTGAATACTCAAATACATAGACAAGTTTTTTTTTTTTTTTTTTTTTTAAGGAATTTTGAAATTGAGTTTAAAATAATTTTGAAATTGAGTTTTAAAATTAATTTTGAAACTGAGTTTTAAAATAATTTTGAAATAATTTTGAAATTGAATTTTAAAATTAATTTTGAAATTGAGTTTTAAAATAATTTTGAAATTGAGTTTTAAAAATAATTTTAAAATTGAGTTTTAAAAATAATTTTGAAATTGAGTTTTGAAAATAATTCTGAAATTGAGTTTTAAAATTAATTTTGAAATTGAGTTTTGAAATTGAGTTTTAATAATTTTGAAATTGAGTTTTAAAATAATTTTGAAATTGAGTTTTAAAAATAATTTTGAAATTGAGTTTTTTAAAAATAATTTTGAAATTGTGTTTTTTAAAAATAATTTTGAAATTGAGTTTTGAAAATAATTTTGAAATTGAGTTTTTAAAATAATTTTGAAATTGAGTTTTTTTTTAAAATAATTTTGAAATTAAGTTTTAAAACAATTTTGAAATTGAGATTTTTTTTAAAAATAAATTTTGAAATTGAGTTTTAAAATAATTTTGAAATTGAGTTTTTAAAATAATTTTGAAATTAAGTTTTTAAAATAATTTTGAAATTTAGTTTTAAAATAATTTTGAAATTGAGTTTTTAAAATAATTTTGAATTAAGTTTAAAAATAATTTTGAAATTGAGTTTTAAAATAATTTTGAAATTGAGTTTTAAAATAATTTTGAAATTTAGTTTTAAAATAATTTTGAAATTGAGTTTTAAAATAATTTTGAAATTTAAGTTTTAAAATAATTTTGAAATTTAAGTTTTTAAAATAATTTTGAAATTGAGTTTTTTTAAAAATAATTTTGAAATTGAGTTTTGAAATAATTTTGAAATTTAAGTTTTAAAATAATTTGAAATTTAAGTTTTTAAAATAATTTTGAAATTTAAGTTTTTAAAATAATTTTGAAATTTAAGTTTTTAAAATAATTTTGAAATTGAGTTTTTTTAAAAATAATTTTGAAATTGAGTTTTAAAATAATTTTGAAATTGAGTTTTGAAATTGATTTTTTAAAATAATTTTGAAATTGAGTTTTTTTAAAAATAATTTTGAAATTGAGTTTTGAAAATAATTTTGAAATTTAAGTTTTAAAATAATTTTCAAATTTAAGTTTTAAAATAATTTTGAAATTTAAGTTTTTAAAATAATTTTGAAATTTCAGTTTTTTTTTTTTTAAATAATTTTGAAATTGAGTTTTTAAAATAATTTGGAAATATAGTTTTAAAATAATTTTGAAATTGAGTTTTAAAATAATTTTGAAATTGAGTTTTTAAAATAATTTTGAAATTGAGTTTTGAAATAATTTTGAAATTGAGTTTTTTAAAATAATTTTGAAATTTAGTTTTAAAATAATTTTAAAATTTAAGTTTTTAAAATAATTTTGAAATTTAAGTTTTTAAAATAATTTTGAAATTTAAGTTTTTAAAATAATTTTGAAATTTAAGTTTTTTAAAATAATTTTGAAATTTAAGTTTTTAAAATAATTTTGAAATTTAAGTTTTTAAAATAATTTTCAAATTTAAGTTTTTAAAATAATTTTGAAATTTAAGTTTTTAAAATAATTTTAAAATTTAAGTTTTTTAGATAATTTTGAAATTTAAGTTTTTAAAATAATTTTGAAATTTAAGTTTTTAAAATAATTTTGAAATTTAAGTTTTTTAAATTATTTTGAAATTTAAGTTTTTAAAATAATTTTGAAATTTAAGTTTTAAAATAATTTTGAAATTTAAGTTTTAAAAATAATTTTGAAATTGAGTTTTTTTTAAAAATAATTTTGAAATTGAGTTTTAAAATAATTTTGAAATTGAGTTTTTTTTTTAAAATAATTTTGAAATTGAGTTTTAAAATAATTTTGAAATTGAGATTTTAAAATAATTTTGAAATTGAGTTTTTAAAATAATTTTGAAATTTAGTTTTAAAATAATTTTGAAATTGAGTTTTGAAATTGAGTTTTTAAAATAATTTTGAATTAAGTTTAAAAATAATTTTGAAATTGAGTTTTAAAATAATTTTGAAATTTAGTTTTAAAATAATTTTGAAATTGAGTTTTAAAATAATTTTGAAATCTAGTTTTAAAATAATTTTGAAATTGAGTTTTAAAATAATTTTGAAATTTAAGTTTTAAAATAATTTTGAAATTTAAGTTTTTAAAATAATTTTGAAATTTAAGTTTTTAAAATAATTTTGAAATTTAAGTTTTTAAAATAATTTTGAAATTTAAGTTTTTAAAATAATTTTGAAATAGAGTTTTTTTAAAAATAATTTTGAAATTGAGTTTTAAAATAATTTTCAAATTGAGTTTTGAAATTGAGTTTTAAAAATAATTTTGAAATTGAGTTTTTTTAAAAATAATTTTGAAATTGAGTTTTGAAAATAATTTTGAAATTTAAGTTTTAAAATAATTTTGAAATTTAAGTTTTAAAATAATTTTGAAATTTAAGTTTTTAAAATAATTTTGAAATTTCAGTTTTTTTTTTTTAAAATAATTTTGAAATTGAGTTTTGAAATTGAGTTTTTAAAATAATTTTGAAATTGAGTTTTAAAATAATTTTGAAATTGAGTTTTAAAATAATTTTGAAATTGAGTTTTTAAAATAATTTTGAAATTGAATTTTGAAATAATTTTGAAATTGAGTTTTTTAAAATAATTTTGAAATTTAGTTTTAAAATAATTTTGAAATTTAAATTTTTAAAATAATTTTGAAATTTAAGTTTTTAAAATAATTTTGAAATTTAAGTTTTTAAAATAATTTTGAAATTTAAGTTTTTAAAATAATTTTGAAATTTAAGTTTTTAAAATAATTTTGAAATTTAAGTTTTTAAAATAATTTTGAAATTTAAGTTTTTAAAATAATTTTGAAATTTAAGTTTTTAAAATAATTTTGAAATTTAAGTTTTAAAATAATTTTGAAATTTAAGTTTTAAAATAATTTTGAAATTTAAGTTTTATAATAATTTTGAAATTTAAGTTTTAAAATAATTTTGAAATTTAAGTTTTAAAATTATTTTGAAATTTATGTTTTAAAATAATTTTGAAATTTAAGTTTTTAAAATAATTTTGAAATTTAAGTTTTAAAATAATTTTGAAATTTAAGTTTTTAAAATAATTTTGAAATTTAAGTTTTTAAAATAATTTTGAAATTTAAGTTTTAAAATAATTTTGAAATTTAAGTTTTAAAATAATTTTGAAATTTAAGTTTTTAAAATAATTTTGAAATTTATGTTTTTAAAATAATTTTGAAATTTAAGTTTTAAAATAATTTTGAAATTTAAGTTTTAAAATAATTTTGAAATTTTAGTTTTTAAAATAATTTTGAAATTTCAGTTTTTAAAATAAGTTTTTTTTTTTAATTTTAAATTTCTTAATCATCTCACCCGACCTAAATTTTCAATCAGGTAATTCTATAATTGTTGTGAGATGAATTATAATTCAATTTTAAGGTTTGGGTTAACTTTGTGTTTGATTCAGGTTTAGCTTTGGGTTCAACAAGCAAGCATTTTTTGGATAAACTTCTGGGCTATGGTGAGTCACAAGGAACTCATTAAAGTAACCATGCCTTCGAGGTTTTCCAAATAGTCCTACCCATTGAGCTTAGTACTAAACCTTGGTCTAACTAGTTAGGATCCATTTAAGGATAGCTTCGGTCAGTTCCACTTGGCCAAATGCACCAGGTCGAAGCCATATCTTCCTAGACATGCGATGCCCAAGTTTCCCTAACGTACTATCATCCAAAAACTTCACTAGTACTGTGGGTCAAGTTAATCCTTGCCTTTTAATCTAACCTTAATTACCCTGCCGAGTAATCTACTCTTGTTTTACCCATTTCGGGTAGATTATGTTCAGTTACCCAGCCGGGTAGTTTAGTTGGGGTGCCAGCGAGTCTGGATCCTCCATCTTTATTTTGAGTTTTAATTTAATTTCAAATCTTGAATTTATAACTTAATTTTAAATTTTGAAGTTGATTTTAATTTTGAATTTATAATTTAATTTTGAATTTTGAATTTAATTTTAATTTCAATATCGAATTTTGAATTTAATTTTAATTTTAAATTTTGAAGTTGATTTTAATTTTGAATTTTGAATTTAATTTTAATTTTAAATTTTGAATTTAATTTTAATTTTAAATTTTGAAGTTGATTTTAATTTTGAATTTTGAATTTAATTTTAATTTTAATTTCGAATTTTGAATTTAACTTTAATTTCAATTTCGAATTTTGAATTTAACTTTAATTTCAATTTAGAATTTAGAATTTTAAATTTTTAGGATTGTTTTTCTTTTTGCTCCCCCTGGATCATGGCCTCGATATGGTCTATCGAGGTAGTATATTTGATCCTTCGGAACCCAGTATTGGCCAAGTCCAACTTGATTGACCAAGTTAGACTTGGAGACCCATGCTTGGACTGATTTAATACTTTGTTTGTTTATTAATGATAAATAAGATCTATATTTACTTTTGTATCCCAGCCCAGTTCTGTTGTAGACGGCTCTTTGTGTCCCAAGAATCAAGTCCAAATTCTTGGAGCCCAAAGTAAACCGTTCTAAGGTATTTTCTAAGTCTTTAACCTGATTTGTTAGACTTGAATTTTCTTCCTCAAGTTTTGAACTTGAGTTGGAAATTCAGTCTGACTCTGGTCAGGTAGGGGTTTGGTGTTAGCCACTTCTTTAAGGACACTTACTTCCTTTAGAAGTGACTTAACTTTCAGGTTTGACTTAGCTAATTTGCGCAATAAATAGCTAACTAAAATGTTCAACCGGGAGATACTTACAGCGGGGTCTGGTCCTTCGGAAACGGATACGGATCCGTGGCTTTGCTCGGACTCTGCCTCAGACTCGCTCTCGCATCCGTATTCGACGACTTGGTCCCGGGCCATTAATGCGAGTAGACTCGTTTGTTCGAGCTCGTCGTCGTCGTCCTCCAATGAAGATTCGTCCCATGTTGCCTTAAGGACCTTTTTCCTTCTTTGTTTTTTGACCTCCTTCAGGTTAGGGCAGTTGGATTTGATGTGCCCTTTTTGGTTACACCCGTAGCATGTAACTTCAAACTTCATCTTTGTATTTTATGGGCCTTCCTTTGATTTTACTGCCTTCTTTAGATCTCTTTTGTCGAATCCTTTCGTCTTGTAGAGCTTCTTCACGAGGTTTACCAGCTCGGTTGTAATGTCACCTTCTTCATCGTCAAAGTCTGGTTCAGCTTCCGATGCTAGTTCGGTTCTCCGTCGTGGTCTCGGTTCCCGGGTTCGGCTTGTACCTGCAACCAACGCAATACCTTTCTCGGTTGGCTATGCATTAGTCTGCTCATGAAGTTCAAATTCACTAAAAAGTTCATCTAGTTTTAAAGAAGATAAATCCTTGGAAACTTTGTAGGCATCTACCATTGATGCCCACAATGTATTCCTTGGAAACGAGTTTATGGCATACCTTATTACGTCCCGATTTTCTATCTTCTGGCCAATTCCGTGAAGAGAGTTAAGGATGTCTTGTATTCTCGCGTGAAGAGAACTCGCCGTTTCGCCTTCCTGCATTTTTAGATTATATAATTTATTAAGTAAAAGATCTCTTTTACTTACCTTGGTGTCGTCAGTGCCTTCATGGAGTTCGATGAGCTTTTCCCAGAGCTCCTTTGCAGAGGAGAACGGGCCAACTCTGTTGAGTTCTTCCTTGGTAAGACCACACTGGAGGGTGCAGGTAGCTTTGGCGTCGGCTTCCACCTTTTTTATTAGAGAAGCGTCCCACTTCTCGCAGGGTGTAGTTTTGCCGTCGTCATCGATTGGCAGTTTCAGTCCCGTCTTTATGATCATCCACGTTTTGAATTGTATATTTAGATACGTTTCCATTCTTCCCTTCCAGTAGCCAAAATCCTCTCCGGAGAATAGCGGGGGACGTACAGTGCTGAAACCCTCTTGTTGGGCCATTTATAATATGTAACAAAAGAAAACAACAGAATATGTTCCAAGACTAAGTCTTGGATTAGTAGTGCTGGAATAAAGAATAATAAAAATGAACTCGAGTGGTGTTGCACCTACTTCGAGCAAAAGTCGATTCGAGGGAAACAAAAATTAGAATATAGCTATAAGGCTAAATTCTAATTCGACTCCGAAAACGAAAAAAAACTGCGAAAAATTTGTTTTGAAAGGTGGTTGCACCAATTCAAAACGACCCCGCTCTGATACCAATTGTTGGATCGAGACGCGCTAGAGGGGGGGTGAATAGCGCTCGTGGCTATAATCGTTCGATTATCGGAATCGTAAAACGTAAGAGTTAATGCAGCGGAATAAAATAACACAGAGAGACAAGGGATTTTTACTTCGTTCGGAGCCTGTGACGACTCCTACTCGAAGGCCCGCGATCCTTGATCGCTTTCCGTGGGCAACAACTATAAGCTCGACAAGAGTACAAGTATTACAGTTAAGTATTAAAAAGAATACAGTTATACCGACGACAATATCGTAATCTGAAGATTCAGAGCTCCGGGTCGTCGATGTCTCGCAACAGCACTTTGGAATCGTCTCGTGAGCAGCTTGTAGCAGTAAGATCACTTGGAAGTTGTTGTTTGAAGCTGCTGGTCGAGACCCCTTATAAAGGGGGTTCAAGGCGCCTTATACTGTTCACCAAGGCGCCTTGAACGAGCCGAGTCACCCGCGTGGATCAGCACGGACCTGGTCGAACTCTATCTGGTTCAAGGCGCCTTCAGCCTATCCAAGGCGCCTTCAACCTCCGGTCCAAGGCGCCTTGAACTCCATTCAAGGCGCCTCCAAGCTCCATGGAGGCGCCTCGGCACTGTTCATCCGAGATCTTTTTTGCACTTTGGTCCCTGCAAGATATGTTAATCCCAAAAATACCCTGCAGCACAAAGTTAGCACACAACAATGATATAACTATTGAAATATTTAACAGTCTCTGGACTGTCCGAGTCTAACTTCAGGTTTCCTACCGGAAACCCTAGGTCGACTCGAGATTTACCTGTTGTCGATCCTACAGATCGACTTGACTTTGCTCGGCACTCGATGCTTCCGGACTTTCGGCTGGACTTAGACTTTCACCTGGTTCGCGACACCAGAACTTTCCACCTAGGGTTACCACCCCCTAGGACTTTTACCTGAAACCATCGACCTGCCAAGACTTTCCGCATAGGGTTACCACCCCCTAGGGTTTTACCTTGCCTAACCGCAGTTAGGACTTTCCTGAAACACTCAGCAAAAGCTGTCAGATAATAAAGCACCTTAACTTTGAATCCTTTGCCATTATCAAAACTTAGGTTCGATCGTCGGATGCTTCCCGCACCAACACTAAGCTTTTAAGATAAATATGAGAATGATGAATTTGCCTTAGAAAAATATTAGTAGAATGTTGAACCAAAAAGAAATAAAAAGAAATAAAAATAGGGAATGGTCAAGGATTGAACCTTGAACCTCTCATGATGTAAATGATAGGATTAATGGGTGATAACCAGTTGGGATAGGAATAATATATTGATAGCAAAGGAGGGAAACTCATGATAAGGGTGAGAGTAAAAGCTAGCCAAAAGAAAACAAGAAAAGAGCAAGAGAAAGACAACTTGCCTTCCTTCTTTTCTCTCCCTCTTCCTCTCTCTTTTTGCCGTGACTTAAAGAGGACCATTAAGGGGATTCACTCCCCCTTGTTTCATCATGAATGATGAGAACAAATAAATAAATAAAATTAAAAAAAAAAAAAAAAAAGGGCTAAGGGAGAAGGAAAGCAAAAAACCAATTTTGCTACCTCTTCCCCCTTAACATAAAAGAGAATATGTAAAGAGAAGATGTTATTTTTCTCTCATTTCTCTCATTCTCTCCTCTCCATCACCGAGAACCTCAGTCCCCTCTCCTCCATCTTCGGCCCCAAGCCAAGGTTTTCTCCTAAGAAAGCCTAAGATACAAGGAGGACTTAGCAAGGGAATCAAGGGAAGGGAACTAGAAGAAGAGGCTACTTCTTCCATCACCACACCTTAGATCCACAAGCGAAAAGGATGTAAGCTTCCCCTCACCTGTGGTACAAGGCGTTTTATGTACTTTTCGGATTTTATGAGGATTAGAAAACCTAGAATAGAATTTAAGAAAAATTCGGCCAAAGAAGAGTTTTCAAATCTAGGAAGGTTTAAACAAGTCCTCATTTCATGATATTTTTCTATGCTATGTAGGAAGGTTTTCCTTCATGTTTTTATACCTATATGATGCTTGGTCAGAGGAGTATCTAACCCTAGAATTTCGGCCAAAAATATTTTAAAGAGGTTAGGGAAATCATTGTTTAACCAAACTAGTACAAGATTCCCTCCATGATTTACTAAGGGTCTTTTATTGGTTTTTCTTGCTTGAAAGTTACTTGGAACCAAAATAAATCCACTCATATGTTTCGGCCAAGAAAAGAGATTAGGGTTAGGAAGACCTTTAAATTTAGGTAACCATGTTTATATGATAGAATATAGAGTTCTCTTAAAGAATTGCATGTCGAATATTGCTAGAAATTCATGAACTCTTCATTAAGATTTTCGGCCATGATAAGATGGATAGCTTAGAAAAGCTTAAACAAAATTTTAACATGCTCAAGACCTCTGTGATATTAAGATATGAAAGTTGTTTAATGCTCTCATGCTTAATTAGGGTATAGAGAATTTAGTTACATGATATATGACATGTAAGATCACAAGGGTCCTAGCTTGTTTATGAACCAAATTTGTATATGATGTTCTTAGTAATTTTTTCCATGAAACTTACTTAGGTTTTCCATGCTTTAGGCCACTTAAAACCTAGTTTAGAGATTGGTAGGTTTCGGCCATGAGGAAAAATAAAAGAAAAGGAAAGAAACCTAGGAAGCCTAAGACACAATTCACATGTATGTTTATTATGCTTGTCTTTATACATGCTATGAAACTTGTATGACTTCCTATGCTTTTAGGCTATTGGAAGCAAATTTAAACACTGATGAGTCTCGGCCAAGTAGGGTTTAAATGACCTAGAGGCCTTAGAATTGAAACCAAATGTGTTAAAAATGCTTCTTATGGAAATATGATAATATGTTGATTGTGTCACATGCTTGTATAATTTTTCCATGACCTAAATGGACCATTGTATGTTTCGACCATGAAGGGATAGATGCCCTAGAAACCCTAGAACAAAAATTAAATATGCTCATGTCACTCTACATGAAATATGATAAGTAGAAAGCCAAAGTTCTCAGGCTATATGTTGTTTAATGACCTAAAATGAGGCTAGGGTAAGTTTCAGCCATACCCATTGTATGATGCCTTATTATGAATTTATACATGATGTTAGTTCAAGTTCACATGCTTGTATGCTTGCTTTTAGCCCTAATGAATACTTGTTAAATTTCGGCCATGACATATATTAAGGGCTTGAAGAACTTAGGAACTAGCTCAAATATGCTTACTATGTTACTTGGAAAAAAATGCTATAAATATGGTTTAAGGTTTCCATGCTTTCATGACATTTGGGACCTTGTTTCACACCTGATAGGGTTTGGCCACATGAAGTTTAGGGACTTGGAGAACTTAGAAACCAAGTTAATCATGCTTATAATGCTTCCTATGAAATTGATGTGATGATAATTTAGGTTCCACTAAATTGAGATCTAAGGGGGATTCGGCCATGATAAGAACCCAAGGGATTAGGAAGCTTAGAACCCAAGCTAACTATGTTACCATGTTTCTTATGATAGTATAATCACATGATACACCCTTATGCTTAAACATGTATGCTTGTGATTTATACTTTCCATGATATGATATGTGCTTAGAAATATGCATGCTTTGATGATATGCTATGTGCTTAAAAAATGCATGCTTTCATGATATGCTATGTGGATAGAAATATGCATGCTTTGATGATATGCTACGTGCTTAAAATATGCATGCTTTCATGATATGCTATGTGGATAGAAATATGCATGCTTTGATGATATGCTATGTGATTAAAATATGCATGCTTTTATGATATGCTATGTGGATAGAAATATGCATGCTTTGATGATATGCTATGTGCCTAAAATATGCATGCTCTCATGATATGCTATGTGGTGAAAATATGCATGCTTTTATGACATGATGTATGCCTAAGTGATGCATACTTTTTATGACATGATGTATGTCTAAGTGATGCATACTATTTATGATATGATGTATGCCTAAGTGATGCATACTTCTATGATATGCTATGTGACTAAATGATGCATTTTTATACATGCTACTTTACTTTGTAAGGCTTGTACCAAGGGTGGGCTCCTAATCAGCCCCTAGGCCTTTGGCTGTGTGATCCAGGCTAGTAAAAACAAAGGGATGGGCTCCTTAGTACGCCCCTAGGTCTATGGCTGTGTGATCCGGACCTAGTTCCTAATATGATTCAAGACTTGCTACCTTGGATATACTTAGGAAGCGCGCATATCTACGTGATTTATCTATGTGTGGTACAAGCCGGGGCCCTGATTATGTTGATATTATGTTCAAGTATATATGTAAGAAGAAATGATTTTAAAGATCATGAGTCATACACATGTTTTTCGGATACATGTTTTCAAAATCATATTGCATATATCTTATGATCATGTTGTGATGATGCTATGATTTATGATATGCCATGATTATGTTATGTTTCATGCTATGCTTTAAGAGCTTGATATGCCATGCCACCTTATGATGATACTATGATATGCCATGATTAGATATGATTATGTTATGTTTCATGCTATGCTTTAAGAGCTTGATATGTCATGCCACCTTATGATGATACTATGATATGCCATGATTAGATATGATTATGTTATGTTTCATGCTATGCATTAAGAGATGATATGCCATGACTAGTTATGATTTTGTTATGTTGCATGATATGCTTAAAGAGTATGATATGTTATGTCATGACTAGTTGAGATCATGTTACGTTGAGACTTTCTTTGATCATGTGATGATTTTCGGTTTTAGTGAGTAGGAAAGGAACTTACTGAGCCATGAGTGCTCATAGCTTACTTTCCTTGTACCACAGATAAAGGAAAAAGCTGAATGAGCTAAAGGAGCAGCAGGAGAGGCCAGAAGATGTGTGTGGTAGTGGCTAGGCAACCAAATAAGAACCTATTTTAAAAACTTTTAAAGAACTATGCTTTGGTATCATGAATTGTAGCACCGTATGTGTGACTTGATGTTATGTTTCTACTAATTTTGATATCATGTTATTGATGCCGTGATAGTGTAGTTCGGATTTGATGAAAAGAAAAACAAAAGAAAAGTTTTTATTAAACTAAGAAAATTATTTTAAGTCTTCCGCTGTTTTAAAAAGAAAAATTTGTACATGGAGTATCGTAGCCCCGTCCCTTAGGGTTAGCAGGGAGGGCGGGCGTTACATAGAGAACCTACAAAGGTTGGGTTTCCCTCTTGGCCAAGAGCTGGCTACTGACCTAATCTTGTAATCCTTGCCGGATAGCTATAGTCAATTCGTTCTAAACTACAATATGAACGAGATTAACAAGTCACTGCCCGAGCTGCTTAGCATGTTAAGAACTGCTGAGCTAAACCTTAAGAAGGCTAAGCCCAACACTGTTCTGATGGTTCAGAAACATAAGAGCAAGGGCAAGCCCAAAGGCAAGGGAAAGTCCCAAGCCAAGGGCAAAGGCAAGGCACTGAAGCCTAAAGGAGGGGTCGCCAAGGATGCTACCTGCTTCCACTACGGTCAGACCGGGCACTGGAAGAGGAACTGTAAGGTATACTTGGAGGATCTTAAGAAGAAGCGAAGTGATACTTCCACTTCAGGTATATATGTTATAGAAGTCAATCTATCTATTTCTACATCATGGGTATTAGATACTGGATGTGCTTCTCACATTTGTACTGATGTGCAGGCGCTGAGAAATAGCAGGGCATTGACAAAGGGCGAGGTGGACCTACGAGTAGGCAATGGAGCACGGGTTGCTGTAGGGACTTACTTTCTATCTCTGCCCTCTGGGCTTGTACTAGAGTTAGTCGATTGTTGTTATGTGCCTGATTAACTAAGAACATTATATCAGTTTCTTGTTTGGACAAGAAAGGTTTCTCATTTACTATAAAAAATAAATGTTGTTCCGTCTATTTAAATGATATGTTCTATTGTAGTGCATCTCTGATAAACGGACTCTATATTCTAGACCTTGAGAGCCCTATCTATAACATAAATACCAAGAGGTTCAAGTCAAATGACATGAACCAAACCTACCTCTGGCATTGTCGCTTAGGTCATATAAATGATAAGCGCTTATCCCAGCTCCATAAGGATGGTTTGCTGGACTCATTTGATTTTGAATCGTATGAGATATGCGAGTCATGCCTACGAGGCAAGATGACCAAGACTCCCTTTAGTGGGCACAGCGAGAGAGTGACTGATTTATTAGGACTTATACATAGTGATGTATATGGCCCTTTCAATGTCGCTGCTAGAGGTGGTTATAGGTACTTCATCACATTTACTGATGACTTCAGTAGATATGGTTATGTGTACTTGATGACACATAAGTCTGAATCCTTTGAAAAGTTCAAAGAATTCAAGAATGAAGTACAGAACCAGCTTGGCAAGAGTATTAAGATACTTTGATCCGATCGAGGTGAAGAATACATTAGCCATGAGTTTCGTGACTATCTAGCTGAGTGTGGAATTCTATCCCAACTCACTCCTCCTGGAACACTACAGTGGAATGGTGTATCCGAAAGGAGGAATCGTACTTTATTAGATATGGTACAATCTATGATGAGTCACACAGATCTTCCGACATACCTTTGGGGCTATGATTTAGACACGGCAGCTTTTATACTCAACCGAGTTCCATCCAAGGCCGTGATAAAGACACCATATAGGATATGGACTGGGAGAGATGCTCATGTGTCTTTCATGAGGATTTGGGGATGTGAGGCTTACGTTCGACGTCAAGTCTCAGACAAATTAGGACCCAAATCTGACAAGTGCTTTTTCATTGAATATCCCAAGAAAACTAAGGGATATTACTTCTACATTCCCAGTTAACACAAGGTAGTTGTGGCAAAGACTGGGGTCTTTCTAGAAAGGGACTTTGTTTCTAGAAAGACTAGTGGGAGCGCGTTCGATCTTGACGAAGTTCAAGATGCGAACAATAGCACTGATGCCTCGATGGAAATTGAACTGGAACCACAAAGTGTTGTGGATGATGTTGTTCCACAAGGAGTTGAGGAACAACAACCAGTTCAAGTAGACATACCTCTTCGCAGGTCTGATAGGGTACGTCGTCAGCCTGAGAGATACTCATTTCTCTTGTCTGACCATGATGACGTTATGCTCATAGAGGATGAGCCTACCACCTATCAGGAAGCTGTGATGAGACCAGATTCCGAGAAATGGCTAGAAGCCATGAGATCCGAAATGGAATCCATGTACACCAACCAAGTATGGACTTTGGTTGATCCACCTGAAGGGGTAAAACCCATTGGGTGTAAGTGGGTCTTTTAGAGAAAGACTGACATGGATGGACTTATCTATAAGGGTCGCTTGGAAGCTAAAGGTTTCAAGCAGATTTATGGTATTGACTATGATGAAACCATTTCTCCAGTAGCGATGTTTAAGTTCATTCGGATCATGCTTGCTATTGCAGCCTACCATGACTATAAGATATGGCAGATGGATGTCAAAACCGCGTTTCTGAATGGAAACCTGCTCGAGGATGTGTACATGACACAACCTGAGGGTTTTGTAGATCCACAGCATACTAGCAGAGTATGCAAGCTGCATAGGTCCATTTATGGACTAAAGCAAGCTTCTCGGAGCTGGAATCTTCGATTCGATGATGCAATCAAACAGTTTAGTTTCATCAAGAACGAAGATGAGCCTTGTATCTACAAGAAGGTTGTAGGGGATATAGTTGTCTTCCTCATATTATATGTGGATGGCATACTACTCATTGGGAAGGACATCCATATGCTTCAGTCTGTCAAGACCTGGCTAGGGAGTTGCTTATCAATGAAGGACTTAGGTGTGGCATCCCGCATTCTAGGGATACAGATCTATAGAGATAGATCTAAGAGATTGCTTGGCCTAATTCAGAGTACATACATTGACAAGGTACTCCTACGGTTTGCCATGCAGAACTCCAAGAAGGATTTCTGCCGATGTCACATGGCGTGAGTCTTTCGAAGACTCAAGGTCCCTCTTCTAGAGAGGAGAGAGACTGCATGGATCAGATCCCTTATGCCTCAGCCATTGGATCGATCATGTATGCCATGCTATGTACTCGACTTGATGTCTCGTATGCTTTGAGCATGACGAGCAGATACCAGTCAGATCCAGGTGAAAGTCACTAGATAGCGGTCAAGAATATTCTTAAGTACTTAAGAAGGACTAAAGAATATTTCTTGATATATGGAGGCGATAACGAGCTAGCTGTAAAGGGTTACAGTGATGGCAGCTTCCAGACCGACTAGGATGATTATCGATCACAGTTAGGGTTAGTGTTTTGCATAAATGGTGGTGCTGTGAGCTGGAAGAGTTCGAAGCAGGACACAGTAGCTGATTCTACAACAGAGGCCAAGTATATTGCTGCATCAGAAGCAGCAAAGGAGGCAGTTTGGATCCGCAACTTGGGGTGGTTCCTAGCATTGCTGACCCCATTGAGCTCTATTGTGACAACAATGGAGCTATAGCACAGGCGAAGGAACCTCGCTCACACCAGCGGACCAAACACATACTACGGTGCTTCCATCTCATTCGAGAGATCATCGAGAGAGGAGATGTGAATATTTGCAGAGTACCTACAGAGGCTAACATCACAGATCCCTTGACCAAGGTTTTGGCACAGAGGAAGCATGATGGTCACACTAGGTCATTGGGGCTTAGAGTCTACACTGATTGGCACTAGTGCTAGTGGGAGATTGTTAGCTAGAGCCCTAGAGCCAATCATTTGATGATTGTATTTTGGACTTGTTGTATCATATTCTATATAAATAAAGGCATTTGGTTTTTAGTTATTATACTTACTTGTATTGGTGCGAAATAAACTAAGTATAATAACGTCCATGAGTAGACGGTTCTCACCTATATCAATCGGTTAGTTGAACCGATAGTGAGATGATATAGGAAACACTACTCTTAATCATTCCTAGTCAAGTATTAACATTCAGGGACAATGTTAATGCAATAAGACTAGCATGTAGGTCAACTCGATGACTTGATCTCACAAGTCATGGATATAGAGATATCAAGTTGACACATGGGTATATATTGGAGAATGTATACTAAATGACCCTCCATGAGAAAGTATCATGGATCGTTATATGAGTGTCATATACTTTCTCAAGTGGCTATTAGTATGACTACTAGTCCTTAGACCTGAAGTCACCATGGATCCCTACATAAGGAGTTATGTACTTTGGTTTCGTCAAACGTCACCCGTAACTGGGTGGACTATAAAGGCGATTACTGGGTATGTAACGAATTATGCAGAGGGATGTGAGTGATGTAGATGGGATCTATCCCTCCTATATGACGGGAGCGACATCGATATTCTTGATAGAGTGAGATAACGAAGTGCATGGCCATGCCCAAATGAGTCAATATAGGATATTGAGCTCATTTGATTGAGTGAGTCTACTTGGAGTTCAAGATTTAGATTGATTAGAGGATGACACGGTCTATGCCTCACATTGATCAATCTAGATGTCTAGGATAGAAGGACATTTGTCATATTTTGTGAGGAGTCACAATTAGTAGTCATAAGGTGATGTTGGATCTCAACATTCTTGTAACTTGGGTAGTAATGATGTGTTGCTAGGTACCGCTCATTACTTATGCTCCTAAATGGGTTTAGGGCATTGCCAACGTTACAAGAACCTATAGGGTCACACACTAAGGGCAATTAGATAGAGATTAGGTTCATTAGATGAACCTAAATGATTACGTTCATATGATGAACCAAATTGGATTAAGAGTAATCCAAAATAGGCTAATTGAGTTGGACTCAATTTGGTTCATGTGTTAAGTGAATCTAATTTGGACTTAGACTCATTTAATTAATTTAATTCAATGAATAGAGATTCATTAAATTAAAAATTGACTTGAACCAATGGTTAGATTAGATCAACCAAGGGAGAGAAGTGGTCAAGTTTGACTTGACTTAAGTAGGAAGATGAAGAGTCAAGTTTTGACTTGACTTTGACTTGACCAATGCCACATCATCAAGGCTTCTTCATTTGGTCAAGTTTGACTTGACCAAATGCCACCTCATGGAGGAGATCAAGAGTCTTGACTCTTGATATTCCATGGGGGTTACATGCCTTGAAGTGGCCGGCCACTTTTAGGTGGAATGAAAATTGATTTTTCATTCAAGTGGTTGTAACTCCATCTTCTTCTTCCTCTTGAGTTTTTCTTCTTGCTCTCCCTCTCCTCCCTACTGATCTCTAAGGTTGCTAGCACATCCTTAGAGATTTTTCTCCATCTCTTTCTTGTGTGGATACACATAGAGAAGTTTCTACTTTGACACTTTCGAGATCCGGCGAACTGAGGATAAGCGGGATTGCGAAGGGCTTCGCATCAAGGGTATATTCTTTCTTCATGTAGATCTAGGAGTAGATCTAAGTTGTAAACTCATATTCGTAAATTTTTTTCTATATTCTTCGCACGAGATCCATTGGCTAGGATGATTCGGGGTTTCCGCGACGCGAAAAAGCGGTTTTCGCGGCCAGAAAAACCCAACAACAGGAACTTGAGAATAGTTCTCACCCAAGAACGTAAACTGTACGTTCTGGAGCAGCCCATTCCAGAGGATCCTCCTGCCAATGCCCCGCGAGCTGACAAAGATGCTTACAAGAAGCATCAAGATGACGCATTAGATGTGTCCTGTATAATGTTCGCGACCATGAACTCTGAGCTTCAGAAGCAACACGAGTTAATGAGCGCTTACGATATGGTTGACCATCTTCGTTAACTGTATCAAGAACAAGCGAGGCATGAGAGATTTGAGATCTCAAGGGCACTGTTTCAGTGCAAGATGTCAGACGGGGCTCCTATAGGCCCGTATGTACTCAAAATGATTGGGTACATAGAGAACCTACAAAGACTGGTGTTCCCACTTGGCCAAGAGCTGGCCACTGACCTGATCTTGCAATCCTTGCCGAATAGCTACAGTCAATTTGTTCTAAACTACAATATGAACGAAATTGACAAGTCACTGCCCGAGCTGCTTAGCATATTAAGAACTGCTGAGCTGAACCTTAAGAAGGCTAAGCCCAACACTGTTCTGATGGTTCAGAAACATAAGGGCAAGGGCAAACCCAAAGGCAAGGGAAAGTCCCAAGCCAAGGGCAAAGGCAAGGCACTGAAGCCTAAAGGAGGGGTCACCAAGGATGCTACCTGCTTCCATTGCGGTCAGACCGGGCACTGGAAGAGGAACTGCAAGGTATACTTGGAGGATCTTAAGAAGAAGCGGAGTGAGACTTCCACTTCAGGTATATATGTTATAGAAGTCAATCTATCTATTTCTACATCATGGGTATTAGATACTGGATGTGCTTCTCACATTTGTACTGATGTGCAGGCGCTGAGAAATAGCAGGGCATTGACAAAGGGCGAGGTGGACCTACGAGTAGGCAATGAGGCACGGGTTGCTGCTGTTGCTGTAGGGACTTACTTTTTATCTCTGCCCTCTGGGCTTGTACTAGAGTTAGTCGATTGTTGTTATGTGCCTGATTAACTAAGAACATTATATCAGTTTCTTGTTTGGACAAGAAAGGTTTCTCGTCTACAATAAAGAACAAATGTTGTTCCGTCTATTTAAACGATATGTTCTTTTGTAGTGCACCTCTGATAAACGGACTCTATATTCTAGACCTTGAGAGCCCTATCTATAACATAAATACCAAGACGTTCAAGTCAAATGACATGAACCAAACCTACCTCTGGCACTGTCGCTTAGGTCATATAAATGACAAGCGCTTATCCCAGCTCCATAAGGATGGTTTGCTGGACTCATTTGATTTTGAATCATATGATATATGCGAGTCATGCCTACGAGGCAAGATGACCAAGACTCCCTTTAGTGGGCACAGCGAGAGAGTGACTGATTTGTTAGGACTTATACATAGTGATGTATGTGGCCCTTTCAATGTCGTTGCTAGAGGTGGTTATAGGTACTTCATCACATTTACTGATGACTTCAGTAGATATGGTTATGTGTACTTGATGACACATAAGTCAGAATCCTTTGAAAATTTCAAAGAATTCAAGAATGAAGTACAAAACCAGCTTGGCAAGAGTATTAAGATACTTCGATCAGATCGAGGTAGAGAATTCCTTAGCTATGAGTTTCGTGACTACCTAGCTGAGTGTGGGATTCTATCTCAACTCACTCCTCTTGGAACACCATAGTGGAATGGTGTAACCGAAAGGAGGAATCGTACCCTATTAGATATGGTACGATCTATGATAAGTCACACAGATCTTCCGACATACCTTTGGGGCTATGCTCTAGACACGGCAGCTTTTATACTCAACCGAGTTCCATCAAAGGACATGATAAAGACACCATATAGGATATGGACTGGGAGAGATGCCCAGGTGTCTTTCATGAGGATTTGGGGTTGTGAGGCTTACGTTTGACGTCAAGTCTCAGACAAATTAGGACCCAAATCCGACAAGTGCTACTTTATTGGATATCCCAAGGAAACTAAGGGATATTACTTCTACATTCCCAGTTAGCACAAGGTAGTTGTGGCAAACACTGGGGTCTTTTAGAAAGGGACTTTGTTTCTAGAAAGACTAGTGGGAGCACGTTCAATCTTGAAGAAGTTCAAGATGCGAACGATAGCACTGAAGCCTCGATGGAAGTTGAACTGGAACCACAAATTGTTGTGGATGATGTTGTTCCACAAAGATTTGAGGAACAACAACCAGTTCAAGTAGACATACCTCTTCGTAGGTCTGATAGGGTACGTCGTCAGCCTGAGAGATACTCATTTCTCTTGTCTGACCATGATGACGTTGTGCTCATAGATGATGAGCCTACCACCTATCAGGAAGCTGTGATGAGACCAGATTCTGAGAAATGGCTAGAGGCCATGAGATCCGAGATGGAATCCATGTACACCAACCAAGTATGGACTTTGGTTGATCCACCTGAAGGGGTAAACCCATTGGGTGTAAGTGGGTCTTTAAAAGAAAGACTGACATGGATGGACTTATCTATAAGGGTCGCTTGGTAGCTAAAGGTTTCAAGCAGATTCATGGTATTGACTATGATGAAACATTTTCCCCAGTAGCGATGTTTAAGTCCATTCGGATCATGCTTGCTATTGCAGCCTACCATGACTATGAGATATGGCAGATGGATGTCAAAACCGCGTTTCTGAATGGAAACCTACTCTAGGATGTGTACATGACACAACCTGAGGGTTTTTTAGATCCACAGCATACTAGCAGAGTTTGCAAGCTATATAGGTCCATTTATGGACTAAAGCAAGCTTCTCGGAGCTGGAATCTTCGATTCGATGATGCAATCAAACAGTTTGGTTTCATCAACAATGAAGATGAGTCTTGTGTCTACAAGAATGTTGTAGGGGATATAGTTGTCTTCCTTATATTGTATGTGGATGGCATACTACTCATTGGGAAGGACATCCATATGCTTCAGTCTGTCAAGACCTGGCTAGGGAGTTGCTTATCAATGAAGGACTTAGGTGTGGCATCCCGCATTCTAGGGATACAGATCTATAGAGATAGATCTAAGAGATTGCTTGGCCTAATTCAGAGTACATACATTGACAAGGTACTCCTACGGTTTGCCATGCAGAACTCCAAGAAGGGATTTCTGCCGATGTCACATGGCGTGAGTCTTTCGAAGACTCAAGGTCCCTCTTCTAGAGAGGAGAGAGACCGCATGGATCATATCTCTTATGCTTTAGCCATAGGATCTATCATGTACGCCATGCTATATACTCGACCTGATGTCTCGTATGCTTTGAGCATGACGAGCAGATACCAGTCAGATCCAGGTGAAAGTCACTGGATAGCGGTCAAGAATATTCTTAAGTACTTAAGAAGGACTAAAGAATATTTCTTGATATATGGAGGCGATGACGAGCTTGCTGTAAAGGGATACAGTGATGCTAGCTTCCAGACCAACCAGGATGATTATCGATCGCAGTCAGGGTTCGTGTTTTGCATAAATAGTGGTGCTGTGAGCTGGAAGAGTTCGAAGCAGGACACAGTAGCTAATTCTACAACAGAGGCCGCGTATATTGCTGCATCAGAGGCAGCAAAGGAGGCAGTTTGGATTCGCAAGTTCATCACTGAACTTGGGGTGGTTCCTAGCATTGCTGACCCTATTGAGCTCTATTGTGACAACAATGGAGCTATAGCACAGGCGAAGGAACCTCGCTCACACCAGCGGACCAAACACATACTACCGCGCTTCCATCTCATTCGAGAGATCATCGAGAGAGGAGATGTGAAGATTTGCAGAGTACTTACAGAGGCTAACATCGCAATCCCTTGACCAAGGCATTGGCACAGAGGAAGCATGATGGTCACACTAGGTCATTGGGGCTTAGAGTCTACACTGATTGGCACTAGTGCTAGTGGGAGATTGTTAACTAGAACCCTAGAGCCAATCATTTGATGATTGTATTTTGGACTTGTTGTATTATATTCTATATATAAATAAAGGTATTTGGTTTTTGGTTATTATACTTACTTGTATTGGTGTCAAATAAACTAAGTATAATAACGTCCTTGAGTAGAAGGTTCTTACCTATATCAATCGATTGGTTGAATCGATAGTGAGATGATATAGGGAACACTACTCTTAATCTTTCCTAGTCGAGTATTAACATTCAGGGACAATGTTAATGCAATAAGACTAGCATGTAGGTCAACTCGATGACTTGATCTCACAAGTCATGGATATAGAGATATCAAGTTGACACATGGGTATACATTAGAGAATGTCTACTGAATGACCCGCCATGAGAAAGTATCATGGATCGTTATATGAGTGTCATATACTTTCTCATGTGGCTATTAGTATGACTACTAGTCCTTAGACCTGAAGTCACCATGGATCCCTACATAAGGAGTTATGTACTTTGGTTTCGTCAAACATCACCCGTAACTGGGTGGACTATAAAGGCGATTACTGGGTATGTAATGAATTATGCAGAGGGATGTGAGTGATGTAGATGAGATCTATCCCTCCTATATGACGGGAGTGACATCGATATTCTTGATAGAGTGAGATCACGAAGTGCATGGCCATGCCCAAATGAGTCAATATAGGATATTGAGCTCATTTGATTTAGTGAGTCTACTTGGAGTTCAAGATTTAGATTGATTAGAGGATGACACGGTCTATGCCTCATATTGATCAATCTAGATGTCTAGGATAGAAGGACACTTGTCATATTTTGTGAGGAGTCACAATTAGTAGTCACAAGGTGATGTTGGATCTCAACATTCTTGTAACTTGGGTAGTAATGATGTGTTGCTAGATACCGCTCATTACTTATGCTCCTAAATAGGTTTAGGGGCATTGCCAACGTTACAAGAACCTATAGGGTCACACACTAAGGACAATTAGATGGAGATTAGGTTCATATGATGAACCAAGAGGATTAGATTCATTTGATGAATCAAATTGGATTAAGAGTAATCCTAATTGGGGTAACTTGAGTTGGACTCAAGTTGATTCATGTGTTCAATGAGTCTAATTTAGATTATGACTCATTGAATCAATTTAATTAAATGAATTAGATTCATTATATTAAATTGGCTTGAATTAAATGGTTGGATTAGATCAACCATGAGAGAGATTAAGTCAAGTTTGACTTGACTTGAGAGGAAGAGAAAGAGTCAATTTTGACTTGACTTTTTGCCACATCATTAGTGAGTTGTCAAGATGTGAACCAATGATGATGCTCCACATCATCATGATTAATTAAGTGAGATGCCACCTCATGGAGGTTACAATTCTTCACTTTAATGGCTACACATTAATTGCACTTAATGCAAAATGGGAGTTACATTCTTTTGAATGTTGCCGGCCATTATGGTGTTGTGTGGAATGAATTTTTCATTCATGTGTGCATTCACTCTTTCTTCTTCCTCTCAAGCTCTCCCTCTCCCTCTTCTCCTCTCTTGCCGTGACCTATCAAGGTGCTAGCACACCTTCGTTTGGGTTTTTCTCCACCTAATTAGTTCGTGTGGATACTTCTAGAGGAGTATCTATTTTGATACTCTTGAAATCCGGCACCGTTTGGACGAGCGGGAACGCGAAGGGCTTCGCTTCAAAGGTATAACCCTTTTTTATGTAGATCTAGGAGTAGATCTCGGTAGAAACTCGTATTCGTAGTTTTCGAAATTTTTCTTTGCACGGATCCGTTGGCTTTGGGGCTTCCGGGGTTTCCGCGACGCGAAAACGCGGTTTTCGCGGCCCGAAAAACCCAACAAAAAGAACTTTGGGAGAAGTTCATGAAGCTCTACGAAGAACCTTAGGAAGCCGACAAATCAATGGACAAGTCGCCGATAGAACAGTCCGAGAATGAAGAAATTGGCAAAACTGCCAAAGTTCATCTGAAGGACACAGAAAGTCCTTCTTCAATGAGCATCGATGAAGGGGGAGAATCTTCGGAAGAAAGTAATTCAATAGGGGGAGAACCAACGGCCGACGAGGTAAGTAAGGTATGGCCTCTACCCCCTGAACAACTGGTTAATTCGATAGAAAGGTTGCCGGAAGATTTTTGCGATTTAAAAATTGAATTATCGAAAGAGTGTTTCGGTTTACCAATCATTTTGAAAGATTTTTGCAAATTACAAAATATTTTGACAAAAGAATTTTGCAAGTTAGAAATTTAACCGAAAGACTTTTGTGAATTACAAAACAATTTTTCGAAAGAATTATGCAAATCAGAAATATTATCAAAAGAATTCTTCGAATCGCAAAATGCTTTGACGAAAGATTCTTACGAATTACAAATTATTTTGTCAAAAGAATTTTGCAAATCAGAAATATTGCCAAAAGATTTTTGCAAATTACAAAATATTTTGACAAAAGAATTTTGCAAGTTAGAAATATTGCCGAAAGAATTTTTACAAATTATATTGTCGAAATATTTTATTAAGTTAGAATTTATACTATCAAAATATTTTTGTGAATTAGGAATTCAAAATACAATAGAAAATGACATGTTACAATTTGTACAAATTTCTACATGTTCAAATTTTCTTGCTTCAAAGTTAAGAAATTATGATAAATTAAAATGGAAATTTAAAATTTTTTGATAAAAGCATTATAATTAAATAAATAAATAAATGCATAGAAAATTTTTTAATGTTATCAATTTTCTTAAATTTTCTTGCATAAAGTTTTGGGCTTAGAAAGATTTTTCTTAATGGCGAAAACTAAAATTTTTTTCAAAAGTTATTTTTGACTTAGAAATTTTTCCTTGACTTGGAAATATTTTTTTCCTGAAAATCATTGAAATATACTTTCATAATTTTTCTAAGTGTCAACACTTAGATTCTTTTTGTACCCCATTTTTTATGTGATCAAAGGGGGAGAAGAAAGTATAAGTCTAGGGGGAGGTAGAAATTTTTTGAAATTTAATTTTTCTATCTTGTTGCACGTTATTGCAATATAAATTGTTCAATTTTCATGTCTATTTTGACCCTAGCTTAACTTGGGTTGATCACATCAAAAAAGGGAGATTGTTGGAACCCCAAGGTTGTTTTGGTGTGATCAACAAGTTAAGTTAGGTCCTGTGTTTCTAACCTTGTGTCTTAGTGTGTAGGAGCTTAGGAGCACAGGTACTCGAGTGGAAGACACAGCTAGCGAGAAGGATGACACGCGGTGCGTCTGAGAGACGAGGTGCTGCGGAAGAGTACACCGACGGACGAGAAGGAAGCGTGCGGTGGTTTCGAGGGACGAAAGCCAAGGCGGAAGATTGCTCGGGGAGCAAGAGACGCAGCTAGCGAGAAGGTCGGCACGGGGTGCGACCGAGGGACAAAGACTGCGGATGAGTACGCTGGTGGACAAGAAGGAAACACTCGGTGATTTCAAGGGACGAGAAGCCGGAGGGAAGCCTGCTTGAGAAGACCGAAAGTTGGGTTCGGGTGAGCCCTTTTCCGGATGGCAGAGATCACCCAAGCGAGCGGATCTAGAGTTGAAGACCCGGACCGAGGCGGACTGAACCGGAGCAAAGGTCCTGACAGAGAAAAGTCAACTGCTGTTGACTTTGGTGCTCCGGGCGCCCGGAACAGCCCGGGGCGCTCGGAATGGCTCCGAGCGCCCGGACCAGACTTTTGACCAGGATCGAACTTTGACTCGATCTGAACGTTGGGGTATAAAGTTTATCCCCCAGGGCGCCCAGAACCCTTCCAGGCACCCCGACCAAGGCTATAAATATAGCCTTGGTCCAGAAGCTTTTTTAACGAACTCATTACTTGTAACCCGGAACAACACGGGATGCCCGGAATGGCTCCGGGCGCTCGGACCAGACTTTTGACCAGGGTTGAGCTTTGACTCGATCTGAACGTTGGGGGATAAATTTTATCCCCCCTAGGGCGCCCGGAACCCTTCCAGGCGCCCGGACCAAGGCTATAAATATAGCCTTGGTCCAGAAGCTTTTTAACAAACTCATTACTTGTAATTCCAATGCTTGTGTGCTTTAGAGTTGTAGTTAAAGCTTCTGTTTTCTACGCTTCAACATTGTAAGAGGCTTCTCTGCCTAAAGGAGTATTTAGTGCTTCAACTTCCTTGAATTAACAACCACATCGGTTGTAACCAAGTAAATACTTGTGCCTCGTTCTTTATGTTCTTAATTTACTGCTTTGCTTTATTTATGCAAGTGTTAGCTTAAAGAGTTCGAGGAAGGGTTGTTCATTTTTTATTTTGCAGGACTATCCAACAACCCCCTCCTAGTCGGCCGCAACGGTCCTACACTTTTCTTCCTTGTTCATCTGGAGGTTTGTTAGCTGATTTCAAAGGATGTCTCGTCTCACTAGCTTAGCTTCCGAGGTACCTTTGTGCAGCTCTATGAACTTTGCCCAAAGTTCTTTTGTTGAGTTATAGGTTCTGATTCAGTTAACTTCTTGGAGCAGTAGTACGATAAGCAGATGGAATTCTGCTTTACCATTAGCTGCGAAGTTGGCCTACTCCTTCTTGTTCCAAAGATAGTATCTTCCTTCTCTACTCCGTATTGATCGTTAGGTACTATAAAATCATATTTAATTATTAACAGAATTTTAAAATATGTTTTAACAAATACCTCCATCTGATGCTTCCATTGCACAAAATTGCCTTCAAACTTGGGTGGTTGAATGCTGGATTCGGCCATTGTCTTCGTACTTTAGACGACGATTAATCCTTCTAGAGTTGTCCAGACTCTGATATCAATATAGATCCTAATGCGACCAACTATAGGGGGTGAATAACCCTAAAATCAAAATTAAAAAATCTCTTACTATTGAACTTAGGCAAGGACAACAGTTAGTTAATCAGATAAAAATAGCAAGTCATAAAATAAAAAGGGACATAATAATTACTTGGTTACAGCTTAGATGGTTATTAATCCAAGATTGTTGAAAAGTTCACTAAAAGTACTCCTTCATTGAAAGAGGAGTAGCCTCTAACACACTTTTTAAGTTCAAAAAAGACTAAGAAAATGACTACAAGAGTTGTTGTTTAATTCTTAGCTCTAGAGGACTTTTTATAGCCTCCTGGGATCAATTACCGTTGGTTAGAGGCACCTGCAAAGCACTCCAGGGCACCTCCAAGTAGATAAAACTCTATCCACTCTTTAATAGCCAACCAACGACTTTCTTCATTTGAGGGGGCCTTCAGCTTCCTTGAGGTCACCTCCATCAAGAGTCACAAGGACACCTCTTATTGGTGTAGTGGGACCCGGCAAGAGGGGGGGGGGGGGGTAAATTACTTGTAAAATTAAAATAACCTTTCTCGATCTTTGAACTTGATTTTTAGTATGATTAAATCTAACAATAATAAAATTGAACTAAACAACTTAAAAGGAAGATTAAGAGACTAAAATTTTACTTAGTTATAACCTAGGTGATTGTTAATCCAAGACAGTGAAAGACACTAAAAGATCTCCTTCGTTGCAAGCGGAGAAGCCTCTTACAATCATTAAAAAGCTCAAAGAAATGCTAGGAAAGTGTAATAAGAGTTGTAGTTCGAGTTCTTGATTATTTCCTAGCTACAAGGATCTTTTTATAGCCTCTAGAAAACTCTTTGCGAGGTTGGAAGGCATCTCCAAGATGGTCCAAGGCACCTTCCATTAGATAAGTCTTATCCGTCGAAGATAAAACCTTATCCCTGATAATGGTCACTAGAAGGCACCTTCTATGAGCTGGAAGGTGCCTTGGCACTATTCATTAAAGGCGCCTTCTAAGCCTTTGAAGGTGCCTTCGATACTATTTATCTGAAAATAGTTTACTTCCCTTGTTAACCATTTTTTGTTCTTCTCGCTTGGGTGATGCTCCGGCCGTTTGGAATTGAGCTCACCCGAACCCAACTCCGGTCTTCTCCTCAAGCAGCCTTCCTTCTCGACTTCTCATCCCTCAAACCACCATGGGCATCCTTCTCGTCCGTCGATATACTCTTTCGTAGCACCTTATCCTTCGGATGCACCGAACCCGTCGACTCCCTTCCCGTGCCATCCTTCTCGCTAGTTGTGTCTTCCGCTCGACTTCTTGTGTTCCTAAGTTCTTGCACACTTAGACATAAGGAACAAATACATATAAAACCTAACTAAACTTAGTTGACCACACCAAAACTATCCCGGGACACTTACAATCTTTTCGTTTTTGATGTGCATCAACTCAAGTTCAAGTTAGGGATAAAAAATGCAATAACATAACTAAAGTAGATAATAAGTTGCAATTCTATGAATTAACCAAGTATGCAAAAAAAAAAAAAAAAAAAAACCAAGTTTGCAAAAACTAATCCTAGCTCCCTCTTAACTTGTACATATTTCTTCCTCTTTAATCATATAAAAAATTATAAAAAAATACAATAAACAGTTAAAAAAATTTGAAAAAAAAAAGTTAGGGGGGCATTACAAATCTTACTAGTAGGCTAATATTTTTTAGAAATAATTTTTAAAAATATTCTATTTTTACTAATTAATTTTATATTTGACAAAAATTAATTTAAAAATTACTATTGGGTTTTCAAAAATACTGAAAATTTTTTGTTGAATTTAAGAATAATAAGTTAGACAAGTAAAAAAAAATTCCTAGAAAAAGATTATTTAGTCTAATAGAAATGATTTATTTTAGTAAATAACTAACGTTTAAAAATAAATCTTTTTAAATAGATTTTCAACTCTAAAAATTATACTAATTTTCTTGAAGATGAAAAACACATTGTTTAACGATAAAAAAAACATGAAAGTTTCTAAATTTTTATTTTCTTGAAATTTTAATATTAAAAATTTGCTTTTCACAAAATAATTCGTGACAATTCAAATAATATTCAAAATATTTTGAAAATTTTTATAAAGATTGAGAATGTTATATTCTTTCACATAAAAATAAAAGTTTTTAAAAATAAGTCTGCATAATAATTTTAAATTTTAAAATATGATTTCTTTGATTTTATAAAAAATAACTCAAAAAAATAAATTTGAAAAAAAATCTTTAATAGAAATATTTACTGTTCTATTAGTGTAAAAATTTTGAATATGAAATTTAGAAAAAAATTTACATGAAAAATTTTTTCTAATTAAAATAATCTCTATCCGATTAATTCAGACTAGAAATTTAATCTTAAAAAGATTTTAGAATCCAAAATAGGTTCCTACCTACTGATTTACTAAAAATTTTGGAGGTACATAATTCCTAGGAATTTTTCTTATTTATCCCTGGTGATTCCTAATATACTAGTTAATTTTATCATAATTTTTAAATTTTGATTTTTTAAAATTGCTTGAACATGCATGGTTATTTTTTAATTTTTCTATTTGTACTTTTAATTTTTCATTTTCTATTTTTAAATTATCAAGCATATCAATGGGTATGAATTTGCTAAGTTTAATTTTAACATAGTATTATCTTTTTCTAATTGTACTATATTCTTAGATAACATTATGATAAATTCAAAAGATTGCTTGGGAGATAGTGCACGTACCTCACTTACCTTGTGTTTTGATGCTCCCCCCTTCATTGCAACTTTCTTCTAAGGATCCTCCCCCTTTATCGATGCTCATCTCTGAGCTGCTTTCAACTTCTCCTTGGTGGCCCGCCAATAGGGCTAGTCTGGTGTATTCTTCAATTTTTGACTCCGATGATGACTCGTCCCATGTAGCTTTTAAGTTTTTGTGCCTCAATTCGGTTGGCTCTTTCTTCTTCTCCTTCATCTTTAGCTTTGGGCAATCATCCTTAATGTGTCCTTCTTCATTACAGTTGTAGCATCGGATCCTTCTTTTGCTTTGAAAGTGTTTTTTCTTCTTCAACTTAAATTTATTAGATTTAATAAACTTATTAAATTTTCTTCTAATAATGTCACTTCATCTTCGTCGATGGATGCTTTAGAGTCTTGATCACATGTTCTTGCCTTTAGGGCAATGTTTTGGCTGAGCTCCTTTTTTAATTCTGCACATTTAGATTCGTGAAGTTCTAAAGTAGAAAATAAACCCTCTAAAGTACTTACCTCTAGATCTTTTGAAATATAATAAGAGTCTACTATAGACGTTCAGTCTTGTGTCCTAGGAAAAGCATTTAAGACATACCTTAAAAAATTTCGATTTGTTACCTATTCTCCAAGATTTATAAGTTCGGTTATTAACTCCTACAGCTTGGCGTGCAATTGTGCTACTCCTTTCATCCGGAGGTTAGTCAGTTGGTTCTAGAGTAGATTCTGTTTACGAGCTTAGCTTTGGACGTACCTTCGTGTAGCTCCAACATCTTCTCCCAAAGTTCCTTTGCTAAGTTATAGGCTTTAATTTTGTTGACTTCTTGTAGAGGTAACATGCTCAGCAGATAGAATTTGGCTCATCCATTTGCTATGAAGTATGTTTGCTTCTTTTTGGTCCATTGGTATTCCTCTTTTTCACCTCCTTAGGGTCCTTAGGAGCTACAAAGGCATATTTAATTATTAAAAGCAATTCAAAGTCTATTTTAAAAAATACCTCCATGCGTTTCTTTCATGTCGTAAATTCTCCCTCGAATTTCGATGGGTAGATGCTCTATCTAGCTATCATCTCAATGCTTCAGTCAGTGGTTAGTCCTTTTGAGGCATTCTGGCTCTGATACCAATTGTTGGTGTAGGGGGTCCAGCAAGAGGGGAGTGAATTACCTGTAAAATTAAAATAACTTTTCCCAACCTTTGGACTTGATTAGTAGCATGATTAAATATAATAATAATAAAACTAAACTAAACAGCTTAAAAGGAAGATTAAGAGACTAGAATTTTACTTGGTTATAACTTAGGTGGTTGTTAATCCAAGATAGTGAAAGGCACTAAAAAATCTTCTTCATTGCAGGCGAAGAAGCCTTTTACAATAGTTTAAAATCTCAAAGAAATACTAGGAAAGTGTTACAAGAGTTGCAGTTTAAGTTCTTGATTATTTCCTACCTCCAGGGGTCTTTTTATAGCCCCTAGAAAACTCTATTCGAGGCTGGAAGGCACCTCTAAGATGGTCCAAGGCGCCTTCCATTAGATAAGTCTTATCTGTCGAAGATAAAACCTTATCCCTGCTAACGGTCACTGGAAGGTGCCTTATATGGGCTGAAAGGCACCTTTGCACTATTAATCGAAAATGGTTAACTTCCGGAATTGAGCTCTAACCGTCCAAAATTGAGTTCACCCAAACCCAACTCCTACTTTCTCCTCGAGCAGCCTTTCTCCTCGGCTTCTCATCCCTCAGACTACCACACGCGTCCTTCTAGTCTGCCGGTGTACTCTTCGGTAGCACCTCGTCCTTTGGATGCACCAAGCCCGTCAACTCCCTTCCTGTGCCATCCTTCTCGCTAGTTGTATTTTCCGGTTGACTTATTGTGTTCATAAGTTCCTAGATACTTAAACACAAGGATCAAATACATACAAGACCTAACTGAACTTGGTTGACCATATCAAAACTATCTCGAGGTACTTACACCTCTAAGCTGCTTTAGGGCACCTCTTTCAAATAGGCACGAGGGCACCTTCGTGCTCTTCCAAGGCACCTCAGGTCCCGAAAGCAGCAGCTCCACTAGCTACGCTTGATGAGCCTCCAATAGCCTTGGAGGCGCCTCCGCTCTAAGCTAGTCTTCATGTGGGTGATGCCAGAGTTAACCAGAGTTGAGCTCACCTGAACCCAACTCCGACTTTCTCCTAAAGCAGGCTTTCTCCCCGGCTTATCGTCCCTCGGAAGTAGCGCACGTCCTTCTCGTCCGCCAGTGTACTCTTCCATAGTTTCTCATTCCTTGGATGCACCAAACCCATTAACTCCCTTCATGTGCCATCCTTCTTACTTGCTACATCTTCTGCTCGACTTCTTGTGTTCCTAAGTTCCTGCACACTTAGATATAAGTTATCAAAATCGCAGGACCTAATTTAACTAGATTGATTACATCAAAACTAACCTGGGGTACTTACATGTCATGGACTTCCATGCTCCCTATCGATTGATCTTCGGTCAGTCCCTGTCGTTAGAGCACGCCGCTCCCCAGGTCAGATTCTACCATCATCAGAGTGTGCCGCTCCCAGGACTAGATATCGCTGTCATTGGCGATTGAGCTTTTGAGTCTCGTTGTCGTGATTATTGTAGCTACCTTGGGTGCAATTTCAATTGTCATTGCTGCCTCCAGTGCATATCCCATTGTTGCTGCCACTTTCGGCATATATGCTGCCACTTTCGGCATAGATGCCGCCACTGCCTCTGCCACTATTGTTGCCTCCGGAGCAGATCTCGATGATGCCACCCTTCTTGTGCCCCCCTATCGTTCTTCACCTCTAGAGTTGTTTGGTCTCTAAGCCCCGTTGATCTTGATCCAGTTCATCTCTAAGTAGTCCCACTGTTCGGATGCTTCGATTCACATCCTACTCCGTGCTATAAGAAGTCCCATCCCTGTTGGCCAAGGTATACGCATATTTTTACATACTACATACATTCATTTATTACTATCCATATTCATCTCTCCCATCAAAGATTGATTTGAGCGTCGGAGTGGACAAGTTGGGGCACCCTGACCTTCATTCTAACTCTCTCCTAGGCTCTACTACTTCCCACACGCTCTTCAAACAACTCAATTCTTTAGCAACGCTCAATGACAACCTTCTATAGCTCCACATGCATCTTTGACAACCTCATCTTCCACTAGGTCATGACGACTTTGTCAATATTTTTGATATTTTACTGGTGGCCCTTGCGGATAGAGGTCCTTTTTTTTATCTTCCCAATAATCTCTATGAGGAGTAACAAACGTCAATAGGTTTCGTGACTATGGCTTCTGTTAGTATAAGCCCTAGTACCAATTATGAGATGATTGTAATGTTAGTTAATCCTAGGAAAATGTACTGGTTCCACTGTACAAAAAATTTTTGTACAAGTGTCGAACCTTTCCTTAAATAACCTATTGTGTTCTTTAGAAGTTAAATTAGGAATCGCAGACGGAACTTAACATCATTGATTCCAAATTTAACTTATCTGTTTTAATGGTTTAGATTCGAATCGCAAGCAGAACTTAACATTATTGATTCAAATCTACCTAAGTTATTAATTCCATAAATATTAATTTTCAAAATTGACTTCCAGGACTGCATGGCGAGGCACATGGCCTTCTTGGATATAGGAGCAACCACCACCGCCTAGGCAAAGCCTTTTAAGGAAAGCTAATATTTATTTCCTTAAATAACTCTTGGTTAACCAAAAAGGACAATCAAATCACAAATTCAAAAAAGAAGAAAACACAAACTTGAAAAATAAATTCGATAAACTAGATCTAATTGCCTCTTGTATTTAGAATTCATACAAAGAAAAATAACTAGTATGATGCGGAAGAAAAATACAAGTTATACCTTCTCTTTGTAAGCTAATGACCTCAAGATCTTCTGCCGTATTCCTCGCCTCGCCTTGGACGTCGTGTGGGCGACGATCCTTCAAGATGAACACCACCCAAAAGCTTCCTCCTCTTCTTCTAAAATCCGGCCACCACCACCACCAAGGAGAAGAGAGCAAAGGGAAAGGGAGAAAGGAGAGGGTCGGCCACCAAGAGATCTCCAAGCAAGAGAATAAGAGTTGTATCTCATGAAGCCCCCCTCACCCCTTCTTTTATATTACTTGCCCAAGACAAATAAGGAAAAACTTTTTACAAAATATAAAATCATCCAAGAGTTTTTCCTTTTCCCTTTTAATTTTTCCTTTTCTTTCCTCTTGATTAAATCAATCACCAATTTTGATTGATGATGATTTTAATTTATTTTATTATGGCCAGCCCCTTGCTTGGGCACCAAGCAAGGTGGCCGACCACCTCATCAAGGGAATAAAGGAAATATAATTTTTTTAAAAAAAAATTTACAAGAAGAAATCCTCTTATAAAATTTACAAGCTCTCTTTCCTAAAGTAGGAGTTAAAAAAGGAAAGTTTTAAAAATTAAAACCATGTTTTAAAATTTAAAACTTCTCTAACAAAATTTCCTTTTTTAATATGATGATAGAAAATTTTAATTTTAAAACTTATCTCCCTTTTTTTTCTTAAACCATGAGGATGGTTAGAAAAAGAAAGTTTTAAAACTTTTAAAACTCTCTATTAAAACATATGGCCTAATTCAAATAAGGAAAATTTTAAAATTAAAATCTCTCTTTTAAAACTTATAGTTTTCTACAAAGAGAAGATTTTAAAAATTCAAAACACCCCTCCTATTTGAAGTAATTGTGGTCGGCCCCTACATGCTTGGTCACCAAGCAATAGGGTCGGCCCTATTAAAAGGAGATGTGGCCGGCCATTGCTTGGTCACCAAGCAATGGACCGGACCCCTTCTTGGACACCAAGACGAGCCTTTCTTTAGATGGACTTGAGGCTTTAATGAGGCTACGACAGGGACCTAGAGGAGAAATTGGTTTTAGCCTTCCGATGAGCTTGAGTATCCCGTGTTCGCCCCGAACACACAACTCAAGTTTATCGATAATAACTCATTCCACTAGAGAGTTATTACCGCACTACCGCACCAATCCCAAATTACATTATGGGCTCCTTCTTATCATGAGTGGGTTAGTCTCCCTGTGTTTAAGATTACGAATGTCCACTAATTAAGTAAGTTACTGTCAACTCACTTAATTAATATCTAGCTCCAAGAGTAGTACCACTCAACTTCATTGTCATGTCGGACTAGGTCCACCTACAGGGTTTAACATGACAATCCTTATGAGCTCCTCTTGGGGACATTCTCAACTTAGATAATTAGGACACAGATTCCTTCTATAATCAACAACACACACTATAAATAATATCATTTCCCAACTTATCGGGCATATTGATTTATAGAGCTAAACCTCACCCTTTGATAAGTCAAAGAAATAAATATTAAATATATGTGCTTGTTATTATATAAGGATTAAGAGCACACACTTCCATAATAACTAAAGTCTAGTTCTTTTACTAAGTCAGTACAAAAAGAACTTACCTAAATGGTCCTACTCAATACACTTAAAATGTATTAGTGTAATTTATTAGTCAAGATAAACTAATACTTAATTACACTACGACTATTCTGATGTTTTGTTCCTTTCCATTTTAGTCGTGAACAACTTGTTTATAATTTATAGAGAACCGACAACATGATCTTCTGAGTGTGACACCACACTCCATGTTGTTTACTATATAAATTAATTGAACAATTACATTTAACAAATAAATACAGATATTGACCAATGTGATTCTTTTATTTCAAATAAATGTTTACAAAAGCTAGGCTTTTAGTATACACTCTAACAATCTCCCACTTATACTAAAAGACTAAGTTGCCATATCTGTTGCCATACATCTGATTCCCATCCCCTCCACATGCCGATCAAATGCTTTCGCCGGAAGGCCCTTAGTGAAAGGATCTGCCAGGTTATTTGCTGATGCAATCTTGGCGACGACAACTTCTCCTCGTTTGATGATGTCTCGTATTAGGTGGTACTTGCGCTCTATATGTTTACTTGCCTTATGGGTTCGTGGTTCCTTCGAGTTTGCAACTGCACTGCTATTATCACAATAAATTGTGATGATCTTGGGCAAACCAGGAATCACATCTAAGTCCATTAAAAAGTTCCTGAGCCATACAGCTTCTTTGGCTGCCACATACTCAGCTTCCATGGTTGAGTCCGAGACGCATTTTCTGCTTAACACTCCTCCATGCAATGGCTCCACCTCCTAGAGTAAACACATAGCCTGACGTAGACTTACTATTGTCCCTATCTGATTGGAAATCTAAATCCATGTAACCCACAGGGAGCAAATCGTCTGCTTGGTAGACTAGCATATAATCTCTAGTCCTTCTCAGGTACTTTAAAATATGCTTCACAGCAGTCCAATGTCCTTGTCCAGGGTTACTCTGATATCTGCTAACCATGCCCACGGGTCTCGTACACAGCATTGCATACATAAGGCTTCCTACAGCCGAAGCATAAGGAACTGCCTTCATGTCCTCAATCTCCTTTGATGTCTTTGGGGACATCTCTTTACATAAGGCTACTCCATGCCTAAAAGGTAAGAACCCTTTCTTGGAGTTTTGCATGCTAAAACGAGCAAGGATTGTATCTATATATAAAGCTTGGGATAGGCACAACATTCTTTTCTTGCGATCCCTTATAACTTTGATCCCAAGAATGTGTGCACATTCTCCTAAGTCCTTCATATCAAATTGTTTGGACAATCATACCCTTACGTCCGATAATACCTTGACATTGTTGCCAATTAACAAAATATGATCTACGTATAGTACAAGAAATACCACCACGTTTCCGTTACACTTCTTGTATACACAAGACTCATCCGGACACTGAATAAATCCATATGACTGGATTACTTCATTAAACCGGATGTTCCAAGATCTTGAAGCTTGCTTCAGTCCATAAATGGACTGATTGAGCTTACACACTAGATACTCTTTTCCCTTTTCAATGAACCCTTCTGGTTGCTTCATATGGATGTTTTCTTCAAGACTTCCATTAAGGAAAGCTGTCTTGACATCCATTTGCCAAATCTCATAATCCATATGAGCGGCAATGGATAAGAGTATCCGGATAGACTTAAGCATAGCTACCGGCGAAAATGTCTCCTCATAATTGATTCCCTCTTTCTGAGTGTACCCTTTCGCAACAAGCCTTGCTTTGAAGGTTTCTACCTTCCCATTTGTCCCTCTTTTCCTTTTATAGATCCACTTGCATCCAATGGATTTTACACCATCAGGTGGTTCTACAAGCTCCCAGACCTTATTAGAATACATAGATTCTATTTTGGAACTCATTGTCTTTTGCCAAGATACTGCATCTATATATTGGAGTGCTTCATCATATGTCTGGGGATCAGGTTCATATTTACCCGGGATCAAGTCCGAAGACTCTCCCAAAAACATGAATCTCTCAGGCTGCCTTACAACCCTCACACTACGACGAGGCACCGTCTGTGGTTGTGTATTATGTGTGACACGTGCAATCTCTTGTGGTAATTCATCTTGTACTGTTGGTACTGAAGTAGATGTGTCCTCTCTAAGTTCTTCTAGAACAATTTTGCTACTGGGCTTGTGATCCATTATATAGTTTTCTTCTAAAAACTGAGCATTGGTACTAACAATGACCTTCTGGTCTTTAGGACTATAAAATAAATCACCTTTCGTTCCTCTGGGATAACCCACAAACACACGAACTTCTGTAAGGGATTCTAACTTATCAGCATCTGGTTTCAGCACATGTGCTAGACTACCCCAAATCCGAATATGTCTTAGACTGGGCTTCTACCCATTCCACAATTCTGTGGGAGTAGAAGATACTGATTTAGAAGGTACTAAGTTCAGAATGTGCGCTGTTGTTTCCAGAGCGTATCCCCAAAACGAATTTGGTAATTTTGAATAACTCATCATCGATCTAACCATCTCCATAAGAGTCCTATTCCTTCGCTCTGCCACACCATTCTATTGGGGTGTACCAGGTGCGGACAACTGGGATTGAATCCCGGCCTCTGATAAGTAATTCCTAAACTCTCCTAAGAAGTATTCGCCACCACGATCAGACCATAGTGTCTTGATACTTTTACCTAGACGTTTCTCCACATCAGCCTTATACTCTTTGAACTTATCAAAGCACTCAGACTTGTGGCGCATTAGGTAAATGTATCCATATCTTGAATAATCGTCTATAAAAGAGACAAAATATTCAAAACCACCTCTAGCTTGGATAGACATAAGACCACACAAATCAGAATGAATCAATTCTAACGCTTCTTTGGCTCTATACCCCTTGGCTTTAAAAGGTCTCTTGGTCAATTTACCTTCCAAGCAGGATTCACATGTTGGAAAGTTTTCCAACTCTAATGGACCCAAGAGTCCATCAGCTACAAGCCTTTGAATCCTACTTAAGTTAATATGACCAAGCCTTAGATGCCAAAGATGCGTTTGGTTCATTTCCGAAGGTTCTTTTCTCTTATTAGAGTTAGAAGATGTGTTATTAATTTCCATATTTTTCTTTGTGGGAGAAATTAGATTTAAAGTATATAAATTGTCAACCAATGCACCAGAACAGATAATCACTTTATTTCTCTTAATAACCACATCATTACTAAAGGAAACTGAATATCCATCCAAATACAGTTTAGAAACTGAAATTAAATTCTTTCAAAAGTTGGGTACATAACGACAATTTCTTAAAACCAATTTCCTATTCCTATCAAATGATAAGTAGACATCTCCCACTGCAATAACCGCCACCTTAGTAGCATTGCCCATGTAGACAGTTATCTCTCCATCAAATAGTCACCGGGTTTCCTGGAACCCCTGCAAAGAATTGCAGACATGATCAGTGGCTCCCGTATCTACACACCATGTGTTGGTAGATAACACCGCTAAACATGTTTCAACTACTAGAGCATGAGATATACCTTTATTGTTTTGGTTCCTACGAGGACAGTCCACTTTCCAATGTCCAGACTGCTTGTAGATGAAGCACTTGCCCTTCGGCTTCTTCATTCCAGCTTTATGTCCTATACCTTGAGGTTTATTCACCTTCTTCGCTGAAAAGACCTGTTTCTTCTTCTTCTTGCCTTTCGACTTAGAAGTAGAACCATTTTCAGCATAGTGAATCTGAGAACTGTGACAAAATATTCCTTCTGCTGCTTGTAGTTCTGTCAGAAGTTCTGTTAACGTATACTCTCTTTTGTTCATATTATAGTTCAGGCAGAACTGCTCAAAACTTCTAGGTAGCGTTTGGAGAATTATATCGACCAGGGTTTCCCCATCGATTTCTCCTCCAAGGACTTGTATTTCATTCAGATAAGCCATCATTTTGAGGATATGATCCCTTACGGGTGTCCCCTCAGACATGGTGGTTGTCATTAGCTTTCTCATTGCCTCTTGCCTAGCGGTCCGACTCTGGTGCCCAAAGAGTTCTTTGAGATTATTCATTATATCATAAGTTGTTGGTAAATCTTGATGCTGATGTTGCAATACATTTGACATTAATGCCAAAATGTAACACCACACCATCTCATCAGCTTTTACCCATTTCTTATGATACTCAATCTCCTCTGGGGTAGAGTCACCATCAGGTGCATCAGGGCAAGCCTCAGTCAGAACAAACTTATAGCTTTCAGTAGTAAGGACAATGCCCAGGTTTCTTTTCAAATCTATGTAGTTGGGACCAGTAAGTTTGTTCTCTTTTAGTATAATGGCCAGTGGGTTAAAAGTCATCCTAAGAATCACAAAAATAACTTTGGTTAGGACTTTAAATTTAGAATAATATTGATTCCTCAAACAATACTATTTTAAATTAACCAACATCTCAAAACACCGTGAATTTTGTATGCCACGATAGTGTGGACGTATACAAATTCAACATTTGTAAAAGGAGGGTGTAACCCATTAATTTTATTATCTTGTCAACCTAACTTTTTGATAAATAAAATTAATAGTTGGTTTCCTTTGGTCACACAAATAATAGCAGTGACTCCGATGGGGAGGATACTATTAGACGTGCCTAAGTGTATACTATTACTTGACACTAAGTCCATTAATAAGATTGTGTCCCTTCCGATGGGGAAGATCACACGCTCTTAATTAATTTCCTATAGTCATCCAAAATGGAAGTTTGATCTAGTGATACGCAAATAAACTCATCCGATATGGAGGAAGACACTCAGAGCCAACGCGCAAGTTTGTTTGCATCACTTACAAACCAGTAATGGAGACCGTGGAATTTATTAAAATAAATCCCTCTCCCACTTAGTTATTTAAAGTGAGGAATTTTAAACTATCCTAGCATACATCAAATGCATACACACACATCACAGTAAATAAAAGCAATAAATATGGAAATTATTTTCCAACTATTATGGCCTTTTTTTGTTACTGTCATCCATGTGCTCCAACCCTAGCTGCTGTCATCTTTAGCCACCGCCATCGGGTCGAGTCGTCGCATCCATCTTGCTTCTTATTCCGCTGCGCCTCTGGTGCTCCAAAAGCACCACGCCTCGTAAGAATCCGATCCGCGACAAAAATAGAATTTTACATATATCGATCATATATTCCACGAGGGAATGTACATGTGTTCTAGATCGAACAAAAAAATAAAATTCTAAAAATAATACAACTCCTGCTATATTTTATACATACAATCATGCACACAAATAATGCCCTTGACATGTCCAAGGGTCCAATCATACACAATATCAATAAGCCATAATAGTTGGAGCCTGCAATCAAAGAGTTAGCACATCCTACTATTTTCCTGCCTAAATTATGTATGACATGTGCATAACCTATTTGAATTCTAAACACACAGAGGCAAACCCTAGTTCTGATACCAATTGTTGGTTAATCCTAAGAAAACGTATCGGTTCCACTGTACAAAAAAATTTTGTACAAGTGTCGAACCTTTCCTTAAATAACCTATTGTGTTCTTTAGAAGTTAAATTAGGAATCACAGACGGAACTTAACATCATTGATGCCAACTTTAACTTATCTGTTCTTAATGGTTTAGATTCGAATCACAAGCGGAACTTAACACTATTGATTCAAATCTACCTAAGTTATTAATTCCATAAATATTAATTTCCAAAATTGGCTTCCAGGACTGCATGGCGAGACACATGGCCTTCTTGGATATAGGAGCAACCACCACCGCCTAGGCAAAGCCTTTTAAGGAAAGCTAATATTTATTTCCTTAAATAACTCTAGGTTAACCAAAAAGAACAATCGAATCACAAATTCGAAAAAGAAGAAAACATAAACTCGAAAAATAAATTTGATAAACTAGATCTAATTACCTCTTGTATTTAGAATTCATACAAAGAAAAATAACTAGTATGATGCGGAAGAAAAATACTAGTTATACCTTCTCTTTGTAAGCTAATGACCTCAAGATCTTCTGCCGTATTCCTCGCCTCGCCTTGGACGTCGTGTGGGAGACGATCCTCCAAGATGAACACCACCCAAAAGCTTCCTCCTCTTCTTCTAAAATCCGGCCACCACCACCACCAAGGAGAAGAGAGCAAAGGGAAAGGGAGAAAAGAGAGGGTCGACCACCAAGAGATCTCCAAGCAAGAGAATAAGAGTTGTATCTCATGAAGCTCCCCTCACCCCTTCTTTTATATTACTTACCCAAGGCAAATAAGGAAAAATATTTTACAAAAAAATAAAATCATCCAAAAGTTTTTCCTTTTTCCTTTTAATTTTTCCTTTTCTTTCCTCTTGATTAAACAATCACCAATTTTGATTGATGATGATTTTAATTTATTTTATTATGGCCAGCCCCTTGCTTGGGCACCAAGCAAGGTGGCCGGCCACCTCATCAAGGGAATAAAGGAAATATAATTTTTTTAAAAAAAATTTACAAGAAGAAATCCTCTTATAAAATTTACAAGCTCTCTTTCCTAAAGTAGGAGTTAAAAAAGGAAAGTTTTAAAAATTAAAACCATATTTTCAAATTTAAAACTTCTCTAACAAAATTTCCTTTTTTAACATGATGATAGAAAATTTTAATTTTAAAACTTATCTCCCTTTTTTTTCTTAAACCATGAGGATGGATAAAAAAGGAATGTTTTAAAACTTTTAAAACTCTCTATTAAAACATATGGCCTAATTCAAATAAGGAAAGTTTTAAAATTAAAATCTCTCTTTTAAAACTTATAGTTTTCAACAAAGAGAAGATTTTAAAAATTCAAAACACCCCTCCTATTTGAAATAATTGTGGTCGGCCCCTACATGCTTGGTCACCAAGCAATAGGGTCGGCCCTTTTAAAAGGAGATGTGGTCGGCCATTGCTTGGTCACCAAGCAATGGACCGACCCCCTTCTTGGACACCAAGACGGGTCTTTCTTTGGATGGAGTTGAGGTTTAATGAGGCTACGATAGGGACCTAGAGGAGAAATTGGTTTTGGCCTTCCGATGAGCTTGAGTATCCAATGTTCGCCCCGAACACACAACTCAAGTTCATCGATAATAACTCATTCCACTAGAGAGTTATTACCGCACCAATCCCAAATTACATTATGGGCTCCTTCTTATCATGAGTGTGTTACTCTCCCTGTGTTTAAGAATACGAATGCCCACTAATTAAGTAAGTTACTGATAAATCACTTAATTAATATCTAGCTCCAAGAGTAGTACCACTCAACTCCATTGTCATGTCGGACTAGGTTCACCTGCTGGGTTTAACATGGCAATCCTTATGAGCTCCTCTTGGGGGCATTCTCAACCTAGATAACTAGGACACAGATTCCTTCTATAATCAACAACACACACTATAAGTAATATCATTTCCCAACTTATCGGGCATATTGATTTATCGAGCTAAACCTCAACCTTTGATAAGTCAAAGAAATAAATATTAAATATATATGCTTATTATTATATTAGGATTAAGAGCACACACTTCCAAAATAACTAAAGTCTAGTTCTTTTACTAAGTCAGTACAAAAAGAATTTACCTAAATGGTCCTACTCAATACACTTAAAGTGTATCAGTGTAATTTATTAATCAAGATAAACTAATACTTAATTACACTACGACTATTCTGATGTTTTGTTCCTTTCCATTTTAGTCGTGAGAAACTTGTTTATAATTTATAGAGAACCAACAACATGATCTTCTGAGTGTGACACCACACTCCATGTTGTCTACTATATAAATTAATTGAACAATTACATTTAACAAATAAATACAGATATTGACCAATGTGATTCTTTTATTTTAAATAAATGTTTACAAAAGTTAGGCTTTTAGTATACACTCTAACATGTAAAGGGCATATTATTATATCATATATCATTATTAATAAAAGGCAAAGTTGGTTATTACATTTATTTCAGTTCGGTGACAATTGAATAAGTATAATAATGTCCTTGAGTAGTAGGTTCTTATCTATAATATATCAATTGGTTGAATTGATAGTGAGATATTGTAGAGAACACTACTCTTAACTATTCCTAGTCAAGCATTAATATATAAAGAACAATGGATGATTTGATCTCACAAGTCATGGATATGAGATATCAGGTTGACACATGAGTATATATTAGAGAATATATACTGAATGACCCACCATGAGAATATTTCATGGATCGTTATATGAGTGTCATAAACATTCTCATGTGACTATTTGTATGAATAGTCCTTTGACATTAAGTCACTACGGTTCCCTACATAAGGAGTTATGTACTTTGATATTGGGAAACGTCACCTGTAACAAGGTGGATAATAAAGTCAATCACTGGGTATGCAATAAATTATGCGAAGGGATGTGAGTGATGTAGATGAGATCTATCCCTTCCATATGACGGAAGCGATATCTGTGGGCCCCTTGATTAGTAGGACACAAGAAAGCATGGTCATGCGCAAATGAGTCAATATGAGATATTGAGCTTATTTTATTGAGTGTGTCTACTTAGAGATCAAGAAACATAAAGGTTGATAAGAGGATGACACGGTCTATGCCTCATTGATTAACCTAGATATTAAGAATAGAGGGACCAAGTCATACAAGATAATAGCGACACACAGGTTAGGTCAGATCTTGACCTTCTCGTCACTTAGGTAGCAATGATGCCTTGCTAGATGTCACTCATTGCTTATGTATCTAAATAGTTTTAGATATATTGCCAACGTTACGAGAGCCTATTGGGTCACACACAAAGAACACGTTGACTTGGAGATGGATTATGGGGTTAAGTTTAATCTGAATTATACACATTGAGTTAGACTCGAATGAATTCGGATTAGACTTATTGAGTATTGGGTTAGACTCATTGGTTTATTGGGTTAATGGCTTATTGGGTTAATGGTTAATCCAATATTCTAAATCCAACCCATTAAGATTAATGAATATTAATAGAGATTAATATATCATTAATCAAAAGGAAGATCAAGAGACAAAAGTATTTCGTATTCATTGGATGAATACAAAAGTCATTTGTAAAAGTAACCTTTAGGTGAAGTAACCTTTTTGGTAAAGTAACCTTTTTGGTGAAGTAACATATTTGGTAAAGTAACCCTTTTGTGAAGTCAGCTTATATAGATGAAGTGACCTTTTGGGTGAGTGTGCTCTTCTTGGTTTTGCTCTTCTTCCTTTTCTTCTCTTGGTCAAAAACAACCCTGTAGAGTTGCTAGCACAACGAAGGTTGTTTCTTCTCCAAGTTGTGAGTTTATGAGGTGAACGGAGAATGTGTTAGTATGGATACCGTAGAGGTGTGGACGTACTGATCGCGCTGAGATCCGCATTTAAAGAAACGTTGCTGTCGGGATTGCGAAGGGCACGCAGCAAAGGTATAACTTTCTCATGTAGAAGAATTAGTACTTAGTATATGATTTCCTTTCGCATGGATCTTCTGGAAAGGAACTAGATGTTTTCTGTTGCGCTTTCGCGTGCTTAGTGCCCTAGTTCCTAACAGTGGTATCAGAGCCACTTGCGAAGACATATACTAAGTTGTAGTAGAATTTCATATGTGATATAGAAATTGCATGACATGTTTATTATGATTTGCATGATTATGAGCAAGTTTTGGCCAAGAGGTTTTTAGCAAAACCATCATGGCGTTGTGGCTCATAATTAGTTGTTTAAATCATAGTAAATTTTGTCATAATAGATTGAGAATGTTATATGACATGGTGCATGGTTATGGCCCTTAAACCCCGATGTGATTGGATGTGTGTGTTGTAATTCATAATACGGCCTGCGTATCATGCCTCTCCTCTTTTATTCTAGTTGTAAATATAGACTACACTAAAATGTAACTCGAGTTTTCTTTAGATTTTGTAATGTACAAATTAGAGAAGAATAAGTCTACTTGACGACTGTGAAAAGGGAGAAGGTTAACAACACATGACGACCAAGGAAGCACTTGGAGAAGATGCTTTTGAAGCACTTAGAGAAGATGCTTTTGCCTAGGTTGACTTTTCGATCTTCTCATTGGCTTGAGAGGATCATAGATAATGGGGCCATAACCATGTCATATTTCTTTTATGCATATATGTGATGTGTGTCATGATATGCTATGTGATGCATGTGTAGTTTAATCACGATTAGGTCTTTTTAAATATGCCTACCAAAGTTTAGTACTCACTACTAGCTTGATCAATTGTGGTCAGGTTTTGCCAAAGAAAAGTGACTCGATTTATCTTGCTAGAGTGCGACAGAACAATTGTGATGTCCGACTACTAAACTTTGGGTGTGACTTAACTAAGTTGAGAACTTACAGGCATATCCCATACAATGTAATTCAATTATACTAATCTTGGGCGATTAGCCAAAGCTAACTCAAGATGTGTTATAATGTGGATTTCATAAGATGGGCAAATGAACAAATAGTCTTGTTCACCTAATGATACAAGAGTTACACAGGATATAATTGGTAAACGTTGTCTACCTAAGTTATACAAATCTTGGGCGATTAGCCACAGCTAGCTCAAGAAAAGGTGTAATATGGATCTTGTCAAATTGGTACACGTTGCCTACCTAAGTTATACTAAGTCTTGGGTGATTAGCCAAAGCTAACTCAAGATGAGGTATAATATGGATCTTGTCTCACATGAATGTTATCGCAATTGGATTGGAAGCTGGTAGTGTGGGTAAAACCACATCTATGACTTGCTTCTACCAAAGCTTTACAATTTAGTGGGAGAATCATTTAATTAAAGTCCTAGTTAAATGATCAAAATATGATACTTATTTCTACATTTTATTGTTGTAGATCACCATGTCATCAAATACGTCAAATACTCTCTCTCTCTGCGATCTGTCCTTGATAAGGACAAGCTCAATGGAGCTAACTTCCTGGACTGGTATAGAAACCTTAGAATAGTTCTCAAACAAGAAAGAAAACTGTACGTCCTAAAGCAGCCCATTCCTAAAGCACCTCCAACGACTGCTACTAGAGCTGATAAGGATGCTTATAAGAAGCATCATGATGATGCATTAGATGTATCATGCCTTATGCTCACCACCATGAACTCTGAGCTTCAGAAGCAACATGAGAACATGGATGCTTATGATATGGTTGAGCATTTTAGACAACTATATCAAGGACAAGCAAGGCATGAGAGACTTGAGATCTCCAAGGCTCTATTTCAATGTAGAATGCAAGAAGGAAGTCCCGTAGGGCCTTATGTGCTAAAAATGATCGGGTATGTGGAGAGCCTACAACGATTGGGATTTCCACTAGGCCAAGAATTGGTCACTGACCTTATTTTACAATTATTGCCTAAAAGCTATAATCAATTTGTCATGAATTATAACATGAATGAAATTGACAAGTCATTGCCTGAGATGTTGAACATGTTAAGAACTGCTGAACTCAACTTTAAGAAGGTATAACCTAGTACCATTTTGATGGTGCCAAAGGGAAAAGACAAGTGGAAGCCTAAAGGTAAGGTAAGACCCAAGTCAAAGGCAAAGGCAAGACTCATGCACTGAAACCTAAAGGCGAGGTAGTGTCACGCTCCGCACGTGTACGGAAATGTCGCAAGTAATATAAAAGATTATCGTATCCACAGGGACTGGAATAAGCACTAGAAATGTCTCAATGCGAATTAGCTAAACAACTATCCAATCGTTTCAAATGCAAAGTAAAGGTAAACAAATCTAATATTATAGATCAACAAACAAGAGTTTAGTGTTTTGGGTTATGATAAAGGGAGATTCTAGGAGTTTCGGTTTCTTTGTAAAATTTCTTGAATGTAAATGGTTCACCAATTCTTATCCCTCAATTGCCAAACACTTGTAGAAAGTTGCCGGTTCTCTCTTGCAATAGATAACCGACTAAGGACTGAGAAATGTATCTAAATATGATCAATTAGACGTGAACCTACGTTGTCCTTACACAGAAGCGCACCTATTACTATGCCTTCCTCGGATATCAACATAGAAGCCCACAACTTATTAATCTATCAAGATACAAGAAACTAATCACAAAATCCATCCTACTCTCTTGAATATTCCTATTTCCTCTTCAAGATTATCTCTCAAACGTCCTTACACGGGCTTGCACCTGTCACGTGGATCCCTCGGATGATCGAGTGAGAGTTTATCTTTACAAAGTCCACAAGAAATCCAAACAATCAATCAAGAATGAGAATTAAGCACAAACCTCCATTAATCATTCAAGATCTAATTGATACAAGCAAGACAATGTCATTGAAACAAGAAAATGGCAAATCCATAAGAGATTACATCAATCCATCATACAAATACTCCCTTAATCATAGAATACAAGATCTACTCCATGAATCGAGGAAGAATATCCGAAGAAATGAAGATTACAAGCATTTCTTAAATCCCCAATCCAAGAAACCAAGAAAAGGATGAAAGAGAAAACTTATCTACGAAGAAGCCTCGTCTTCGGATCCAATCCTCGCTCTGGAGTCAAAATCGTCAAGAACTCCCTTAGAATCACCCAGAAATCCTCCCAAGAATGAGAGGAAACCACCAAATCTTGCCTTCTCCCAAAGGGGGAGAGATCCCCTTTCAATTCATGAAGGAGGGTTTAAATAGAGGAGGGAATCGGGCGCCACACGGCCCCGTGACACGGTCGTGTGAGATTCACACGACCATGTCCAGTTCCTTCTCTGCCAAAGCTACGAGACCCTTCTGCTCTCTGGAAATGCTACACGGCCGTGTGGTGCACACGGCCACAGCCTGCTTGGTTTCTGGAAACCTCACACGGCCGTGTAGATCCACACGGCCATGTAAGGCTTCTGCTCTGGTTGGCTTCAAATCTTGACACGGCCGTGTGAGGTTCACACGGCCATGTCATCTTCCTCTTCTATTGGTGCTAAACTCCACACGGCCCGAGCTCCATACCAGTGCAGGGCCGTGTGAGGTACACGGCCTGGTGCTTTCTCCCTTTGTTTCCTCCAAGGCTTGCCCAAAGATGTAGATTCTTCACCAAATCGACTCCTGTGTACAGAAAATGCACAAAAAGCAAATCTCCGAACCAAAAGAGTAAATATGCTAAAAGGAAAGCTGGAAGTATAAAAATGCATAGATCAAGCATGTTCAAAGTATGTAAATGTGCGTAAAAACATGCATAAAAGAGTATATAATCTACGCACATCAGGTAGCTAAGGAACCTGCTTCCACTGTGGTGAAAAAGGACACTGGAAGCAGAACTACAAGTTGTACCAAGAGGAAGTGAAATGGAAGAAAAGTGAAACTTCTGCCTTAGGTATAAATGTTATAAAAGTCAATCTATCTATTTCTTCTTCATGGGTATTAGATACCGGGTGTGCATCTCACATTTGTACTAATATGCAGGGGCTGAGAAATAGTAGATCTTTGACAAAGGCTGAAGTGGACCTACGAGTAGGCAATGATGCAAGAGTTGCTGCTATAGCTGTAGGAACATATTCCTTATCTTTGCCTACTTGGCTTATTTTAGAACTTGAAGAGTGTTGTTATATGCCTACTGTTGGAGGATCGGTGGCCGACTAGAAGGGGGGTTGAATAGACGGCGCCCCCAAATCCTCGCTTCTACGATGTTAGCACAGCGGAATACAAACGAACACAAATAGAAAGCTAAACACCAAATACAAGAATGGAAATGCAAACCGCTAACACGTTCATTTACGTGGTTCAGAGATAACTTGCTCCTACTCCACGGTGTGTCCATAAGGTGGACGATCCCTCAATCCATCGGTGGATTAGTCCCCGGCAAACTCCGGCTAGCTCAACCTCCTTGTGGGTGGAGAAACCTCACCACAACACTCACCAAAAACGCTTAGACACAAGGGAACCTTTGAGCACTTAGTGACTACTAATTAGGCTTTAACCAAGTCTAATTTCGTCACCTTGGTCGGCCATCCCAAGCTCCTTCTTATAGAGCTTGGAGGAAATTAGAAAGTTGATTTGCCCATTACCAGTCGACTGGTCCTTGCACCAGTCGACTGGTGCCAGCCCAACGGCTCTCTCAATGGCTCTCTACAAGTCGACTGGTCCCAGGACCAATCGACTGATCCCAGCCATTTCAGGCACAGAGAGCTTCTATGCTCACCACCAGTCGACTGATCCCAGTACCAGTCGACTGGTACAACCCTATACCTAGGGTTCCCATCCCGAGTACATTTCTCTCAGCACTCGGACCCTCACGACTCACTTGACTCTTCTTTGCAGCTTTGACCTCTTGCCTTCAAGCCTACTTCCTTTGGTTCTCGTCCCTCGGATGCATCCAAGCCCGCGGCTCATCCCCAATGCCATCCTTCGCGTATGCCTCGAAGTCACTTCCATCGGCCCTTATCCTTGCTGCCTTGTCCACAGTCCCTCGGATGCTCCATCCTTCACCGGACCCGAAGTCGTCAACCTGAGTCACATGTGTCACCTGCAGTCCTGCACAACTCAAGTACACGTATCAAATAACGAGGGTAAACCTAACTTAAACCCTTTGCCCAAACACCAAAACACATGGTCTCGCAGACCATTAGGATTGCTCCAACAATCTCCCCCTTTTTGGTATTTGGCAAAACATTTAAGTTAGGGAAAACATATAGCAAATAAACAGGCTAATAACAAATGGACTTACATCGCCAAGGCTACACACTTGGACTTACACCGCCGAATGAACTTACATTTCCAAGGCTACACACTTGGACTTACACCGCCAAATGGACTTACGTTGCCAAGGCTACACACTTGGACTTACATCGCCGAATGGAAATGCAACATGCATTGGAACCTATCCCAAGGCTCCCCCTACACCTAAACTCCCCAATGAGCTAGGATTTTCCCACAGGGATTTTTATGAACCTATCACAAGGTTGTTAGGGTGTATACTAAAAGTCTAGCTTTTGGTATAAACATTTATCTAGAAATAAGAATCACATTGGTCAAATGTCTACATTTATGATAAATGTAGTTGTTCAATTAATTTATATTGTAGATAACATGGTGTGTGGTGTCACACACAGAGGATCATATTATCAGTACCTTATAAATTATAAATAGTAGCTCACGACCAAAATGGAAAGGAACAAATCATTGGAAGGTCGTAGTGTAATTAGGTATTAGTTTACCTTAACTATATAATTACACTAGTACACTTAGAGTGTATTGAGTAGGACCATTAGATGTCGTTTCTTTTTATACTGACTTTATAAAGGAACAAAGACCTCAGTTATTATGGAAGTGTGTGCTCTTAATCCTAATATAATAACAAGCACATATATTTGATATTTATTTCTTTAATTTATCAATGGGTGAGATTTAGTTCGATAAATCAATAAGCCCGATAAGTTGGGAAATGATATCACTTATAGTGTGTGTTGTTGATTATAGAAGGAAACTATGTCCTAGTAATCTAGGTTGAGAATGTTCCCAAGAGGAGCTCATAAGGATTGTCATGTTAAACCCTGCAGGTGGACTTAGTCCGACATGATGATAAGGTTGAGTGGTACTACTCTTGGACTAAGATATTAATTAAGTGAGTTGTCAGTAACTCATTTAATTAGTGGGCATTCATTATCTTAAACACAGAGAGACTAACACACTCATAATAAGAAGGAGCCCAAAAATATAATTTGGGATTGGTGCGGTAGTTCAATAATAGTTCTCTAGTGGAATGAATTATTATTGATAAAATTAAGTTGTGTGTTCGGGGAGAACACGGGATGCTTAATTTTATCGGGAGACCAAAACCAATTCCTCCTCTCGGTCCCTATTGTAGCCTCTTAATTATAGAGTACTATACCCACGTATACCCACCTTCGTACCCATCTAAAAGGGGTCGGCCAAGCTTTGCTTGGAGCCCAAGCAAGGGCTGGCCAAACCATGTTTAGATGGGATTGATTGTGGCCGGCCCAAGCATGGTTTCAACCTATGTGTGGTCGACCATTAAAAATAGAAAAGGAATTTTAATTTTAAATATTTTTTTAATGTGGAATACATTATTTAAAAGAGAGTTTAAAAATTAAAATATTTCCTTTTATAAGATTCTACAAAAGATTAAGAGAAGAGTAAAATCTCTTTCCTTATTTGTAGATTAAAAGGTTGATTTTAATTTTGGTAAAAACTTTCCTTATTTATAAATCATCCACATGTTGAAAAGATAAATTTTAAAATTATAGAAATTTCCTTTTATAGCATCAACCATGAAGGGATTATTAAAGAGAAATTTTATTTTAAAATTTTTCTGGAAGCAAATTAGGAAGCTTTAATTTTTCTAGCGAAAAATTTCCTAGTTTGCTTGTTTGATGTGGTCGGCCATATGCATTAAGAAAAGATTTTTAATTTTAATTAATTAAAATTTTCCTTTTCAATGGCAAAAGAATTAAGGAAGGTTTTTTTAAATTTTCCTTATTTGCCAAGGCTAAGAATTATAAAAGAGGGGATTTGGGTGCCTTCATGAGACACAACCTCGATTCTATTTCTCCCTCTTTTCTTCCTTGGTGTGGCCGGTCTCTTTAAGTTCTCTCCTTTCCTTGGTGTGGCCGAACCTCTCTTCTTTCTTGGAGATTAAGTGGTGGCCAGATCCTAGCTTAGAGAAGAAGGAGAGAAAGCTTGCATCCCTTGAAGCTTGGTTGGTGGAAAAAGTTCTTCTTCCTTAGGAGTTTTGTGCTTGGCCGAAACTTGAAGGAAGAAGAAGAAAGTGCTAGGTGGTTCTCGTCTCAGAAGATCGTTGCCCACACAACGTCCGAGATTAGAAGAGGAATACGGTAGAAGATCAAGAGGTTATTATTATTCACAAAGAAATGTATAACTAATAATTGTTTTCCGCATCATGTTAGTTTTGTTTCTTTGTAAAAATATCAAATACAAGAGGCATGCGATTCTAGTTTTTCGAATTAGTTTTCGAAGTTGTGTTCTTTTGTTTTTTCTTTTCCTTGTGATTTGATTGTTCTTAGTAGTTAACCTAGGGTTACTATGGGAAGGTTAAATATTTAATTTCCTTAAAAGGCTTTGTCTAGTCGGTGGTGGTTGCTCTCATATCCAAGAAGGTCAAGTGCCTCGCCATGCAGTACTGGAAGCTGATTTTGGAAATAGATATTTAATTGTCTTTGTGACCTAGGTGATTTGGATCGAACGTGTTAAGTTCCACAGGAGATCCAAGTCTAAACCTAAAAGAACAAATAAATTAAATTTAGGATCAAACGTTTTAAGTTCCACAGGCGATCTAAGTTTAATTTAAAAGAACACATGGTAGCTAGGAAAAGGTTCAGACCTTTGTACAAAATTTTTGTACAATGGAACCATTAAGTTTTCCGAGTAGCAACCAACAATTGGTATCAGAGCTAGGGTTTTGCCTCTGTGTATTTGGTATTAGTTTAATTATGCACATGTCATACATAATTTAGACAGGATAATAGTAGGATGTGCTAACTTTGTGGATGCAGGATCCAACTATTATGTCTTATAGGTATTGAGTGTGTGATTGGACCCTTGGACATGTCAAGGGTATTTTATTGTGTGTGCATGATTGTATTATAAAATACAGCAGGAGATGTATTTAGTTTTATTAGGATTTTATTTTTGATCTAGATACATGTACATTCCTTCGAGGAATATAGGATCGAAAAATATAAAATTCTATTTATGTCGCGAATCGAATCATGCAAAGTGTGGAACCTTTTGAGGACCAGAGGCGCAGCGGAACAAGGAGAAGATGGATGCGACAACTAGACCCGGTGGCGGTGGCCAAAAATGGCAGCAGCTAGGTATGGCAACACACGGAGGACAACAATAAATAAAAGCCATAATAGTTAAAAATTAGTTTTTCTATTTATTGCTTTTATGTTGTGCTGTGTGTGCTTGTTAGTATGCATGCTAAGTAGGCTAGCATAGTCAAAATTCCTCACTTTAAATAACTAAGTGGGAGAGGGATTTATTTTAATAAATTTCATGGTCTCCATTACTGATTTGTAAGTAATGCAAGCAAACTTGTGCGTTGGCTCTAAGTGCCTTCCTCCATATCGGATGAGTTTATTTACGGATCACTAGATCAAACTTCCATTTAGGACGACTATAGGAAATTAATTAAGAGCGTATGATCTTCCCCATCGGAAGGGGCATAATCTTATTAATGGACTTAGTGTCAAGTAATGGTATACACTTAGGCACGTCTAATAGTATCCTCCCCATCGGAGTCACTGCTATTATTTGTGTGACCGAAGAAAACCAACTATTAATTTGTCATAAAGATAAGTTGACAAGATAATAAAATTAAAACCCCCTCTTACAAATGTTGAGATTTTGTATACTCCCACACTATCGTGGCATAAAAAAATTCATGGTGTATGAGGTAATTTTATTTGTCATAAAGAATTATTGACAAGATAATTAATGGGTAAAACCCTCCTCTTACAAATGTTCAATTTTGTATACGTCCACACTATCGTGGCATGCAAAATTCACGGTGTTTGAGGTGTTGGTGAATTTAAATAATATTGTTTGAGGAATCAATGTTATTTTAAATTCAAAAGTTTTGACCAAATATTTGATCAAAGATAGATCAACTATTAATTTTACTCGTCATAAAGTAAAGTTGATGAGATAATAAAATTAATGGATAAAATCTCCTCTTTGATTTTGTATACGTCCACACTATCGTGACATACAAAATTCATGGGGATTTTAAGGTGTTGGTCTTGACCAAATATTTTTGTGATTCTTAGGATTTAAAATGTTAGTCAATCCCCTAGTTGTTATACTATAGAAAAGACTTAGTAGTCCCAATTATAATGATTGAAAATAGGACTTGGACATTAAGGTAGACTGTCTTCTTAGAACTGAGAGCAATATGGGTGTATTTAATTCATTTGTTGTTGAAACATATTTAGTGGTGTTATTTACCAGTACCTGGAGTGTAGATACAGATACCACTAATCATGTCTGCAATTCATTGCAGGGTTCCAGTAAACCTGACATCTATATGAAAAGGAAAACACTGTCTGCATGGGCACTACTGCAAAAGTAGCAGCTGTTGCAGTGGGAGAGGTTTATTCTCTAATAGGAATAAAATATGGATTATTAGAAATTGTCTTTACATACTAAGTTTAGAAAGAACCTGATTTCAGTTTCTAAACTATTATAGAATAGATATTATGTCTATTTTGATAACAAAGTTGTTATCAAGAAAAATAGAGAAGTTATCTATTCTGGTATGTTGGTTGACAATTTATAATCCAATAACTCCCACGATGCAATAAATGGAAATTATAACACATCTTCTAACTTTAATAAGAGAAAGCAACCTTCGGAAATGAACCAATCATATTTTTGGCATCTAAGGCTAGGTTATATTATCTTGAGTAGGATTCAAAGGATAATAACCAATGAACTCTTGGGTTCATTGGTAGTGGAAATCTTTCCAACCTGTGAGTCTTATTTGGAAGGAAAAATAACCAAGAAGCTTTTAAGTTTAGGGGGTATGGAGCCAAAGATATGTTAGAATTGGTTCATTTTGATTCTGTGTAGACCTTTGACTATCCAGGAAAGAGGTTGTTTCGAATATTTCGTCTATTTTATAGACGACTATTCGAGATAAGGATACATTTACTTGACGCACCGCAAGTCTAAGTGCTTTGATTAGTTCAAAGAGTACTAGGCTGATGTGGAGTAATGTCAAGGTAAAAGTATCAAGACACTACGGTTAGATCATAGTGGCGAGAACCTCTTAGGAGAGTTTAGGAGACACTTATCAGAAGACGGGGTTTAATCTCAACTAACTGCACCTGGTACACCCCAACAGAATGGTGTAGTAGAAAGAAGGTATAAGACTCTTATGAAATAATTAGATCGATGATGAGTTATTCAGAAAATTATCAAATTTGTTTTAAGGATATACACTGGAAATGAAAGTGAACATAGTACCTTCCAAAGTCAGAACTCTCTATAATTGCTGAATAGGCGTAAGCCTATTTTGAAGCATATTCGGATTCGGGTAGTCCAGCACATATGCTGAAGAGAGACAATGATAAGTTGGATAAGAATTCACTTGTTTGTGGGTTATCCTAGAGAAACGAAAGTAGGTTTATAGTCTTAAAAATCAGAAGGTCATTGTTGGCATCAATGACCGATTTTTAGAAAAGGACTATGTAATAAACCACAAGCCCATAAATAAATTTGTTCTTAAAGAAATTATAAAGGACATGTCTAATCTAGTACCAACTGTACAAGATGAAATATCACAAGAAACTGCAACACATATCATAAATGATACCCAATTATAGACAGTGGCTCATCGTAGTGGGAGGATTGTCAAGCAAACCTAAAAGATTCATGTTTTGGGAGAGTTTTTGGACTTGATCCTAAATGAACATGAGCCTGATCCCGGACATATGATGAAGCACTCCAATATAAAGATGTAGCATCTTGGCAAAGATCAATGAATACATAATTAGAATATATGTATTCTAATAAAATCTGGAAGCTTGTAGAACCACCAGATGGTGTAAAAGCCATTGGGTGAAAATAGGTCTACAATAGGAAAAGATGGATAGACAGGAAGGTGGAAACTTTCAAAGCAAGGCTTGATGAAAAAGGAAACTTTTTCACTGGTAGCCATGCTTAAGTCTATCCGGATTCTTTTATCTATTTGGCAAATGGATGTCAAGACAGCATTCCTTAATGGAAGTTTTGAAGAAAGCATCCATATAAAGCAACCAGAAGGGTTCATTGCAAAGGGCAAAGAGCATCTTGTGTGCAAGCTCAATCAGTCTATGGACTGAGGCAAAGCTTCAAGGTCTTGGAGCATCCAGTTTATCAAAGTAATCCAAACCTATGGAGTTATTTAATAACCGGATAAGTCTTGTGTATACAAAAAAGTGTGATGAAAACGTTGTGGTATTTCTTGTACTATACGTAGATAACATTTTTGGTAGTTGGAAATAATATCAAAGTGTTGTCAGAAGTAAGGGTATGGTTGTCCAAACAATACGATATGAAGGACTTGGGAGAAAGTTTATATTCTTGGGATCAAAGTAATAAGGGATCGCAATAAAAGAATATTTTACTTATCCCAAGCTTCATATATCGGAAAAATCCTTGCTCGTTTTAAGCATGCAAAACTCCAAGAAAGGTTTCTTACCTTTTTAGCATAGAGTAACTTTATCTAAAGAGATGTCTCCATAGACATCAAAGGAGATAGAGGAAATGAAGGCAGTTCTTTATGCTTCGGCTGTCGGAAGCCTAATGTATGCTATGCACGAGATCAGAAATCTATTTTGCCAAGGGCATAGTTAGCAGATATCAAAGTAACTCTGGACAAGGACATTGGATTGCAATAAAGCATATATTGAAGTACCTTAGAGGCACTAGAGATTATATGCTAGCTTACAAGGCAGTTAATTTGGTCCCTGTGGGTTGCACGGATTTTGACTTCCAATCGGATAGGGACAATAGTAAGTCAATCTCGGGGTTTTGTGTTTACTTTAAGAGGTAAAGTCATAACTATGGAAGAGTGATAAGCATAGGTGTTTTTCTGGACTCCACCATAGAAGCTGAGTATATGGCAAGCCTCTGAGGTAACCATAAAAGCTGAATGACTCAATAACCTCAAGATAGACTTAGATATGATTTCTGGTTTGTCCAAAGATTATTATAATTTATTGTAATAATAGTGGTGCAGTAGCAAACTCGAAGAAACCATGAGTCTATAAGGCAAGTAAACACAATAGAGCGCAAGTACCACCCAATACGAGAAATTGTATAAACGAGGAGAAGTTGTTGCCGCCTAGATTACATCAGATGATGACTTATAGATCTTTTCACTAAGGCCCTTAAGGCAAGAGCTTTTGATGGGCATGTTGAAGGGTTGGGAATCAGATGTATGGCAGCAGATATAGCAGCTTAGTCTTTTAGTATAAGTGGGAGATTGTTAGGATGTATACTAAAAGTCTAGCTTTTGGTATAAACATTTATCTAGAAATAAGAATCATATTGGTCAAATGTCTACATTTATGATAAATGTAGTTGTTCAATTAATTTATATTGTAGATAACATGGTGTGTGGTGTCACACACAGAGGATCATATTATCAGTACCTTATAAATTATAAACAGTAGCTCACGACCAAGATGGAAAGGAACAAACCATTGGAAGGTCGTAGTGTAATTAGGTATTAGTTTATCTTAACTATATAATTACACTAGTACACTTAGAGTGTATTGAGTAGGACCATTAGATGTCGTTTCTTTTTATACTGACTTTATAAAGGAACAAAGACCTCAGTTATTATGGAAGTGTGTGCTCTTAATCCTAATATAATAACAAGCACATATATTTGATATTTATTTCTTTAATTTATTAATGGGTGAGATTTAGTTCGATAAATCAATAAGCCCGATAAGTTGGGAAATGATATCACTTATAGTGTGTGTTGTTGATTATAGAAGGAAACTATGTCCTAGTAATCTAGGTTGAGAATGTTCCCAAGAGGAGCTCATAAGGATTGTCATGTTAAACCCTGCAGGTGGACTTAGTCCGACATGATGATAAGGTTGAGTAGTACTACTCTTGGACTAAGATATTAATTAAGTGAGTTGTCAGTAACTCATTTAATTAGTGGACATTCATTATCTTAAACACAGAGAGACTAACACACTCATAATAAGAAGGAGCCCAAAAATGTAATTTGGGATTGGTGCGGTAGTTCAATAATAGTTCTCTAGTGGAATGAATTATTATTGATAAAATTAAGTTGTGTGTTCAGGGCGAACACGGGATGCTTAATTTTATCGGGAGACCAAAACTAATTCCTCCTCTCGGTCCCTATTGTAGCCTCTTAATTATAGAGTACTATATCCACGTATACCCACCTTCGTACCCATCTAAAAGGGGTCGGCCAAGCTTTGCTTGGAGCCTAAGTAAGGGTCGGCCAAACCATGTTTAGATGGGATTGATTGTGGCCGGTCCAAGCATGAGTTCAACCTATGTGTGGTCGGCCATTAAAAATAGAAAAGGAATTTTAATTTTAAATTTTTTCTTTTGTGGAATACATGATTTAAAAGAGAGTTTAAAAATTAAAATATTTCCTTTTATAAGATTCTACAAAAGATTAAGAGAAGAGTTAAATCTCTTTCCTTATTTGTAGATTAAAATGTTGATTTTAATTTTGGTAAAAACTTTCCTTATTTATAAATCATCCACATGTTGAAAAGATAAATTTTAAAATTAAAGAAATTTCCTTTTATAGCATCAACCATGAAAGGATTATTAAAGAGAAATTTTATTTTAAATTTTTTCCGGAAGTAAATTAGGAAGCTTTAATTTTTCTAGCGAAAAATTTCCTAGTTTGCTTGTTTGATGTGGCCGGCCATATGCATTAAGAAAAGGATTTTAATTTTAATTAATTAAAATTTTCCTTTTCAATGGAAAAAGAATTAAGGAAGGTTTTATTAAATTTTCCTTATTTGGCAAGGCTAAGGATTATAAAAGGGGGGTTTGGGTGCCTTCATGAAACACAACCTCTATTCTATTTCTCCCTCTTTTCTTCCTTGGTGTGGTCGGCCTCTTCAAGTTCTCTCCTTTCCTTGGTGTGGCCGAACCTCTCTTCTTTCTTGGAGATCAAGTGGTGGTCGGATCCTAGCTTGGAGAAGAAAGAGAGAAAGCTTGCATCCCTTGAAGCTTGGTTGGTGGAAAAAATTCTTCTTCCTTAGGAGTTTTGTGCTTGGCCGAAACTTGAAGGAAGAAGAAGAAGGTGCTAGGTGGTTCTCGTCTCGGAAGATCATTGCCCACACAACATCCGAGATTAGAAGAGGAATACGGTAGAAGATCAAGAGGTTATTATTATTCACAAAGAAAGGTATAACTAATAATTATTTTCCGCATCATGTTAGTTTTGTTTCTTTGTAAAAATACCAAATACAAGAGGCATGCGATTCTAGTTTTTCGAATTAGTTGTCGAAGTTGTGTTCTTTTGTTTTTTCTTTTCCTTGTGATTTGATTGTTCTTAGTGGTTAACCTAGGGTTACTATGGGAAGGTTAAATATTTAATTTCCTTAAAAGGCTTTGTCTAGTCGGTGGTGGTTGCTCCCATATCCAAGAAGGCCAAGTGCCTCGCCATGCAGTAATGGAAGCTGATTTTGGAAATAGATATTTAATTATCTTCGTGACCTAGGTGATTTGGATCGAACGTGTTAAGTTCCGCAGGAGATCCAAGTCTAAATCTAAAAGAACAAATAAATTAAACTTAGGATTAAACGTTTTAAGTTCCGCAGGCGATCCAAGTTTAATTTAAAAGAACAAATGGTAGCTAGGAAAAGGTTCAAACCTTTGTACAAAATTTTTGTACAGTGGAACCATTAAGTTTTCTGAGTAGCAACCAACAAAGGCTCCCCCTATGCAAAGGCATTTAAGGTTTTCCCAAAGGCATTTAAGGTTTTCCCAAAGGCATTTAAGGTTTTTCCAACTAAACCTTACTTCTCCCTCTTTGCCTAACATCTAAAAAGTTCTCCAACAATATCTCAATTGTTAAAAACTTATCATCCAAACTGACCCAAACTCATGTATTTATCCCCCATAGGTCCCATACATTTAAACAAGTTGACACGATCACGAACAACACTGAAAAATAATATCAAGCTGGTATCAGTCGACTGCCCCTGAGTGCCAGTCGACTGCCCCCTTCGACAGAACATTAAAGAAGTATTCTGTGGTTGAAATCTATTGTTACCAGTCGACTGGTCTCAGCACCAGTCGACTGCCCTTATAAAAATAAGCTTATAGAGATATTCTGTGCTCAAAAATACTATTACCAGTCGACTGGTATCTGTACCAGTCGACTGGTACCTTATTTCTGAAAAAATCAGCCTTTTCAGGTCAACTTTAGAAATACACCAGAAATTTCCTAGACCTCCAAAAATCCCCAAATTTTGTGGAGAGGTCTATTGTACCCTTGTCTACTTGGGAAAAATACATTACAAAATGTATCTATCACCAATCCCAAGATTGACACAAAATCCAAAACTAGCTAAATGGTTCAATTGAACCTTGACCTAAAGTCCTAGTTTTGGCTTCCTCTTGATGTATTTGCCCATACCAACCCATAATGCATCCCTAGCATTGGTTTATATGGTATCTATACATCCAAAATCAATTATCATGCAATATGGCCCCAATGTCATATTTCCTTGCATGAAACATAACCCAATTGTGTCAAAACTCTAAGGTTGAGACTCAAATCCGTCTCCAAACCTTTTGGCACATTCCATAACCCATCTAGAATCCCAAGTAGTACCCACTTGAGATCCATTGGCCATGGGTCCCAACATGACTCTTTGAGCTCCCCCTAGAGCTCTTAGCCTTAGACACCTCTCTAGGTGACTTATCTACAATTGCTAGGTCACATCGGTGCGCCTCCGGTGACACTTGGCCTACAAACCTAACCTTCTTGACCTTAGACACCTTGTCCTTGGTTAATTTCTCCTTGCTATAGTCATATGCACCCTAGCATAAGACTTTCCCTTAGCCCTGGAGACATTAGATCGGTATCTTAAACCCGATCTATCATTGTTGGGTCTTTGACTACCCAACACCATACCTAAACCCTTAGATCCAACATTGAAGCTTTCTAGGGTTTTCTCCAACTTATAAAGTTTTTCCTTCAAAGCTTGATTCTCCCTTTCTAGGTTCCTAAACCTAGAGTTAATTTGTCCACCTTGGACATTCCTAGACCTACCCTTCCTAGGCATATGTCTCCCCTTCTTGGGATTAATGCTTTGGTTCTCTATTACCTTCTTTTCTTTAGGTAATGAGAATTTAACTTTCCTAGGTCTATCATGCATAGGTCTCCTAGGGTTATGATCGATATTTACCCTATTCCTATCATGATATTTAAATCTAAAATTTTACATGGGTAAATAATAAGAATTATTCCTAACATGCATGGAGGAATTTAAATTTGACTTCAAATTTAAACTAGGGTTTACCTTACCCTTTACCTTTGGAGCTCCCCCTTGACTCAAGCCTCCATTCTTCCTCCACTTCTTTTCCCACATCTTCAAATGCGCCAATTTCTTGAGCTCTCCCTTCCTTGGGCATTTGGTGTGGTAGTGACCCATTTCTCCACATGTGAAGCATCTAATGTGCTTCTTCTCTTTCTTCTTCCTACAACTCAAATTAGATTCAAAACAAATTGAATTGAGTTTAGGATATACCTCTTTCTTACCCATAGGACACCTACTCTTGTAGTGTCCTTTTTCATTGCAACCGAAGCAAATTATGTTGTTCTTTAACTTCACTTCGGTGGAGGTGCTTGCTATGTTGACCACTTCCAAGACCTCTTCTTCTTCTTCACTTCCTTGGAATTTTCTCCAATTCTTGAGGATGTAGATGATGCCTCATCTTCCTTATCCTCCTCGGATGTTGAGCATGGCTCAACTTCCGTTTGCTCCTCCTCAACTTGAGCAATTAAACCCATCTCCTTGGGTTCTTCTTCTTCTTGTGTAGGTTTAGGTTCTTCCCGTAGAACCATCCTCACCTTGCTCCACAAATCGTGGGCGTTCTTATATTCTCCTACACAACTCATCACATTAGAAGGCAACATATCTATTAACATTGATATTACCTTATCATTTGCCTTCGATCGTGCGGTTTGCTCTTCCGTCCAATGTCGTGGTCGGAGTCTTTTTCCCTTCTTGCCTCTTGGGACTTCGAACGGGTCCTTGATCACCATCATGGTGTCCCAATCCGTGTTGAAGAAGACGTCCATCTTCATCATCCAAAATGTGATGTCCCCAAAGCTTCCTCCTTCAAACTTTGGAGGTTCAATCAAGGCGGTTATCTTCTTGTAGTTGCTCTTCTCGGCGGTTAGTCCGGTGAAGTGCAAACCTTGCTCTGATACCACTTGTTGGAGGATCGGTGGCCGGCTAGAAGGGGGGTTGAATAGACGACGCCCCCAAATCCTTGCTTCGTATGATGTTAACGCAGCAGAATACAAACGAACACAAATAGAAAGCTAAACACCAAATAAAAGAATGGAAATGCAAACCGCTAACACGTTCATTACGTGGTTCGAAGATAACTTGCTCCTACTCCACGGTGTGTCCGTAAGGTGGACGATCCCTCAATCCATCGGTGGATTAGTCCCACAACACTCACCAAAAACACTTGGACACAAGGGAACCTTTGAGCACTTAGTGACTACTAATTAGGCTTTAACCAAGTCTAATTTCGTCACCTTGGCCGACCATCCCAAGTTCCTTCTTATAGAGCTTGGAGGAAATCAGAAAGTTGATTTGCCCATTACCAATCGACTGGTCCTTGCACCAGTCGACTGGTGCCAGCCCAACGGCTCTCTCAACGGCTCTCTACCAGTCGACTGGTCCCAGGACTAGTCGACTGATCCCAGCCATTTCGGGCATAGAGAGCTTCTGTGCTCACCACCAGTCGACTGATCCCAGTACCAGTCGATTGGTACAACCCTATACCTAGGGTTCCCATCCCGAGTACATTTCTCTCAGCACTCGGACCCTCATGACTCACTTGACTCTTCTTTGCAGCTTTGACCTCTTGCCTTCAAGCCTACTTCCTTTGGCTCTCGTCCCTCGGATGCATCCAAGCCTGCGGCTCGCCCCCAATGCCATCTTTCGTGTATGCCTCGAAGTCGCTTCCATCGGCCCTTGTCCTTGCTGTCTTGTCCACGGTCCCTCGGATGCTCCATCCTTCACCGGACCCGAAGCCGTCAACCTGAGTCACATGTGTCACCTGCAGTCCTGCACAACTCAAGTACACATATCAAATAACGAGGATAAACCTAACTTAAACCCTTTGCCCAAACACCAAAACACATGGTCCCACGGACCATTAGGATTACTCCAACACCTACCTTAATTAAGAGCATCATCTCTATTTCTTGTTTGGACTGGAAAGGATTCTCATTTGTAATAAAGGACAAATCTTGTTCCATTTATTTCAATGAAATGTTCTATTGTAGTGCACATCTCGTGAATGGACTCTATGTTCTAGACTTTGAAAACTCAATCTATAACATAAATACCAAACGGTTCAAGTCTAATAATTTGAACCAAACATATCTATGGCATTGTCGCCTAGGACACATAAATGAGAGTCGCATATCCCAACTCCATAAGGATGAACTTTTGGACTCATTTGATTTTGAATCATATGAGGCATGCGAATCTTGTCTTCGAGGCAAGATGACAAAGACTCCATTTAGTGGACATGGAGAAAGGGCTAATGATCTATTAGGACTCATACATACAGATGTATGTGGGCCTTTCAGAATAGCTACTAGAGGAGGCTATTATTACTTCATTACCTTCACTGATGATTTCAGTAGGTACGACTATGTGTATCTGATGAGACATAAGTCAGAATCCTTTGAAAAGTTCAAAGAATTCAAGAATGAAGTACAAAACCAACTTGGTAAGAGTATTAAAATGCTTCGATCAGATCGAGGTGGGGAATACCTTAGCCAAGAGTTTCATGATCATCTCATTGAGTGTGAGATCATATCTCAGCTCACTCCACCTGGAACACCACAATGGAATGGTGTATCAGAAAGGAGAAATCACACCTTATTAGATATGGTACGATTGATGATGAGTCATACAGATCTTCCTACTTCCTTCTGAGGACATGCTCTAGAGATGACCGCTTTCATACTTAACCGAGTTCCATCTAAAGCTGTCATAAAGACACCATATACAATATAGACTGGGAAGAGTCCCAAGATATCTTTTATGAAGATTTGGGGTTGTGACGCTTACGTTCGATGACAAGTCTCAGATAAACTTAGACCCAAATCAGACAAGTGTTATTTTATAGGTTATCCCAAGGAAACAAAGGGATATTACTTCTATAATCCCACAGAAGACAAAGTGTTCGTTGCCAGAACTGGTGTCTTTCTAGAAAGGGAATTTATTTCTAGAAAGACTAGTGGGAGTGAAGTCGATCTTGAAGAAATTCAAGATACACAAACTAGCACTGATGCCTTGATAGAAATTGAACAGGCACCACAAAAAGTTGTGGAGCAACAACCTGTTCAAGTAGCACACGCTCTACGCAGATCTGATAGGGCCCGTCGTCAACCTGAGAGATATTCATTTCTCTTGTCTGACCACGATGATGTAGAGCTTATTGGTCTTGATGAGCCTACATCTTATCAGGAAGTTGTACAGGGCCCAGATTTTGAGAAATAGCTAGAGGCCATGAGATTCGAAATGGAATCCATGTACACTAACCAAGTATGGACTTTGGTTGATCCACCTGAAGGGATCAAACCCATTGGGTGTAAGTGGATCTTCAAAGTGAAGACTGACATGGATGGACATAAGCATACCTATAAAGGTAGATTAGTAGCTAAAGGTTTCAAGCAAATTCATGGTATAGACTATGATGAAACTTTTTCACCAGTTGCGATGCTTAAGTCCATTCGGATTTTACTTGCTATTGCAGCTTACTATGATTATGAGATCTGATAGATGGATGTCAAAACCGCATTTCTTGACGGAAATCTACTTGAGGATGTGTATATGACACAACCTGAGGATTTTGTAGATCCAAAGCATGCTGGAAAGGTTTGTAAGTTGCAAAGATCCATTTATGGATTAAAGTAAGCTTCTAGAAGCAGGAATCTTCGATTCGATGATGCGATCAAAACGTTTGGTTTCATTAAGAATGAAGATGAACCTTGTGTCTACAAGAAGGTTAGTGGGAGCACAGTCATCTTTCTCATATTATATGTAGATGACATACTACTCATTGGAAATGATATCCCTACTCTTCAGTCAGTGAAGACTTGGCTTGGGAATTATTTTTCAATGAAAGACTTAGGTGAAGCAGCCTATATTTTAGGCCTTAAGATTTATAGAGATAGATCTAAAAGATTGCTTGGCCTAAGTCAGAGTACATACATTGACAAGGTGCTTAAACATTTTGCCATGGAGAATTCTAAGAAGGGATTCTTGCCTATGTCACATGGTGTGAGTCTTTCGAAGACTCAATGTCCCTCTTCTAAGGTAGAAAGGGGTCGCATGGATCATATTCCTTATGCATCTGCTATAGGGTCTATCATGTACGTCATGCTTTGTACTCGCCCAGATGTCTCATATGCTTTAAGCATGATGAGCAGATACCAGTCAGATCCAAGTGAAGGTCACTAGACAGCAGTCAAGAATATTCTTAAGTACTTGAGAAGGACTCAAGATTTTCTTGATCTTTGGAGGTGATGAAGATCTTGTTGTAAAGGGTTACACTGATGCTAGCTTCCAAACAGATAAGGATGATTATAGATCGCAGTCAGGGTATGTGTTTTGCTTAAATGGTGGTGTTGTGAGCTGGAAGAGTTCGAAGCAGGACACAGTCGCTGATTCTACAACAGAAGCCGAGTATATTGCTGCTTCAGCTGCAGCAAAGGAGGTTGTTTGGATCAGGAAGTTCATTGCAGAGCTTGATGTTGTTCCTAGTATAGCGAGTCCAATAGACCTTTATTGTGATAACGATGGGCTATTGTACAGGCTAAGGAACCTCGTTCTCACCAGAGATCCAAACACATACTACGTCAATTCCATCTCATTCAAGAGATTATCAATAGAGGAGATGTGAAGATATGCAGAGTACCAACCGATGCTAACATTGCAGATCCTTTGACCAAGGCTTTGGCACAGAGAAAGCATGATGATCACATTAGGTCCATGGGAATTCGATATCTTAGTGATTGGCACTAGTGCTAGTGGGAGATTGTTAGTATTAGCCCTAGTACCAATTATGAGATGATTGTAAAGGGTACATTATTGTATCATATATCATTATTAATAAAAAGACAAAGTTGGTTATTATATTTATTTCAGTTCAGTGCCAATTGAATAATTATAATAATGTCCTTGAGTAGTAGGTTCTTATCTATAATATATCAATTAGTTGAATTGATAGTGAGATATTGTAGAGAACACTACTCTTAACTATTCCTAGTCAAGCATTAATATACAAAGGACAATATTAATGCGTTGAGACTAGCATGTAGGTCAACGGATGACTTGATCTCACAAGTCATGGATATGAGATATCAAGTTGACACATTGGTATACATTAGAGAATATATATTGAATGACCCGCCATGAGAATGTTTTATGGATCGTTATATGAGTGTCATAAACATTCTCATGTGACTATTGGTATGAATAGTCCTTTGACCTAAAGTCACTACGGTTCCCTACATAAGGAGTTGTGTACTTTGGTATCGGCTGTAACAAGGTGGACAATAAAGTCGATTACTGGGTATGCAATAAATTATGTGGAGGGATGTGAGTGATGTAGATAGGATCTATCTCTTCCATATGATGGAAGCGATATCTGTGAGCCCCTTGATTAGTAGGACACAAGAAAGTATGGTCATGCGCAAATGAGTCAATTTGAGATATTGAGCTTATTTTATTGAGTGTGTCTATTTAGAGATCAAGAAACACAAAGGTTGATAAGAGGATGACACGGTCTATGCCTGTTGACCTTCGTAAGTGTACAAAAATATCACAAGTAATATAAAAGATTATCATATCCACAGGGACTGAAATAAGCATTAAAGATGTCTCAAGGTGAGTTAGCTAGACAACAAATCAATGGATTGACAAAGTCTAAGTGTAACTATGAAAAGTAACAAAGAAATAAAAGAATAGGAAACAAGGAATTGGGCAATGATAAGGGATGTTCTAGGAGTTTTGGTTTCTTTGTAAGGTTCTTCAATGTAAATGATCTACCAAATCTTATTTCTCAATTGTCCACCATTTGTAGAAGGTTGCCAGTTCTCTCTTGTAATATACAACCGACCTAGGACTGAAATCTATATCTAAATGCGATCAATTAGATATGAGCCTATGTTGTCCTTACATGGGCATGTTCCTGTCACGAAGATCCCTCGGAATATCAACATAGAAATCATTACCTCTCAACCCATAAGATATAAAGATTAATGTGTAAATCTATCCTACCCTATTGAATTATCCTATTTCCCCCCTAAAGCTCATCCCTCAAACATCCTTACACGGGCTTGCACCTTTCGCGTACTTCCCTCGGAAAATCGAGTGAGAGATAATCTCTACAAGATCCATAAGACATTCAAACAATCAATCAAGAATGTGAATTAGGTCCAAATCACAACAATACATCCAATACTTAATTGATACAAACATGGCAAAATCATAGAAATAAGGAATTGACAAATCCACAAGAGTTTACATCAAGAAATTCTTACAAATACTCCCTCCATCCTAGAACGAAAAGATCTACTCCATGAATCGTAGAGAAAACCCCGAAGAAATACAAATCTCAAGCATTCTTGATCCCCCAATACAAGAAGAGGAAAGAAGAAAACTTATCTACAAAGAAGACGGTCTTCGGATCCAATCCACGCTTCCGGAGTCGAATCGGTGAAGATTTTCCCTTAGATCGCCCAGAAATCCACCCAAGAATGGAAGGAATCACCCAAATCTTTCTTTCTCCCAAAGGGGAGAAGATCCCCTTTCAAATCAAGGAGGAAGACTTATATAGAGGTGAGGTTTGGGTGCCACATGACCTCGAGGCACGGCCGTGTGAGGTTCACACGACCTGCCTCACTCCCCTCTCTGCACAACTCACACGGCCATGTGTGAGACACGACCGTGGCACACCCTGCATCTGCTACCTTCGCATGACTGTGTAGATCTACACGGCCTGGACAGTCTCTGGCATTAGAGATCTCGCACGGTCGTGTAGTGTACACGACCAGGCCCTTCATGGTCTCTGGAAACCTCACACGACCGTGTAGATCTACACGGCCATGTAAGTCTTCAACACTGGAATGCTAGTATGACCGTGTACTGCACACGACCTGATTGGCTGCTCCTGCTGGCTCCATATCTTGACACGACCGTGTGAGGTTCACACGGCCGTGACAACTTCCTTCTCTGTTTCAGCCACATGGCCAGAAATCTCCACACGGCCAGGGCAACCCCCCATGGTAGGGTCGTGTGAGGTTCAGGAATGATGCCTTCCTCCTTTGATTTGTTTGCAGATTTGGCCTTGAACATGAAATCTTCACCAAATTCGACTCCTATGTACAAAAAATTACACAAAAGTAGATCTCCAAACAAAAAGAGTAAATATGCTAAAAGAAGAGCTGAAAGTACGAAAATACGTAGACAAAGCATGTACAAAATATGTGAATGTGCGTCAAAACATGCTAATAAGTGTATACAATCTACGCACATCAATGCCTCATTGATCAACCTAGATATCAAGGATAGAGGGACCAAGTCATACAAGATAATAGTCACGGACAGGTTAGGTCGGATCTTAACCTTCTCATCACTTGGGTAGCAATGATGCCTTGCTAGATGCCACTGATTGCTTATGTATCTAAATAGTTTAAGATACATTGCCAACGTTACGAGAGCCTATTGGGTCACACACAAAGAACACGTTGACTTGGAGATGGATTATGGGGTTAAATTTAATCCGAATTATACACATTGAGTTAGACTCGAATGAATTCGGATTAGACTTATTGAGTAATGAGTTAGACTCATTGGTTTATTGGGTTAATGGCTTATTGGGTTAATGGTTAATCCAATATTCTAAATCCAACCCATTAAGATTAATGAATATTAATAGAGATTAATATATCATTAATCAAAAGGAAGATCAAGAGACAAAAGTATTTCGTATTCATTGGATTAATACAAAAGCCATTTGTAAAAGTAACCTTTAGGTGAAGTAATCTTTTTGGTAAAGTAACCATTTTGGTGAAGTAACCTATTTGGTAAAGTAACCCTTTTGTGAAGTCGCCTTATATAGATGAAGTGACCTTTTGGGTGAGTGTGCTCTTCTTGGTTTTGCTCTTCTTCCTTTTCTTCTCTTGGTCAAAAACAACCTTGTAGAATTGCTAGCACAACGAAGTTGTTTCTTCTCCAAGTTGTGAGTTTGTGAGACGGATGGAGAACATGTTAGTGTGGATACCGTAGAGGCGCGGACGTACTGATCGCGCTGAGATCCGCATTTAAAGAAACGTTGCTGTTGGGATTGCGAAGGGCACGCAGCAAAGGTAAAACTTTCTCATGTAGAAGAATTAGTACTTAGTATATGGTTTCCTTTCGCATGGATCTTCTGGAAAGGAACTAGATGTTTTCCGCTGCGCTTTCACGTGTTTAGTGTCTTAGTTCCTAACAGCTTGACCATCCATGGTATACTGGTCGGGATACTACTATTGATTAGAATGTGTCCAAAATGTCAAAACAATCATTTAACATCTAAAACGTAAATAAAAAAAAATTAGCATTACATAAAAGAAAGTATTATTGATCATGTTGACCTCAAAAATATTTAATGAACCATTTTAAATCAAAATTAATAGTTAAAAGTAGATCATTGATCTTGTAGATCTAAGAAGTAGATTATTAACATTAGAATGAAATTTTAATAAAGGCAGCACTGTATAGTACTTTTAATCTATAGTAAAATAAATCTTAGTTAAATTTAAATTCCAGAAGTAGTAATGGACAAAATCAATAAATTGCTTTTAGATGATAATTTCATTTTGAACGGTCCAATAAGTCACCTATATCACGTGCATCCATCGTGACAACCATTTGATTCTCTCCTTCCCTCTTCCTGTTTTTATTTTTTTTTTCCTTCCCTTCTCGCCTCGTTCCGTCTGCGTCTGCCGAACTCTTCTGCGTCGCCAAACCTGCATTTATCTCCTCGGTGGCATCCCGGGCCTCACTTTTTTCTGTTACCATGTGCTCGTCGCTGAGATCCGCCCACTCCTTTGTCTCTGCGTTAGGCATGCCAACCTCCTCCCGCCCTCTTTCCCGCATTCACTCGAGCACCTTCCTTGCCCCTGTTCGGCTCCCATCCCATTCCATGCCTGCCCCGCCGACTCATCCCCACTCCCCTCCATTTATCCCTCCATCCGTCCTCCCAACTCAGGGCTACTGTCGTTTCCAGGTCGTTGTCGATGGCGGTCCATCGGATTCCTAGCCTCCGGATCCTTTTCTACCTGTGCTTCCCTCTCTTTGTCTCCTTCCGCTTCTTCCGATGCTTCACCTACCCACCGGAGAGCGCCAACCCCTCGACCCCTTCCACTTCCCAGGCCGCGCCGACTGCTGAGCGGACTACTAAGAAGCTGCGGAAGCCATACACTATCACCAAGTCCAGGGACAGGTGGACGGCCGAAGAGCACGAGAGGTTTCTCGATGCTCTCTTCCTGTAATTTTCCTTTTCCATCGCTTATTATTTCCATGATTGAGCTTAGTTTTCTTTGTTCTGAAAATTAATTTCATGAACATCTTCTATGTATTGTGATCCTGGATGGTAAGGCGGTAAACACGTTGCTTAATCTGGTAGTAAAAGAAAGTTGGAATTTATCCAGAAGTTGAAGATCATACATGCATATGTTAGTTGTGTGAGAATTTATCAATGTAATCAATCCATTAAAAGCACTTTCATCTCCTACATAACATTCAGAAATCTATATCTTCACGTCATCATTATTAATATAATATTTAACTTACTTTAGGGTTAATTAATCAATATAACACAACCTTTGCACCTTACTTCAAATTGATCACAACATTTAAATTTTTTTATTTCTAGCACAGCATATTCTTTTTGCTTCAAATACAACACACATTTAAGTTTTCATCTTCTAATTTTTATTTCACCCCAAGGATTTGATAAATTAAACTCACCCCAAAGGTTGCAAAATTGTAGTAGTTTGTTCCTTAAGCTAAACACCATTTGGTAAATATAATGGTAAACAATGATTTTTTTTTTTTAATTTTGCCCCTATAATATACCTTGTTTTTTCGAAATGCTTCTAGAATTTTAAAATGATCAAATTTCCTTGCTATATATTTTAACTCATATCTTTTTGTCCCTTGAATATTAACACCATTATGTTATTGACGAGAAAATGACATGACATAATTACCAAGATAGTGTTCAATCAGATAATTAATTAACAATGTTAATGACTAATAAAGAAAAAAAACTTACTTGCAACCCAAATTGAAAATTTGAATTGAATTGGCTCTAATTTTTTTTTTCCAAACAAAGGCTCCAACATATAATAAATTCATATGGATCTAATTTTATATTTTTATATAAAAAGAAAAAAAAAATACTCAACATAAACAAATTTTCTATATGATAACTTCTTTGTGACATTCTATAACTATATTACATATCATATACACGGTTAAACAATTAAAAGATAATTTAATTAGCTCATTATGATGTTATATAATATATGTGATAATCTGTTCTAATGTTTGTATAAGATATAAATTCTGAATCCATAGTTGAATTATCTAATTACAGAATTTAAATTTTGAATTCTCTTGCTTATAGTTGATCGTCCTATTTCAATCTATTAGATATTTCAATAGAGTAAAATAAAATATTGTTAGAACGTTAATGGTTTAGTTGGGGGAGTGAATAGTCATGCTAATTTTGCTCAAATAAAATGAGCAAAAAAAAACTCATATGCTATAATACAACAAAAATATATATGAAAGGAAATTACAGTGCTAGAAAGATGATATAATATATTAATTATGCTAATTCCTAATAGTAAGCAAAAAAACTCATGTCTAACCCAAATTGAAAAATCACATAAAATTAACTCTAATTTTTCTTTTTCGAGAGAAAGCATATAATATATCATATCCAGTTTTCTATTTTTATATAAAAACAAAAAAATACTCAATGCAAGCTAATTCTCTATTTTAAAAATTATTTGTGACTTATTCTATAACTATATTAACAGACCCACTTAGTGGGGTAAGACTTGGTTGTTGTTGTCATTCTATAACTATATTGCATATACTATATAGTCAAAAAATTAAAATAATTTTCCCATGCTTTGTTGGTAAATTTTATGTTTTTTATGATTACATACCATTATAAAGGGAAAATGCCTAAATGTTTCATAGCTAAAGGGAATGCATGAGTTTTGAGATATTAAATGCATAATACTTACCACTTAACTAATATATTATTGTGTTCATTCCCATGTATTGGTATTTTATCTATCACATGTTTGATGTTTTGATATATGTTAAAGGGGAAGAAATTGTTGAGGTTTAAGTTAGAAAATCTACCCCAATAAAGAATAAAGCCGTCACCTCAAAGGTAACTCAACTCGAAGGTGGAGTTTCATGGGTTGTCCAAATCAAGGGGATTAGATTTTATCTTTATTAATAATATAACATAAATATCCCAAGGTTTAAAATTTCGAGCCATGTTGAAATTTTAATTTATGGTCGGAACGATACTATTTTAGTATCATATTGTGTTGTACTGATATGATTTCGATACTTTTTAAAAGATAAAATAATTAATTAAAATATATTTTATTAATATTTGATTGCTATAGATGCTTACTCATGGTTATATTTGAGGTGTTGAATGCTGAGTTTAAGTTTTGATATTATCTCATGAAATTTTTGATGCTTATTGAGTAAAGCTGAAGTCCACCAAGTAGACATGACTCATTAGTTTAAATTAAACCAAATATATATAAAAGATAAATTAATTCATCAGTACAACAACAACTAAGTCTTATCCTATTAAGTGAGGTCGGCTAAACTTCATTCACGGTTAGAAATTTTATTTATTATTTTTCCTAGCAATCTATTTCCTCGATTTTTTTCTTTGTTTATCTTATGGCAGATGGACAGAAAAAAAAACCATATCCTTAAAGAGGTTAATAGGTGTTTTTCTCTTTGTTTATCCTTGTGGTTGGATTATGAGAGAAAAAATAACGATGAAGTAGGGAAAAATTAATGATGATGGAGGAAAAAATTAAGAGCAAGAAAGCAATTGGAATTACTGTTTAAAAAAATAAAAAATAGAATAGGAGAAAAAGAAGAAAGGAAAAATAAAAAAAGTGGTCGATCACAATAGCTTGCCTCCACGAGGTTGCGACCACACACGACCTTCGTGACCTTGGAGCTTCGAACCCATACCATTGTCAGCCAGAGGGCAAAATAGTAAATTCCGCTCGTGTTGATTGACACGGCTCGACATTTTTTTCCATGATTTGAAATGATGAGGCAATATATTTTGGTGCCTAAATTAATTTGGGAACAGTTTGGTTCATTAGGTTACCTTCACGGTCAAAGTGTTAACTATATTTTTAGGTTTTATTCCCTTAGTGACATTCTAAGCCATAGAGGATCCATATGATTTATCCCTTTGTCTTGGTGGAAACCTACCTCCCTTTTGAAGGTGTAATGACCTTATCCTTATCCTTAGGTCGTAGCTTGTAATCCAATCCGGTCTTGTTGTTAGCTTCCCTTTCTCTCTCTAAGATTATATCTTGTTATTTAGAGCCATCGGTAAATTGTCCTCATGTTATCAAGTTTAATCTCAAGTCTTGATTTTCTAATTCTAGTTGCTTAAATTTAGACTTTTCATGCTCGGTAATCATAGGAATGGAATCTATCTTAGCCTTTAGATTTTCTAATTCTTTTTCAAGGGTTGTGGTCTTTTTCTTGGATTCTTTTGAATGTTCAGACAAATCATGCAATAAAAATAGCAATTTATCATGAGATGAGTCTTTTACCCTAATGTAGATTTTCCTTCTCATTTAGTTTCCTCCCCTTTCACTTGAGTTTCCCTCTTTTTATTGCATTTGGGTACTTATACTTAGCTTCCCTTCTTCCTCATCTTAAGGTGCATACATAGTCTCTTGTAGTGCCCCTTCTTTTTGCAAGCATATCCTATTTGGTTGTTTTGTCTTTGCTTTCTTTTTTGTGTCTTTCTTCATGGCTTGGAGTGATGGAGCTTGATTCTTCCTCTTCTTCATGTGCAATATGTTTAGGTGGATTCTCTATGGGAAGATTTAGGTCTTGAATCTTCGATTCATTGATTATGGCTACAAGTGCATAATGGTTGAAGGGTCTTGAAATGTGCACCTCATCATAATTTCAATTCTATATTACAGAAATGGACATGGATGCATCATCTTTATTTGATTGCATTTATGGAGCTCTTTCATGTAACTCCATAAGCTTCTCCATATATGTTTAGCATTCTTTCAATCTCTTACTTTCTCCAACTTCTCCTTTGAAAATCCATCCATCAAGATGTTTAATGCTCTTTTATTCTATCAAGGTGCTCTTGGGTCCATCTCCCTCTATTGATAATGTTTTCATGATTGACCAAGGCCCTTCAAAATCTTCTCTAGTGCTGCTATCATTCTAAAATTCTTGCCATCCTCATCTTCTAATAATCGAAATTAGTACCATTATGTAATGGAGGATGAACACTAAACTAGTTGACCATGCACTTGAATGTCAGCTTAACTCCTTGAGCACCCACTTCAATACTAATGTTGGAATGTTGATGATCTATCTAGAGAGGTGAAAACAGGATGCTCGATTTTTTTTTTAAATTCTTGCACAATGCAAAGCTCAAATAGAATGATTACTAACAAATTTGCATGTGTGATAATAATATGATGGAAATAAATAAGAAAGAAAATCAAAATGCTAATAATATGATATAATGTGGTTTAGAGGCCCTTCTCCTTTTCCATTTCCTATGAAGTGTCTGGTGTGTCACCCCCGAATGTTCCATTAATTCATCCTTTATTTGTGGTAGTGGGATAAACCTCAACAGAGAAGAATGAAATGTTTCTAGAATTTCTCAAAATGATAAGCTTCAAAGTTTCTAGAATTCTCACAATGATGAGCTTCAGAGCAATTGGTGTAATCCTCAACTAGATGCCCTTTAGTTAAGATAGATTTCCTCACCTAAGATCCTCAACTAATAACGTGCTCACTTCATGTGGCCTATTAATCTTGTCTTGGCTAAACTTCTATTATTGCTAGTGACTTTCTATCAAACTATTACAATCCAACATAATGCTTCTAGATGCCCTTTAGAAACAAGCAAACTCCCAAACACCTCACCTAATAATTAAGGATCTAACTCTAGGTGAGAAGATTATTATGTAAAAGAGCTTCAAGTTGAAGGATGAAATCTTGCCTTTTCTTCTAATCAAAATCCTGGGAGTGAGATGGAGATGCTTTGCAATCTTTAAATGCAAAGTGAAATTTTCTCAAGAATATAAAAAGAATCCATTTGACATGTTTACTTTCTTGAAGAAAAGATAAAAATTGACATGTAGCTTTATTTTATGGGGAAAATTATATGATAAAATGGTTCATCATTTTGCATTATATTAGTTCCTCACACATATACCAACCTTTCATCTGCAACTCAATTCACACATTATAGTGATTTCAAATTAAATCAGGAATTGATCATTTTATTCTTCTCACTAAAGCCAAAAAAATCTTTTTCATTGCCTTTTATCGATAAGTTATTTATGTATTAATATATAATATGAACTATACTATCTTACTTGTTCATTTATAGCCTATTCTTTAAAATAATATTATTTTAATCTAATATATTGGTATAATTTAGGTGGCTAATTAAAAAATTAAGTACTTTTTGAAGGGATATTCTCTCTAGTGATTTTTGTATGACCATATATTTACCATGTATGCAGTATGCTCCATGTACATAGGGGTGGCAAAAAAATTGATGTATCCATTTTTATGACTCAAAAACTAAACCAACCCATTACAAAGATCTAGTTTTTTTTTTTCTTCAAGTTTTGGTATTCAATATTTTACAATTTGGGTTTTGGAGTTTCTGGGGTATATATGAAACTTGAAGAACCATAACCAAACTGCTATTATATATAATGTATACTATCTATAATATATTAACTAAATTATATCTCATGTAATTAATTAATAGTTTTATATTTTATGTATTATCAAACACGTTTTGAAATCTTGTACCATGTAAGATGAAAATGTCAAAACGTATCATTTCGGTAAATTATGGAAACTTGATACCACTTGGTACCAAGTTTCAAAATCTCAAGCCATGTAGTTTCGTCCTTTGATTGGAATGTTTTTGATTTAGTAGTCGACGCTCCAATGCATGGTGTCAGTGACATATTGTAGGTTGAAGGAGGAAAAAAATGAAGCAAAAGGAGATATTGTTTGTGCTAAGTGGTATCGAGTTTTGCTAATTTATTGAAATGATAAGTTTTGACTATCTTGCTCGTTTCGTCTGACATGGTACAAGATTTAAAATCATATTCGACACAAATAGTATTCCTTTCTATTCTTCATCTCCTTCCTCATTCAACCTCCAATTCATATTGGCATCATGCATTGAAACATCAGCATGATACTGGAACAATATTGTTCTAGTTAAGGACCGAAACTTTGGTACAGCTTGAGATTTTGAACTTTGTTATCGAATATTTATTGAATATCTGATTATTATAACCTAGTTAAGTTTTGAGGAGATACATAACCATGACTTACTTCCCTTCTCCTTGTGACTTTATAGTTATTGTTTTCTCCTTCCATCAACCCATAATCTTGTTAACAAGATTGATCAATTTGATTCAATTGTATGTCGCTGTCTTTTGCATCTGTTCTCCAACTTTGTGTCTCTTTCCTATTTGATGTCCCTCGAGCAATCCTTCAATATTTAAAGGTTGTAAACGTGATTTTTCTTTGCTTAAAACATACACCCTCTACCCACAGGTTTGGTCGTGATTGGAAGAAAATTGAAGATTTTGTTGGCACAAAAACTACAATTCAGGTACATTTTTTTCCATACTTTCCATATCTGCTGCAATTCTTTTGCTCTCATGCAACCTTGAATTCTCTAATAAGATTTAATATTACTTGAACATATCTTTTATAACTGGGAAGTTTGTCAGGTAGCTAACATCCTCCAACTCAAACTCCTGGATATTGAATTCTCCTTTGTACTACCAAGAAGGAAAACATTAAATCATGTTTTTGGAGTTCCTGACAATTCTGTTTATTCCTATAAATGATGTTTTCTTTTTTGTTGGAGATAATAACTTTACTTTGTGCGCTTATTTTGTCTTCTATCTTCATTCTTTTGTTAGCTTTGCCCAGATTTTTTTTTGACTTAATGGAGTGTGTTGTTAATTTATATCCTAGAAGCAAATGTGTTTTCATTTTTTACCTCTTCCTTCAAATTTTAAGGATCTGTTTATCAAGTGATTTTTTTTTCAAAATTATTTAGTCATGAGTAAGATGTATTTGGCCAACGATGGAAAGGTTTGTATTTGCAAATTTGTTTTGAACTAATTAACTTTGTTGCATCAAACTGCATAATTTGGTCTTATTTAGTTCCTCATTGTTCTTTATATGTTTTCAGATTCGCAGTCATGCACAGAAGTATTTCCTTAAGGTACAGAAGATTGGGTTAGCTGCCCATGTGCCACCTCCACATCCTAAACGCAAAATGCCTCATTCAAACCAACGGAACACCCCCTACAATGGTTTGTATGTTCAACATATTTAAAAAAGTATGTTATTTTGTTTCTATTCTGTTGGCCTTGTATCAATTTTAACATATGTTGGTAGATATAGTACCATTGCAATCATCCGTTGCTTGCCCTTCTTCATCTTCTCATATTCTATCTGCACGCACTCTCTGGGACAATACCTCCCACAATATAAATTACTCATCCAATGAAGCAAACTCCTTACCTGCTTGCTATACCCTTCGCCCTGATACTGAAGGTATTACTCATTTTCCTATTAGGAGAAACATGCTTGAAGTTATTCAGTAATAATTTCTTTTATCAACTTGGTAATGTAGGTGTCAATGGTCTACTAAGCAAAACTAGCATCTATAACCAAAATACTAATTGGAGTGGAAATTTAAGTGGATGTTGGCTAACTGAGAGTGCAACAATGCAAAGAGACCCACATTCTTCACAATCAGGTATGTTTTTTCAGTTTCTACAAACCCTACTTGTAATTCTCAATAGATTCATACTGCATTTTGAATTAAGGGTATTAGCTTCTCTGGAAAATGCATGTGAATAACTGATTTTACATGTCGCTCTCATGGCCACTTACAAGTAAAATTTTAATCACTAATTTTAACCAATTTCAATATATATGCTGTAAAATATCATGCTTATCAAGTTCAATATACCTATTAAATAGTCCATTATGGACCTAAAACATCAACAACTCTAAATAATTAATAATTTTATATAAGGTCTCTTGCACAAAGCAGGGTAAGACTGCATATAATGGATCCTTCCCTAGACCCCACATGGTGGGAGCTTCGTGCACCGGGCTGCTCTTTTTTTTTTTTTAATTCATTTAAATTTATTGATGGCCTTTTACATTGTTAACATAAAAAAGATGTGAGCTTCTCCATTTAGCTTTACATTTCGTTTTCATGCATGTACTATTCAGTTACTGCTCTCAAGTTATAGATTAAACAATGGCTTAACTGATAATACTTAGTATTGATAACCTTTTGTTGAAAATATGGAATGTAATTATATTATAAATGGAAGAACATATTTATGCATCCTATATGCATTGATATGCAGTTATAAGAAATGATTGGAAAATTCAGAAAAGTAGAAGCTCTTTCCCTCTTACCATTTTTATTTTTGTTGTGACAAATTGAAAGCCTATTAAAACTGATGGCTCTTTCTGGTTTATCGGGTTACCTATGCATAATCTATTTGATTCCCCATTTCTGACAGCGTAGTTAAAAGATTAGCCACTCAAATAAATAACTATGCTAGGAACTTAATGAGAAGCCTATTGCCTCGTGCATTTTTTATAACTTCTAAGCTTTACTCTATCATCATTATGAGCCCATTACTGTGGCTTATCTTCTTGATAAAGGAGATTGTTCTGGTGTGGGTACTTTCCAAATCTTAACAAGGACTGACATTGAAAGTTTTCAAGCAAATATATTTATGTTTATTTCAATATCTGTGTATCCTCTATATACAAGTCACATACTCCTACTTAAGGAATCAAAATTGCCTAATTAATTATAGAATATCTCCTAATTAATTATAGCAAATCAAATCAAATCTGCAATAAATAATAAATCTGTAATAAATCTTCCAAGATTGATTTTACTGCCAAGATTGATTTTCCACACTCCCTCTCAATCTAAGTAGTAGATGTTTTGCAACTCAAGGATCGTGTTCATCTCACATAGATTAGGTCTGAACAAGGCCTTGGTTAGGATGTCAGCTGCTTGATGCTTTGATGGAATGTAGTTGAGGGTGATTGATTTATCTTTAATTTTCTCATTGATGAAATGTTGATCAATCTCCACATGTTTGGTACGATCATGGTGAATAGGATTCCTTGCAATTGCGATAGTTGACTAGTTGTCGCATAAGATTTTAATAGGGCTCGATGTCCCAATTTTGATATCATTTAGCAGCCGCTTTAGCCATAGCCCCTCACAAATACATGAGGTTAGTGCTCTAAATTTAGCTTCTGCACTACTGCTAGCAACCATAAATTGCTTTTTTGCTTTGCCATGTCACTAGTTTCCAGACGAAAGAGCAATATCCTGATGTAGATCGTCTATCATTTGGAGATCCTGCCCAATCAACATCAGTATATACTTCTAAAGATTTGCTACCTGATTTCTTGAACATAAGACCCTTCCCTGGATCTTTCTTCGGGTATTTCAATATATGATTCATTGCCTCCATGTGATTTATAGATGGATTACTCAAAAACTGACTGACTCAACTCACTGAGAAACTTATGTCCGGACGTGTATGGGTTAGGTAAATCAACTTACCTACTAACCATTGGTATTGCTCCTTATCTGCCTCTAATTTATTAGTTCTAGGCATAAGCTTCGTATTAGAATCCATGGGGTTTTAGCTAGCTTGCACCCACTCATTCTGTTTCACGCAACAAACCAAGAACGTATTTGTTGCTTCGTGCTACCTCCATTCCCAAGAAATACTTTAAGTGTCCCAAGCCTTTGATGTCAAATTCTTTGCACATGAGAGACTTGAGTCTTCTAATTTCATCCCCATGATTTCCTGTTTGAGTAACGTCATCAAACATACACAATCAGAAAAGTGCCTTTTCCATCTTAGAAATACTTCATGAACAAGCTGTGACAACTTGTGACTAAGAGTACCATCATTCTTTAAGACTTTTGTGAATTTTTCAAAAAATATTTCATTTGATTTGGAATTAGGGCATGAAGATGAAAGATAAAAGGGAAGAAGAAAAGAACGCAAGAAGAAGAAACCTAAATCCTAACTGGAGCATTTCCGTCTGTAGCCGCCGTTGCCTGAGTTGCGTCGCCGTACTCATGTATGTGTTTTTATATTCTTCTTCTCTTCTTCTTTTTCTGTTGTTATCTTCTTCTCTTCTTCTATTATCTTCTTTTCTTTTCTTTGTTTTCAATTTTTCTTCTTCATTGACTTAGAAAAGGCATATGATAGAGTTCCAAGAGAAATTATATGGAGAATTTTAGAAAAGAGAGGTGTTAGCGTAACATATATTGAACTAATTAAGGATATGTATGAGGATGTAACGACCAGAGTAAAGACTTCAAGTGGAGTAACTGAAGCATTTCCAATAAAGATAGGGTTACATCAAGGATCAGCTCTAAGTCCCTATCTTTTTACATTAATTATGGACGAACTCACTACACACATTCAAGACACAGTACCGTGGTGCATGTTGTTTGCAGATGATATTATTTTGGTAGATGAGACACGTGAAGGAGTAAATGCTAAGCTAGAATCTTGGAGGGAAACACTAGAAGGGAAAGGTTTTAAGCTTAGTAGATTAAAGACGGAATATATGGAATTTAAGTTTAGCAATATTAGAAGTAATGAAACAATTGTTAAGATAGGAGAGGACGAGTTGCCTGGAACCGAGAGATTTAAATATTTAGGATTATTTTTACAAAATGATGGAGGGATTGAGAGAGATGTCTTACATATAATACAAGCAGGATGGGTGAAATGGAGGGGAGCGTCGAGTGTTTTATGTGACCGTAAAGTACCTCTTAAACTTAAAGGTAAGTTCTATAAAACCGCAGTTAGACCTGCTATGTTATATGGAGCTGAATGTTGGGTTTTGACTCGAGCACCTGAGCAGAAGATGAGAGTTGCAGAGATGAGGATGTTAAGGTGGATGTGTGGACATACGAGGATGGACAAAATAAGAAATGAGAGTATTAGAGAGAAAGTAGGAGTTGCATCTATTGAGGAAAAACTCAGAGAGACACGTTTAAGATGGTACGAACATGTACTTAGACGACCAATAAATGCTCCAGTTAGACGATGTGAAACTATGATAAACATGCATATAAAACGAGGAAGAGGAAGACCAAAAAATACTTGGTTAGCAACAATAAAACAAGATAAAATTTATTTAAATATAGATGATGATATAATAGGAGATAGAGCTCAATGGCGTAAAAGGATTCATACAGCCGACCCCACCTAGTGGGAAAAGGCTTGGTTGTTGTTGTTGTTGTTCTTCTTCTTCTTCTCTTTGTTCTGGTATCTTCTTTTCTTCTTGCTGAGTTGCTGGTTCGTGTTCTTGCTGCTGTCCGATTTTGTTATTTTTTCATCCTATTTTTCCATTTTTTGTCCTATTTTTCTATTGCTATTGATTTCCCATGAAGCTTTCAACATTTGTCTTTAGTGTGCCCTTGCTTTCGATAGTAGTCACACCAAGGTCGTCCCTTCTTTGTGTTGTAAGTGGGATTCCGGGCAGTTAGAGCACTTGCTTCAGTTGACTTAAGAGGCTGAATTTCAGGATTTAGATGTCCCAACATTACCCGCATATGACTTTCTTCCCTTCGAACTTCTGAAAATGTCTCTCGAAGACTTGATACTGGTTTTGTGCCGAGGATTCTGTCCCTTACTGCATCTAGCTATTGATCAAGTCCCATCAGAAACTTAAAAAGTCTCTTGTTCTCCACAAATTTCTTGAAATATATTTGATCTTCAGAATATTTCCAGTTATTGGTTTCAAAGAGATCCACTTGTTGCCAATAGCGAGTGAGTTGTGAAATAAGTTGTCACTAGATAGTTTCTGTGCTTGAAGTCTTGGAGAGTGTTTTCAATGTGAAATAATTCAGCAATGTTGTATTGATTAGAGAAAGTATCCTGAACTACCTCCCATATATCTTGGGCTATTGTTAGCAATAGAAAATTCTCACCAGTTTCTACATCCATAGAACTGATTAGCCATGACATAACCAGATTGTTTTCGGCTCTCTAGATTCGGTACTCCGAACTGCTTATTCCTGGTTTTGGAACATTTAAGAGATAATCATCTTTTCCTCGTCCGTTGATGAATATCATTACATATTGTGACCACTGAAGATAATTTGGCCATTCAGTTTGTGAATGGTAATTGAACTAGAGATAGTTTCTAGTTGAGTTGGGAATCATGACATCATGGGGAGATTTGGAGCAGAATTGATTACGGAAGAGCTTGCTGAAATATGCTCGAAGTTTGACATGATTAACTATAGGAAGAGATGTTCTGGTCCAAAGAGATGGAAGTTGGTGATGGCTGGGCAAAAGATTTAGGGTTAGGGTAGCTCTGATACTATGAATGTTTTCGAGAAAATATATTTATGTTTATTTCAATATCCGTATGTCCTCTATATATAAGTCATATACTCCTACTTAAGGAATCAAAATCTCCTAATTAATTACAAAATATCTCCTAATTAATTATAGAAAATCAAATCAAATTTACAATAAATAATATATCTGTAATAAATCTGTCGAGATTGATTTTATTGCCAAGATTGATTTTCCACGGACATATCCAAATCTTAACCTATGAACCTAACTGAATCAAAGCATTTCTACATGGTTCAATAATGATTCAGCCAAAGTAAGGTTCAGACTGGGACTTTGACTCTGTTAATTCACAGAATGCCTCTTTCCCGTGTAGGAAGGTCGAGCAACAATACAAGAAGGGCTGAGAGTAATGACCGGCTCTCCTGCAACTTACGATTCACAGAAGGAATGGAAGATTAATCTCTTTCTCTCGGAAGGGCACTTGTAAGTGTATCCTGTCCCTTCTTTTATATAAGAAGTGCCAGTAAGGTACATGAAAGGAAAGACTGAAAATAAGTTCCATGTATATTCAATGAGAACAAAAGCAGTCAATCTTAGAAAGCAATCGGAATTCACTCTAATGGAAACTGCTGCTATTAGCAACTTCTCATTAACTTCAGGTGCGTAACCGATAAATATGGGACAGTATTAAATCAACAGCTGCAGGCTCTACACCTTATTGTATTAGAAGTAGCTCCACCTTAGGAAGTGGGAGAGGAAGAAGACAAGGAGCGACAGCGAGAGAGCCGAATCTTTTACATTTGGAGGGCTCGATTGACAAGGATAGAGTATCATAGGCTCGACTGAAAGGACAAATAACAGGAGCTACTGCTAGTGGGTATGATTGAATCGAGATTGAGTCCTGTTCAAATCCAAAGCAAATCCAGCTCAATCTCCCCCTAATACAATCCTCAGCTGGCTAAAACCTAGATTGGATCCAAGTACTACTAAATCTGCATTTAAGCTTGCTGGTTCATCTTTAATAATTTCTACTAGTAAACCACAATTAACTTTGTTATCCTGTAATAACCTCTATTTGGACCTAGAAATATAACAAAAGATGACAGAGATGGGAGGTGGGCTGGGCGTGGGGCTGGTACTGAAGTAACAACAACAGTGTTGCCAATGAGAGCATCCTATAGGAAGGGTTGTAGGTCACCCCTCTGGGCTGTTTGTTACGCAGAAGGAGTTGGGGTTATTGCTGAGAGCATATGTTGGATGCAAGGGAGATACCTAGCTACTAGCTAGGCATCAAAGTTGATCGAGAGTGCAAAGTAGGATGGAGAAAATCAGCAGCAGGAAGAGAAGGCGGAGATGGTTTGGGGCAAGGAGGAAGCTAATGTCAAAGAGTTGTTCAAATTTAAAGATTCAGTTTTGATACAACGAGATACAGCAACAGCAAGACTCAACAACTCTCCAAAATACAAATTTTACTAAATTGAGGGATGACTGGGGTCTCTTTAAAGGGTCAACACATGGAAAGAAATAACCCTATATCCAAAGTATTTAATGGAACTTAAAAAGTAAACTAAAAAAAACTTGGAAAAAAGATACCACTGATACTAAAATGACTCATCATATTTGGAACTAAGTGTCCCATTCTCTAAATAGCTTATTGCTCAAAATAAGAGTGTAAATTTATCTACATTTTTTTGACATGCTTAAAATAAAGACTTTATGAAATTCAAAACTTCTTAATTTAAAACTAGCAAATTTAAAACTTCCACATTAATCTGCATTTTTTTCATATTCCTCTCACACCTGGTCTATGGGAAATCTTTAAGGGTTTCACTCCCTTGTGAATATGGTGTTCATTTAATCATAATCTAACTTGCAGTTGTACCAGATTTTGCACAAGTGTATAGTTTCATTGGAAGTATGTTTGATCCAGATGTTATATGGAGCGTGGAACTATTTTTAGAAAAGATACAAGATATGGATCCAATGACTGCCAAAATTGTAAGTTTTTTAGAAATCGACAAACTTTTTTATGGACACTTTTCCTTCAACATCTTAATCCTCCTGTATATGAAATGTGTAGAATCCATATTGTTAATTTCTTTTCATTTAGAACCTTATTATGACCTATTTGAGGAAAACAAGTTCTAGATCTTTCTCATTCTTTGCTGACTAAAATCCTTCTTGTGACAGTTATAAATGACCCTTGTATTTGTTAGTAAATTTTACTATCTGAATAGATATTCTGCCGGGTAGATTAACCCATCGATTTTTTACCTGAAATCTGTGTTTCCACCCTAAGGCAATAAACTTTGTCATTTGAAGTATTAATATCAGGGTCTCCAGCTCTCGCTTAGAAACAGAGAGAGCGCACATGAAATAAAACCCACATCAGTAGGATTACATTGTTAGAAAAAAGATGAAACTTTTTCAAAAACCAAATTTAAGGGTACCTCAATTCTCCAAAAAAGTCTTACCTTAATCCTGGTTCATTTAAGCTAATATGACAATGATACAAGATGACCTACCATCAAGGTGTACAATTGTGCAGAGAATTGGTGTAAGTAAGGTGCAAAATAGTTGGGTTATGTAAGACAATTTGTTACATGTACTTGTGAAAAACATTTGCAAATTATCCTGCTTTTACAGACTCTGATGCACATGTCTAGATTATAGGACCAGTAAATTGAGTTTGTATTTTTATTATGCTTAGCATAAATAATTTTCTTTTGAAAACTTTGCAGATTGTGATGTTAATGAGGAATGTTGCTGTAAACCTATCCAATCCTGGTCATGAGTCTCTTGTGAGTACATTTTATTTTTCACGTTGTGGCATTTGAGTATTATTTATAATTTGGAACTTTATCTGAATTATATAACTTTATAATGAAAACTGCCCCCAGAAACATATTTCAATAGTATTATAGGCAAATCGTGGAATGAAATTTCCACATGCAGTCACATTCCAGAAATGTGAACTGGCAAATATAAAAATTTTAGTACCAAAAATCTGGGATACAAGATGAACAAAAATAGAGGTAGGTTGAAGAAATACAGTTGACAAATTCTGTGTGGCATAAAATATTTTAGAGTGGTAACTATAATAAATTTTTGGATATAGGTAGGTACTAGGAGTGTATACTTCACTGATGATTGATTTTCCAACCCATATAGAAGGATGGTTGAATAATATTTTGGTTACACAAGTGTTTCAGTAACATTGAAGATACTTAACTGAGACTGTATATGGATATTGAAGTTGCTTGTTCAGGTTTGCATTTCATCTCTGACATTTCAATACAATGCAATACTGTGTATTCATGGTATTTCTTCCTCTTTGATTTACTTCTATTGAGTAGATTCAATTCCACCTTGACAATGTATAATGTGTCTAACTTTCAAGTTTCCGAACATAATGTTCACTGCTTGTCTACCATGCTCAATTGTTTTTTTTAGGCTACCCCATTATGGGGCAGGAATGTTATAAAAAACATATATGCTACATATGGGGAGGGGCAGGGACATTGTAAAACTTTTATGCCCCCTTCCCACTCACCCTAGATGAGATTAAATTTATAGTGCATCATCCTATAATCTTGGTTGTTATTGTATCCTATATTCTTAATTCAGATTTTCTTTTTTCCTAGCTCGAACCTAATCTGCATGAAGCTTAATGGGGTGAATATGGAGAAGAAGAGTTCATCCACAACTCACCTCGTTAACAAGACCTTGTTTCTTATATAAGGTGGGAATAGAGAGGTAAAAAGTCACCCCATCCTACCCCATTGCCATCTCCAATTCATATAGACTAGTCCAAAATGTTCATTAAACCACTTGCACAATGGGGTCTAGCATATACATGGTGGTGAGACAAGGCTTCGCTTGCACTAGAGCTATGATGTTTTTAGAGATATGCACAATAATATTTTGAAGATCAAAGAACATGAAGAGAGGATCGAGGAAATCTTAGGGTTTAAGGAGCATGTGACATGACGTTTTATTTATATATTTCTCCAATAGTGATGAGAGAGTAGTCTAGGGAGGTCGATAGGTAATTCTACACTATTTGTGTATGACTTTCCTAGGTATGCCTCTATTTTGTTCTCATATCATATGTACTTACATTCTCTCGAATAGACATGTGCTTAGGATGAACCATACTATATTCTCATTTATTTATTTATATATATCCTACTGTTTATCATTTGGTTAGTCGTGGGAGGTTATCATTGTTAGGACCGTTGACATTGCTAGAGGAGGCGGGGAGGCGGGGGGGGGGGGGGGGGGAATGAATAGTGATTCGCTTCCTCAATTGTTGTTCATTGTGCTCCTCTACAAAATGATTAGTACACAATGAAAATAAGCACAAGAAAACACAAGCATATGAACACGAGATTTTATGTGGGTCAAAATCCCTAGCTACTCCATGGCCTACCGTCTTAGCGATACTCCACTCTTCTTTCTCCTTTTTGAATACTTTCCAAAGGCGGAGATACTTTTTATAGGATCTATTCTTATACAAGCGACACAAACAAAATACAAAAATGAAGATGAAAAACGAAATATAATGCAAATAACAATTTACACAAGTGTTCTTTGCTTTACTCATCGCTTTGGATTGTCTCTTGAAAGTCTGAAATGCAACAACACTTCCCCATCAAAGTCTCTAAGAATTGGTGCTGAAATTCTCCACAAAACCCTTCTTTTATAGCCTTCAGGTCGAGGTGGATTTCTGCATAACAGTCGACTGATAGTACCCATCTGTCGATTGCTCCCCTGAATTTGAATGTTGCACCTTTAAACAACTCATTCTAAATTATATTTGACCACAACAATCGATTAGTCGACTGATGCCAAAATAGTGTCGCAACGTTTAGAACATTCTGTTCGCTATAATAGTAACAATAGTTGTTCCACTCTATCAATTTACTGATCATCATCAGTTGAATTGATGTTCCAGTCGACTGATAGTACCCATCTGTCGATTGCTCCCCTGAATTTGAATGTTGCACCTTTAAACAACTCATTCTAAATTATATTTGACCACAACAATCGATTAGTCGACTGATGCCAAAATAGTGTCGCAACGTTTAGAACATTCTGTTCGCTATAATAGTAACAATAGTTGTTCCACTCTATCAATTTACTGATCATCATCAGTTGAATTGATGTTCCAAATAATTTATTTTATGTAACAATGTCATCAGTTGATTGCTCATACCAAATGGTCAACTGCTATACAGCTAAACCCTCTTAAACCTCGAATTTGGAATTTGGGTTTATCAGTCGATTGCTACTCTCTAGCAGTCGATTGATACCTCTGTTTCAACTTTACCAAGGATGAGTTCTCGCCTTCCATGGTATCGGTTGATCTCAATCTACCAGGATTTCCTTTGTCTAACTTTCAATTAACCTCGACCTGCCAAGACTTCCTTTGCCTAACATCCGATCAATCTTGACTTGCTAGGACTTTACCATTACGATTAAATTTGACTACTCAAGACTTCACCCCTAGTATCCGATTAACCTTTACCCGCTAAGACTTCACCATTATCTAGCATCCAGTCAACCTTGACCTGCAATGACTTTACCACTTCCAAACATCTGATCCTTCTTGATTTATTTTGACTTCCTTCATTGCCAAGTGTTTGGCCCTCCTTGACATATTTTGATTTCCCTCATTGTTGAGTGTTCGATCAACCTTGACTCACTTGAACTTTATGTCTCATTCTAAGTGTCCGGTCCTCCATTACACACTTAGATTTTACTTTTTATACGTGTCCGGTCCTCCATAACCCACTTGGACTTCGCCTTTGCCAATTCTCTGTTATATTTCAACCGCTAAGTGTTCGGTCCTTCATGACCTACTTGGACTTCACCTCTCATGTTAATTCCCTATTGGACTTCCAACCACCAAGTGTTCGATCAACCGTGATTCACTTGGACTTCTCTATTGCCAACTCCCTATTGGACTTTAGACCGCTAAGTGTCCGATCAACCATGACCCATTTGGACTTCTCTCTTGCCAATTCCCTGTTGGACTTTCAATCACCAAGTGTCTGATCAATCATGACTCACTTGGACTTCTCCACTGTCAAGTGTCAGTCAACCGTGACCCACTTGGACTTCTCTACTATCAAGTATCCGATCAACCTTAATCTACTTAACCTTTCACTCTACCATCTACATGTAAATCAATCTTGGTCAGCCTGACCTGAGGTCGATTGCACTAACAATCTCCCTCTCCAACAAACTCTCCTTTGACTTGAATGTCTCGCTCTCATCAACTAACATCTTGATCAAACATTGAAACTCAACTCGAGCCAACTCGAGCCAACTCAAGCTTGGTTAACCTTGACCAGAGGTTAATTGCAGCAAAAATCTTTCCCTTTTTGATATTTGACAATATGTTTAAGTTATACTAATTCATTAATCCAACATCCTATTTCTTATACCAAAGCATAAATGAAGGTTTCCTAACTTAATCCCTTCATTCTCCCCCTTTGAAAAAAAAATCTCTTCTAAATCCATTTTCTTCCTTGATTCCAAATGTCAACATCTCAATGGAGGTTCCCTATCTTCCAAAACTCTATCTCATCTTAGCTTCATTCCTTAATTCAGGAAGTCCCTCTCCCCTTAAGGAATTCATTACTTCTTCCTAAATTATTGCACAAACAATGTTTTGGAGTTCCTAAACCTTGAGGAAGTTCTGAAATCTATGTTGTGGGGTTAAAAATTTAATCTTGAATCTTAACCTCTTCTCAATTCCTTATTTTCCTCCTTGTTAACATCCCCTTCTCATTTTCACTAAGAAAGTTTCTAAAATCTATGTTGTGGGGTTAAAAATTCAATCTTGAATCTTAACCTCTTCTCAATTCCTTATTTTCCTCCTTGTTAACATCCCCTTCTCATTTTCACTAAGAAAGTTTCTGAAATCTATGTTGTGGGGTTAAAAATTCAATCTTGAATCTTAACCTCTTCTCAATTCCTTATTTTCCTCTTTGTTAACATCCCCTTCTCATTTTCACTAAGAAAGTTTCTTTTGAATACTTATTCAAAATATTTGAGGGTTAGTGATATCTAAAATACCTAAGAGTGAGTAAATATGATTGAAACAAATATTATAGTTTTCTAAGAAAATACTTGTTATTTTCAAAGAATGATACAAAATGGAAACCATTAAAACATTCAATGTTTCACTCTAACTTTGTATCAATATTTATCAAAATCAATTTCCAACCATGATCTATAGGCTAAATGTACAAGACTTTTACATTAGCTTTCCCCATGATTAGTCAACACAAAATCCATTTGATTTGATGAAACTTATCTCATTTGGATCCATCAAATAAACACCTCGAACTTAGCTCATCATTCTATTATCTTACTTATGTCTAAATATCTCAATACACACATGTTATCCTATGGTTCTAATGAGATGTAAAAATATTTTTCTCTGAACTAAGAGATCATGCATATTTATTTAGACATTTCTAATTTGACCATCCTACCTAGAATGTCAAATAATGTCATTTATTCTTAATTACATGAAATTAAATTAATGCATGTAATTGAATATGACATACATCAAATGCATACTTAAAAAAAAAAATAACATACTCTGAATGATGCATGTATGACATAGCATGACACTATTAAAAATCATGTATCAAATTTAAAGGCACTACTATCACGACAAGATTTACTCATGTATGACATGATGCCACAGCATATATCATGACACACAAACATGGTAAGCATAAATAACATGATAATGTAAAGATGCCTAATTCTCTAATCCAAGCGTCATCTTCTAACATTATGCCAAATATAAAATTTAATATAAACGGACAAACTCCCAAGAATGTGCCAAAAACTCCAAACTTGGCACACTTTTGGACTCTATTCTACTGTGTCAATATTTGATCAACTTAAGAACTCAATTCTTTTTTGACACTCTACAAATCTTCCAAGATAAGATTTTAAGTTTCAGTCTCAAGATATTGCTATAATTTGAAACTATCCTAAAATGTCAACTTTACCATGGTTTGGTTAACTACCCTTCCAATCTAGATTGACACATTCTAAACCATCTACTATGAAAGGATTACATTCTTAGGAATCCAATATCTATTGGAACTCCTTCGGTGTATTAGGTACTCACTAGGGATAACCTCCCTAGATACCTTTCTAATATTTTTAGGCTCTTAAAAACCTTAGCCATGCTAGTCTCATCAAGATCAACACTAGGGATAATATAGAATTGTTCTTAGATTTATTAACATTCCTATTTTCATGATAATAAATACAAAAGTCATAAAACTTACTTCAAGCATGCTTCTATCATGACGCAAGGGAATTTCATTATAAAATGATGCCTTAGAAGCTCCCTCTAAAGTTTGAGCTTCCTTCCTTGTCTTTACTTGGGTGGCTTCCCCATGGACATTGATTTCAATAGTGTCCTTGTTAGTTGCATGAAAAGCATACTATACCTTTCCGTACCATGGGTTTGGCTTTCTTTGTCTTAGGTGCCACGTGTCTTCTTCATGGTCAATTTTAGACACTTGTTCTTATAATGTTCCTTCTCCCTATATTCAAAACACATGATATGATCTTTATTTTTATTAAATGAAATCGTAATACCTTCTATGGTTGTAGAGGTGGCATGTGCTTCATCTTCATTGGCTCCGGATGTTGAGGGTTCCTTTCGTTCCAATGTCAATTGCCTATCCTCCCCCTCAAACCTTAAGGCAGATGCTTCTTCAACCTTCTCCATGTTGAATGTTGAGCACCTCTCAACCTCCGAGTACTTGTTCTTGAAGCAATGAGTCTTCCTCGGACTCATCCTCATCTTGTGTCGGTGATGGACTTTATGTTTGGCCAACTTGCTCCATAGATCTCTTGCGTGCTTGTATTTACCTAATTTACATAGGATGTCATTAGACACTAAATTAGTCAAAATCTTTATTTTCTTCTCAGGTGCCTTGGATCTTTGGACTCGCTCCTTCGTTCATGTTCCCTTGTTGAGATGTCTTCTTTGATCTTTTAGTGTTTCAAATCCTTCCATTAGAGCAAACCACTGCTTTATATATTCATTTAGAAGAACATCTCCGTTCTTGCTTTCCATTGAGCAAATCCCCCTAATCCAAAAGGCAACAGAGCTCGAATGTCATATCCAAATCAGTGTCGAGGATCTATTCTGAAAGCACAACTTCTAGCATTGGCTCCTATGGTAGTCAGTTCGATGAAGAATGACCTTGCTATAATACCACTTGTTGGTATTGGAGGACTTAGTTTACAACTCTTCATTCTTCCGCCTAGCGTTGTGCTTGAGGTTGTTAAGCTTCTTCAAAGTGTTACGACTCTGATACCACTTGTTAGGACCAGTGAATAGCAATGTGCTTCACTCAATCGTTGTTCGTTGTGCTCGTACTCCACTATCCTTTCTCCTTATCGGATACCTTTCGGAGGCTTAAAAACTTCTTACGAGACTTGTTCTTATACAAGCAACCCAAACAAAATATAAAGATGAGGATGAAAAATAAAATACAATGTAAGCAATAATTTACACAAGTGATCTTTGCTTTTGCTTGCCGTTTGATTGCTTTGGATTGCCTTTTGAAGGTCTCGAATATAGCAACACTTCACCTTCTAAGTCCAAGAATCGACGCCAAAATCCCCCATGTAACCCTTCTTTTATAGTTTTTTTGGTGGGGGTGATTTTTGCCTAACAATTGACTAATAGCACACATCAGTTGATTGCTCTACTAAATCGAACATTTCACCTACATAATGGCTCTTTCTAAGTCAACTTTAACCATAAATAATTGTTTACTATAATTGATGCCAAAATAGTCAGTGCCACAGTTGAGTTCAAAACATTCTGAACTTAGGCAAAGATTAATTAGATGATTGTAGTCAACGATCTTGTTGACTACAGAATGTTTTCAGTCTAGAGGTGGTTGAGTCGACCAAGTACTCAACTCAAATACATTAGCCAACAAAAAAAAAATATTTCTACTTGGTACTGAGTTTGAAGTTAAATTGACCAGATCGCTGAGTTGACTAGGTAGTCAACTCAAACAAAATGTTTTTGTGCGTGGTTGAGTTGATTAGAGAGTCAATTGATATGATTCAATTAACTAATATTATAGTGGAAAAGTTAGTGAGAGCCATTGATATGACATAGTTGCACAAGAAGGTTGGATGACTCTACTGATATGGATTCTTATCGACTAGTTGGCATCCGTACAACACAACAGTGCAATCAAGACTAAGTAAAGGTGATGAAGGCTTATATAAAGGGAGTAAGAGGATCTAATGTTTACGAGAATATTAAAAGAAAAACATATAAGAGGTTTCTCTATCTCCAAGAGAAGTTTGAGAAAGAGAAATTAATGGGGCTTTCAAGACTTATCCGCCGAAGGATTATAAGCCATAGAGTAAGAATGAGGGTTTTGAATCACGTAAATCAACATGTTAGCATTTATATTTCTTCCTTGTTTTACTTTGCACTACATATTCTTGTCTAGGTCTTAATTTCAAGAAAAATCACTATTCACCCTTCTCCTCTCTAACATACCAACCATGTAACATATCAATTCCAACATTTTTTAGAATACAATAAGATAGTTCATTCTTTTGCAACGTACTATCAAGGAAGAGTTTGTGGTCTACCTACTTCCAAAGATTGGGTCGAGAAATCCAACCACCAGAGTCTGCAAATTTAGCTGTTGAGCTTCATCTGTATGAAAGAAAATGATGTTTTGTAGAGAGAGAAGACTTGTTGTTTGCTAATTTTTGCTTAATTTTATGCAATTCTATCTATTATTTGAAATATTGTACTATATTGGACAACACAATATAATAAATTTCCGAAACTTAATATTACTCAACACAAGTAATATTTTTTGTATAGCAGTGTCAATCATGTTGATGCATATCATGTCATGCCAATACTTGATATCAATTGGTATTCTACAACATCAAGATGATCGAAGATAATGTTTTAATTTTTTTTTATTATATGCATACAAAATAATGTCCAAATTGTACCATTCCATATAAAACACAAAATTTGAAGTTTAAGTATATAGTTGTTATATCTCCCTTTTATTTGTCACCACCCTCTTCACCCTCTAATTCGTCACCGACATCATGCATCAGAACGTTGGCATAATATAGACAAAGTTTGTTTGAGTTAAAGACCAAAACTCTAACAGCCTCTAGATTTTTAACCTTAGTTCTATCTCTAGCGCATTCCATTGTAGCCTTTCTATAAACATGTCCTTGCCCCTTATAGCTGGGCTACGCTTAGGTTTATTCTAAGCCATGTGATTTCTTGGGCAATCCCGAACACACCAATTCAAATTGGTTGTAAAACTTGGGCCAAAATCTCACACGTTGCATTGTGCCACACGTGTCACCATGGTTGATGGACCATCATGCATGATTAAGGTAGAGGGCAATTTCTAACATGATAATCAAATAAATGCACCATGGTCTATCGACCGTTATGAGTGACTAAAGTAGAGGGTGCCTTCCAACATCATAATAAATCAATAAATGCATTTAATATGATTTGTGATGATGAAAGGTACTCTAACAATGCACCACATAAACCTCATTGCCATTGTTCCTACTTGTGTCACAAGGATATGAAAATTATGTGCGTGCACACATCTTTGCAAAGGTGCTCATTCATATGCTTTGAATATGACCCTATTCAACTCTACCCATGGTACACAATGTTGGATTGCTGGTGCCGGTGTGGTAGTGGGTAATACCACTCTTTGTTTGCAATATTAGTTTTCTAGACACAACAAAATTAGTAAAGGAAATTAAAGAGATTGAGACCTACGATAAATCACTGGAGGTGAAGAAACCTCTTACAATAAGTTAAGTAGATACAACAATAGAAGAGCAATGAAAGCTAAAAATAATAGAGCTTGGGTGTGATTTTTCTGATTAAGACTTGTTCTTCTTACAACCCCTCGAGCCCCTTTTATAGCCTTTAGCTCAAATTTACCTGTTGGCTGATCTAGTGGCCATTAGTTGTCTATCACCATCAATCAATTGATCTTTAGATTCTATCTATATTGTGTCGTTGATCTTTCCATCACTGGCTCTATTTCAAACGGTCATTGTAGTAGTAGTCGATAGATTGAGCTCTATATCCAATCAATTTCTCCCATCGATTCTTGAACTTATTATGCTTCTTATGTGGATGCTAATCGACTGTGCTAGTCGACTATCGAACTTTTTATTCGGCTTGTCACAACCCTACCACCAACAATCGATTGAACCTTACCCATCAGTCGATTGTCATAGACTTAATATCCCAAACAACATAAACTTAGGGTATTCGAATTACCAGTCGACTAGAACTCACATATCAGTCGATTGATATATCCTTAATACCCCAACTAGACCAAACTTGGAGTGTGGATCACCAATCAATTGAGTCTTACCTATCAGTCGACTAATGTATTGACTTTGATCAATTCTAAGGTCGAGTCTGTCTAATACACAAGCTGCGCCCCTTAGATGCTTTGAGCCTATAGCTCCTCCTTAGCCATCCTTCTCGCCTTTGCTTGCGTAGATCTACTTGACTTGCTATGTTCCGATGTTCCTCATCATGCGGTCCCTTGGATGCACCATGCTTCTTTGATCTTATTATGGACCTTGAGCCATCAAACCCTCATAACTTGTGTACTATGCACAACTTAACACACATATCAGATCACCACAAAAATTAACTAAACCCTTTGCCAATATCATCAAAATCATCAAGACAAAGGAATGACAGTCCTAACACAAAATCATATGGGGCTTTCACTAGGTTCACCTTTAACCAAGACATAACTTCATACTGAAATTTATATTTAGATGTATCAATCTCCCTTATTTGTGATTGAAATTTTACATGAGAATCCCAAATGCTTTGAGATCTCTTTTTCTTCTTCTTCCTTCTCCATGTTTTGAAAACCTTTCCCAAAACAGCATTCGAAAATAAAAATTGCAACACATTATCATTGAGGAACTATAAAATTGCGGGTTATAGGGAGTGTCTCCCTAATAAACTTTTTTGCTAACTTTAAGCCCTTCACATTCTTACCACATTGTGGTCAATGTAGACAGGGTGCTTTAAGGTGGCGATTAGAACATCTATTTTATTTGGTTGATATGTCAATAGCTCAGTGTTTTTTCAATAATACTGATACCAAATGGTTTAGGTAGCCATTAAGTGACATAAGAGCTTATCTATTCCAACAAAAATTTATACCTACTTATTTTATTTTTTGACTTGATAATTGTTTTGGCTAATGGCTTGTTATTCATCCAACAGCTAGGTTGGTTGGGCAACAACGACGATGTGAATGCAAAGTGACAGTGGCTGGCAGACCTGTCTCTTTTGCAAAATCAAACATATAAGCCTCCTATCATCTCAATAAGTTGCTGATACATATATCATTTCTTCCTCTACTCTATTTTGTCATCGCTGTAATGTTCTTCCTTGTGAACAGAGGAGATGACATGGAACGTGTAAAAGGGCCACCGGTATTAACAAGATGCTTAAGGCATGGACTTTATTATGGTGCCCAAACCCACTTCATGTTTGATGAAGAAAGACTACATTTGCATGTGATTAGATGATCTATTCAACTGTAATATTGTGACAATTGTTGCCTTGGCGTTGGATAACTTAGCTATTTTCTGTTTGTTTTTGTTGAAGAAGAAACCATATTGGAGAACTTGTGCTTATGGGTGTAGCATTTTGTCAAGACACGGGTGACTACTAGCCATTAGTGCAAATGGCCAAGACATAGGGAAGGTCATGCTCGGTCACGTTGAGTTTCGACCCCAAGACCTCATGTGGTAACACCCCATGCCTTAACCATCGCACCGCCCCGAGGGGACGAGTCATGTCTTTAATCAAGCTGAAAGTTATTATAGTTCAAATTTTGGTTTGTAGTCTAGACGGAGGGTGTGACGCAGCCAAGGATGGGAGGCACTGTTGTGCCTTTTAGCATGGGTATACAACTATTTCTCTCTGTTGAACCTGAAGAAAAGTTGTAGATCTTGAAATTGTTGATGCAGCGGGGCCGACAAGAGGGGGGTGAATTGCCTGCCAAATAAAAGTATATCCTCCTCGGATTTTCAACTCAAAAATATGCAATAATAATAAAATAATAAAACAACAAGACTTAGAGAAGACCAGAAGTTGACTTGGTTATAACCAAGATGTCTGTTAATCCAAGGCGATGAAAAGTGCACTAACGATCTCCTTTTCTGAGGGCGGAGAAGCCTTTTACATACTAAAAGCTCAGAACTATTGCTTGGAATGGAATACAAGAGTTGAATGCAGTTGATTGATTAATTCCTAGCTCCAGGGGCCTTTATATAGCTCCTGAAAATCTTATCTCGAGGGTTCAAGGCGCCTCCAATAGCCTTGAGGGCGCCTCCAACTCGGTGAATGGATAAAACTCTATCTGGTGCTCGAACGGTCACTTTGACCTGGATGAAGGAGCCTTCAACAAGCAATGAGGGCGCCTTCAATGTTGAAGGCACCCTCAATGCTTGATGAAGGCACCTTCAAGGCTGGTATAAGTAGTTTCCTGCTTGTATTATATAAATAGTTTCCAGCTATTCTTTTTCTTAGCTTTGGCTTCCGAAGCTCCGTTTGCTTGAGTGATTTTGACCAACCGAAATAGGGCTCACCCGAACTCAATTTCCTGCCTTCTCCTCGAGTAGTCTTCCATCCCGGCTTTACGTCCCTCAAACGTCGTGCACGTTCTTCTCGCCCACCGGTGTACTCTTCCGCAACTCTCTCGTCCTTCGGACGCACCGAGCCCGTTGGCTCCTTTCCCGTGCCGTCCTTCTCGCTAGCTGCGTCTTCCACTCGACTTCCTGTGCTCCTATACTCCTGCACACTTAGACACAGGGATAAAAAACAAACAGGACCTAACTAACTTGATTGATCACATCTAAATAACCACGTGGTCCAACAATCTTCCTCTTTTTGATGTACATCAACCCAAGTTCAAGTTAGGGTAAAAACAAACAAATAGTAATTTTAAGAAAATTACTAAACTAACATTTTAAGCACAAAAATTGCAATAATAGAATTTGCATAAGTTAGAATAAAAAAATTTAATTTTCCTAACTCCCCCTAAACTTCAACTTGTACTTAATTATCTCCCCTTTTGATCACAACAAAAAAGAATAATATGTAAAAACAATTTCTAAGTAAAACTTTGAAATTTCGAATTTAAAATCCATGTAAAAAATTTCTAAGTCAAAAGTATTTTTAAGAATTTTCAAGGAAAAGTTCTAATTTTTAGACAACAATTTTTAACTTTGGCAAAAAAAAATATTGAAGAATTTCCAGAAACAAATGTTTTTTTAAAAAAACTTTTCAAAGCATTATATAATTCTAATTTTAATGTTTTACCAGAAAGTTAATTAAACATTTTATTTCAATATTTTATTTTCCAGGTCGTGGCGAGGCACTAGGCCTTCTTGGTTATTGGAGCAACAACCACTTCCTTAGACAAAATCTCATAAAGAAATTGTAATGTTTAATTTTCTCGCTGTAAGCCCTAACTTAAAAATAATTTAAACTAGCAAAGATCTTGGAACCCAGTATAAGTTCCTTCCTACAGGATTGTTTAAGAACTTAGGGGGTATATAATTTCTTGGAATTCGTCTAAGTTGTCCCTAATGCTTTCTTATATACCAGTTTAATTTTCCATAAACTTTAATTTTTAATTTTTGAAAAACATTAGTTTTTAAACATGCATGAGATTCTAACTTTTCAATTTGGAGTTTCAATTTATCATTTTCTAATTTTAAATTGTTAAATAATTCTAATGAGCATGAATTTTCTAGTTTCATTTTTAATTCAGCGTTTTCTTTTTCTAATTTTGCTAGATCTTTCGTAAATACTTTGATAAACTGAAAAGATTGAGTAGGGGTGAGATCACGTACCTTACTTACCTCACTTGGTGATGCTCCCCCTTCGTCGCAGCTTTCTTCTGATTCTCCCCCTTGATCTATGCTCATCTCTGAGTCCGAATCATCTTCAAAGAGATGGTTGGCCATCATCGCTAGTCCCGAGAGTGCTTCGACTTCAGATTCGGAGGACGTTGAATCGTCCCAAGTGGCCTTTAGGATTTTGTGCTTGGAGGAATTTGACTTGTACTTTACCTTCTCCTTGTCTTTTGTCTTTAGCTTTATCTTTGGGCACTCATCCTTGATGTGCCCTTCTTCGTTGCAATTGTAGCACCGGACCGTCCTTCTGTTGCGTTGATGCTTCATCGATTGCGATTTAAATTTATTAGTTTTAACAAATTTATTCAACTTTCTTACCAATAACGCTGCTTCGATTTCGTCGGTCGACGCTTCAGAGTCGGGATCGTCCTTTTCGACTTGTAGGGCAATATTGAGATTTGTCTTCTCCATTTGTTTAGGCTCTGCGATTCAAGACTCGTGAAGTTCAAATGTAGAGAATAAATTTTCTAAACTACTTACCTCAAAGTCCTTAGAGATGTAGTACGCATCTACTAAGGAAGCCCATTCCGGAGATTTGGGGAAGGCGTTGAGTGCATACCGAATGGAATCTCGATTCATTACCGATTCACTGAGATTCGTTAGTTGCGTTATCAGATCCTTGATCCTCGCTTGGAGTTGCGCTACCTTCTCGCCGGTGTACATTCGGAGATTCGTCAGTTGTGTCCGGAGGATGTCCCACCTTGCTAACTTAGCTTCCGAGGTACCTTCGTGAAGCTTCAGGAATTTATCCCAGAGGTCTTTAGCAGAGTCGTAGCTCCCGATCCGACTTACCTCCTGGGTGGCAGAACACTGAGCAGGTGGAATTCCGCCTTTTCGTTAGCCACGAAATCGGCCTGCTCCTTCTTTGTCCAGTTGTATTCCTCTTTATCTTTTGGCGATGTATATCCATATTTCATTATTAAAAGAATATCAAATTTAGTCTTAAGAAAAACCTCCATTTTTCGCTTCCATGTAGCGAAGTCTCCTTCGAATTTTGTGGGATGAATGTTCGCGCCGGCCATCGTCTTGATCTTTTGTGCTTCAGTCAGCGGTTAGTCCTTCTGAGGCTGTTGGGTTCTGATATCACTTGTTGGTGCATAGGGGCCGACAAGAGGGGGGTGAATTGCCTGCCAAATAAAAGTATACCCTCCTCGAATTTTCAACTAAAAAATATGCAATAATAATAAAATAATAAAATAACAAGACTTAGAGAAGACCAAAAGTTGACTTGGTTACAACCAAGATGGTTGTTAATCCAATGCGATGAAAAGAGCACTAACGATCTCCTTCTCTGGAGGCGGAGAAGCCTTTTACACACTAAAAGCTTAGAACTATTGTTTGGAATGGAATACAAGAGTTGAATGTAGTTGATTGATTAATTCCTAACTCCAGAGCCTTTATGTAGCTCCTGGAAATCTTATCTCGAGGGTTCAAGGTGCCTCCAATAGCCTTGAGGGCGCCTGCAGCTCGGTGAATGGATACAACTCTATCTGGTGCTTGAACGGTCACTTTGACCTGGATGAAGGTGCTTTCAACAAGAAATGAGGGTGCCTTCAATGTTGAAGGCGCCCTCAATGCTTAATGAAGGCGCTTTCAAGGCTGGTATAAGTAGTTTCTTGCTCGCATGGTATAAATAGTTTCCAGCTCTTATTTTTCTTCGCTTTGGCTTCCGAAGCTCCGTTTGCTTGAGTGATTTTGGCCAACTGAAATAGGACTCACCCGAACTCAATTTCTAGCCTTCTCCTCGAGCAGTCTTCCGTCCCAGCTTTACGTCCCTTGAACGTCGTGCACATTCTTCTCGCCCACCGGTGTACTCTTCCGTAGCTCTCTCGTCCTTTGGACGCACCGAGCCCGTCGGCTCCCTTCCCGTGCCGTCCTTCTCGCTAGCTGCGTCTTCCACTCGACTTCCTGTGCTCCTTGTTGATACAGTCTGACCTGGCTGTTGTTTTGATGTTGTCACGGATTTAAGTTTGTATCAGATGTTAATTAAACTCGGTTTGATTAATGATCAAGGTTGATCAAGTGGAAGGGAAAAGTCCAAGTTGGAAACTTGGCACGCGAAGTCGGAGAGGGCTTGGTAGCTCGTTCTCCAGACTAGGTCGGAGAGGGCTCGGTAGCTCGTTCTCCGGACTAGGTCAGAGAGGGCTCGGTAGCTCGTTCTCTAGGTCAGAGAGGGCTCGGAGCTCGTTCCTCGGACTATGTCGAGAGGGCTCAGCTCCTCTGGACTCGAAGTCGGAGAGGGCCTCGGTAGCTGCCTCCTGACCAGGTCGAGAGGGCCTGTAGCTCGTTCTCAACCCGACAAGCCCGAAAGGGCTCGTGAGCTCGCCTCCTGACCAGGTCGAGAGGGCTCAGAGCTCGTTCTCCGGACCCGACGTCGAGAGGGCTCGGTAGCTCGCTCTCCGGACTAGGTCGAGAGGGCTCGTCTCGTTCTGGACCGCACGAAGCCGGAGAGGGCTCGGCAGTCGTTCTCCTGACTAGGTCGAGAGGGCTCGGAGCTCATTCTCTGGACCGAATGGTCGAGAGGGACCTAAGTGGACATTCCATGGTACATTGGATCCGTCGGCACCGATCCGGATACATAAGATGTGGATCGGTCTTGAACCGATCTAGTGAAACCGTGAAACCGAGTTTCCATGGATCGTCCGTGACCGATCGGAAACACTCAAGAGCACATCGAGTAATCGATCGGTCTGCGGACCGATCAGGAGATGCGATTGCGAAGAGAAGAAGGAAGGATCGGTCATGGAGACCGATCCAGCTGCGGCCTGATCGGTCTCCATGACCGATCAGGTAAGCTGTGGACCGATCAGGATATGTCCTGATCGGTCTGTGGATCGGTCTGGTGACCGATCCACACACAATCGTTTTGTTCGATGTTTCTGCGATTCCTCCACTGCATCTGATTTGCCTGATATATGTGATATAACCCTCTGTGCTGTTAGCTTTTGAGTTTGCAGGATCACAGGTATCATTCAGAGCTTAATTTCAAATTAAGTCCATAAGAGAAATACGACAAATGGCCTTTCTGCTGTGATTCGCGGCGCATGGTGTATTTGAAGCAACAACGACTATTGGTGTGATCTGGCTGCGATCCGCTCGACTCCTGGTGATTGGTTCGAGCTCAGAAGACACCAGTGAAGACTGTGATTTCATTGGTGTGAGTTCAGAGAACCAGGTAAGGAGGAAGAGGGATTGGCTGCAGCGATGATTTGATGCAGATTTACCACGATCCGTGACAGCAGAGAACAGGGGCTTAAGAAGCAGAAAACAGCGAGAGTAAAGTAAGAGAAGCAAGCAAGAAAGTGAAAAAGTTCTGTTGATCGTTCTTGAGCTCTTGTGTGAAAAACTACGATCTGTGAGTTCCTGTTTCCACTGATCCTCGCGTGGTTGTAAGCGTTAGTTCATTCTTCTTTGCCACCGAGATCTGTAAGTCTTGTGCTTTAACATATATATTCCTTGAGACTTTGTGGAGAGGTTACTCCACCGAGAAGGAGGATCTTTAGCCGGAATTTATCCGGGGTGCGATCTACCGAAGATCAAGGATTCGTCCACCTTACGGACACGTCGAGGAGTAGGGGCAAGTTATCCCCGAACCTCGTAAATCAGTGTGTTAGTGTGCTTGTTTCCTTCTTGTTTTAGTTTTCTAATTCCGCTGTGCTAACAAGTTTTTTTTAGAAGGTTTTTGTTTAAGTTTTTAAGAGGCTATTCACCCCCCCTTTAGCCATCTAAGATCCTAACAAGTGGTATCAGAGCCTGGTGCTCTTCATCTGGACTAACATTCTAAGCAGCAACAAGATGGCCATGAAGGAAGGATTCAGCACCAACAGACCACCCTTCTTCGATGGAGCAGATTTCCAGTATTGGAAGAGCCGCATGGAGTATTACCTCAAGACTGATATCTCCATGTGGTTCTCGGTCAAGGAAGGATTCACACCACCGAAGGACGAAGAAGGTAAGGAACTCGATTCATCAAGGTGGTCTACTGAACAAACTCGTAAAGGGCAAGCTGATGCCAAGGCAGTAGTCACCCTACAATGTGGGATTGCCAAGGACCAACTCGTCAAGGTAGGTCCATTCTCGAGTGCAAAAGATTTATGGAACAAGCTTATCGAGCTCCAAGAAGGAACTCGAGATTCTCGGATAGCCAAGAGGGACCTATTCTTGAATCAACTCCAAAACCTCACCATGAGGGAAAATGAGACAGTGAGTGAGCTACATGGAAGATTCAAAGAGATCATCAATGGTCTCCATTCCGTGGATGAACGCGTGGAGAATCGCGATCTTGTAAGGTACGCTCTAAAAGCCTTTCCGAGGAGTGCCTTGTGGTCATCTATGGTAGATGCCTACAAGGTCTCTAAGGATCTTTCAATTGTAAAGTTAGATGAATTTTTTTGTGAAATGGAACTTCATGAACTTGCTAACAAAGGTCAAAAGGAGAAAGGTATAGCTTTGGTTGCAGGAGAAAAGAGCAAGGATGGGAGAAGAAAGAAAGAAAAGAAGAAGGTGAAAGAGATTCCTTCATCTTCATCCTCCTCCGAGTCCGATGATGAAGGTGGATCATCATCAAGCGAGATGGCAAATTTTGTGAGGAGGATCATGAGAAGAAGCAGGAGATACAAAGGTAAAACTGTAGATCAAAATATTGATAAGTCTAACATTACTTGCTATGAGTGTAGCAAGAAAGGTCACTACCGGAGTGAGTGTCCAAAACTCAAGAAGGAGGAACGGGCCAAAAAGAAGGAGGAAAGAGCCAAGAAGAAGAAAGCTCTCAAGGCCACTTGGGATGAATCTTCCTCAAGCTCATCGGAGGAGGAAGAGAAGAAGGAGAAGAGTACTCGGCAATTGGCACTCATGGCAAGGGAGGAGTCCGAGTCCGAGAGTGATGACTCAAGCACTTCAGCCGCGGCTTCATCATCTTCGGATGATGAAGAGGTAACCTCTTCTCACTTAGAAAAATGTTATAAGACTATTACACATTTGTCTACCTTGCTTAAAAAATCAAAAACAGAAAATAAATCATTAAAAGAAGAAGTAGAAAACTTGAGAGCTCTTAGGGAAGATGAGGTTGATGACCTACATCTAGAGCTCCTTGAGGATGAGAACAAGGCCTTGAAGGGTGAGGTTGAGAAACTTAAGAAAATGCTTGAGAAATTCTCAACTAGCTCTAAGACCCTAGATATGATTCTAAATGCCCAAAGGGCGGTCTACAACAAGGCTGGATTAGGATACCAACCTAAGGAGTCTAGCTTTATTTCTTTAGTGTCAAGAACCCAATTTCATAGATCGCATGTTTCTAGGGTTCATGAGACTAGGAAGAAGGTAACAAAGGCATGAGTGCCTAAGTCTTTCATTGTAGATGCATTAGGTCCCAAGATTTGGGTACCTAAAACATCTATCTTTCGTGTCTTGTAGGCATTGGTAAAGGGGGAGCGTCTATCAACTTGGTTTGTTGATAGTGGATGCTCTAAGCACATGACCGGAGACAAGTCACTATTTTCTACCATTCAAAACAAAAATAGAGGTAATGTGTCATTTGGTAACAATGGTAGTCTTAAGGTTATAGGAGTTGGAGACATTCATATATCCGAATATCTCCAAATCAAGAATGTCCTTCTAGACAAGGGGATGACTTTTAATCTCCTAAGTGTCAGTCAATTGTGTGATACGGGTTACACAATTGAGTTTCATTCGAGTCAATGTCTAGTCAAAAACATTGACACACTTGACACGGTACTAGTAGGCACAAGGGTAGATAACATTTATCAAGTTTCTTTTAAAAGTGCTACTAATGCTCTTGCTAAGTGTTTCATGTCGAGAGAAGAAGAATCATGGCTTTGGCATAGGAGGTTGGCTCATGTGAACATGAAAAATATCCGGAAGCTTACCAAGCATCAAGTACCAAAAGACCAAATTGTGTGATGCATGTCAGAAGGGTAAGCAAACCAAAGCGCCTCATAAAGGTAAAAGCATTGTAAGTACAACTACTGCCTTAGACTTATTACATATGGATTTGTTTGATTGCAGTAGTGTTATTTCATTAAATGGAAGTAGATACTGTTTAGTGATTATTGATGACTTTACTAGGTATACATGGACCTTCTTTTTGAAAACTAAGGATCAAACCATAGATATTTTTATTTCCTTTTGTAGAAGAACTGAAAATGAAAAATCAACAACAATTAAAACCATTAGAAGTGATCATGGTGGGGAATTTCAAAATCATAGGATTTTAGAATTATGTCAAGAAAAGGGATATAGGCATGAGTTCTCTACTCCAAGGACCCCACAACAAAATGGGGTTGTGGAGAGAAAGAACCGAGTCTTACAAGAGGCTGCACGAAGTATGCTCAATGAGTACTCACTACCGAGTTACTTATGGGCTGAAGCTGTAAATACAGCTTGCTATGTGCAAAACCAGAAGACTCCCCATGAACTTTGGTTTGGAAAACCCCCTACAATTAAACATCTTAGGGTGTTTGGTTGTAAGGTGTTCATTTTGAACACCAAGGACCATCTTGGAAAATTTTCGGCCAAGGCTGATGAAGGGATACTGGTCGGGTATTCGTTCACCAGCAAAGCCTATCGAGTCTACAACAATAGGACTAAATTGATTGAAGAGTCATCTGATGTAGCTTTTGAAGAAATCCCTAACTTAAATGATCAATCAAGGGATGTAGGAGAAATTCAACTCGAACTTAGAAATCTAAGTTTGAATGATCGAAATGAAGAAAGAGTCGAGGTTGACTCTGATGATGATGAGCAAAGGCAACAAAGAACTCAATCTGATCCTTTGCCTGATATTGAGTCCTTGCCTGTGCCTAATGAGACCATTCATGAGGCACCATCAACACCAAGACAATCTAGGATAGCCACTAGTCATCCCCAAGACCAAATTGTGGAAGACATCCAACAAGGGGTTAGGACTAGGTCATTCTTTAGAAATGAGTCTAATGAAGTCGCATTGATTTCAGAGATTGAACCAAAATTAGTTGATGAGGCATTGCGCGATCCTGATTGGATCATAGCTATGCAAGATGAGTTAGGTCAATTTGAAAGGAGCCAAGTGTGGGACTTAGTTCCTAGACCTAAGAAGACCACCATTATTGGAACTAAATGAGTCTTCAAAAATAAGTTAAATCAAAAGGGAGAAGTTGTAAGAAACAAGGCAAGACTTGTAGCCAAGGGCTATAGTCAAGTCGAAGGTCTCGATTATGATGAGACTTATGCTCCCGTGGCCCGATTAGAGTCCATTCGTTTGATGCTAGCTTTTGCTGCACATAGAGGTTTCAAGCTCTATCAAATGGATGTTAAATCTGCCTTCTTAAATGGCTTTATTAAAGAAGAAGTCTATGTTGAACAACCACCGGGGTTTGTGAATACCGAAGCTCCAAACCACGTGTACAAGCTTAAGAAAGCACTTTATGGGCTTAAACAAGCACCACGAGCTTGGTGCGAAAGGTTGTCAACATATTTACTAGAAAAGGGTTTTGTAAGAGGCCAAATAGATCCAACACTATTTCTGCGTAGAGATGGTGAAAATATTTTTGTAGCCCAAGTGTATGTCGATGACATAATTTGTGGCTCAAACAACAAGGACTATTTGAATGAATTTATCACCCACATGGAAAGTGAGTTTGAGATGAGTCTAGTAGGAGAATTGACATTCTTCCTTGGACTTGAAATCAAACAAACTCGAGATGGAATTTATGTCCATCAGACGAAATACACTCAAGAGATGCTCAAGAAATTCAACATGAGTGACTCTAAGGAAGTGTCCACACCAATGGCAACAAACACTCGTCTGGACAATGATGAGAGTGGAAAATCAGTTGATCTAACGCAATATAGAAGCATGATCGGTAGTCTTCTATATCTCACAGCTAGTCGACCGGACATACTCTTTGCTGTGGGCATGTGCGCTAGATATCAAGTCTGTGCCAAGGAATCTCATTTAATTGCAGTTAATAGAATTCTGAGATACCTTAAAGGCACAATTAGAGTAGGACTGTGGTACCCTCGTACGGAGTCTTTTGATTTGATAGGCTATACCGATTCCGATTATGCTGGATGCAAATTGGATCGGAAAAGTACTAGTGGGGGTTGCCAATTTTTAGTATCATCATTGGTTAGTTGGTCAAGTTGGAAGCAACATTGTGTTGCTCTCTCCACGACCGAGGCTGAATACATTGCCATGGGAGAGAGTGTATCACAATTATTGTGGATGATTCACACTCTAGAAGATTATGGATTTTCATATAAGGGAGTGCAAGTGTTGTGTGACAACATTAGCACAATAAACCTAACGAAAAATCCAGTCCATCATTCTAGGACCAAACACATTGAAGTGTGCCATCACTTCATTAGAGATCACGTAGCTAGGGGAGATATTACATTCACATATGTTGAGTCAAAGTCAAACTTAGCCGATATTTTCACCAAACCCCTTCCGGAAAATGAATTTAGTCATTTAAGGAGGGAATTGGGAATGTGTTTGGCTCAATAAGTCATTTTGACCACATCATGATCAATAAGGACCATTAAAATGACAAGAGAAATTGGAAAATTAATTTGGGCAACTTGGGGACATCTCACACAAACTATAAGGTTTAACAAAATATTTTTGTTTGCTAGAAATGGGGTGAGATGCTAGGATCAACCAAATTATTCAAAATGTATCATGCATCCCTTGAATAATTAGGTTGAAGAGACATAAATTGAGTATGAGGAAAGCCATTACATAATTCATGTGTATTTGGCTCCTAGATCTTACTCATATATTCCAACCAAGGAATCTTGGTTGGATCTGTGTCTAGAAATCATCTAACCTGGTTGATGTGTTGATTGATACCCTTGATTGATACCTTCCTGATTTTGATTGAAAATAGGACAAGTTGGTGAAGAAATTTGACATATTTTGACAAACTTGTAACTACTCATAGGAAGGATATATTTTGAACCGATAGCCTGAGTCAGATTTATTACCTTGGTTCACTATAAATCATAGTTTCAGCAAACAAACAAAACAAACTTCTCTGGTTTTGAAACTTTGAGATTCAACACATTTGTTATGAAGTGTCTGAAACTTTCGAGCCCTTGATAATTCCAAATCATTAGAGCTCATCATTAGGAAATATTCATTGGTATCACTGAATATAATCTGTGGGCTCTTCAGATCCTAGGTTCTGAACTTGGAAGTTGTTGAACCAAGTTTCAGAACTGTCGATACGAATTTCAGAGACTGAAGTCACTGATTATCAGACACTGATCGGTCCAGGGACCGATCAGGATGATATCTGATCGGTCTCTACGACCGATCAGGAGAGTTCTTCGATATCTGATCGGTCTGCAGACCGATCAGTGGTTCTGGCACGTATCAGTAGTTACTGATCGACTTCTGATCGGTCCGGGGACCGATCAGGAGCTTCCCTGTCGGTCTCCACGACTGATCAGGAGGCTTGGCACACTGATCCACCTCTGATCGGTCCGGGGACCGATCAGGAGCTTCCCTGATCGGTCTCCACGACCGATCAGGAGGCTTGGCACGGAAGCTCCCTGATCAGTCTCCACGACCGATCAGGACTCTCCCTGACCGATCAGGACGTTCCCTGATCGGTCAGGATTTCTCTGATCGGACAGCCGTCCGATCATTTCATCAACTGTATACCCATCAGTAAACCATTAAAACTTCCCGATCTCTTCTTTTCCTCTTTCACGCGGAACCCTAGCCGACTCCTTCCCTCACCTCACTCCTTCTCTTCTCGTTGCACGCGGACCTCTAGCCGAACCCTAGCTGAAGCTCTAGCCCTCCGAAACTCTAGCCAAAAGTTCAATGGCACCAAGGTAACTCTCTACCTCTCTAGAACTTTGGCAGTTTGGTTTCATTTCTCACCATATATGTTTTTTTTTGGTGCTGGTGGCTCCGGTGCTCACTCATTGCCCCATTTTACCACTTTGTTAACCCTTAGAAAGAAAGCAGTGGGTGAAGGGACATCTAAATCTAAGTCACCTGAGAAATCCAAGTCCCAGGCACCCTCCCGACCTCAACCTTCCTCTTCTTCAAGATTCCTGAACCGCCAGTTTGAGCAAGCATTTCAACAGAGGACATTCAAGCTGCTTCCATGTCGATCTGTGGATCGAAAGTACATGGATGAATTTTGTCCCTCTGTATCCGAAACCCTAGCCTATTATAAACTTGACTCGGTAGTCTACTTAGAAAGGGACATCAACCTTGACCTAGTTTCTGAGTTCTATAACAATCTTCATCAGAACAGTGATGGTGTTTATAAAACCCGAGTCGCTAAAAGAACTATCGATTTCTCCATCAGAGAATTCTTTGGGTATCTAGGTTGCCGTATGTGTTCAGGAGATCTTTTTCCCATTTATCCTGATTTACCAGAGTCACTACCTCCTCCACTTGATGTGTCACCTGACACTATCTATGAGTGTTTCTTTGGACACCCTAGACCTGATGGACTAGATGAGCTAGATGTTGACTTCCCTACCTTTGCAGCCTTGAGATTATCTCCTCAAGACTACATTCTTTTTAAGATTGTCACGAACTGCCTTCTTCCAATCACATCCAAACCTCTAGCAGAGATCCGACCATACCACTGTCTTATGCTTTATGGTTTATGTCGGCGTCTCGATTTTGATATCATGTCGAGTATCTACTCTTCGATCATCTCTTATTCTCAGCCTAGCAGCTCCACTGTTTATATGCCTTATGGGCATATAATTACAGATTGGCTCGAGACCCTTCAGATTGATGTCTCTAAGGGTAGAATAGTCAAGATGGTCAGACAGGATTGCAGACTTGGGAAGCGGGCATTTTCCAAGTCTGGAATCATAGGACAAAATGGGGATGTTCGGTGGAAGGATGGGAGAGCACTAGGTGAGTTACCACGGGGACCTCCACGACAGGTTGCTCCTGTTGCTGCTCCTCCTGCTGCTGACGATGGAGAGGCCGATCCTGATCTGCGCTGGCAGATCGCCGAGCTGGAGAGTCGCTTTGATCGACACGATGAGCTGCTGGCTGCTGAGCTTCATGGACTGCGTGTTCGGATCGACCAGCGCTACGATGACTTACGCAGTCAGCAGTTGGTGATGCAGCAGCTGCTTCTGGGCTGGATGGCCAACTACCCACCTCCGCAGCGTTTCTCGGGTCATCCACCTTCGAGCTCCAGCATGCCGCCTCAGGATTACGTGCCTCCCGCAGATGATGATGATGCTCCTCATGTTGAGGACATTGATTGATACATTCTGTTTGACTGTCTGTGTTTTGGATGCTATTCTGTTGGTTATTTTTGTATGACCTGGATATTTACTTATTTCATCTGTTTATGCTGCTCATTTTCCTGTTTTTCTTTATGTGTCATTTCCTATTGGCTATTAATATGCTGTTCCTATGCCATGACTTGATTGTATATTATCTCTTTCTTACTGTCATATTATACACTTAGAGGGAACTCTAGGTGCAAGACAGTATGGGTTAAGGGGGAGCCTTTTGAGTTTTGTAACCTCATTTGCACCTTTTCGGTGTTTGACAAAGGGGGAGAGGATACCTAAGTTTAGAAATGTATGAAGGCTTGATTTTAGGGGAGAAGATAACGGGAATGATCTTGATTCCCGTTATTGACTTAGTGGTGTATCCATCTTAGGGGGAGAATCTTGATTCCCCTAAAATTATGAAAATAAGAACATTTCTGATCTAAACTTAAATCGTATTGTCAAACAACAAAAAGGGGGAGATTGTTGATACAGTCTGACCTGGCTGTTGTTTTGATGTTGACACGGATTTAAGTTTGTATCAGATGTTAATTAAACTCGGTTTGATTAATGATCAAGGTTGATCAAGTGGAAGGGAAAAGTCCAAGTTGGAAACTTGGCACGCGAAGTTGGAGAGGGCTTGGTAGCTCGTTCTCCGGACTAGGTCGGAGAGGGCTCGGTAGCTCGTTCTCCGGACTAGGTCAGAGAGGGCTCGGTAGCTCGTTCTCTGGACCGGACGAAGTCGGAGAGGGCTCGGTAGCTCGTTCTCCGGACTAGGTCAGAGAGGGCTCGGTAGCTCGTTCTCCTGGACGGGCCCGAGAGGGCCTGTAGCTCTGCCTCCGGACTAGGTCGAGAGGGCTCAGCTCGCTCTCCAACCCAACGAAGTCGGAAAGGGCCGGTGAGCCTGCCTCCGGACCAGGTCGAGAGGGCCGGTGAGCTCGTTCTCCGAACCCCACGGCCCGGAAGGGCTCGGTAGCTCATTCTCCTGACTAGGCCGAGAGGGCTCGGTAGCTCGTTCTCCGGACTAGGTCGAGAGGGCCCTGGTAGCTCGCTCTCCGACCGCACGAAGTCGGAGAGGGCTCGGCAGGTCGTTCTCCGGACTAGGTTAGAGAGGGCTCGGGAGCTCGTTCTCTGGACCGAATTAGGTCAGAGAGGGACCTAAGTGGACATTCCATGGTACATTGGATCCGTCGGCAGACCGATCCAGTGATACATAAGACAGTGGATCGATCTCCAGACCGATCCAGTGAAACTGTGAAACTGAGTTTCCATGGATCGGTCTGGTGACCGATCAGGAAACACTCAGTAGCACACTGAGTGTAATCTGATCGGTCTGCGGAGCGATCAAGAAACACTCAGTAGCACACTGAGTGTAATCTGATCGGTCTGCGGACCGATCAGGAGATGTGATTGCGAAGAGAAGAAGGAAGGATCGGTCATGGAGACCGATCCAGCTGCGGCCTGATCGGTCTCCACGACCGATTGGGTAAGCTGTGGACCGATCAGGATATGTCCTGATCGGTCTGTGGATCGGTCTGGTGACCGATCCACACACAATCGTTTTGTTCGATGTTTCTGCGATTCCTCCACTGCATCTGATTTGCCTGATATATGTGATATAACCCTCTGTGCTGTTAGCTTTTGAGTTTGCAGGATCACAGGTATCATTCAGAGCTTAATTTCAAATTAAGTCCATAAGAGGAATACGACAAATGGCCTTTCTACTGTGATTCGCGGCGCATGGTGTATTTGAAGCAACAACGGCTACTGGTGTGATCTGGCTGCGATCCGCTCGACTCCTGGTGATTGGTTCGAGCTCAGAAGACACCAGTACAGACTGTGATTTCATTGGTGTGAGTTCAGAGAACCAGGTAAGGAGGAAGAGGGATTGGCTGCAGCGATGAGTTGATGCAGATTTACCATGATCCGTGACAGCAGAGAATAGGGGCTTAAGAAGCAGAAAACAACGAGAGTAAAGTAAGAGAAGCAAGCAAGAAAGTGAAAAAGTTCTGTTGATCGTTCTTGAGCTCTTGTGTGAAAAACTGCGATCTGTGAGTTCCTGATTCCACTGATCCTCGCGTGGGTGTAAGCGTTCGTTCATTCTTCTTTGCCACCGAGATCTGTAAGTCTTGTGCTTTAACATATATATTCCTTGAGACTTTGTGGAGAGGTTACTCCACCGAGAAGGAGGATCTTTAGCCGGAATTTATCCGGGGTGCGATCTACCGAAGATCAAGGATTCGTCCACCTTACGGACACGCCGAGGAGTAGGGGCAAGTTTGTTGGTTGCTACTCGGAAAACCTAGAGGTTCCACTGTACAAAAATTTTGTACAAAGGTCTGAACCTTTTCCTAGCTACCATGTGTTCTTTTAAATTAAATTTTGGATCGCCTGCGGAACTTAACACGTTTGATCCAAAACTTAATCTATTCGTTCTTTTAGGTTTTGACTTGGGTCTCCTGCGGAACTTAACACGTTCGACCCAAATCACCTTAAGTTATTAATTCCATTAAATATTAATTTCCATAATTGGTTCCCAGTACTGACGTGGCGAGGCACATGGCCTTCTTGGATATGGGAGCAACCACCACCGACTAGACAAAACCTTTTATGGAAAGCTAATATTTAATTTCCTAAAATAACTTTAGGTTAACCGAAAAGAACAATCAAATCACAAGGAAAAGAAAAACAAAAGAACACTATATCGAAAACAAATTCGAAACTCTAGAATCGTATGCCTCTTGTATTTAGTATTATTTCCAAAAATAACTAGTATGATGCGGAAACAAAAATTACTAGTTATACCTTTTAGAAAGACCTCTTGATCTTCTACCGTATTCCTCTTCTAACCTCGGACGTGTGGGCAACGATCTTCCGAGATGAGAACCACCAAGCACCTTCTTCTTCCTTACAAGTTTCGGCCATCAAAACTTCTCCTAGGATGAAGAGGTTCGGCCACCACCACCATGCTCCAAGGGATGCTAGAAAAGAGGCTTCTTTTCTCTCCTTCTTAGATCCGGCCACCAAAGCTATCTCCACCATGAGAAGGTTTCGGCCACACAAAGGAGAGGAGAGGAAAGAAAGGGCCGGCCACACCCAAGGAGAAAAGAGAGGAAAAATAGAATAGAGTCGTTAGCCTTGAAGCCTCCTCTACCCCCTCTTTTATAATCCTTGGTCTTGGCAAATAAGGAAAATTTAATAAAAACTTCCTTAATTCTTTTGCCATTGAAAAGGAAAATTTATTTAATTAAAATAATTTTCTTTTCAAATTATAATGGCCGCCACTCTTCTCCCCAAAACAAGGAAAGTTTTAATTAAAACAAAAATTAAAACTTCCTAATTTGTTTCTAGAAATTTATAAAATTTCTCCAATAATTTTAATCCTTCATGATTGGTTATTAAAAGAAATTTTATAAATTAAAATATTTCTTTTAAACATGTGGATAATTTCCAAAAAGGAAAGTTATCTCTAAAATTTAAAATCTCCTTTCAATCTACAAATAAGGAAAGATATTAAATCTTTTCTTAATCTTTGTACAAACTAATAAAAGAGAATTTTTAAACTTTCTTTTAAATCATGAATATAATTAAAAGGAAAGTTTTTACCAAAATTAAAATCAACCTTTTAATCTACAAATAAGGAAAGAGATTTTAACTCTTCTCTTAATCTTTTGTAGAATCTTATAAAAGGAAGGATTTAAATTTTTAAACTCTTTTTTAAATTATATTATCCACATAAGAAAAATTTTAAAATTAAAATTCCTTTTTATTTTAATAGGGACGGCCACATGAATTCACCCATGAACATACCCATGGCCAGCTTGGTCTCCAAGCTAGCTCGGCCGGCCCCTATAGGATGGGTAAGAAGGTGGGTATAGGTGGGTATAGTACTCTATAATTAAGAGGCTACGATAGGGACCGAGAGGAGGAATTGGTTTTGGTCTCCCGATAAAATTAAGCATCCCATGCTCGCCCCGAACACACAACTTAATTTTATCAATAATAATTCATTCCACTAGAGAACTATTATTGAACTACCGCACCAATCCCAAATTACATTTTGGGCTCCTTCTTATCATGAGTGTGTTAGTCTCCCTGTGTTTAAGATAACAAATGTCCACCAATTAAGTAAGTTACTGACAACTCACTTAATTAATATCTAGCTCCAAGAGTAGTACCATTCAACTTCATCGTCATGTCGGACTAAGTCCACCTGCAGGGTTTAACATGACAATCCTTATGAGCTCCTCTTGGGGACATTCTCAACCTAGATCACTAGGACACAGTTTCCTTCTATAATCAACAACACACACTATAAGTGATATCATTTCCCAACTTATCGGGCTTATTGATTCATCTAACTAAATCTCACCCATTGATAAATTAAAGAAATAAATATCAAATATATGTGCTTGTTATTATATCAGGATTAAGAGCACACACTTCCATAATAACTGAGGTCTTTGTTTCTTTATAAAGTCAGTATAAAAGAAACGACCTCTAATGGTCCTACTCAATACACTCTAAGTGTACTAGTGTAATTATATAGTTAAGATAAACTAATACCTAATTACACTACGACCTTCCAATGGTTTGTTCCTTTCCATTATGGTCGTGAGCTACTGTTTATAATTTATAACATCTTCTGTGTGTGACACCACACACTATGTTATCTACAATATAAATTAATTGAACAACTACATTTATCATAAATGTAAACATTTGACCAATGTGATTTTTATTTCTAGATTAATGTTTATACCAAAAGCTAGGCTTTTAGTATACACTCTAACAATCTCCCACTTATACTAAAAGACTAAGCTGCCTTATCTGCTGCCATACATATGATTCCCATGCCTTTCAAAAAGCTCTTGCCTTAAGGACCTCAGGTTATCATTTGATGTAATCTAGGCGGCAACAACTTCTCCTCGTTTATACGATTTCTCGTATTGGGTGGTACTTGCGCTCTATTGTGTTTTCTTGCCTTATAGACTTATGGTTTCTTCAAGTTTGCTACTGCACCAATGTTATTACAATAAATTATAATAATCTTTGGACAAACCAAAAATCATATCTAAGTCTATCTTGAGGTTATTGAGCCATTCAGCTTTTATGGCTACCTCAGAGGCTTGCCATATACTCAGCTTCTATGGTGGAGTCCAGAAAAACACCTATGCTTACCACTCTTCCATAGTTATGACTTTACCTCCTAAAGTAAACACAAAACCCCGAGGTTGACTTATTATTGTCCCTATCCGATTGGAAGTCAAAATCCATGCAACCCACAGGGACTAAATTAACTGTCTTGTAAGCTAGCATATAATCTCTAGTTCCTCTAAGGTACTTTAATATATGCTTTACTGCAGTCCAATGTCCTTGTCTAGGGTTACTTTGATATCTGCTAACTATGCCCTTGGCAAAACAGATTTCTGATCTCGTGCATAGCATACATTAGGTTGTCTAACTGTCGAAGCATAAAGAACTGCCTACATGTCCTCAATCTACTTTGATGTCATCGGAGACATCTCTTTAGATAAAGACACTCCATGCTTAAAAGGTAAGAAACCTTTCGAGGAGTTTTGCATGCTTAAAACGAGCAAGGATTTTTCGATGTATCAAGCTTGGGATAAGTAAAATATTCTTTTCTTGCGATCCCTTATTACTTTGATCTCAAGAATATATACATTCTTCCAAGTCCTTTATATCGAATTGTTTGGACAACCATACCCTTACTTCTGACAACATTTTGATATTGTTTCCAACTACCAAAAATGTTATCTACGTATAGTACAAGAAATACCACCACGCTTCCATCACACCTTTTGTATACACAAGACTTATCCAGTTACTAAATGAATCCAAAGGTCTGGATTACTTTGATAAACTGGATGTTCCAAGACCTTGAAACTTTGTATCAGTCCATAGACTGATTGAGCTTGCACACAAGATGCTCTTAGCCCTTTGCAATGAACCCTTCTGGTTGCTTTATATGGATGCTTTCTTCAAGACTTCCATTAAGGAATGCTGTCTTGACATCCACTTACCAAATAGATAAAAGAATCCGGATAGACTTAAGCATGGCTACCAGTGAAAAAGTTTTCTTTTTCATCTAGCCTTGCTTTGAAAGTTTCTACCTTCCTATCTATCCCTCTTTTCCTATTATAGACCTTTTTATACCCAAAGGCTTTTACACTATTTGGTGGTTCTACAAGCTTCCAGATTTTATTAGAATACATATATTCTAATTCTGTTATTTATTACTCTTTGCCAAGATATTGCATCTTTATCTTGGAGTGTTTTGTCATATGTCCGGAGATCAGGTTCATGTCCTCCAGGGATCGAGTCCAAAAAACTCTCCCAAAACATGAATCTTTTTAGGTTGCTTAACCCTCCCACTACGACAAGGCACTTTCTGCAATTGTGTATCATTTGTGATACGTGTTGCAGTTTCCTTGTGATATCTCATCTTTTACAGTTGGTACTAGATTAGACATGCCTTTTAATATTTCCTTAAGAACAAATTTTCTTATGGGCACGTGGTTTATTACATAGTCCTTTTCTAAAAATCGATCATTGATGCTAACAATGATCTTCTGATTTTTAAGACTATAAACCTACTTTCATTTCTCTAGGATAACCCACAAACAAGTGAATTCCTGTCCAACTTATCATTGTCTCTCTTCAGCATATGTGCTGGAATACCCGAATCCGAATATGCTTCGAAATAGGCTTACGCCTGTTCAACAATTCTATATGAGTAGAGAGTTCTGACTTTTAGAAGGTACTATATTCACTCCCGTTTCCAGAGTATATCCTTAAAATGATTTTGATAATATTCTTAATAACTCATCAATCTACTTATTTCCATAAGAGTCCTATACCTTCCTTTTCCTACACCATTCTGTTGGGGTGTACCAGGTGCAGTTAGTTGGGATTGAATCCCTACTTCTGATAAATGACTCCTAAATTCTCCCAAGAGGTACTTGCCACTACAATCTTACCGTAGTGTCTTGATACTTTTACTTTGTCGTTTCTCCACATCAGCCTCGTACTCTTTGAACTAATCAAAGCACTTAGACTTGCGGCACATCAAGTAAATATATCCGTATCTCAAATAGTTGTCTATAAAATAGATGAAATATTTGAAACAACCTCTTGCCTGGATGCTCATAGGATCACACAAATCAAAATGAACCAATTCCAATATATCTTTGACTTCATACCCCTTAGACTTAAAAGCTTCTTGGTTATTTTTCCTTCCAAGTAAGACTCGTAGGTTGGAAAGATTTCCACTACTAATGAACCCAAAAGTTCATCAGCTACCAATGAATCCTACTCAAGTTAATATAACCTAGCTTTAGATGCCAAAGATATTAATGGTTCATTTCCGAAGGTTGCTTTCTCTTAAAATTAGAAGATGTGTTACTAATTTCCATTTGTTGCATCGTGGGAGTTATTGGATTTATAAATTACCAACCAACGTACCAGAACAGAAAAATTCCCTCTTTTTCTTAATAACAACTTTGTTATTAAAAGAGGCAGAATATCTAGTTCTTTGAATAGTTTAGAAACTGAAAACTAGTTCTTTCTAAACTTGGTGCGTAAAGACAATTACTCAAAAATCCATGTTTTATTCTTATCAAAAGATAAACATCTCCCACTGCAACAGCTACCATTTTTACAGTAGTGCCCATGTGGACGGTGTTTTAATTTTCATTTAGTTGTCGGGTTTCCTGGAACCCTGCAATGAATTGCGGACATGATTGATGGCATCTGTATCTACACTCCAAGTTCTGGTAGATAACACCACTAAACATGTTTCAACTAATGAATTAAATACACCTATATTGTTCTTAGTTCTAAGAAGACAGTCTACCTTAATGTCCAAGTCCTATTTCCAATCTTTACAATTGGGACTACTAAGTCTTTTCTATAGTATAACAACTAGGGGATTGACAAGCATTTTAAATCCTAAGAATCACAAAAATATTTGGTCAAGATCAATTCTTTAAAATCCCCATGAATTTTGTATGCCACGATAGTGTGGACGTATACAAAATCAAAGAGGAGATTTTATCCATTAATTTTATTATCTCGTCAACTTTACTTTATGACGAATAAAATTAATAGTTGATCTGTCTTTGATCAAATATTTGGTCAAAACCTTTTGAATTTAAAATAACATTGATTCCTCAAATAATATTATTTAAATTCACCAACACCTCAAACACCGTGAATTTTGCATGCCACGTTAGTGTGGACGTATACAAATTCAATATTTGTAAAAGGAGGGTTTTAACCCATTAATTTTATTATCTTGTCAACCTAACTTTTTGACAAATAAAATTAATAGTTGGTATCATTTGGTCACACAAATAATAGCAGTGACTCCGATGGGGAGGATACTGTTAGATGTGTCTAAGTGTATACCATTACTTGACACTAAGTCCATTAATAAGATTATGCCCCTTCCGTTGGGGAAGATCACACGCTCTTAATTAATTTCCTATAGTCATCCAAAAATAGAAGTATGTTCTAGTGATCCACAAACAAGCTCATCCGTTATGGAGGAAGGCACTCAGAGCCAACGCGCAAGCTTGTTTGCATCACTTACAAACCAGTAATGGAGACCATGGGATTTACTTAAAAATCCCTCTCCCACTTAGTTATTTATAAATGAGGAATTTTAACTATGCTAGTCTACCTAACATGCATACTAACAAGCACACACAACACAGCATAAAAAGCAATAAATAGAAAATCTAATTTTCAACTATTATGACTTTTATCTATTGCTGTCCTCCGTGTGTCGTCATCCCAAGCTGCTGCCATATTTGGCCACTGCCACCGGGTCTAGCTGTCGCATCCATCTTGCTCCTAGTTCCGCTGCGCCTCTGGTCCTTAGAAGGTTCCACGCTTTGCAAGATTCGATCCGCGACATAAATAGAATTTTACATTTTGATCCTATATTCCTCGAAGGAATGTACATGTAAACTAGATCGAACATAAAATAAAATTTACATCCATCGATCCTATATTCCAAAAAAGGAATGTACATGTAACTAAATCAAAAATAAATCCTAATAAAACTAAATACAGCTCCTGCTGTATTTTATAATACAATCATGCACACACAATAAAATGCCCTTGACATGTCCAAGGGTCCAATCACACACATAATAGCTATAAGCCATAATAGTTGGATCCTGCATCCACAAAGTTAGCACATCCTACTATTAACCTGCCTAAATTATGTATGACATGTGCATAATTAAACTAATACCAAATACATAGAGGCAAAATCCTAGCTCTGATACCAATTGTTGGTTGCTACTCGGAAAACCTAGAGGTTCCACTGTACAAAAATTTTGTACAAAGGTCTGAACCTTTTCCTAGCTACCATGTGTTCTTTTAAATTAAATTTTGGATCGCCTGCGGAACTTAACACGTTTGATCCAAAACTTAATCTATTCGTTCTTTTAGGTTTTGACTTGGGTCTCCTGCGGAACTTAACACGTTCGACCCAAATCACCTTAAGTTATTAATTCCATTAAATATTAATTTCCATAATTGGTTCCCAGTACTGACGTGGCGAGGCACATGGCCTTCTTGGATATGGGAGCAACCACCACCGACTAGACAAAACCTTTTATGGAAAGCTAATATTTAATTTCCTAAAATAACTTTAGGTTAACCGAAAAGAACAATCAAATCACAAGGAAAAGAAAAACAAAAGAACACTATATCGAAAACAAATTCGAAACTCTAGAATCGTATGCCTCTTGTATTTAGTATTATTTCTAAAAATAACTAGTATGATGCGGAAACAAAAATTACTAGTTATACCTTTTAGAAAAACCTCTTGATCTTCTACCGTATTCCTCTTCTAACCTCGGACGTTGTGTGGGCAACGATCTTCCGAGATGAGAACCACCAAGCACCTTCTTCTTCCTTACAAGTTTCGGCCATCAAAACTTCTCCTAGGATGAAGAGGTTCAGCCACCACCACCATGCTCCAAGGGATGCTAGAAAAGAGGCTTCTTTTCTCTCCTTCTTCTCCTTCTTAGATCCGGCCACCAAAGCTATCTCCACCATGAGAAGGTTTCGGCCACACAAAGGAGAGGAGAGGAAAGAAAGGGCCGGCCACACTCAAGGAGAAAAGAGAGGAAAAATAGAATAGAGTCGTTAGCCTTGAAGCCTCCTCTACCCCCTCTTTTATAATCCTTGGTCTTGGCAAATAAGGAAAATTTAATAAAAACTTAATTCTTTTGCCATTGAAAAGGAAAATTTATTTAATTAAAATAATTTTCTCTTTTCAAATTATAATGGCCGGCCACTCTTCTCCCCAAAACAAGGAAAGTTTTAATTAAAACAAAAATTAAAACTTCCTAATTTGTTTCTAGAAATTTATAAAAATTTCTCCAATAATTTTAATCCTTCATGATTGGTTAATAAAAAGAAATTTTATAAATTAAAATATTTCTTTTAAACATGTGGATAATTTCCAAAAAGGAAAGTTATCTCTAAAAATTAAAATCTCCTTTCAATGTACAAATAAGGAAAGATATTAAATCTTTTCTTAATCTTTTGTAGAAACTAATAAAAGAGAATTTTTAATTTTTAAACTTTCTTTTAAATCATGAATATAATTAAAAGGAAAGTTTTTACCAAAATTAAAATCAACCTTTTAATCTACAAATAAGGAAAGAGATTTTAACTCTTCTCTTAATCTTTTGTAGAATCTTATAAAAGGAAGGATTTAAATTTTTAAACTCTCTTTTAAATTATATTATCCACATAAGAAAAATTTTAAAATTAAAATTCCTTTTTATTTTAATAGGGACGACCACATGAATTCACCCATGAACATACCCATGGCCGGCCCTAGCTTGGTCTCCAAGCTAGCTTGGTCGGCCCCTATAGGATGGGTAAGAAGGTGGGTATAGGTGGGTATAGTACTCTATAATTAAGAGGCTACGATAGGGACCGAGAGGAGGAATTGGTTTTGGTCTCCCGATAAAATTAAGCATCCCGTGTTCGCCCCGAACACACAACTTAATTTTATCAATAATAATTCATTCCACTAGAGCACTATTATTGAACTACGGCACCAATCCCAAATTACATTTTGGGCTCCTTCTTATCATGAGTGTGTTAGTCTCCCTGTGTTTAAGATAATAAATGTCCACTAATTAAGTAAGTTACTGACAACTCACTTAATTAATATCTAGCTCCAAGAGTAGTACCACTCAACTTCATCGTCATGTCGGACTAAGTCCACCTGCAGGGTTTAACATGACAATCCTTATGAGCTCCTCTTGGGGACATTCTCAACCTAGATCACTAGGACACAGTTTCCTTCTATAATCAACAACACACACTATAAGTGATATCATTTCCCAACTTATCGGGCTTATTGATTCATCTAACTAAATCTCACCCATTGATAAATTAAAGAAATAAATATCAAATATATGTGCTTGTTATTATATCAGGATTAAGAGCACACACTTCCATAATAACTGAGGTCTTTGTTTCTTTATAAAGTCAATATAAAAGAAACGACCTCTAATGGTCCTACTCAATACACTCTAAGTGTACTAGTGTAATTATATAGTTAAGATAAACTAATACCTAATTACACTACGACCTTCCAATGGTTTGTTCCTTTCCATTATGGTCGTGAGCTACTGTTTATAATTTATAAGGTACTGATAACATGATCCTCTGTGTGTGACACCACACACTATGTTATCTATAATATAAATTAATTGAACAACTACATTTATCATAAATGTAAACATTTGACCAATGTGATTCTTATTTCTAGATTAATGTTTATACCAAAAGCTAGGCTTTTAGTATACACTCTAACAAAGTTATCCCCGAATCTCGTAAATCAGTGTGTTAGTGTGCTTGTTTCCTTCTTGTTTTAGTTTTCTAATTCCGCTGTGCTAACAAGTTTTTTTTAGAAGGTTTTTGTTTAAGTTTTTAAGAGGCTATTCACCCCCCCTCTAGCCATCTAAGATCCTAACACTCCTAAGCTCTTGCACACTTAGACACAGGGATCAAAAACAAACAGGACCTAACTAACTTAGTTGATCACATCAAAACAACCACGGGATCGAACAAAAATTAGATATATTTTAGTAAAAAGAATAGTTTGTAACTCTAATCGAGTGCAGAGTAATGGTTGTTTCAAAATGAGTCTACAATCCATCTAGATTCAACATAGCCTTGTTTTCGTGTGACACAGTCCCCTCGTGTTATCTGTCACACGACCATGCCTTAAGGCATGGCCATGGCGTAAATGACCTCTAGTGGAGAGGCATCACCATGCCAATTGGCACGACCGTGGTGTGAATGGCCATGGGTGAGGGGGCGTAGCCGTTCCATTTGGCACGACCAGCCCTTGAATCAGCTCTAGAAGGGGAACACACCGTGTGATTTCACACGACCACCCCTTGATTGGTCTTTAGTGGGAGGTACAACTAGCACTTGGCTTGACACATGGTCGTGCCAGGGGGCATGGCCAGGTTGCAAGTCTTCTCAATATTCGCTCCAATGTGCTTCTTTGCTCCATTTTTGCTCCAATTTTGCTCCAATTTATATTTTATCAATAAAAACATTCAAAGAGTAGATCTCAGAACAAATAGAATGGAAGCATGCAATAATAATGAAATAGGGTGTAATAAACATAGATTATATGCATGAAATACAAGTAGATGTGTGTCAAAGAATGCATAAAAACATATATCATCTATGCACATCACACCCTCAGACTTAAACCTTTGTTTGTCCTTAAGCAAAAACTACAATCTAAACTCTAGTGGCTAAATAGTGCATCATAATCTCTAGCAAGTCAATTTAATATCATCAAATGATTTTATTGGTGAGCAAGATACATAAGTTATTTGAGTATGACCTAAGAAATAGTTCTTCGTGCTTAGTGTAATAGTGACCTAAGTTTTTTAAGTTTCAATCCCTAAGCCTAGTCAAATTGTCAGAAAACTATGTTCCTTATGATTCTGGCGAAAGGCACTTACCTGCCACACTCATGGTTCATATATTTAAAACTACACAAGATCTCAAAGGACTGCTCGAAATCAAGAGAAACATAATATTTATTTCTCCAGTAACCTAACTCGATCTCAAAGGGGTAAATTGTTAGTTTCCACTCATGATAACTATTTTCTATCCCATATTCATTTGATTTTTTTAAGTGCTTTAAAGGTGTAGCACTAACACAAATGCAAATATATAAATGCAAATGTAGGGATTTTGATTTTTCCAAGTGAGTTGCCATGATCCGAGATCATCTAGTAACCAAAATATAATTAAGAGGACACCTTAGAAACACAAGTACTAGTCCAATTTTATAAATCATGACTATTTTTAAAGTTATCTACCATCAAAATTAGGCAAGGTTTAAAGAGATTCTAAAACAAGGCCAACACTCAAACTTCTACTGTAAAATATTTCTCACTTCATGCTAATATAGATAGGAAAAGATAGATTACTAAACATACTAGCACCGTAAGTAACCCATAACCCACATGAAATCTAGAGCAAGTGTACTAGTATTTTGCATTAAGGAACAAACAATCATGATGTGATGAGTGATGCAACTTGAAATTTTTTATTATGTAAAAAGAAATGTGCAAAAAATAAACTACAACCCAACACATCCCCCTAGTCTTAAATTTTTCATTGTCCCAATAAAAACTAGAAATGTAATATGGAGGACATTTTTGAAGTTAGAGAAGTTACCAAGTGATGAGCTCCAAATGGTTGACATTTGTGTGCTTGAAGATACTCCTCTATATGATGTTCACAATCCTTCACAACTTTAAATCCTATAAAAGGAAGATAGATAAGAAAAATTAAGTAGAGGATATGAGTTATTATGAATAAAGAAAAGGAACTAAAAAGAAACTGAACACTTAAATAAAAATAAGAAAGAAGAACTTGGGTTGCCTCCCAAGAAGTGCTTGTTTAAGGTTATTAGCTCAACCCCTTATTTGGTTCACTTAAAATCATGATCTTACCGGAGTGAAATAACTCCAGACTTTCAGGCTTATAGCCCAAAATGTAAAGGGAGATTTCATCGTGGGAATTACATCTTGAGGAATTGCTCTCTCCTTCCTCTCCTTAAAAATTCTTCTTGACGATTGGAGAAGGTTCACTTGAAGTATTCAGGCCAAGAGTGCGGTGATTACAGTTGATGTTGAGGCCTTGTTATGATGAAAGTGATGTATAGGCAAAAGTGGGAGTGCCTAGCCTTAGAGTCTCCGGCTATCCATCACTTCCCACTCAGAGGGCTGCATACTAGTTTCAACATCTGCCTCATCTATGATCCCATCATCCATCAACCATGTAATATTATGAGTTGCAATAGGAACAATAGCAAGGTTGGTTGAGTATGAATCATAAATCCTATAAATGTCCGGAGTATCATTAAATACATCATCACCATGTACAGTAGTAGAGGAGTCTTGTAGAGCTGTAGAATCATGATCGCAATCGCCATCAACTTTACACTCTATCCCCTCTAATACATGATTCAAGCATAGACTTAACGCATCAACTTGCTGTAGGGATTTAAGAAACAAGATCCCTTCTTACACTAAGAGCTCTTCGAATTCTTGTAGTTTGGCCTTCATCTGGTTAATATCTAAGTGTTGGGAGTCCTAATCAGTCAACTCATTAAGTTGCAATTGATGTGTTCCATCTGATAGTGAATCATCTTAAAATTATGATGGAATCTGATTGTCTTAAGAAGATTGCTTAATACTTTGAATAAAGTTATAATCAAAATTTTAATGATCCGCCTAATCTTGGTTGTAGTCTTGAGGTAGGTCAGAGATATATTGCTGTGATTATAACTACTCATTCTCCTTATAAATGTGCCGGGGCTAAAAATTATGAGTCTGACGATCTCCCCAGTCATAGTTAGAAATACTAGGAACTGAATCATATATGTCTTATTGTACAGGTTGGAATAGATTTTGAAGTTTTGGGAAAGAGCTAACAACTTTTTGAAAGAAGTGATATATAGTAGCTAGATGGGATGAGCTGCTTGTAGGTATCATCAATTGGTTTAGTGGAAGGGCTAGTATTATTTTGGAATAGGTGGCATATGACAAACGAATAGGTTAGACTACCACTTAGGCACTTACTCTGCAGATCTTCAGCATTGGAATGTCATCCAAATTATACCTTGTATTTAAGCCTCCAGGTTGCCAAGAATATCAATCCATGGCTAAAGAAAATTTTTGATCTCACCTGAAATAATAGCACAAAACTCACAAGACACAGTGAGTAATTATCATATATCACATGGACAAAAAAGATCTAAAATAATCAAGACACTCAACTAATTTTTGGATTGATTTAAAAAATAAAATGCATAATTAAAGATAAAAAATAAAATGTATAGTGAAAACAAGAAAGAAAATAAAAAAGTACAAGAAAAAGAAGAATGTCCAGAGTAACTCATATGAACTAATGTTAATGCGAACAGTCCTCGACAACGGAGCCAAAAACTTGAGTGTACAATCCGTAAGTGCACGGTTGTCATCAAGTAATAAAAATATCGATCCCACAGGGACTATTGATTAAGTATTGGTTAACTTTATATGGTGAATTATCTAGACAATCAAAAGGTTGTTTGGTCACTAACGCTTGAGAAGAGAGAGATTGAGAGAAGAGATAGATAGAGAGGGAGCGTAAGTGAGTGAAAAGTGATAGATTATAGGATTTTAATTATATTATGATGCTAGTTATTGTCTCTATGCATTGTTCATCTACCTAACTCCATGCTTACACTCGTGCAGAAATTCTAACTAAAGTCTAGCACAACCCCACGCAGGTCACACTAGAGAGTTTACCCAAGTTCTAACGTCCGTAAGTAAAGAAGCAACTCTAGAAAAGTTCGATTAAAGGGATACCCTAGCCCCCCTATAATCTCTAGAATTAACCGATTTACTTCCTTATGGTAGATTTGTTAGAATGTATACTAAAAGCCTAGCTTTTTGTATAAACATTTATTTTGAAATGAGAATCACATTGGTCAAATGTCTGCGTTTAGTTAAATGCAGTTGTCCATTTAATTTATATTGTAGATAACATGAGGTGTGGTATCAACAAAATATCATGTTATCAGTTCCTTATAAATTATAAATAGAAGCTCACAACCAAGATGGATTGGGACAAACCATTAGAATGATTGTAGTGTAATTTGATACTAATTTATCTTGACTATAAAATTACACTAGTACACTATGTGTGTATAGAGCAGGACCATTTGAGGTTGTTCCTTTTATACTGACTACATAAAAGAATGGAACCTCTATTATTATGGATGTGCGTACTCTTAATCCCGATATAATGAGAAGCACATGTACTTAGTATTTATTTATTTAATTTATCAAAGGGTGAGATTTATTCGTTAAATCAATAGGCCCGATAAGATGGGAAATAATATTATTTATATGGTGTGTTGTTGATTATAGAAGGAAACTATATCATATTTATTAGGATGATGATGTCCCCTTGAGGAACTCATAAGGATTGTCATGTAAACCCTGCAGGTGGACTTAGTTCCGACATGACAATGAAGTTGAGTGGTACTACTCTTGGAGCTAGATGTTAATTAAGTGAGTTGTCAGTAACTCATTTAATTAATGGGCATTCGATATCTTAAACACAGGGAGATTAACACACTCATGATAAGAAGGAGCCCATAATGTAATATGAGATTGGTGCGGTAGTTCAATAATAACTCTTTAGTGGTATGAGTTATTATTGATGAACTTGAGTTGGGTGTTCGGGTCGAACACAAGAAGCTCAAGCTCATCAGGAGGCTAAAACCAATTTCTCCTCTAGGTCCCTGTTGTAGTCTCTATGTATAAAGCCTCACATCCACCCAAGTAATCCTTATGGCCGGCCACATCCTTGCTTGGTGCCCAAGCAAGGGGCCGACCAAGATGGGTTTAAAAGTGGGTTTTTAATTTTTTAAATCTTTCTTTTTATAGCCATCTACAATGTTTTAAAAGAGAGATTTTAAATTTAAAAACTTTCCTTTTTTGAAGCTATCCACATGGTTTTAAAAGAGAGTTTTAAATTTTAAATTTTTTCCCTTTTGTAGTCATCTACAATGGTTTAAAAGAGAGATTTTATTTTTGTTAAAACTTTCCTTTTTTGTAACCATGATTTAAAAGAGAGGTTTTAATTTTAAAAATCTTTCCTTTTTTAAGCCATCTACAATGTTTAAAAGAGGGATTTTTAATTTTAAAACTTTCCTTTTGTAGCCATCCATAATAGGAAATTTAAAAAAGAGATTTTAATTATTTTTAAAATCTTTCCTTTTTAGTCATTACCAAGGATTATAAAAGAGGATAGATGGTGCCTTAGAGGAAATAATCATCTACAAAATTTCTATTCCTCTTGTATTCTCCTTGTGGCCGGCCCCCTTATATTCTTATTCTCTCCTTGCTTTCTCACCTAAGGCCGGCGGCATCAAGAGACTTCAACCATCTTGTGGCCGACGGGTTGCAAGGAAGAAAGAAAAACAAGAGGTGGTGTTCCTAGCTTTGATCCCTTGGTGGCCGAAAGTCTTGGAAGAAAGAAGGACTTGAGTGGTTTTTGCGTCTTGGTAGATCGTCACTCACACAACGTCCAAGAGGAGGAGAAGAATACAACAGAAGATCAAGAGGTCTTTAAGCTACAAAGGAAGGTATAACTAGTTAATTGTTTCCGCTGTGTACTAGTTTATTTTTCCTTTGTATAGATCATGAAGTACCAACACAAGAGGCTAGCGATCTTGTGCTTTGATTGATGTCTCGATAGTTTAACCTAGGGTTTACTGTAAGGAGCTTAAATATTCAATTTCTTTGAAAGTCTTTGACTAGGAAGTGGTGGATGATCCCATACCCAAGAAGGCTGAGAGCCTCGCCAACGACCTGGAAGCCAATCCGTGAAATAGATATTTAATCAACTTCTATAATATGATTTAACTTATGATGAACACATGGGTTAAACTTGGATTAATAATGTTAAGTTTCATTTGCAATCCAAGTTTAACTTCTAAAAAGCACATGGATTGCTAGGAAAAGTTCTGTGCTTGTACAAATTTTTATATAGGGGAAACAGAACGGAATTATGAGTAGCGCCAACTATTGGTATCAGAACTAGTTTTCTGCCTCTGTGTGTTTAGTTTTCAGTTAAATTATGCACTTTTCATACATAAATTTAGGCAGGAAAATAGTAGAATGTGCAAATAGATTAACTCTGTGGTTGCAGGTATCCTAGTTCCAACTATTATGACCCTATTGTGTTTGTGTGTGATTTGGACCCTCGGGTATGTCAAGGGCATTTTATGTGTGTGCACAATTGTAATTATTAAATACAGCAGGAGCTGTATTAGTTTTAGGATTTTATATTCTGTTCGATTTAGATTACATGCACATTCTCTTGTGGAATATAGGATCGATAAATGTAAAATTTTATTTTTGTCCTGGATCGTATCCTTGCGAGGCATGGTGCTATTTGAGGACTTGAGGCGCAGCGAAAAAGGAAGCAAGATAGACGCGACGACATGACCCGTTAGCGGAAGCTAGGGTTGGTGGCACACGGAGGACAACTATGGATGAGGCCATAATAGTTAAAAATTATTTTTGATATTTATTGCCTTTTATAATGTTTATATGTGCTATGTGTGTGTGCATGTTAAAATTCCTCATTTTAAATAACTAAGTGGGAGAGGAATTATTTAAATTCCACAATCTCCATTACTGGTTTGTAAGTGATGCATTCAAACTTGCGCGTTGGTTTTGAGTGCCTTCCTCCACATCAGATGAGTTTGTTTGCGGATCACTAGATCAAACTTCTTTTATGGATGATTTTAGGAAATTATTTAGGTTTGTGTGATCTTCTCCATCTGAAGGGGCACAATTCTACTTAATGGACTAAGTATCAAGTAATGGTATACACTTAGGCGCATTTAATAGTATCCTCCCCATCGGAGTCACTGTTATTAATTGTGTGACCGAAGAAAAATCAACTATTAATTTTATTTGTCATAAAGTTAAATTGACAAGATAATAAAATTAATGGGTAAAACCCCCTCCTACAAATGTTTGAATTTATATACATCCACACTATCGTGACATACAAAATTCACGGTGTTTTGAGGTGTTGGTGAATTTAAATGATATTATTTGAGGAATCAATATTATTTTAAATTCTAAAGTTTTGACCAAATATTTTTTATTCTTAGGATTTCAAATGGCTTCCAATCCTCTTGCTGTTATATTGAAAGAAAACAAACTTATTGGTCCCAATTACATTGATTGGAAATAAACTTAGACATTGTCTTAACTGCTGAAGGTTACAAGTTCATACTTTTTGAGATCTGTCCAAGCCTACCTAATAGCGATTCTAGTGAAGAGAAGATTGAGTATCATAAGAAATGGGTCAGGGCAGATGAGATGGCGCGGCGTCACATTTTGGCTTTTATGTCAAATGTGCTGCAACATCAACATCAGGCCATGCCTACCGCTTATGACATGATGCACAATCTCAAGAAACTCTTCGGACACCAGAATCGGGCTGCTAGGCAGGAGACTATGAGAAACTTGATGACGATCACCATGACTGAGGGGACACCCATAAGGGATCATATCCTCAAAATGATTGCTCTTTTGAATGAGATGGAAGTCCTTGGAGCAGAAATCGATGGGGAAACTCAGGTCGATATCATTCTCCAAACGCTGCCTAAAAGTTTTGAGCAGTTCCGCCTGAACTACAACATGAACAAAAGGGTTTATTCGTTGGCGAAACTTCTGATAGAACTTCAAGCAACATAAGGGCTATTTCATCAAAGTTCTCAAATTCACATTGCTGAAAATGTTTCTGCTTCTAAAACGAAAGGCAAAAAGAAGAAAAAGAAATAAGTTGGTTTAGCAAAGAAAGTGAATCGATCTCTAGGGATTGGGCCGCATGCAGGTGTGAAGAAGTCGAAGGGCAAGTGCTTCACATACAAGTAGTCTGAACATTGGAAAGTGGGCTGTCCTCGCAGAAAGGTGAATAATAAAGGTATATCTTATTCTCTGGTGGTTGAAACATGTTTAGTGGTGTTATCTACTGATACCTGGTGTGCAGATACGAGAACCACTGATCATGTCTGTAATTCATTATAGGGGTTCCAGAAAACTCAACGACTACATGAAGGAGAGATTACCGTCTACATGGGCAATGCTACAAAAGTGGCGGCTGTTGCAGTGGGAGATGTTTATTTATCTTTTGATAGAAATAAAACATTGATTTTGAGAAATTATCTTTACGTACCATGTTTTAGAAAGAACTTGATTTCAGTTTCTAAACTATTTATGGATGGATATTTTGTTTCTTTTGATGACAAAGTAATTGTCAAGAAAAATAGGGTAGTTATCTGTTTTGGCACGTTGGTTGACAATTTGTATGCTCTAAATCCAATAACTCCCATGATACAACAAATGAAAATTAATAACACATCTTTTAATTCTAATAAGAGAAAGCAACCTTTGAAAATAAACTAAACATATCTTTGGCATCTAAGGCTTGGTCATATTAACTTGAGTATGATTCAAAGGCTAATAGCCGATGGACCTTTGGGTTCATTAGTGGTGAAAAATTTTCCAACCTGCGAATCTTGCTTGGAAGGAAAAAAGACCAAGAGACCTTTTAAGGCCAAGGGGTATAGAGCCAAAGATGTGTTGGAATTGGTTCATTCTGATTTGTGCGGACCTATGACCATCCATGCAAGAGGTGGTTTCGAATATTTTGTCTCTTTTATAGATGACTATTCGAGATACGGGTACATTTACTTGATGTGCCGCAAGTCTGAGTGCTTTGATAAGTTCAAAGAATACAAGGATGATGTGGAGAAACGTCATGGTAAAGGTATCAAGACACTACGGTCTGATTGTGGTGGCGAGTACCTCTTAGGAGAGTTTAGAAGTTACTTATCAGAGGCCAGAATTTAATTCCAACTGTCTGCACCTGGTACACCTCAACAAAATGGTGTGGCAGAACGAAGGAATAGGACTCTTATGGAAATGGTTAGATCAATAATGAGTTATTCAGAATTACCAAATTTGTTTTGAGGATATGCTCTGGAAATGACAGTGTACACTTTGAACTTGGTACCTTCTAAGTCAGTAACCTCTACTCCCACAAAATTGTAGAATGGGCGTAAGGCTAGTCTGAAACATATTCGGATTTGGAGTAGTCCAGCACATGTGCTGAAGGGAGATTCTGATAAGTTGGAATCACGTACAGAAGTTCGCTTGTTTGTGGGTTATCCTAAAGGAATGAAAGTGGTTTAGTTTATAGTCCTAAAGATCAGAAGGTCATTGTTAGCACCAATACCTGATTTTTAGAAGAGGACTATGTAATGAACCACAAGCTCATGAGTAAAATTATTCTTGAGGAAATAAGAGAAGACAAATCTATTTTAGTACCAACGATACATGATGAGATACCACAAGAAACTGCAACATGTGTCACAAATGATGCACAATTACAGGTAGTGCCTCGTCGTAGTGGGAGAGTTGTTAGGCAACCTGATAGATTCATGTTTTTGGGAGAATCTTCGGACTTGATCCCTGGTGAACATGAACCTAATCCCTGGACATATGATGAAGCACTCCAAGATAAAGATGCAGCATCTTGGCAAAGTGCAATGAACTCTGAAATAGAATTTATGTACTCTAATTAGGTCTGGGAGCTTGTAGAACCACCAAATGGTGTAAAAGCCATTGGATGTAAATGAGTCTACAAAAGAAAAAGAGGGACAAACGGGAAGGTGGAAACCTTCAAAGCAAGGCTTGTTGCAAAATGGTATACTCAGAAAGAGAAAATCGATTATGAGGAAACCTTTTCGCTTGTAGCCATGCTTAAGTCTATCCGGATTCTTTTATCTATTGCCGCTCATATGGATTATGAGATTTGGAAAATGGATGTCAAGATAGCTTTCCTTAATGGAAGTCTTGAAGAAAATATCCATATGAAGCAATCAGAGGGATTCATTGCGAAGGGCAAAGATCATCTTGTATGTAAGCTCAATCGGTCTATCTATGGACTGAAGCAAGCTTCGAGATTTTGGAACATCCCATTTAATGAAGTGATCCAGTCTTTTGGATTTATTCAGTGTCCGGATGAGTCTTGTGTATACAAGAAGAGTGATGGAAACGTGGTAGTATTTCTTGTACTATATGTAGATGACATTTTTCTCATTGGCAACAATATCAAAGTGTTGTCAGACGTAAGGGTATGGTTGTCCAAACAGTTTGATATGAAGGATTTGGGAGAATGTGGACATATTCTTGGGATCAAAGTAATAAGGGATCGTAAGAAAAGAATGTTGTGCTTATCCCAAGCTTCATACATCGATACTATTCTAGCTCGTTTTAGCATGCAAAACACCAAGAAAGGTTTTCTACCTTTTTGGCATGGAGTAAACCTTTATCTAAAGAGATGTCTCTTAAAACATCAAAGGAAATAGAGGACATGAAGACAGTTCCTTATGCTTCAACTGTAGGAAGCTTAATGTATGCCATGCTATGTATGAGACCGGATATCTGTTTTGCCGTGGGCATGGTTAGCAGATATCAAAGTAACCCAGGACAAGGACATTGGATTGCCGTAAAGCATATATTGAAGTACCTGAAAAGAACTAGAGATTATATGTTAGTTTACCAGGCAGTTGATTTGCTCCCTGTAGGTTACACAGATTCAGACTTCCAATCAGATAGGGACAATAGTAAGTCGACCACAGGGTATGTGTTTACTTTGGGAGGTGGAGTCATATCATGGAGGAGTGTTAAGCAGAAATACGTTTCGAACTCCACCATGGAAGTTGAGTATGTGGCAGCCTCTAAGGCAGCTAAAGAAGCTGTATGACTCAGAAACTTCTTGATGGACTTAGATGTGATTCCTGGTTTGTCCAAAATTATTACAATTTATTGTGATAATAGTGGTGCAGTAGCAAACTCGAAGGAACCACGAGCCCATAAGGCAAGTAAACACATTGAGCACAAGTACCACCTGATACGAGACATCGTAAAGTGTGGAGAAGTTGTTGTCGCCAAGATTGAATCAGAAGATAACCTGCCAGATCCATTCACTAAGACCCTTCCGACGAGAGCTTTTGATGGGCATGTTGAGGGGATGGGGATAAGATGTATGACAGCATATATGGCAGCATAGTCTTTTAGTATAAGTGGAAGATTATTAGAATGTATACTAAAAGTCTAGCTTTTTGTATAAACATTTATTTTGAAATGAGAATCACATTGGTCAAATATCTGCGTTTAGTTAAATGCAGTTGTCCATTTAATTTATATTGTATATAACATGGTGTGTGATGTCACACAAAAGATGATGTTATCAGTTCCTTATAAATTATAAATAGAAGCTCACAACCAAGATGGATTGGGACAAGCCATTGGAATGGTTGTAGTGTAAATTGATACTAATTTATCTTGACTATAAAATTACACTAGTATACTGTATGTGTATAAAACAGGACCATTTGAGGTTGTTCCTTTTATACTGACTGCGTAAAAGAATAGAACCTCTGTTATTATGGATGTGTGTGCTCTTAATCCCGATATAATAACAACCACATGTACTTAGTATTTATTTCTTTAATTTATCAAAGGATGAGATTTATTCGTTAAATCAATAGGCCCGATAAGTTGGGAAATAATATTATTTATATGGCGTGTTGTTGATTATAGAAGGAAATTGTGTCCTATTTATCAGGATGATGATGCCCCCTTGAGGAGCTCATAAGGATTGTCATGTAAACCCTGCAGGTGGACTTAGTTCCGACATGATAATGAAGTTGAGTGGTACTACTCTTGGAGCTAGATGTTAATTAAGTGAGTTGTCAGTAACTCATTTAATTAATGAACATTTGATATCTTAAACACAGGGAGATTAACGCACTCATGATAAGAAGGAGCCCATAATATAATATGAGATTGGTGCGGTAGTTCAATAATAACTCTTTAGTGGTATGAGTTATTATTGATGAACTTGAGTTGGGAGTTCGGGTCGAACACAAGAAGCTCAAGCTCATTAGGAGGCCAAAACTAATTCCTCCTCTAGGTCTCTGTTATAGTCTCTATATATAAAGCCTCGCATCCACCCAAGTCATTCTTATGGCCGGCCACATCCTTGCTTGGTGCCCAAGTAAGGGGCCGACCAAGATGGGTTTAAAAGTGGGTTTTAATTTTTTAAATCTTTCTTTTTTGTTTTAAAAGAGAGATTTTAAATTTAAAAACTTTCCTTTTTTGAAGCTATCAACATGGCTTTAAAAGAGAGTTTTAAATTTAAAAAATCTTTCCTTTTGTAGTCATCTACAATGGTTTAAAAGAGAGATTTTATTTTTGTTAAAACTTTCCTTTTTTGTAACCATGATTTAAAAGAGAGATTTTAATTTTAAAAATCTTTCCTTTTTGTAGCCATCTATAATATTTAAATAAGGGATTTTTAATTTTAAAACTTTCCTTTTGTAGTCATCCACAATAGGAAATTTAAAAGAGAGATTTTAATTGTTGTTAAAATCTTTCCTTTTTAGTCATTACCAAGGATTATAAAAGAGGATAGATGGTGCCTTAGAGGAAATAATCATCTACAAAATTTCTATTGCTCTTCTATTCTCCTTGTGGATGACCCCCTCATATTCTTATTCTCTCCTTGCTTTCTCACGTAAGGCTGGCGGCATCAAAGGCTTCAACCATCTTGTGGCTGGCGGGTTGCAAGGAAGAAAGAAGAACAAGAGGTGATGTTCCTAGCTTTGATCCCTTGGTGGCCGAAAGTCTTGGAAGAAAGAAGGACTTGGGCAGTTTTTACGTCTTGGTAGATCATCGCCCACATGACGTCCAAGAAAAGGAGAGGAATATAGCATAAGATCAAGAGGTCTTTAAGCTACAAAGAAAGGTATAACTAGTTAATTGTTTCCGTTGTGTACTAGTTTATTTTTCCTTTGTAATCTTGAAGTACCAACACAAGAGGCTAGCGATCTTGTGCTTTTATTGATGTCTCTGTAGTTTAACTTAGGGTTTACTGTAAGGAGTTTAAATATTCAATTTCTTTGAAAGACTTTGACTAGAAAGTGGTGGATGATCCCATACCCAAGAAGGCCGAGTGCCTCGCCAATGATCTGGAAGTCAATCCTTGAAATAGATATTTAATCAACTTCTGTAATATGGTTTAACTTCTGATGAACACATGGATTGAACTTGGATTAATAATGTTAAGTTTCATTTGCAATCCAAGTTTAACTTCTAAAAAGCACATGGGTTGCTAGGAAAGTTCTGTGCTTGTACAGGGGAAACAGAACGAATTTCCGAGTAGCACCAACAAGATTAATGTTATTAAGTAGAAGATATAACCTAGAGAGTCTGGTTAAAGGGATACTGATAAACCTTAATTTTGTCGTAAAATGGATATCAAAAGAATTAAGTGACCGAATTCATTCTACACTAACGTAGTATAGAGATGACTCGGGTCATCTCCCAATGAATATAGTCGATGCATGATGAACCTAGGATCAATTTATTTATGAATGGGGTTTGGATTTTGAGATTCTAATGGGTTTATTATGTAATGAGTTATAACTAAGAAAGGAAACTAAAGATATGCAATTAATAAGGATTCAAACAACCTACAGGGGCGCTAAATCCATTAAACCAACCAAGTTGCTGCAATTAAATCCATTAGAACATGAACTATAAATTAAGATCTAAATCTCCATCAGGGGAGCTAACAAGCATTTAGATGAGATGCATACAAGAAAACAGATATAAAACTATATCTAACTAAACTAATTCAACCATATGAAATTGAATAGTAAAGAAAATAGAAACTAAATTGGGAATTGAAAGAAAACAAGATTGCAGAAATCAGAGGAGGAAAATGATGAATCAAGGTGTGCTGGGAATCCCCAAGCATTCACTGATCTTGACAAAGATGTCAAGATCTTGCAGATGATGAAGAACCGTTCCAATCAAATGATCTCTGGATCTAGCGGATGCGGCTGAAACTGGTACAGAAATCAAAGGGAATTAGAAGCAAACACTTCTAATCATTCAGATGGTTGCAGGGCTTCAAGGAAGAAGATCACCGGCTCGTAGATGAAGAAACTAGGTCGAATCTGCTAGCCTCTCTTCTTCTCTGCTTCTTCTTCTTCTTCGCACTAGGTCATGGTAAAATTGGCGTTCAGATGGTTGAGGTGGCGCCACCAGTTGGTGACAGGTGGATGATGATCAGAGGAATCACCCTTGACCTCTCTTGACCGTTGGCGGTGGATTAGAATGAAGGGGATCGGGATCACCGGAGCAACTTCCTCTGTTTTGATACGAGAGAGATTGATGAACGAAGCTAGCATTGTATCTTATTTAAATCAGATAAAATCTAAATGGATAACTAAGAATGCTTTAGATCTCATCTAACGGCTAGATCACTTTAGATCTGGATCAAGGCTTTGGATCTTGATCAATGGCTGTGATCTACTTCCCCTTGGCTTGGATGGACCAAATCCTTAATGGATGGCTCAGATCTCTCTTAATCTTGAATGAATGGTCCATATTACTTCAGAGCTTGATCTCTTCAATTAGCCCTAGATTTGAACCTAAATCTAGTTTGATCAACCTTGGATCCATGATCCCTCGATGCCTACAAAGAATCTAACCAAATATTAGCATCACATACCACAAATATAAGATAATTTGCAATTAAGTCCACAAATGAATACAACTCATGAAATGTGATATAAACATGGAATTAACACATGAGAAGATCAAATGGTATGTTTATATGAATCAAAATATCAAGACAAAATGATGATTATCAAATTCCCCCATACTTATTCTTGCACGTCTCGGGCAAGCAAACAAAATAGAAGAAACAACTAAAATTCATCTCCACAATAATTCCCTAGCAATACCTAGAAGATAGTAAAAGAAATCTAACTAAGACCATCTAAAGATCAAAACAATCATAAATACAATCCCTACAATAATCAATAATAATGGTGATATCATCCATTCAAAAAATTAAGAAAGATGCAAACCTACAAGGTAAATGTACCTAATCTAACTCTCACACTCAATCATGGATGGAAGTGGAGGTTCACTCAATGCAACTCACAACACTTCACTACCATAAGCTTGCTTGTTTTCTATTTCTCCACCAGCATAAAACACAGCACACATGAATCAAAAGGATTTATTATAAATTTCAATGGAGTTAAAAAGATACTAAGTGAAGCAAATAAAATGGATAAGAGAAAAGAAATCAATGAAGAATTGAGAAAATGAGATTATGGGAAGAATAAACTTGATGAGTTGACCAATTTAATGTGAAAAGAGATGAATACCATTTGTCAATGATTATATGAGAGATTAAACCAAGCTCTCCTTTAATTGGATCATTATCTGAAGTTCTTGGCACGCTACCCTCTCTAGTTGATACCTTGTTTGCCACTGTTTTCTCATTTTCTTTTCATGAACTACACAACTTACAATATGATTACTATAATGTCTAAGTTATGGGTCTCTAGAAAGTCTTCAAGGTGAAGTCAACTTCTCAAATATCTGAAATCAGAACTAAATTCAGAATTGGCTCTAGGCAGAAATAGTTTTCCCTGTTTCAGAATTCAGAATTTAGAATTCTGAGATCTTGCTTGATTATGGAAATGACAACATCCTCACTTGAATTCAGCTTAATAAAGATTTCCATTTAGCACAAAATATATAGGAAGTTCTATTCCAGTTTTTGCTGATCAAAATCAGGACACCAAATTGGCACTAAACATGATACAATTTCAACAATTCATAATCCATTTTCAAACTCCACTTATTCATTTATATTTCAAGACTCAGCTCCACACTTCTATTCTTTTCTTATCAAGTTATGAAAATTTCAGCACACAATTTTAGTGATTATACCTCCCCCACACTTAATGTTGGGTTTTTCGGGCCGCGAAAACCGCTTTTCGCGTCGCGGAAACCCCGAATCACCCAAAGCCGTAGATCCGTGCAAAGGAAAAACCGAACGAAATACAAGTATGAGTTTCAAAACCTTTAGATCTACTCCTAGATCTATGTGTTAAGAAGTATACCTTGAAGCGTGCCCTTTCGCGTTCCCGCTCGTCCAAGGAATTGCCGGATCTCTAGACCGTCAAGCGTCGGTCCTCTAGAAGTATCCACACGGACACGTAGGTGGAGAAAACCTCACACAAAGGTGTGCTAGCACCTTGGTAAGATTCGGCTAAGCAAGGAGGAGAGGGAGAGGGAGAGCTTGAGAGGAAGAAGGAAGAATAATGCACACTTGAATGAATGAATGAAAATCAATTCATCCCATTCAAAATGTGGCCGACCACTATCTTCATGTGTAACTCCCCATTAAATGCAATTAATTAAGTTATTAAGAAAATGGCTTTGTAACTTCCATGAGGTGGCACCCATAATGATGTGGAGTAACATCATTGGTCCACTTCAATGCCAACTCACCAATGAGGTGGCATAAAGTCAAGTCAAACTTGACTTTTAATCTTCCTCTCAAGTCAAGTCAAACTTGACCAAATATCTTCCATGGTTGATCAAATCCAACCATTTGATTCAAGCCAACTTAATATAATGAATCTAATTCATTTAATTAAATTGATTCAATGAGTCAAAATCTAAATTAGACTCATTGAACACATGAATCAACTTGAGTCGAACTCAAGTTAGCCCAATTAGGATTACTCTTAATCCAATTTGATTCATCAAATGAATCTAATTCTCTTGGTTCTCCATCTAATTGTCCTAAGTGTGTGACCCTATAGGTTCTTGTAACGTTGGCAATGCCCTAAACCCATTTAGGAGCATAAGTAATGAGCGATATCTAGCAACACATCATTACTACCCAAGTTACAAGAATGTCGAGATCCGACATCACCTTGTGACTACTAATTGTGACTCCTCACAATATATGACAAGTGCCCTTCTATCCTTGACATCTAGATTGATCAATATGAGGCATAGACCGTGTCATCCTCTAATCAATCTAAATCTTGAACTCCAAGTAGACTCACTCGATCAAATGAGCTCAACATCTCATGTTGACTCATTTGGGCATGGCCATGCACTTAGTGGTCTCACTCTATCAAGAATATTGATGTCGCTCCCGTCATATGGGAGGGATAGATCCCATCTACATCACTCACATCCCTCTGCATAATTTGTTACATACCTGGTAATCGCCTTTATAGTCCACCCAGTTACGGGTGACGTTTGACGAAACCAAAGTACATAATTCCTTATGTTGGGATCCATGGTGACTTCAGGTCTAAGGACTAATAGTCATACTAATAGCCACATGAGAAAGTATATGACACTCATATAACGATCCATGATACTTTCTCATGGCAGGTCATTCAGTATACATTCTCCAATGCATACCCATGTGTCAACTTGATATCTCCATATCCATGACTTGTGAGATCAAGTCATCGAGTTGACCTACATGCTAGTCTTATTGCATTAACATTGTCCCTGAATGTTAATACTCGACTAGGAATGATTTAGAGTAGTGTTCCCTATATCATCTCACTATCGGTTCAACTAACCGATTGATATAGGTGAGAACCATCTACTCAAGGTCATTATTATACTTAGTTTATTTGGCACCAATACAAGTAAGTATAATAACCAAACAAATGCCTTTATTAATATAAAAATATGATACAATAAGTCCATAATACAATCATCAAATGATTGGCTCTAGGGCTCTAGCTAACACTTAAAGCATAGTTCACCTCGAATAATGAAACTCACCAAGATCAATCCAAGTGGATACACCAGTTCGAGGAACTGATCTACTGAAAATTTCATAAACACAACTAATTTCTGTTTTAGCAATTGGAATTCATGGTTATTTCAGATAAGGAATAAAGAGTTCATCTTGAAAGAGGTTGTTAAGCTTTAATTCAGTTTGTTACTGATCAGGAATAGCTTGAAGATTTGGCACAAGAAGTTTTTACAGTTTTGTTTCCTCTGCTCAGACAATAGAATCCACTTCCAGGAATTCAAAACAGAAGCTGGTTTCTATAATATGTTTCTATGGATTTCAGTTGCAGGAATTGTGAATCAATTAGGAGCTTTTAGTACTATCGCAGCCTGTATTGTAATGGTCAAATACCAAATCAAAGACTATGTAGCCATCTAGCATTTGGTTGTCAAACTCCTCAATAGTAGCAAAGCAAAACAAATTCAAAGTATCAGTTTTCTGGAGTTCCATTTCAAAAATCAGCTTCACAATTATTTGCCCATATACCAGTTCAAACATTCTGCTTCATATTGAAATAAGCCCTACACTATTGGATCATGGAAGTCGCTAGAAGGGGGGGGTGAATAGCAATCAAAAAATTTGAATCGAGTATGCAGCGAAAATACGAAAGACACCGCTAACACAAACCAGTTTTACTTAATTCGGAGCCTTCGTCGACTCCTACATCAAGGCCCGCACTCGTCGAGTGCTTTCTTTGGGAAGTTCACTAGCAGTTCGCAAAAAGATTACAAAAATAAATACAAAAATTCTTTAAAGGAAATACCGACAACAGTTGAAAATAAACTTGAGCCGCAAGTTGTCAGAGAAGCTTCTCAGCGTAGCAAGAGTGTCTTGGAAGCAGTCTGCACAAGAGCAGTCGTAGCAAGAAGTGTTGTTCTTTGCTCCAGATGTTAGCCTCCTTATATAGGAAGCTCCGGGCGCCCAGATCCCTTCCGGGATCCTGGAGCATGACGTCGGCCCAACCATTCAGCGCACTCCACATTGCGTCGGGATACAATTTGCACTTCGGGTGCCCAGACCACCATTTTCTAGCAACTCAATTTCCTACGAGAAAATATTAGTCCGAGACAAACGTAAATTATACTACCCTGTAAAATAAAGTGTTAGTGCAATAATAATAAAAAAATAATAATTAGATTCCATCTCACCGAGATCGAAATCTAGTCACGATCTCAACTTAGATTCCCGAAATGGTTCTAAGTTGGATCGACGTCTACTGTTCCCTTGAATGGGGAACACATCCTCATCAAGTCATCCCCTCTAGTGACTTACCTTAACTTACCTGCCAGACATCCGATCAGCCCGTTGACCTGTTTGGACTTCGTGCCAACTATCAGATCAGCCCGTTGACCTAGTTGGACTTTGTACCAGACATCCGGTCAGCCCGTCAACTTGTCTGGACTTCGTGCCAACTATCTGATTGACCCGTTGACCAAGCTGGGCTTCGTGCCAACTATTCGGTCAGCTCGTCGACCTACCTGGGCTTCGTGCTAAATATCCGGTCGGCCCGTCGACGTATCTGGATTTCTCCTGTATACTCAATCAAAGTGTTAGATTATAACAAACCTAATTTAACCTACTTTGTCATTTATTAAAACCTGAGTTAGACCGTTAATGCTAACTGCACCAACAATCTTCCTCTTTTTGATGCAATGACAACCTGAGTTAAGTTAGTGAAAATATACAAAAACAAAGAATAAACATAGGATATGGTTTAAGTTAGTGTTATTTTGATGTTTGATGTTTCACTTAATTTAATCCACCTAACCCTTTCCCTTTAGTATTCATCAAAAATAAGTACAGACAAAATTGGCTAAGTAAAGAAAGAGAGAAAAATTTTTTTGATAACATAAAATTTCAGGTTTATTGGGGGAAGTTGCCAAAAATACATAAGCTTTCAATAAGTTTCAACATCTACTAATGTTTTGAAAGATCACTCTTGAAAACTTACTGAATTTTCATAATTATCAAAATAGCTCCATTTTTAAGTTAACAAAAAAATTTTAAAAGTGATTTTTGCTAAGTATTAAAAACTACTAACTTTGTAGCTTAACTTATTTTTATAAATTAATTTTCAAAAGTAGGTTTTCAAAAATAAAGAATCAAAACAATTTTTAAAAATAAGTTTTGCAAATTTAAAATAATTTTCAAAACAGTTTTCAAAAATAAGTTTGCAAAAATAGTTTCAAAGTATGAAAATAATTTGAATTAATACTCTCCCTGAACCTGACATTAAAAAATCCTCAACTGTCTAACCATTAGTTACTTACTGACTAACAGAAGATAGCAATTTTCACTTGGTTAGTTAGGTTAAGTTATTTACTGAATTCAGTTAGTGTTTGACTAAGTTGAAATACTGAATTCAGTTAGGTTAAGTTATTTTTATTTCTTTTCTTTTATTTTTCTTTTATTCTTTTTATTTTCTTCGTTTCCTCCCCCGCGTGCCCAAGCCTTTGTTGGTTGCTACTCGGAATACCGTCCTAGTTCCCCTGTACATAAATTTATACAGGCATAGAACTATCCTAGCTACCCATGTGCTCTACTAACGTTAAATTTGGATTGCAAATGATGCTTAACATTATTAATCCAAATTTTCCTTTAGAAGTTAAACTTGGATTGGGAATGAAACTTAACATTCTTACTCCAAGTTCAACCGATGTGATCTTCCTAAGTTAAACCATATTACAGAAGTTATCAAATATCTATTTCAAAGATCAACTTTCAGGTTAAACATGGCGAGGCACTAGGCATTCTTGGGTATGGGATCATCCACCACTTCCTAGACAAAGTCTCATAAAGAAATTGGATATTTAACTTCTTACAGTAAACTAGGTTTAACTATAGAGACCTCAATAGAAACACATTATCGAAAAATAAAATTGATAACAAAAATGATAACTTAAAACCGATAACCTCTTGTGTTTGGTTTTTCAAGATGTATACAAAAGGATGAACTAGTTATGATGTGGAAACTAATAACTAGTTATACCTTTCGTAGCTTATAGACCTTTTGATCTTCTAATGTATTCCTCTCCTTCTCTTGGACGTCGTGTGGGCGACGATCTTCCAAGAGGAAATCCACCTAAGCTTCTTCCTTAGCTTCCAAGATCCGGCCACTAACTAAACTCCAAGGGATGCTAGACAAGAGAGCTTCCTTCTCTTCTTCTTCTCCTTCAAGCAACCAGCCACCAAGAGATCTCTCACAATTGATGCCGCTGACCTCCAAGAGAGAAAACAAAAGGAGAGAAGAGAAAGAGCAAGGGTTGACCACCAAGGAAGAATAGAGAGGAATAGAAGATGTGTTGTTGGGTGAGGCACCCTCTTCTCTTCTTTTATATTCCTTGGTCTTGGCAAAAAAGGAAAGTTTTATAACAAAAAATAAAACTTCCTTTTTATCATGACATGGCCGGCCATAAGCTTGTGCTCCAAGTAAGGAAAGATTTTAAACAAAATTAAAATCTCTCTTTTAAAATCCCTTTTGTGGATAATTATAAAAGGAATGTTTTATAAATTAAAATATCTATTTTTTAAATCTTTTTATAGATATCCATAAAAGATAAGATTTAAAATAAAACATGGTTTCAAGAAAGGAAAGTTTTATCAAAAAATTAAAATCATTCTTTCACATTATAGATAACTACAAATAAGGAAAAATTTCAAATCTCTCTTTTCTTCTTTTGTAGAAAGCTATAAAAGGAATGATTTTAAAATTAAAACTTCTCTTTTAAAACCAACATAAAAGGAAAGTTTTTAACAAAATAAAAACTCACTTTTATTTCTTTTTATGACGGATCTAAAAAAGGAAAGTTTTATATTAAAATCATCCTTTTAAATCCTTTTTATGAATCTCTATAAAAGGAAAGATTTTACAAAATAAAACTTCCTTCTCTTCATGGTGTGGTCGGCCCCTTGCTTGGGCACCAAGCAAGGCTTAGCCGGCCCTAGCTTAGCTTGGTCGATCCCTTGCTTGGTCTCCAAGCAAGGCTTGGCCGACCCCATGCTTGGTCTCCAAGCAAGGCTTGGCCGACCCTAGCTTGAGCCTTAAGAAGCTAGGCTTTGGGTGGATATAAGGCTTTATATAAGAGGCTACAATAGGGACCTAGAGGAGGAATTGGTTTTGGTCTCCTGATGAGCTTGAGCTTCCCGTGTTCGCTCCGAACACCCAACTCGAGTTCATAAGTAATAACTCATACCACTAAAGAGTTATTATTACACTACTGCACCAATCCCATATTACTATATGGGCTCCTTCTTATTATGAGTACGTTAGTCTCCCTATGTTTAAGATATCGAATGCCCACTAATTAAATGAGTTACTGACAACTCACTTAATTAATATCTAGCTCCAAGAGTAGTACCACTCAACCTCATTGTCATGTCAGACTAAGTCCACCTGTAGGGTTTACATGATAATCCTTATGAGCTCCTCAAGGGGATATCAACAACCTAGATTACTAGGACACAGTTTCATTCTATAATCAACAACACACCATATAAATAATATCATTTCCCAACTTATCAGGCCTATTGATTTAACGAGCTAAATCACACCTTTTGATAAATTAAAGAAATAAATATTAAGTATACGTGCTTGTTATTATATCATGATTAAGAGTACGCACTTTCATAATAACAGAGATTTTGTTCTTTTATATAGTCGGTTTAAAAAGAAACTACTTCAACTGGTTCTGCTCAATACACTCATAGTGTACTAGTATAATTTATTAGTCAAGATAAACTAATACCAAATTACACTACAACCACTCCAATAGTTTGTCCCTTTCCATCTTGGTTGTGAGCTACTATTTATAATTTATAAAAAACTGATAACATGATCTTCTGTGTCTCCTCACACCATGTTATCTACAATATAAATTAAATGGACAACTACACTTAACATAAATGTAGATATTTGACCAATGTGATTCTTATTTCAAAATAAATGTTTACAAAAAGTTAGACTTTTAGTATACATTCTAACAATCTCCCACGTATACTAAAAGACTATGCTGCTTTAAACGCTGCCATATATCTGATTCCCATCCCCTCAACTTGCCGATCAAAAGCTTTCGCCGGAAGGGCCTTAGTGAAAGGATCTGCTGATGTAATCTTGGCGACAACAACTTCTCCTCGCTTTACAATGTCTCGTATCAGATGGTACTTACGTCAGTGTGTCTACTCGCCTTATGGGCACGTGGTTCCTTCGAGTTTGCTACTGCACCACTATTATCACAATAAATTGTGATGATTTTGGACAAACCAGGAATCACATCTAAGTCCATTAAAAAGTTCCTGAGCCATACAACTTTAGCTGCCTCTGAGACTGTCACATACTCAACTTTCATGGTTGAGTCTGAAACACATTTCTTCTTAACACTCCTCCATACTATAACTCCACCTCCTAAAGTAAACACATAGCCTGATGTAGACTTATTATTGTCCCTATCTGATTGAAGTCAGAATCTGTGTAACCCACAGGGAGCAAATCATCTACTTGGTAAACCAGTATGTAATCTCTAGTCCTTCCCAGGTACTTTAATATATGCTTTACTGTTAGAGTGTATACTAAGAGCCTAGCTTTTTGTAAACATTATTTTTGAAATAAAGAATCATATTGGTCAAATGTCTACATTTATATGCTAAGTGTAGTTGTTTAATAAATTTATATTGTAGATAACATGGTGTGTGGTGTCACACACAGAAGATCTTGTTATCAGTTCCTTATAAATTATAAATAGTAGCTCACGACTAAGATGGATAGGAACAAACCATTGGAATAGTCGTAGTGTAATTTAGTATTAGTTTATCTTGACTATTAAATTACACTAGTACACTTTGAGTGTATTGAGCAGGACCATTTGAGGTAGTTTCTTTTTATATTGACTAAATAAAAGAACAAGACCTCTGTTATTATGGAAGTATGTGCTCTTAATCCTAATATAATAAGCACGAATACTTAATATTTATGTCTTTAATTTATCAAAGGGTGCGATTTAGTTCGATAAATCAATAGGCTCGATAAGTTGGGAAATAATATTATTTATAGTGTGTGTTGTTGATTATAGAAGGAAACTGTGTCATAGGAATCTAGGTTGATGATGTCCCCAAGAGGAGCTCATAAGGATTGTCATGTAAACCCTGCAGGTGGACTTAGTTTGACATGACAATAAGGTTGAGTGGTACTACTCTTGGAGTTAGATATTAATTAAGTGAGTTGTCAGTAACTCATTTAATTAGTGGGCATTCGATATCTTAAACATAGGGAGATTAACACACTCATGATAAGAAGGAGCCCATATAGTAATATGAGATTGGTGTGGTAGTTCAATAATAACTCTTTAGTGGTATGAGTTATTATTGATAAACTCGAGTTGGGTGTTCGGGGCGAACACGGGAAGTTCAAGTTCATCGGGAGACCAAAATCAATTCCTCCTCTCGGTCCCTATCGTAGCCTCTTAATTATAAAGTGTTATATCCACCCATACCCACCTTCTTACCCATCCTAAGGTGGCCAGCCAAGCCAAGCTTGGAGCCCAAGCAAGGGCCGACCAAGATAAGCCTTGGATGGATCAAGTAGGTGGTCGGCCCTAACTTGGAGCCCAAGTTGGTGGCCGACCACAATAAAAATAAAAGGGATTTTATTTTTAAAATCTTTCCTTATGTGGAAGCCTTGATTTAAAAGAGAGTTATAAAATTAAATCTTTCCTTTTATAGTTTCTACAAAAGATTAAGAGAAAGGTTTGATATCTTTCCTTATTTGTAGTTAAACAAAAGATTTTAATTTTGGAGAAAACATTCCTTTTTTTAATCATCCACATGTTTTAATAGAGATATTTTAATTTATAAAAGTTTCCTTTTATAACCAACCATGAAGGGAATTTTTCAAAAAGAAATTTTTATTTTAAAAATTTCCGGAAATAAATTAGGAAGTTTTAATTTTGTGTTTAAAACTTTCCTAATTTGGAGGACTTGTAGGGGCCGACCATTAAAAGAATAAAAGGAAATTTTTAATTGAATTTTCTTTTTATTCATTGGTAAGGGAAAATAAGGAAGTTTTAAACTTTCCTTAATTGCCAAGACCAAGGAATATAAAAGAGAGGGTAGAGGTGCCTCACTTAACAACACATCTATTATTTCTCTCCTCTCTTTTCCTTGGTGGTGGTCAGCCCTCTCCTCTCTTCTTTCTCTCTTCTCCTTTTGTTGAGGCCGACGACACTTGGAGGCTTTATTTCATCTTGGTGGCCGGTTGCTTTTGGAGAAGAAGAAGAGAAAGAAAGCTTCCCTTCAAGAACAGTTGGTGGCCTAAACTTGCTAGGAGAATAAAGAGTCTTGGGTGGATTCTCGTCTCGGTAGATCGTCGCCTATACGACGTTTGAGATAAGAAGAGGAATACGACAAGAGATCGTGAGGTCTATAAGCTACAAAAGGTATAACTAGAATTTCCGCATCATAACTAGTTCATCCTTTTGTTTAGATCTTGAAATACCAAACACAAGAGGCTAATGATTCTAGGTAATCAAATTTATGTTTCGATTTTGTGTTTCTTTTGTTTTTCGATCTTGTGATTCGATTGTTCTTAATAGTTAAACCTAGTGTTACTATAAGGAGATTAAATATTAAATTTCGTTGAAAGGCTTTGTCTAGGAAGTGGTGGATGCTCTCATACCCAAGAAGGCCTAGTGTCTCGCCATGTTTAACCTGGAAGCCAATCTCTGAAATTAATATTTAATCGAATTTGTAACATGGGTGGATTTGGATTAATAATGTTAAGCATCGTTTGAGATCCAAGTCTAAACCTCTAAGAATAGATAAATTGAATTTGGAATCAATAATGTTAAGTTCTGTTTGCAATTCCAAATTTAATTTCTAAATAACACAATAGGTTGTTAGGAACGGTTCAGGACTTGTACAAAATTTTTATATAGGGGAACTAGTACGATATTCCGAGTAGCAACCAACATTTACGGCAGTCTAATGTCTTTGTCCTGGATTACTTTGATATCTGCTAACCATGCCCATGGCAAAACAGATATCTGGTCTCGTGCACAACATAACATATATTAGGCTTTCTACAGCTGAAGTATAAGGAACTGCCTTCATTTCTTCTATCTCTTTTGATGTCTTCGGAGACATCTCTTTAGATAAAGATACTCCATGCCGAAAAGGTAGAAAACCTTTCTAGGAGTCTTGCATGCTAAAACGAGCTAGGATTGTATCAATATATGAAACTTGGGATAAGCACAACATTCTTTTCTTGCGATCCCTTATTACTTTGATCTCGAGAATATGTGCACATTCTCCCAAGTCCTTCATATCGAATTGCTTGGACAACCATACCCTTACTTCTGATAACACTTTGATATTGTTGCCAACTAACAAAATGTCATCTACATATAGTACAAGAAATACCACCATGTTTCCATCATACTTCTTGTATACACAAGACTCATCCGAACACTGAATAAATCCATATGAATGGATTACTTCATTAAACTGGATGTTCCAAGACCTTGAAGCTTGCTTCAGTCCATAAATAGACCGATTGAGCTTACATACTAGATGCTCTTTTCCCTTTGCAATAAACTCCTTTGGTTGCATCATATGGATGTTTTCTTCAAGACTTCCATTAAGGAAAGCTGTCTTGACATCCATTTGCCAAACCTCATAATCCATATGACCAGCAATAGATAAGAGTATCTGGATAGACTTAAGTATAGCTACTGGAGAAAAGGTTTCCTCATAATTGATTCCCTCTTTCTGAGTATATCCCTTCGCAACAAATCTTGCTTTGAAGGTTTCCACCTTCCCGTCTGTCCCTCTTTTTCTTTTGTAGATCCATTTACATCCAATAGCTTTTACACTATTTGATGGTTCTACTAGCTCCCAGACTTTATTAGAATACATAGATTCTATTTCTGAATTCATTGCTCTTTGCCAAGATGCTGCATCTTTATCTTGGAGTGCTTAGTCATATGATAGGGGATCAGGTTCATGTTTACCTGAGATCAAGTCCGAAGACTCTCCCAAAAACATGAATATTTCATGTTGCCTCACAACCCTCCCACTACGACGAGGCACTGTCTGTAGTTTTGTATCATTTGTGATACGTGTTGCAGTTTCTTGTGATATTTCATCTTGCACTGTTGGTACTAAATTAGACGTGCCCTCTCTCATTTCTTCTAGATCAATTTCACTCATGTGCTTGTGGTTTATTACATAGTCCTCTTCTAAAAATTGGGCATTCGTGCTAACAATGACCTTCTGATCTTTAGAACTATAAAATAAACCACCTTTCATTCCTTTGGGATAACCTATAAACAGGCGAACTTCTGTACGAGATTCCAACTTATCAGTATCTCCCTTCAGCACATGTGCTGGACTACCCCATATCCGAATATGACTCAGACTACGCTTACGGCCATTCTATAATTCCGTGGGAGTAGAGGGTACTGATTTAGAAGGTACCAAGTTCAGAATGTACACTGCCATTTCTAAAGCATATTCCCAGAATGAATTTGGTAATTCTTAATAACTCATCATCGATCTAACCATTTTCATAAAAGTCCTATTCCTTCGTTCTACCACACCATTCTGTTGGGGTGTACCAGGTGCAGACAATTGAGATTGAATCCCAACCTCTGATAAGTAATTCCTAAACTCTCCTGAGAGATACTCGCCACCACAATCAGACTGTAGTGTCTTAATACTTTTACCGTGACGTTTCTCCACTTCATCCTTGTACTCTTTGAACTTATCAAAGCACTCAGACTTGTGGCGCAACAAGTAAATGTACTCATATCTCGAATAGTCGTCTATGAAAGAGATGAAATATTCGAAATCACATCTCGTCTGGATAGTCATAAGTCCATACAAATTAGAATGAACCAATTCCAACACATCTTTTGCTCAATACCCCTTGGCCTTAAAAGGTCTCTTGGTCATTTTTCCTTCCAAGCAAGATTCACAAGTTGGAAAGTTTTCAAACACTAATGAACCCAAGAGTCTATCGGCTATTAGCCTTTGAATCCTACTTAAGTTAATATGACCAAGTCTTAGATGTCAAAGATATGTTTGGTTCATCTTCAAAGGTTCCTTTCTCTTATTAGAATTAGAAGATGTGTTATTAATTTTTATTTGTTGCTTTGTGGGAGTTATTGGATTTAGAGTATACAAATTGCCAACAATGTACCAGAACAGATAATTACCCTATTTTTCTTGACAACCACTTTATCATAAAAAAAATAGTATATCCATCCAAAAACAGTTTAGAAACCAAAATTAAATTCTTTTTAAAACTTGGTACATAAAGACAATTTCTCAAAATCAAAGTTCTATTCCTATCGAATGATAAGTAGACGTCTCCCACTGCAACAGCCACCACTTTCGTAGCATTGCCCATGTAGATGGTTATCTCTCCTTCATATAGTCGACGAGTTTCCTGTAACCCCTGCAATGTATTGCAGACATGATCAGCGACTCCTGTATCTACACACCAGGTACTGGTAGATAACACTCCTAAACATGTTTCAACTACTAGAGAATAAGATATACCTTTATTGTTCTCTTTCCTACGAGGACATTCCGCCTTCCAATGTCCAGACTACTTGCAAATGAAGCACTTACCCTTCGGCTTCTTCACTCCTGCTTTTAGTCCAGTACCTAGAGATCGATTCACATTCTTCGCTAAGCCAGCTTGTTTCTTCTTCTTCTTCTTGCCTTTAGACTTAGAAGTAGAAATATTTTCAACAAAGTGAATTTGAGAATTATAACGAAATAGCCCTTATGTTGCCTGAAGTTCTGTCAATAGTTCTGCCATTGAATAAATCCTTTTATTCATGTTGTAGTTCAGGCGGAACTGTTCAAAACTTTTGGGTAGCGATTGGAGAATTATATCGACCTGGGTTTCCCCATCGATTTCAGCTCCAAGGATTTGTATCTCATTCAAGTAAGCCATCATTTTGAGGATATGATCCCTTACGGGTGTCCCCTATGACATGGTGGCTGTCATTAAGTTTCTCATAGCCAGTTGCCTAGCAGCCCGATTCTGGTGTCCGAATAGATCCTTGAGATTGCTCATCATGTCATAGGCAGTTGGCATGTCCTGATGTTGATGTTGCAGCACATTTGACATAGAAGCCAAAATGTAACACCGCGTCATCTCATCTGCCTTGACTCATTTCCTATGATGCTCAATCTCCTCTTCATTAGAATCGCTATTAGGTACATTAGGGCAGACCTCTAATAGTACAAACTTATAGCCTTCAGCAGTTAGAACAATGTCCAAGTTTCTTTTCCAATCTATGTAATTTAGACCAGTAAGTTTGTTCTCTTTCAGAATAATAGTCAGTGAGTTGAAAGTCATCCTAAGAATCACAAAATAGGTTTTGGTCAATACTTTAGAATTTAGAATAATATTGAGTTCTCAAACAATATTATTTAAATTACCAACACCTCAAAATACCGTGAATTTTGTATGTCATGATAGTGTGGACGTATACAAATTCAAACATTTGTAAGAGGAGGTTTTACCCATTAATTTTATTCTTGTCAACCTAACTTTATGACAAATAAAATTAATAGTTGGTATTCCTTTGGTCACTCAGATAATAGCAGTGACTCCGATCGGGAGGATACTATTAAAAGCACCTAAGTGTATACCATTACTTGATACTTAGTCCATTAAATAGGATTATGCCCCTTCAGTTGGAGAAGATCACACACTCCTAAATAATTTCCTATAACCATCCATAAAGGAAGTTTGATCTAGTGATCCGCAAATAAACTCATCCGATGTGGAGGGAGGCACTCAGAGCCAATGCGCAAGTTTGTTTGCATCACTTACAAACCAGTAATGGAGACCGTGGAATTTATTTACTAATCCCTCTCTCACTTAGTTTTTTAAGATGAGGATTTTAACATGCACACACACACATCACAGCAAATAAAAGCAATAAATATAGAAAAATAATTTTACAATTATTATGACCTTTTCCATCACTGTCCTCCGTGTGCTGCCAACCCTAGCTGTTGCCATTTTTAGCCACCGCCATCGGGTCTAGTCGTCGCATCTATCTTACTCCTTTTTTCGCTGTGTCTCTGGTCCTCAAATAGTCCCATGCCTCGCAAGGATACGATCCGCGACAAAATTTTTTTTTTACATATATCGATCCTATATTCCACAAAGGAATGTACATAGAGTCTAGATCGAACAATAATGTAAAATCCTAAAACTAATACAGCTCCTGCTGTTTAATACATACAAGCATGCACACACATAAAATGCCCTCGACATGTCCAAGGGTCCAATCACACACAATCACAATATGTCATAATAGTTGGAGCCTGCAACCACAAAGTTAATCTATTTGCACATCCTACTATTATCCTGCCTAAAATATGTATGACATATGCATAATTAAAATAAAAACCAAACACACAGAGGTATACCCTAGCTCTGATACCAATTGTTGGTTGCTACTCGAAACATCGTCCTAGTTCCCCTGTACAAAAATTTATACAAGCATAAAACTATCCTAGCTACCTATGTGCTCTACTAAAGTTAAATTTGGATTACAAATGATGCTTAACATTATTAATCCAAATTTTCCTTTAGAAGTTAAACTTGGATTGGGAACAAAACTTAACATTCTTACTCTAAGTTCAACCGATATGATCTTCCTAAGTTAAATCATATTACAGAAGTTATCAAATATATATTTCAAAGATCGGCTTCCAGGCTAAATATGCAGGCACTAGGCCTTCTTCGGTATGAGATCATCCACCACTTCCTAGACAAAGCCTCACAAAGAAATTAGATATTTAACTTCTTACAGTAAACTAGGTTTAACTATAGAGACCTCAATAGAAACACATTATCGAAAAATGAAATCAAAAAATAAAATTGATAATAAAAATGATAACTTAAAACCGATAACCTCTTGTGTTTGGTTTTTCAAGATCTATACAAAAGGATGAACTAGTTATGATGCAGAAACTAATAACTAGTTATACCTTTCATAGCTTATAGACTTCTTGATCTTCTAATATATTCCTCTCCTTCTCTTGGACGTCGTGTCGGCGACGATCTTCCAAGAGGAAATCCACCTAAGCTTCTTCCTTAGCTACCAAGATCAACCCACCAACTAAACTCCAAGGGATGCTAGACAAGAGAGCTTCCTTCTCTTCTTCTTCTCCTTTAAGCAACCGGCCACCAAGAGATCTCTCACAATTGATGCCACCGGCCTCCAAGAGAGAAAACAAAAGGAGAGAAGAGAACGAGCAAGGGTCGGCCACAAAGGAAGAATAGAGAGGAATAGAAGATGTGTTGTTGGGTGAAGCACCCTCTTCTCTTCTTTTATATTCCTTGGTCTTGGCAAAAAAGGAAAGTTTTATAACAAAAAGTAAAACTTCCTTTTTATCATGACATGGCCGGCCATAAGCTTGTGCTCCAAGTAAGGAAAGATTTTAAACAAAATTAAAATCTCTCTTTTAAAATCCCTTTTGTGGATAATTATAAAAGGAATGTTTTATAAATTAAAATATCTATTTTTTAAATCTTTTTATAGATATCCATAAAAGATAAGATTTAAAATAAAACATGGTTTCAAGAAAGGAAAGTTTTATCAAAAAATTAAAATCATTCTTTCACATTATAGATAACTACAAATAAGGAAAAATTTCAAATCTCTCTTTTCTTCTTTTGTAGAAAGCTATAAAAGGAATGATTTTAAAATTAAAATTTCTCTTTTAAAACCAACATAAAAGGAAAGTTTTTAACAAAATAAAAACTCCCTTTTATTTTCTTTTATGACGGATCTAAAAAAGGACAGTTTTATATTAAAATCATCCTTTTTAAATCCCTTTTATGAATCTCTATAAAAGGAAAGATTTTACAAAAAAAACTTCCTTCTCTTCATGGTGTGGTGGGCCCCTTGCTTGGGCACCAAGCAAGGCTTGGCTGACCCTAACTTGGGCTCCAAGCTTAGCTTGGTCGACCCCTTGCTTGGTCCCCAAGCAAGGCTTGGTTGGTCCTAGCTTGAGCTTTAAGAAGCTAGGCTTTGGGTGGATATAAGGCTTTATATAAGAGGCTACAATAGGGACCTAGAGGAGGAATTGGTTTTGGTCTCCCGATGAGCTTAAGCTTCCCGTGTTCGCTCCGAATACCCAACTCGAGTTCATCAATAATAACTCATACCACTAAAGAGTTATTATTGCACTACCGCACTAATCCCATATTACAATATGGGCTCCTTATTATGAGTACGTTAGTCTCCCTGTGTTTAAGATATCGAATGCCCACTAATTAAATGAGTTACTGACAACTCACTTAATTAATATCTAGCTCCAAGAGTAGTACCACTCAACCTCATTGTCATGTCGGACTAAGTTCACCTGCAGAGTTTACATGACAATCCTTATGAGCTCCTCAAGGGGGCATCATCAACCTAGATTACTAGGATACAGTTTCATTTTATAATTAACAACACACCATATAAATAATATCATTTCCTAACTTATCGGTCCTATTGATTTAATGAGCTATCACACCCTTTGATAAATTAAAGAAATAAATATTAAGTATACGTGCTTGTTATTATATCATGATTAAAAGCACATACTTCCATAATAATAGAGATTTTATTCTTTTATATAGTCAGTATAAAAAGAAACTACCTCAACTTGTCCTACTCAATACACTCATAGTGTACTAGTGTAATTTATTAGTCAAGATAAACTAATACCAAATTACACTACAACCACTCCAATGGTTTGTCCCTTTCCATCTTGGTTGTGAGCTACTATTTATAATTTTTAAGGAACTGATAAAATGATCTTTTGTGTGTCTCTTCACACCATGTTATCTACAATATAAATTAAATGGACAACTACACTTAGCATAAATGTAGACATTTGACCAATGTGATTCTTATTTCAAAATAAATGTTTACAAAAAGCTAGACTTTTAGTATACATTCTAACAGCCTTTCCCCCCGACGCTGATTCCCTCCTTCTCCTGATCCTTTCCGTTTCTCCCCAAAACCGTCACGCGACGATTTCTTCTCCCCAAGCGCACAAAGCCCTCTCCTCGTCCCCGAGCCGATCGCCTTTCCCTCGCGACGCCACTGCCCTAGCTGTCTCCACCTTCACCCTTCTCCCTGCTCAAGCCGTGATTACGATGACAAGACGAGGCCGAACGCCTGAGCACGAGAGCCTCCCAAGTCACTTCACTTCGTCGCCACACGGAGTAACCCCGTCGTCTTCCCGGTGGTTTCCTTCTTCCATGATTAGCCGGCCGCACGAGCAGAATCTTAGCCAAGAGAGGAAAGGTCGAGCCCTAGCACCGGTTAATTTCCCCTCTGCCCTAGCGCCAGCAGCCAACCCTTTTCTCTGCGACGGCAAACGACCGCCTCCCCTGTGCCCTAGTGGTGATTTTGGAGGTCATAGATTTGGAGACATTGGCGATCAGTGGGGTGTGTTGGGTTGTCGGGCAGAGACTAGAAGGTTGTTGCTTGATCAGTGACCTCCTGCTTGATTCGTTTTGATATCAGTGAGGTAAGTGTTAGAGTGTATACTAAAAGCCTAGCTTTTGTAAACATTTATTTTAGAAATAAAAGAATCACATTGGTCAAATATCTACATTTATTTGTTAAGTGTAGTTGTTCAATTAATTTATATTGTAGATAACATGGTGTGTGGTGTCACACACATAAGATCATGTTATCAGTTCTTTATAAATTATAAACAGTTGTTCACGACTAAGATGGAAAGGAGCAAACCATTGGAATAGTCGTAGTGTAATTAGATATTAGTTTATCTTGACTAATAAATTACACTAGTACACTCTAAGTGTACTGAGTAGGACCATTTAAGGCAAGTTCTTTTATATTGACTTAATAAAAGAACAAGACCTTAGTTATTATGGAAGTGTGTGCTCTTAATCCTAATATAATAACAAGCACATATATTTAGTATTTATTTCTTTGACTTATCAAAGGGTGAGATTTAACTCGATAAATCAATAAGCCCGATAAGTTGGGAAATGATATTACTTATAGTGTGTGTTGTTGATTATAGAGGGAAACTGTGTCCTAGTTATCTAGGTTGAGAATGCCCCCAAGAGGAGCTCATAAGGATTGTCATGTTAAACCCTGCAGGTGGACTTAGTCCGACATGACAATGATGTTAGTGCGGGAAGCATCAGACGATCGAACCCAAGTTTTGATAATGGAAAAGGGTTCAAAGTTAAGTCGTCTTGTGATCTAACAAGTTCATGGAGCTTGCAGGAAAGTCCTAAGTGGTACTTAGACAAAAGTCCTAGCTGCGGTTAGGCAGATGGAAAACCCTAGGGGGTGGTAACCCTAGGTCATAGGGGGTGGTAACCCTATGCGGAAAGTCTTGGTGGGTCGAGGGCTTCAAGCAAAAGTCCTAGGGGGTGGTAACCCTAGGTGGAAAGTCCTGGTGTCGCGAACCAGGTGGAAGACTGGACAGGCCGAGAAGCAGAAGTCCAGCAGAAAGTCCGGAAGCTTCAAACGCTGAGCAGAAGTCCAGTCGATCTGGAGGATCACACTTGCAATAGGTAAATCTCCTGAGTGGAGTAGGTGAGGACGCGTTCCCCGTAGAGGGAATAGTAGGCGTCGGGTCGACCTAGGATTTTCGGTTGGAAATCTGAAGTCAGACCCGGACAGTCTGATGATTGTCGATTATATCATTTATCATATTTCTGTGCTAACTTTGTTTTGCAGAGTTTGTGTTTGGGACTAACACATTTTGCAGGAACAAAGAAGCATATTTAACCTCGGATGAACATTGTCCGAGGCGCCTCCATGGGGCTTTGAGGCGCCTCGGGTGCGAGCCAAAAAAAGCCAACGCAGCAGAGCTGAGGCGCCTCGGACCAGGCTGAAGGCGCCTTGGACCAGGCGTTGGAGGCACCTTGGACCAGCCTTGGAGGCGCCTTCAATGGGATAAGGCGCGACCAGATCAAAGCTGATCCACGCGTGTGACTCGGCGGCCTGGAGGCACCTCGGACAGGCTTGGAGGCGCCTCCAGCACAGTATAAAAGAGGGGTCCAGGCAGCAGCTCAAAACAACAACTTTCGAGCAATCCTAACGCTACAAGCTGCTAACGAGACGATCCCGAAGTACTACAACATCATCCCGACGACCCGGAGCTTCAACTTTCATTTCTTCGTTGTCGGTATTACTTAATTCTGTTGTACTTAATTCATATCTATACTATTACGATTTAATAGTGAATTGCCCAAAGTAATCGCTCAACGAGCGAGGGCCTTGGAGTAGGAGTTGCCCAAGGCTCCGAACCAAGTAAAAACACTTGGTTCTTTTCTATGTTTGGTTTTTACTTTATTTCCGCTGCATTACTCTCGAACGATTTCTAAATACAAAATGAACGAAATAGCCACGAGCGCTATTCACCCCCCTTCCCCCCTTCTAGCGCTTTCAATCCAACAATTGATATCAGAGCGGGGTCGCGTTGATTTGGTGCAACCACCAATCACGCAACTTTTTTTTCGTGGTATTTTTGATTTTACGGAGTCAATTAGAATCTAGCTTAATAGTTACATTCTAATTCTTTTTACGAATTAGTTTTTGCTCGAAGTTGGTGCAACACCACTCGAGCTCGTGATATTAACTTTATTTCCCATACTACTAATCCAAGACCTAGTCTTGGGACATTTCTTCTATTTTCTTCTTTGTTTTGCATATTATCAATGGCCAACCAAGAGGGTTTTAGCACCGTTCGTCCCCCGCTCTTCACCGGAGAAGATTTCAGGTACTGGAAGGGATGAATGGAGACGTTCCTCAAAATCCAATTCGAGACGTGGATGATTGTCAAGTCTGGATTGCAACTACCAACCGAAGAAGACGGCAACCCTACATCCTGCGAAAAATGGGAACCGACCCTAATCAAGAAAGTGGAAGCCGATGCCAGAGCTACCTGCTCTCTCCAATGCGGACTGACCAAGGAAGAGCTCAACAGAGTTGGACCGTTCTCCATCGCAAAAGAGCTATGGGAGAAGCTGATCGAACTCCACGAGGGCACCTCCATCACCAAGGTGAGTAAAAGAGACCTTTTGTTTAATAAATTATATAACCTGAAAATGCAGGATGGAGAGACAGCAAGTCAACTCCATGCACGCATACAAGACATTCTCAACTCCCTCCATGCGATCGGGCAAAGAGTCAAGAATCGAGATATTATAAGGTACGCTCTAAATGCTTTTCCAAGGAGTACATTGTGGGCATCAATGGTAGATGTCTACAAAGTCTCCAAGGACTTATCTTCCATTAGACTAGATGAATTATTTTCTGAATTCGAATTGCATGAACAGACTAATACACAGACAACCGAGAAGGGTATTGCTTTGGTTGTAGGTATAAGTCGAACACGCGAACCAAGATCACGGTGAAGAACTGAACCAGAGTCGGAAGACGAACCCGACTCTGATAATGAAGACGACGAATTGACCTCCAAACTCGTGAATCTTGTGAAGAAGCTCTACAAGAAGAAGAAGGGCTTCAACAAGAGAGACCTAAAGAAAGCAGTCCAATCCAAGGAGAGTCAACCAAGCTCAAAAGTAAAGTTCGAGGTAACTTGCTACGGGTGCAACCAGAAAGGGCACATCAAGGTCAACTGCCCAAATCAGAAGGATGCAAAGAAGCAGAGGAAAAAAGAAGGTGCTGAAGGCAACATGGGATGAATCCTCAGAAGAAGATACCGACGACAAACTCGATCAGATGAGTCTACTTGCACTGATGGCCCAGGACCAGATCAATCTGTCAGAGAGTGAGAGCGAGAGCGATTCAGAAGCCGAGTCCCAGCGAAGCCACAGATCCGTATCCGTTTCCGAAGGCCTGACACCACTGTAAGTATTCCTCAATTAAATAATTTAGTTAATTACTTATTACGCAAATTAGCAAAATCAAACCTTAAGGTCAAGTCACTTCTAAAGGAAGTAGCAGTCCTTAAAGAAGTGACTAACTTCAAAACCTTGCCTGACTCAGTTCAGACTGGAAATTCAACTCAAGTTCAAAAACTTGAGGAAGAAAATTCCAATATGAAAACTCAGGTCAAGGATTTGAAAATACATTAGAACGGTTCTCTTTGGGCTCCAAGAAGCTTGACCTAATTCTTGGGATATAAAGAGTCGTTTACAATAGAACTGGGCTAGGATATAAAACCAAAAGGAAATATAGATCTTACCTGTCCTTAGTAAACAGACAAAATAGTAAATCAGTCCAAGCATGAGTACCCAAGTCCAACCTGGTTAATCAAGTTGGACTTGGTCAATATTGGGTCCCTAAGGATCAAATACATTACCTCGATAGACCATACCCAGGTTATGATCCAGGGGGAGCTAGAAGAAAAACAATAAAAATTAAATTAAATTAAAAATTAAAATTAAAATTAAAATTAACATTAAAATAAAAATTATTTAAATTTAAAATTCAAATTAAAATTCAATTCAAATTGAAAATTCAGATTAATTCAAAACTTTAAATCAACTTTATAAATTAAACTCTTACAAAATCTTAAAAATCCAAGGGTAGGCTCCAGAATAGCTGGCACCTCCAAAACTTAATCTACCCGACAAGGGTAACCAAGGGTAGACTACCCGGCAGGGTAATTAAGGTTAGAATAAAAAGAGATAGGGTTAACTTGATTCACGGTACTGGTGAAGTATTGGATGATAGTACGTTGGGGAAGCTTAGTCATCGCATGTCTAGGAAGATATGACTTCGACCTGGTGCATTTGGCTAAGTGGAACTGACCAAAGCTACCCTTTATGGATCCTAATCAGTTAGACCAAGATTTTGTACTAAGTTAAATGGGTAGGACTATTTGGAAAACCTCGAAGGCATGGTTACTTTAATGATGTCCTTGTGACTCACCATAACCTAGAAGTTTATCCAAAGAACGTCTATTTGTTGAACCCAAAACTAAACCTGAATCTAACACAAAGTTAAACCAAACCCTAAAATTGAACCATAATTCATCTCACAAAAATTATAGGATTCCCTGATTGAAAATTTAGATCGGGTGATATGACTAAGGACTAAAAGAAATTCAAATTCAAAATTCGAATTAAAATTCAAAATTCGAAATTAAAAATTTGTAACTAAAATTAAATTAAATGGAATTGAAAATCAAAATTTAAATTAAAATTCAAATTCAAAAATTCAAATTCAAATTCAAATTCAAATTCAAAAATTCAAATTCAAATTCAATTAAATTTTTTTGTAATTATTTCTCAAAAATTAATTAACTTAAATATATTCTTCACTTTTATTTAACTTAAATATTTTTCAAAATTAATTAACTTAAATATTTTTCAAAATTAATTAACTTAAATATTTTAAAAATTAAATTAGCTTAAATATTTTAAAAATTAAATTAACTTAAATATTTTAAAAATTAAATTAGCTTAAATATTTTTTTCAAAATTAAATTAACTTAAATATTTTTTCAAATTTAAATTAACTAAATAATTTTTTTAAATTTAAATTAACTTAAATATTTTTAAATTAAATTAACTTAAATATTTTTTAAAATTAAATTAACTTAAATATTTTTTAAAATTAAATTAACTTAAATATTTTTTAAAATTAAATTAACTTAAATATTTTTTCAAATTAAATTAACTTAAATATTTTTCAATTTAATTAACTTAAAGATTTTTCAAATCTAATTAATATTCTTTAAAATTTTAATTAACTTAATATTTTCAAAAATTAATTTAAACTTAATACTTTTTCAAAATTTATTTAATTAACTTAATATTTTCAAAAATTAATTTAAACTTAATATTTTCAAAATTCAATTAAATTGATATTCTTTCAGAAATTAATAACTTTTCAAAACTTAATTAATCTTTTTCAAAATTTTTTAACTTAAATAATTTCTTCAACGTTTAAAAGCATAAATCAGTTAATAATTTTTAACAACAAAAAAAAAAAGAAACGTCGCATTGTTGATCCTAGGTATACTCTAAACCACCCTCACTCATCTCTTACATGATTTTAGTACTAGTTTTTGCTATTTTCTTGTCTATTGTTAAAAATAGGAAACGTCGCATTGTTGATCCTACACCGGCCAGGACCCCTTCTACGGATCCTAGGTGTTGGGGATCGGTCGGCCGACTTGAATGGGGGTTGGATAGACGGCACCCCCAAATACTCGCTTCTTTCTACAACGTTAGTGCGCAAGCGGAAATGCAAACAAAGCAAGTAGAAAGCTAAATACTAAAGGAAAGAATGCAAACCAAGATACACGATCATTTACGTGGTTCGGAGATAAGGCTCCTACTCCACGGCTGTCCGTAAGGTGGACGATCCCTATCCGTCGGTGGATTACTCCCCGGAAGACCTCCGGCTAGCTCACTTAGCTCCTTGTGGGTGGAGAAACCTCACCACAACTCTTACCAAGGACTCTTGAGAAGCTAGGGCACTGGTAGACTACTAATAGGGGTTAACCACCTCTATTTCGTCAACCTCAACCAAGCTCCCAAGGCTTGGTTATATAGGTCATGGGTTGGAAAACCCCGCCTACCAGTCGACTGCTAAAACAAGCAGTCGACTGCCCTCTATGGAAATTCGATCGTTACGTCCCAACGGCTCGATTCCACACTAACCGAGCGAACAGAGACATTATGTTCGCTGCCAGTCGACTGCCCCAGTTGACTGCACCAGTCGACTGCTAAAATATGTAGTCGACTGCTACAGTAGTGCTACAGTACTTCTACAGTAACGCTACAGTACTGCTACAATAAAACCCTAAAACTAGGATTTTACTCCGAGTACAATCTCTCATGCACTCGTACCCTCATCCTTATGACTTATTTGACGCTTCATTTGCAGCTTTAACCTCTTGCCTTTAAGACTACTTCCTTTGGCTCTCGTCCCTCGGATGCATTCAAGCCCGCAGCTCGTCCCCAATGCCATCCTTCGCCTATGCCTCGAAGTCGCTTCCCTCGGCCCTTGTCCTTGCTACCTTGTCCACGATCCCTCAGATGCTCCATCCTTCACCAAACCCGAAGCCATCAACCTGAGTCACATGTGTATCCTGCAAACCTGCACAACTCAAATACACATATCAAATACAAGGGTGAACCTAACTTAAACCCTTTGCCCAAACACCGAAACACATGGTCGCACGGACCATTGGGATTGCTCCAACACTAGGTTCCCCTCAGAGCAGCATAGGGTAGATTTTGATAGGTTTACATTTGAGTCTATTAAACCTAGGTATGTAGGTAGGATATTTTTTTCCCAGTTCTGTCACCCCACAGTCTAGATGATAGATTACTATCAATTAGGGAAACTGGTTTACTGCAACGATACAGTAAATCAGGACTTGTGTGCACAGTTCTATCACAACCTCGAGAAGGTTGATGATAGTACGTATTCCATCAAAGTCGGTGGAACAGACATCCAATTTACTCCCTCCCTGATTCGCACGAGTTTAGAGCTTAGGGAGTCCACATGTACCTTCCTGTGCTACCCGGGTAGGGATCTACCATTCGGTGATCTCTATTCCCATATCACCTTAGACACCATCTACACTCACTTTTTGGAGAGGAGAGACCATTTGAACTGACTGAGTTCAGGTCGACTCTTCTTAGGGTTCAGGACTACGTTATGTATAGAGTCCTGACAGCATGCATTTTGCCGATCACATCTCGTGACGTCACGAAGATATAGACATTGCACTGCATCTCACTCATTCTTTTTGTACGCCTTGAGTCAGCGCCTAGATATAGACATTGCACTGCATATGCTCCATAACATTATCCATGCATATAGTACAGTCACGTCTGGAGTCGTACACATGCCCTACTGTCACATCTTGACTAAGATTTTCTCCACCTCTAGGATAGACACGACCATAGGGACACTCATCCCACTTACACTATACAATGAGTTAGGGTAGCGTAGTCTTCGATTAGCCGGTATAGAGGTCACTGCTGAGGGGATTCTGTCCTTGAAGGGTCGGCCACAGCCAGCCGCTGCTCCTATCGCTCCAGAGGCCGAGGATGCACCAGGCGAGGGAGAGGAGTGGCCCAACTTCCTAGTAGAGGAGTTTTTCGTAGATCCGTTACCCTCCACCTCTGTCGGGCCCTCCACATCAGCTGGTCCTTCGACTTTGACATCACTCTCCATCGAGGACAGACTCACTCGTCTCGAGGTTCAGTCCATTGAGACTCGACGCGCTGTTCGAGATAGCCATCGCTTCCTCCGATCCCTACGATCCGAGATAGTTGTGGGATTTGCTTCTCTCCGGGGGGAGATACGTCGCCAGGGCCAGCCTGCACCCGAGCATCCCCTTGCACCACCTCCAGCTGATGACCCTCCAGCTGATGACCCTTCTCTTTGATGCTATGCATTGTATCTTGGATTGTGGACACAGACTCTTTCAGTTCCTAGTCTAGTGATACTTATGTTACTCTGCTCATTTATGCTTACAAGTCTTTTGATATTATTATTCTTGGTATGTATTGGGTATAATAGATTTTGATTTTCAAATCAGTTTCCTTATTTTCAAAATCATCTTGTGTTTAAAAATTCTAGGAAAAATTTTGTTTTTAAAATTCCAATTTTACTAGATTTTCAAATTTGGACTTAGCCTAGGCTTTACCTTAGAAATCATGTTCCCCTAGAATTCAGCCAGAGCATCTCACAAACACATAGATTTACCTTGATTGTGCTTGAAAAACTTAGAATGGTGTGAGATGCATAGGGTACAACCTAAACTCAAGAATGCTTATATCTGTGCATCAATATGAGTCTGGGCATTAAATACCTAATATACATTAATCAACTCAAGTCATCCAACCCTAGTCAAATCTAACTGGATCTATTGACTTAACTTGACTAACCAAGTGAAAGTTGTTGTCCTCTAGGCAATCAGCTAGTAGCTAGATGGTTAAACATGTGGCCAAGAAATTAAGTGTTTGATTTTTAGGGCTACTCAACTTGCACATTAGGGCTCTGATACCTTACTAAAAGAACTTAGTTAACTTGCAATCAATTTAACTCAACTCATGCTTGGACATTAAGGTTTAAACTTATTGCTCCTCCTTGGCCGTTAAGTATTGTGAAATTCATTATTTTTTTTAAAAAAAATGGTCTTAGACTTTTTTAATATTTTATAAACTTTTCAAAATCATTTGAAAATTTAGTAAAGTTTTTTTTCCTCTTTCCAAGTTATTGTTTAAAAGCTTGTTCAAAATTAAAAAAATATTTACCAACAAACCTTTTCGAATCTATCTAACAGAGTTTGAAAAATTTATTTTTCCCCAAAGATTTCAACTAAGTTTCAAAATTGGCTAAAGTTATTTTTCAAAGTAAACTTTTTACTAGCTTAGTTGAAAGAAAATTATCTTTTTAGACATTTAGCTAAGAATTTTACAATGAAAATTAATTATAAAAAGCTAAGTGTTTGAAAAGTTCTTTAAATTAGCCAGAAATCCTTTCTTTAAAGCTAAGTGTTTTCTTTAAAAGTTTTTTTACAAACTTAATTCAATTTTTGTACTTAAGAAAATTCTTTTTTTGACTTTTTAGTTTAATGAAAAACCTTTAAATAAAGTCTTTAAAAGCTTAAGTTTTCAAAATTTTGGCTAAACAGAGTTGTTTTGCACTTAAACTATTTTCACTTAGCAAAATTTTACTAAGCTTCTTCCTACAAAGTTTTCCCTACAAAATTTTAAAAGCTAGGTGTTTCAAATGTTATTTTTGGGCTTCAATATTTTTACTATGTTTTTCCTACAAAGTTTTTTGATATATGGCAAAGGGGGAGAGTAGGACAGAAAATTTGACAAAAATTCAAATTAAGGATAAGAGTTCTCTTATTAAGGGGGAGCTTGAAAATTTTAAATTTACCTTAACTTTTGTAAAGTTTAAAATTTCTTTAGCTTGTACTTAACTTGTTACTTAAGTATGCTTACGTTTGTGCTTAAACTTCTTATTTAAAAGCATGCTTATGTTTATTTATGCATTCTACTTTACTTAAATTTGAATTTGAGTTGTCTTAATCAAAAAGGGGGAGATTGTTGGTGCGGGAAGCATCAGACGATCGAACCCAAGTTTTGATAATGGCAAAGGGTTCAAAGTTAAGTCGTCTTGTGATCTAACAAGTTCATGGAGCTTACAGGAAAGTCCTAAGTGGTACTTAGGCAAAAGTCCTAGCTGCGGTTAGGTAGGTGGAAAATCCTAGGGGGTGGTAACCCTATACGGAAAGTCTTGGTGGGTCGAGGGCTTCAGGCAAAAGTCCTAGGGGGTGGTAACCCTAGGTGAAAAGTCCTAGTGTTGCGAACCAGGTGGAAGACTGGACGGGCCGGGAAGCGGAAGTCCAGCAGAAAGTCCGGAAGCTTCGAATGCTGAGCAGAAGTCCAGTCGATCAGGAGGATCGCAGTGGCAACAGGTAAATCTCCTGAGTGGAGTAGGTGAGGGCGCGCTCCCCGTAGAGGGAACAGTAGGTGTCGGGTCGACCTAGGGTTTCCGGTTGGAAATCCGAAGTCCGACCCGGACAGTCCAATGACTGTCAATTATATCATTTATCATATTTCTGTGCTAACTTTATTTTGCAGGGTTTGTGTTTGGGACTAACACATTTTGCAAGAACAAAGAAGCACATTTGACCTCGGATGAACAGTATCCGAGGCGCCTCCATGGGGCTTGGAGGCGCCTCGGGTACGAGCCAGAAAAAGCCAGCGTAGCAGAGCTGAGGTGCCTCAGACCAGGCTGAAGGCACCTTGGACCAGGCGTTGGAGGCGTCTTCAATGGGATAAGGCGCGACCAGATCAAAGCTGATCCACGCGTGCTACTAGGCGGCCTGGAGGTGCCTCGGACAGGCTTAGAGGCGCCTCCAGCACAGTATAAAAGAGGGGTCAAGGCAGTAGCTCAAAACAACAACTTCCGAGCAATCCTAACGCTACAAGCTACTAACGAGACGATCCCGAAGTGCTGCAACATCATCCTGATGACCCAGAGCTTCAACTTTCATTTCTTTGTTGTCGGTATTACTTAATTCTATTGTACTTAATTCATATCTGTACTATTGCGATTTAATAGTGAATTGCTCAAAGTAATCGCTCAACGAGCAAGGGCCTTGGAGTAGGAGTCGCCTAAGGCTCCGAACCAAGTAAAAACACTTGGGTCTTTTCTGTGTTTGGTTTTTCCTTTATTTCCGCTGCATTACTCTCGAACAATTTCTGAATACGAAACGAACGAAATATCCATGAGCGCTATTCACGCCCCCCCCCTCTAACGCTTTCGATCCAACAAATGAAGTTGAGTGGTACTATTCTTGGAGCTAGATATTAATTAAGTGAGTTGTCAATAACTTACTTAATTAGTGGACATTCGTTATCTTAAACACAGGGAGACTAACACACTCATGATAAGAAGGAGCCCATAATGTAATTTGGGATTAGTGTGGTAGTGCAATAATAACTCTCTAGTGGAATGAGTTATTATTGATGAACTTGAGTTGTGTGTTCAGGGCGAACACAAGATACTCAAGCTCATCGGAAGGCCAAAACTAATTTCTCCTCTAGGTCCCTGTCGTAGCCTCATTAACCTCATAATCCACTCATGAAAGCCCATCTTGGTGTCCAAGAGGGGGTCGACCCATGGCTTGGTGACTAAGCCAAAGGGGTCGGCCAATTCCATCACAAAGGGGCCGCCCCTTTGCTTGGTGTCCAAGCAAAGAGGGGCCGACCACAATAAATTCAAATAGGAGGGGTGTTTTGAATTTTTAAAATCTTCTCTTTGTAGAAAACTACAAGTTTAAAAGAGAAATTTTAAAATTAAAAACTTTTCTTATTTAAATTAGGCCACATGGTTTAAAAGAGAGTTTTAAAAGTTTTAAAACTTTCCTTATTTAACTATCCTCATGGTTTTTTAAAAGAGAGTTTTAAATTTAAAACTTTCTTTTTTGTAACCATGTTAAAAAATGAAATTTTAAAAGAGAAGTTTTAAATTTTAAAACATGGTTTTAATTTTTAAAACATTCCTTTTTTAACATCCACAATATGAAAGAGAGCTTGTAAAATTTTATAAGAGGATTTCTTCTTTTATAAAATTTTATAAAAAATATTTTTCTCCTTGATGATGTGGTTGGCCACCCTTGCTTGGTGCCCAAGCAAGGGGTCGACCAATCAATCCATGATTGTTGATTGAATCAATCAAAAGGAAAGAAAAGGAAAAATTAAAAGGGAAAAGGAAAAAACAAGAGGAAGATTTTAATTTTTGTAAAAGTCTTTCCTTATTTGCCTTGGACAAGTAATATAAAAGAAGAGGAGGGGAGGCCTCATGACATATCAATTCTTATTCTCTTGTTTGTGATCCTCTTGTGTCCGGCCCTCTCTCCCTCTCCTTTCCCCTTGCTCTCTTTTCCTTGGTGGTGGTGGTGGCTGAATATTAGAGAAGGAGGAAGAAGACTTTTGGGTGGTGTTCATCTTGGAGGATCATCGCCCACACGACGTCCAAGGTGAGGCGAGGAATACGGCAGAAGATCTCGAGATTGTTAGCATACAAAGAAAAAGTATAACTAGTAATTTTCTTCCGCATCATGCTAGTTATTTTTCTTTGTAAGAATTCCGAACACAAGAGGCATTAGATTCTAGTTTTTTGAATTTGTTATTCGAGTTTGTGTTTTTTTTATTTTTCGAATTTGTGATTGGATTGTTCCTTTTGGTTAAACCTAGAGTTATATAAGGAAATTAAATATTAGCTTTCCTTAAAAGGCTTTGTCTAGGCGATGGTGGATGCTCCCATACCCAAGAAGGTCATGTGCCTCGCCATGCAGTCTTGGAAGCCAATTTTGGAAATTAATATTTAATTGAATTTATAACATAGGTGGATTTGGATCAATAGTGTTAAGTTCCGCTTGTGATCCAAATCTAAACCATTAAGAACAGATAAGTTAAAATTAGAATCAATAATGTTAAGTTCCGTTTGTGATTCCTAATCTAACTTCAAAAGAACACAATAGGTTGTTTAGGAAAGGTTCGACACTTGTACAAAATTTTTATATAGTGGAATCGGTACGATCTTCCTAGGACCAACCAACAGTAAGATTAGGTTGTTGACAGGTTATTGCTCGATTTGTGATCCCCACTTATCGATATCAACTTGATCTGATCTGTAGGGAAAGATTTCAGCAAGGTTGTGCTGTGGATCTAAAATCAAGGCTGTGAGATGAAGTAGGATTTGTTGTGGGGTTGTTCTTGGTTCCAACAGTAGCAACCATCTTGTTCCAACGTCAACAGTGGCTGTGAATTGAGGTAAGGTGTAGGGGAATTTGATACAAATTGGTTAAGTGTGAATTAGGTTTATGTTTATGTGTTGATTAGGGGTTTGCCCTAATTTAGGGTTAGAGATTTTATTTAGCTATTTTTAAGAATTATAGCTAAATAAAAATGTATATATATTAGTGACACAGGACTTGATGCGAGACGAGCATCTCGACGTCGGATTTGGACTGGATTGGACATTTCTATTGGAGGCGGATACCTTGACTTATCTATTTAGATATGTCATTTGATATGCATAGTAATTTTTAATAAGTAGTAATAATTATGTTTCTTATCTACATCGGTTTGTCACTACCGGATACCTGTTACATGCTTGTTTTTGCTTATTTGTTATGTATTCCATGTTAGTATCCACATGATTTTATATGCTTATAGAGGTAGTGACATAACCATGCCTTGTTATGTTCAGGACCTAGGTTTTTATACCTTATCTGACTTGTGTACGTAGACCATATTATTTGATCCATATGTCTTTTGGTACACATTTTGGTAGAGATGGATAGGATCAGGATATTTCCATGCTTAGTATCATGCACCATCTCATATGATTACTTGTTGTGCGATAGTCGACTCCATTATTGTTGAGCACATTGCCAGTTACATAGATTTGCACACACCACCACTCATGGGTTAGTGGTATGTCAGGCAGGGTGTGTGGTGGTTTTGCTAGTAGGCTCCGCTGGTTCGGTGACTCAATGTGGTAGCCGACAGACAGTTATGCTCTATTAGGCTCCATTGGTCCACTCATGGGTAGTGTGACGCAGCGTGGTAGCCGGCAGGGATCCCTCCTCTGGATTGTCTCAGGGAGATGAGAGCATTGCGCTCCCCCACTTATGATTTGGGGTAGGAGGATAAGTGTACTCCGACAACATCCCGTCCACTCGGTCACTCAGGAGTAGTGATGGCAGAGTGCACGGTTGTCATAGCCCTACCCACTTGATCTCACCATCATGTGTGAGACGGCTGAATGACAGTAGGGGTGACCAGGACATGTCATGGGCATCATACGCATTGGCACTTGGATCTTGTACGATCCCTTATTTATCGATGGGTTTTCTTTTTATATATATTTGGATATGTTCTTCTACATGCCTGCCTAGACGGCAGAAGAGGTGAGTTTATTTTATTTACATCGTTGTGATTTGTGTTTTATGGGTGTAGTTGAGTAGGAATATGATTTGAGTTTTATGGGTGTAGTTGAGTAGGAATATTGAAATGATTTCTGTATTGTTGTTTTAATTTGGTTTGTTTACTATCATACTGTGTGGTTGTTGTTTATTATTTATACATATGTTCAGGCCATGTTGGCAGAGATATCTGGATTGTTGTAGGAAGTTTCAGATTGTCATCCGTACAAGAGAGATGCTGCCGAAATTTCTTCTGGTAGGAACTACCCCTGGGGCATGACAATTTAGATGGTATCAGAGCGACCTTGCGACTGTGAGTGCGCCTGTGGCAGAAGCACCCAGGGCACCACCTAATGAGAGAGATTCTACGATTTGTCTGTGGTGTGATTCGTGGTTACACAATGAGGACGTTGTGTCTTTAAGTGGGGGTGATTGTAATACCCCGGTTCTGAGATTCTGGTTAAGTATGGCTTAAAAGGTTAGATAGTACTATCCATATCACCAAGGTGCACTTTCCTTTTCGGAAGCCCAAACTTAGGAACTCTAAAGTTAAGCGTGCTTGGCTTGGATAAATCTGAGGATGGATGACCTTTTGGGAAGTTTTCCAGGGTGCGTGCGAGTGAGGACAAAGCACGTTGAAAGGACCTCCGGTGGTCTGTGGAGCTAGTCATCAACCTAATGGGCAATTCTGGTGGTGTTCTCGGTTTAGTCAGGGTGGGGCCCGCCTGGGCCGGGACGTTACATATGCGCATGTCTGTATACCTATGTCAATGCCTATGCTCATGCCCATAATATGTCAGTAAGTCCTAAGTTACCTAGCTTGGGTACCCCGTAGTACACTAGATTATGGGTGCTACCTATTGCATAACATGATTCAAAATATGCTGAGTCTCTCGACTCACAGATTATCACTTTTTTTCAGGAAATGAGATGAATGAGGCAGGAGGCAATGACCAATGAGCCAACTCAGGACCATGGCAGTACAACCCGAAGACCTATTTTAGTTTACCTTTCCCCATAGTCTAGTAGTTGTTTATTTGCAAATAAATTCAAGAACTCGTGTTAAGAATTCAGTATTTTCTTTCATGTCGACGGTGTTGATTTAAGTTTATAGATATATATGATTTGTTTCCCAAAAAAAAATATAGGGGCGTTACAGTTGGTATCAGAGCAAAAGTTTCTGAAAGGGTTGTGCGTACCGCCAGTTCTGAGACGCTCACAAAGTCAAGCCTTAAGTCCTCAAGTCTGTAAGTTAAATCTTTATATCTTACACGTTTATTTAAATATTAAGTTAGAAACTTGATGTAGTATGGATAAGTAGACAAGGCTTAAACTTAAATTAATCTTGTAATGGTTCGACCGTTTACAGCCATCCGCCTAAGCATTATGACAGAGGGAACAACATCGCGAGGGTTGGATAGTACGACCAACTACATGTCAATCTAATAAGTCTTTTATTGTTTCCATGGTATAGATATAGCCAGATCTAGACACATGTTAACTTCATAGTAGCTTGGGTTGCATGCAGGTATGTCTCCTAGACGTCACAATGGTGGGACCCCAGAAGAGAGGCAAGAGGTAGTACCCCCGCCATTGCCTCAAGTGAGCCAGGAGCAAGTGCTTGTAGGAATGAGTCAATTCTTTGCACAGTTTAGTGGGCCTAATGTAGGGTTGAGCTATAGGGCGAGGCCAGAGGCAGTTTATGAACGTTTTTGTAAGATGAACCCGATGGACTTCACTGGAACTATGGACCCGATGGTAGCAGAAAATTGGATCAAGTCCGTATAGGTCATTTTCCAATTCATGGAGTTGGACTGTGCAGATAGGGTGAGGTGCGCCACATATCTCCTCAAGGACGATGCTCTGCTATGGTGGGAGGGGGCAGCTGTAGGTCTGAACCTAGCTACACTCTCATGGGAGGGCTTCAAGGAGGTGTTCTATGCTAAATACTTCACGGAGGATGTGCGATCGAGGTTGACTCGAGAGTTCATGACATTGCGACAGGGTAGCTGCACTGTTGTCGAGTTTATCATGAAGTTAGAGCAGGGGTGCCACTTCGTGCCCATGATAGCTGATAATCCTAAAGAAAAATTGAGGCACTTCACCGACGGCTTGTGGCCTATCTTACGCCACGATGTAAGGGTGGTCGACCCTAAAAGTTACGCATATGCAGTGACTAGGGCCCTAAGAGCGGAGCAGGATCAGAAAGACATATAGGCTAATAGATAGTACAAACGATCGTGCCCTGCATCCTATCAACAGCCGCCTTAGTAGTGAAACAAGAGGGAAGCTACTAGACTCCGGAAGGGCCAGGAGGAGTGGTCACAAAAGCAAGTGAATCCAAAGCCTCATGAGCCTCTGATATGCCCGACATGCCAGCGCCCACACTCAAGAGTTTGCTTAAGGGGATCAAGCAAATGCTACAAATGTGGGGCTACTAGCTATATGAAAAAGGATTGTCCCCAAACCCGATCGCTCGTACAAGGGAGAGTATTCTTGATGCAGGTCGAAGAGGCAAATCTGAACATTTTAGGTAAATCATGAATTTAACATTTGTAATTAAATAGTAGGCTTAAAAGTGTTAATTTAGCATGCTAGTGGGGCTTGTACCCAAGGAGCTGCTACCTAGGATGGACTTAAGTGTTAATTTTGCGGACGAAATTTTATTTAAAGGAAATCAGAATTGTAGTATTCAGAAACTCAATGGTTTAATTAAAGGGGTTCACTTAATTTAATTAAAAATTTATTTAATTAAGTTAGCTTACAACTAGAGAATTTAGATTAATCAAATAATAAGATATAAATACATGAAATTTTTATATAGATTATCCATCTAAAAGATAATTGACATATTATATATATTATAACATAAAATATATAATATAGATTATTTAAGAAACGTGTAGGTAAATTAGATACTATTATATATAAAGATTTAATCTCTATAAATAATATATCATATATAATATAAAGAAATATGATCAATATAATATAACGTATAGATAGTTATAATATTATAATTTTGGAATTATATATATATATATATATATATATATATATATATATATATATATATATATATATAAAATATATAGTAAGAAATATGTATATAAGAAACGTGTAGATAATATTTTGATATATGAATTAGATATATATGTATATATATCTATATATATATGGATATATAAAAATTTGATTTATATAAATAATATATTATACATAATATAAAGAAGAGAAAAATAGGATAACGTAATAATAACTAGGAAATTATAACATTATAATATAGGAAATATATATGGTATATATGGATATGTATATAACGTAATTGATAGAATATAGATAAAGTCCTAATCTTCCATCTCTATAAAACTCCTACCTTCAAAAGCACCATTTACTAATTTGGATCGTCCGACCCTAGGAAGCTCCACCCTCTTCATTGTTCTCCATCGATTCTAGAGCTCCAAGGAAAGACAAAGACAGGAGAGTCGATAGCTAAGAAAATTAAAGGCATGTTCCCTACTTGTGTAATGCTTTATTTAGTTCTTATATCTTGTGGAAATACGGATACTATAGGGGCTGATTTGATCATTGCTTTAATCCAGTTTTTTTAGTACGAGCACCCTAGTTTTAAGCCTGTGTCGATGAGTGCAATCATCACGGTTTGGATATAGAGCAAGATATTAGTTGCATATTCTATTCTTCGTGTATGCATGCATCCTAGAAGAGATCACCGTGTTATTTTAAAATGAGTTACGGTTCCAATTGTCTCAACGTGCAGTACATTAATTAAGTATGTAATCATGGATGTACAACGCGTTGTTTTAAGGGTTAACCAGATTCTTAGTTTCATGTTACACGGGTTAATTTAAGTAACTAAATCCATCTATTACTTAATCCTTTATATATTTACTAATCTTGTTACACGTTAATTTCATGGGATACTCTACATTTTTATTTGTATGCAATCCATTTGCCATGCATCTTAGTTTCACATTTTTCTCGATCTGTTCCCAAATAAAAATTAGAGAACTATGTATGCTTAAATTGTAGTGTAGGGATTTCAAATTTCATATTCATAGATCCTTAAGTTCTTTTACTTTAGAAGATGACACCACATTAGCTCCTATAATATTGGTGGGCTTTAGAATTTGCTTGGAGTGCTTGTGCTTACCCTTGCTTCACATCATGAAAATTTAGTAGGCCATATGTATGATATGAATTTGCATGTTTATATTTAAGATTATAATTATGCCATGTCTAAGTTGCTATACATGTTCATGCTATGTTGTTGCACAAGTCTACGTTTAAGTTTATGTTATAAATTTGCATGCTATGTTAAGAGTTAAGTAGGTCATATGTATGATATGAATTTGCATGTTTATATTTAAGATTATAATTATGTCATGTCTAAGTTGCTATACATGCTCATGCTATGTTGATGCACAAGTCTATGTTTAAGCTTATGTTATAAATTTGCATGTTATGTTAAGAGTTAAACTTATGTCCATGTTTAAGTAGTGATTAAGTTTATGTTAAGTGAATGACTATGCTTACGCCCATGTTTATGTAATGAACGTGGTTGAGTGTGACCAGTGTCCTCATCCCGGGAGCTCATCAAATCTATGTGGTCGAGCGTGACCAGTGTCCTTAGCCCGAGAGCTCACCAAAATTCTATGTGGTTGAGTGTGATCGGTGTCCTTAGCCCGAGAGCTCACCAAAATTATATATGGTTGAGTGTGACCGACGTCCTTAGCCCGAGAGCTCATCAAAATTTCATGAGGTAGAGTGTGACCGGTGTCCTTAGCCCAGGAGCTCACCAAACTATGTAGTTGAGTGTGGCCGGTGCCCTTATCCCGGGAGCTTAATAACTCTATGTGATTATGTTTATTTTCATGCTTAGCTTATGTACATGATGATGCTTATGATTATGCCCATCCTTAGTATATACATTTATGTCATGCAAGTATGCTTATGCCTATGTTTATATACATGTTCGTGAGTATGTCTATCTCATGCTTAGTTATTTACATGCTTATGCTTATGTTTTTGTTCATCTATAGTATATATGTTTATGTCATGTAAGTATGCTTATGCCTATGTTTATTCACATGCTCGTGATTATGTTTATTACATCCTTAGTTATTTACATGCTTATGCGTATGCGCATGTCTATATGCCTATGTCAACGCTTGTGCTCATGCCCATAATATGTCAGTAAGTAAGTCCTAAGTTATCAAACTTGGGTACCCCGTAGTTGTTGGGTTTTTCGGGCCGCGAAAACTGCGTTTTCGCGTCGCGGAAACCCCGAATCACCCATGCCACTGGATCTCGTGCGAAGGATAGATTTGAAAAATTTAAATACGAGTACGAGTTTCTACTTAGATCTACTCCTAGACCTACATGAAGAAAGATTTATACCTTCGATGCGAAGCCCTTCGCAATCCCGCTTGTCCCCGGTTCGCCAGATCTCGAAAGTGTCAAAGTAGACACTTCTCTATGTGTATCCACACAAGCAAGAGATGGAGAAAAATCTCTAAGGATGTGCTAGCAACCTTAGAGATCAGTAGGGAGGAGAGGGAGAGAAAGAAGAAAACTCAAGAGGAAGAAGAAGATGGAGTTACAACCACTTGAATGGAAAAATCAATTTTTCATTCCACCTAAAAGTGGCCGGCCACTTCAAGGCATGTAACCCCCATGGAATATCAAGAGTCAAGTCTCTTGATCTCCTCCATGAGGTGGCATTTGGTCAAGTCATACTTGACCAAATGAAGAAGCCTTGATGATGTGGCATTTGACAAGTCAAAGTCAAGTCAAAACTTGACTCTTCATCTTCCTACTTAAGTCAAGTCAAACTTGACCACTTCTCTCCCTTGGTTGATCTAATCTAACCATTGGTTCAAGTCAATTTTAATTTAATGAATCTCTATTCATTGAATTAAATTAATTAAATGAGTCTAAGTCCAAATTAAACTCACTTAACACATGGACCAAATTGAGTCCAACTCAATTAGCCGACTTTGGATTACTCTTAATCCAATTTGGTTCATCATATGAACGTAATCATTTAGTTCATCTAATGAACCTAATCTCCATCTAATTACCCTTAGTGTGTGACCCTATAGGTTCTTGTAACGTTGGCAATGCCCCTAAACCCATTTAGGAACATAAGTAATGAGCGGTATCTAGCAACACATCATTACTACCCAAATTACAAGAATATTGAGATCCAACATCACCTTGTGACTACTAATTGTGACTCCTCACAAAATATGACAAATGTCCTTCTATCCTAGACATCTAGATTGATCAATGTGAGGCATAGACCGTGTCATCTTCTAATCAATCTAAATCTTGAACCTCACTCAATCAAATGAGCTCAATATCCTATATTGACTCATTTGGGCATGGCCATGCACTCGTGGTCTCACTCTATCAAGAATATCGATGTCGCCTCCCATCATATAGGAGGATAGATCCCATCTACACATCACTCTCGCATAATTGGCTACATACCAAAGAATCGCTTTATAGTCCACCCCATGGTTAACGTTGATTTATGAAACCAAAGTACATAACTCCATAGAGATCCATGGTGACTTCAGGTCTAAGGACTAGTAGTCATACTAATAGCCACATGAGAAAGTATATGACACTCATATAACGATCCATGATACTTTCTCATGGCGGGTCATTCAGTATACATTCTCCAATGCATACCTATGTGTCAACTTGATATCTCTATATACATGACTTGTGAGATCAAGTCATCGAGTTGACCTACATACTAGTCTTATTACATTAACATTGTCCCTGAATGTTAATACTCGACTAGAAATGATTAAGAGTAGTGTTCCCTATATCATCTCACTATCGGTTCAACTAACCGATTGATATAGGTGAGAACCGTCTACTCAAGGACGTTATTATACTTAGTTTATTTGGCACCAATAAAAGTAAGTATAATAACCAAAAACCAAATGCCTTTATTTATATAGAATATGATACAACAAGTCCAAAATACAATCATCAAATGATTGACTCTAGGGCTCTAGCTAACAATCTCCCACTAGCACTAGTGCCAATCAGTGTAGGCTCTAAGCCCCAATGACCTAGTGTGACCATCATGCTTCCTCTGTGCCAAAGCCTTGGTCAAGGGATCTCCGATGTTAGCCTCTATAGGTACTCTGCAAATCTTCACATCTCCTCTCTTGATGATCTCTCGAATGAGATGGAAGCGCCGTAGTATGTGTTTGGTCCGCTGGTGTGAGAGAGGTTCCTTCGCCTGTGCTATAGCTCCATTGTTGTCACAATAGAGCTCAATGGGGTCAGCAATGCTAGGAACCACCCCAAGTTCAGTGATGAACTTGCAGATCCAAACGTTGCCTCGATGCGAAGAATGTACTTATTGTAGAATCAACACTCAGACGCTTCGAACTCTTCCAGTGACAACACCACCATTAATGCAAAATACGAACACCGATTGCGATCTATAGTCATCCTCGGTCTGAAGCTAGCATCACTGTAACCCTTTACGAGCTCATCATCGCCTCCATATATCAAGAAATATTCTTTAGTCCTTCTTAAGTACTTAAAATATTCTTGACCGCTATCCATGACTTTCACCGGATGGTATCATCTCGTCATGCTCAAAGCATATGAGACATCAGGTCGAGTACATGGCGTACATGATCGATCCTATGGCCGAGGCATAAGGGATCTGATCCATGCGCTCTCTCCTCTCTAGAAGAGGGACCTTGAGTCTTCTCACGCCATGACATCGGCAATCCTTTGGAGTTCCGCATGGCAAACTGTAGGAGTAGTTTGTCAATGTATGTACTCGACTTAGGCCAAGAAATCTCTTAGATCTATCTCTATAGATCCGTATCCCTAGAATGCGGATGCCTCACCTAAGTCCTTCATTGAGAAGCAACTCCCTAGCTAGGTCTTGACAGATCAAGCATAGGGATGTCCTTCCCAATGAGTAGTATGTCATCCACATACAATATGAGGAAGACAACTATATCCCCTACAACCTTCTTGTAGACACAAGGCTCATCTTCGTTCGATGAAACCAAACTGCTTGATTGCATCATCGAATCGAAGATTCCACTCGAGAAGTTGCTTTAGTCCATAAATGGACCTATGCAACTTGTATACTCTGTAGTATGTTGTGGACACTCAAGTTGTGTCATGTACACATCATCGAGTAGGTTTCCATTCGAAACGCGGTTTTGACATCCATCCGCCATATCTCATAGTCATGGTAGGTCGCAATAGCAAGCATGATCCGAATGGACTTAAACATTGCTCGGAGAAAAGGTTTCATCATAGTCAATACCATGAATCTGCTTGAAACCTTTAGCTACTAAGCGACCCTTATAGATAAGTCCATCCATGTCAATCTTTCTCTTAAAGACCCACTTACACCCAATGGGTTTTACCCCTTCAGGTGGATCAACCAAAGTCCATACTTGGTTGGTGTACATGGATTCCATTTCGGATCTCATGGCCTCTAGCCATTTCTGAATCTGGTCTCAGCTTCCTGATAGGTGGTAGGCTCATCATCTATGAGCACAACGTCATCATAGTCGACAAGAGAAATGAGTATCTCTCGGTGACGACGTCTATCAGACCTGCGAAGAGGTATGTCTACTTGAACTGGTTGTTGTTCCTCAACTCTTTGTGGAACAACATCATCCACAACACTTTGTGATTCCAGTTCAATTTCCATCGAGGCATCAGTGCTATTGTTCGCATCTTGAACTTCTTCAAGATCGAACGCGCTCCCACTAGTCTTTCTAGAAATAAAGTCCCTTTCTAGAAAAACCCCAATCTTTGCCACAACTACCTTGTGCTGATTGGGAATGTAGAAGTAATATTCCTTAGTTTCCTTGGGATATCCAATAAAGTAGCACTTGTCGGATTTGGGTCCTAATTTGTCTGAGACTTGATGTCGAACGTAAGCCTCACAACCCCAAATCCTCATGAAAGACACCTGGGCATCTCTCCCAGTCCATATCCTATATGGTGTCTTTATCACGGCCTTGGATGGAACTCGGTTGAGTATAAAAGCTGCCGTGTCTAAAGCATAGCCCCAAAGGTATGTCGGAAGATCTGTGTGACTCATCATAGATCGTACCATATCTAATAGGGTACGATTCCTCATTTCGGATACACCATTCCACTGTGGTGTTCCAGGAGAAGTGAGTTGAGATAGAATCTCACACTCAGCTAGATAGTCACGTAACTCATGGCTAAGGTATTCTCCACCTCGATCGGATCGAAGTATCTTAATACTCTTGCCAAGCTGGTTCTGTACTTCATTCTTGAATTCTTTGAACTTTTCAAAGGATTCTGACTTATGTATCATCAAGTACACATAACCATATCTACTGAAGTCATCAGTAAATGTGATGAAGTACCTATAACCGCCTCTAGCAGCGACATTGAAAGGGCCACATACATCACTATGTATGAGTCCTAACAAATCAGTCGCTCTCTCGCTGTGCCCACTAAAGGGAGTCTTGGTCATCTTGCCTCGTAAGCATGACTCGCATATCTCATATGATTCTAAATCAAATGAGTCCAGCAAACCATCCTTATGGACCTGGGATAAGCGCTTGTCATTTATATGACCTAAGCGACAGTGCCTGAGGTAGGTTTGGTTCATGTCATTTGACTTGAACCTCTTGGTATTTATGTTATAGATAGGGCTCTCAAAGTCTAGAATATAGAGTCCGTTTATCAGAGGTGCACTACAATAGAACATATCGTTTAAAAAGACGGAACAACATTTGTTCTTTATTGTAAACGAGAAACCTTTCTTGTCCAAACAAGAAACTGATATAATGTTCTTAGTTAATGCAGGCACATAACAACAATCGACTAACTCTAGTACAAGCCCAGAGGGCAGAGATAGAAAGTAAGTCCCTACAGCAACAGCAGCAACCCGTGCTCCATTGCTTACTCGCAGGTCCACATCGCCCTTTGTCAATGCCCTGCTATTTCTCAGCGCCTGCACATCAGTACAAATGTGAGAAGCATATCCAGTATCTAATCCCCATGATGTAGAAATAGATAGATTGACTTCTATAACATATATACCTGAAGTGGAAGTCTCACTTCGCTTCTTCTTAAGTATACCTTGCAGTTCCTCTTCCAGTGCCCGGTCTGACCGCAGTGGAAGCAGGTAGCATCCTTGGCGACCCCTCCTTTAGGCTTCAGTGCCTTGCCTTTGCCCTTGGCTTGGGACTTTCCCTTGCCTTTGGGCTTGCCCTTGCCCTTATGTTTCTGAACCATCAGAATAGTGTTGGGCTTAGCCTTCTTAAGGTTCAGCTCAGCAGTTCTTAACATGCTAAGCAGTTCGGGCAGTGGCTTGCCAATCTCGTTCATATTGTAGTTTAGAACGAATTGACTGTAGCTATCCAGCAAGGATTGCAAGATCAGGTCAATAGCCAGCTCTTGGCCAAGTGGGAACCCCAACCTTTGTAGGTTCTCTATGTACCCAATCATTTTGAGTACATATGGGCCTACAGGAGCCCCGTCTGACATCTTGCACTGAAACAGTGCCCTTGAGATCTCAAATCTCTCATGCCTCGCTTGACCTTGATACAGTTGATGAAGATGTTCAACCATATCGTAAGCACCCATTAACTCGTGTTGCTTCTGAAGCTCAGAGTTCATGGTCGCGAGCATTAGACAGGACACATCTAATGCGTCATCTTGATGTTTCTTGAAAGCATCTCGGTCAGCTCGCGGGGAGTGGCAGGAGGAGCCACTGGAATGGGCTGCTCCAGAACGTACAGTTTACGTCCTTGGGTGAGAATTATTCTCAAGTTCCTATACCAGTCCAAGAAGTTTTCTCCGTTAAGCTTGTCCTTCTCGAGGAAAGATCGCAGGGTGAAGGTGTTCGTATTCGACGTCATGGTAATCTACAACAGAAATAAAAGTAGAAATAAATATCATATTCTTAATCATTTAATTAGGCCTTTAACTAAATGATGCTCCCATTGAATTCTATAATTCATGTGGGACAAGATCCACATCATACTAACCCTTGAGTTAGCTTTGGCTAATACGCCCAAGACTTAGTATGATCGGTAGGTAACGATTACCAATTACATCTCTATGCAACTCTTGTTTATAGGATCAATATCCGCATTTATATTAAAACTCGAGTTAGCTTTGGCTAATACGCCCGAGAGTTAATATATATGTGATTTTGACCTATCTTTCCAACCGTTGGAAAAATACCTATAGTTATACTCGATCCAACCGAGTTAACTAGGAATACTCAATCTAATTGAGTTGTACTCACCCATGCGTTGATAGGTGGGACTAAGATTGTCCCTCCGTACCCTACCAAGATAGTATGTGTTGCTCTACTTTGGCAGATTCAACAACAACATGCGATCGAGGTAGTGGTAGGTATCACGGCATGGTAGGCATTACGAGTTGACGCATTTTAGATCTAATATAAATGATGATGCGTATCAAATACTTGATTTAGATCTAATCTAATCGTGGGGTGCATCATGTGCACGATATAGATCTAATCTAATCGCTAGGCACTAATTAACTACTTAATTATAAATGCATCACATACATATAAGCAATTAATTAAATTATTTTGTGATTGTGTCATGGCCCGACTACGATCTTCTCAAGCCAATGAGAAGATCAGATGGTCAACCTAAGGTCAACAACTTCTCAAGCTTCTTCGTTTGACCACCTTGTGTTGCTCGCGCCCTCCTCGTAACTCCGTCTCGTGTGGACCTTCCACCGCTTCAAAATTTACATTACAATTTTGAAACTCGAGTTACATTCGAGTCTAAATCTAATTTACAACCAGAATATAAGAGAAAGGCATGACACGCAGGTCGTGAAAATAAAATAAAAAAAATAAATACAGCACGCACATCACATAACGGCACGCAGGCCGTATTATGAATTACAACACATTTCCAAATCCAATTTGGGTTGTTTGGGCCATGAATATCACAAAATTAATATATAATTCTAAATTATATATTTTTTTCATAATTTTCTGTAATTTTCATAATTTTTACAATTTTATGAGTAAATTTTTCCCGGCGGTCCCGTTTAGCGTTTTCGGGCGCAATCGCGGAACGAATCCCCTTGCGGGGCTAGGGGCAGCGCCCCTACCCGCGATCTAACTATCGCGAGGGTTCCTTTGCGATCTAACAGCGCCTAAGCCCGCTGTCCCAAAAAATTTTGGGGCGAAACATTGTCGTTTCGAAAATTTCTTCTCGGTAGTCGAAGCCTACAAGTGTCTAAACACTTGTGCTTCGCTTCTACGAGAAAAATACCCATTAAAACTATAAAAACATGAATTTACAGAAATTTTACAGATCTATATTTTTCATAAAAATATGAATCTAAACTCGTACTCGCTTCGCACGTGGCTCTGATACAACTGTTGGGTTTTTCGGGCCGCGAAAACCGCGTTTTCGCATCGCGGAAACCACAAATCACCCATGCCACTGGATCTCGTGCGAATGATAGATTTAAAAAATTTAAATACGAGTACGAGTTTCTACTTAGATCTACTCCTAGACCTACATGAAGAAAGATTTATACCTTCGATGCGAAGCCCTTCGCAATCCCGCTTGTCCTCGGTTCGCCGGATCTCGAAAGTGTCAAAGTAGACACTTCTCTATGTGTATCCACACAAGCAAGAGATGGAGAAAAATCTCTAAGGATGTGCTAGCAACCTTAGAGATCAGTAGGGAGGAGAGGGAGAGCAAGAAGAAAACTCAAGAGGAAGAAGAAGATGGAGTTACAACCACTTGAATGGAAAAATCAATTTTTCATTCCACCTAAATGTGGCCGGCCACTTTAAGGCATGTAACCCCCATGGAATATCAAGAGTCAAGTCTCTTGATCTCCTCCATGAGGTGGTATTTGGTCAAGTCAAACTTGACCAAATGAAGAAGCCTTGATGATGTGACATTTGACAAGTCAAAGTCAAGTCAAAACTTGACTCTTCATCTTCCTACTTAAGTCAAGTCAAACTTGACCACTTCTCTCCCTTGATTAATCTAATCTAACCATTAGTTCAAGTCAATTTTAATTTAATGAATCTCTATTCATTGAATTAAATTAATTAAATGAGTCTAAGTCCAAATTAGACTCACTTAACACATGAACCAAATTGAGCCCAACTCAATTAGCCTACTTTGGATTACTCTTAATCCAATTTGGTTTATCATATGAACGTAATCATTTAGGTTCATCTAATGAACCTGATCTCCATCTAATTGCCCTTAGTGTGTGACCCTATAGGATCTTGTAACGTTGGCAATGCCCCTAAACCCATTTAGGAATATAAGTAATGAGCGGTATCTAGCAACACATCATTACTACCCAAATTACAAGAATGTTGAGATCCAACACCACCTTGTGACTATTAATTGTGACTCCTCACAAAATATGACAAGTGTCCTTCTATCCTAGACATCTAGATTGATCAATGTGAGGCATAGACCGTGTTATCCTCTAATCAATCTAAATCTTGAACTCCAAGTAGACTCACTCAATCAAATGAGCTCAATATCCTATATTGACTCATTTGGGTATGGTCATGCACTTCGTGGTCTCACTCTATCAAGAATATCGATGTCGCTCCCGTCATATAGGAGGGATAGATCTCATCTACATCACTCACATCCCTCTGCATAATTCGTTACATACCTAGTAATCGCCTTTATAGTCCACCTAGTTACAGGTGACGTTTGACGAAACCAAAGTACATAACTCCTTATGTAGGGATCCATGGTGACTTCAGGTCTAAGGACTAGTAGTCATACTAATAGCCACATGAGAAAGTATATGACACTCATATAACGATCCATGATACTTTCTCATGGTGGGTCATTCAGTATACATTCTCCAATGCATACCCATGTGTCAACTTGATATCTCTATATCCATGACTTGTGAGATCAAGTCATCGAGTTGACCTACATGCTAGTCTTATTGCATTAACATTGTCCCTGAATGTTAATACTCGACTAGGAATGATTAAGAGTAGTGTTCCCTATATCATCTCACTATCGGTTCAACTAACCGATTGATATAAGTGAGAACCGTCTACTCAAGGATGTTATTATACTTAGTTTATTTGGCACCAATACAAGTAAGTATAATAACCAAAAACCAAATGCCTTTATTTATATAGAATATGATACAACAAGTCCAAAATATAATCATCAAATGATTGTCTCTAGGGCTTTAGCTAACAGTAGTACACTAGATTATGGGCGCTACCTATTGCATAACACGATTCAAAATATGCTGAGTCACTCGACTCACAGATTATCACTTTTTTTCAGGAAATGAGATGAATGAGGCAGGAGGTAATGACTAGTGAGCCAGCTCGGGACTATGGCAGTACAACCCGAAGACGTACTTTAGTTTACCTTTCAGCATAGTCTAGTAGCTGTTTGTTTGCATATAAATTCAGGAACTCATGTTAAGAATTCAGTATTTTCTTTCATGTCGACGGTGTTGATTTAAGTTTATAGATATATATGATTTGTTTTCCCAAAAAAAAAGAAAATTTAAGGATGTTACACTGCTCGAGGTGAAGACTAGAGTTGGATTCTAGTGAGCCTAATTTTGGAAGGTTAGAGGAACACCCAAGCGAATGAAGAAGGTGTCGGATGGTCAGTGCATGGCTGACCGATTTGGGTGCCCGGACCATTTTGGTGCCAAAAGGGCATCTCGTTATAGTGGTTCAACTTTGGGTTCATGTCAGCACTGGTCCGGGTGCCCGAATATGGTCCAAGTGCCCGAACATGAAAAAGTCTATCTCCAGCTGTTGTCAAAGTCGTTGCGTGAAGATAAAATTTTCCACCCTAGGGGTGCCCAGAGAGGGTCCAAGCGCCCGGACCACGTCACGTCAGCAACGGATAAATTTCACCAAAGCACTATAAATAGAGCTCTAGTTCAGTCAGTTTAGAACAACACTTTTGTACTCAAAGTTCTTATTATGTTCTCAAGTTTTTGCACTGTCAACATCCTATACAAGGCTTCTCCGCCTCCGACTTGTGTTGAAGGAGTCTTCTAGTTGAGCTATATTTACCTTGGATTAGCAACCTCCCTAGTTTCAAACTAAGTAAATCCTTTTTATCTCGTATCTCTTTTTTGTATTTTAGTTTCTTATATATTAAAGTGTTTGTTTTAATCAAAATCGTAAGTTTTGAGAAGGTCATACTTGTCTTTTTAGGATAATTCATCCCCCTCTTGTTGAACGCATGGGACCTACACAAACTACCAAACAAAACGAAAAACCACAAGATCCAGAAGATTGGGATTAAAAGATGAAGAAAAAGGCTCAGATCAACTACAAAGCCATGAACACTCGCTCTCTAGTGTAATCTAACAAAGGATGAGCTAAACCGAGTCGGACCTTTCAAAAATGCAAAAAACTTTGGGATCGATTAGTCAAGTTGCACGAAGGAACTAACGACTCTAAGGTAAGAAAAAGATATCTTCTTTTAAATAAATTTTTCAATATCAAAATATTACACGGAGAAACCACAACTCAACTATACACAAGAATAAACGACATAATCAACGAACTCCACCTCATCGGCCACCATTTAGAAAACCGAGACGTGATAAGATATGCAATAAACTCTTTTCCTCAAAATGCACGATGGGCATTGATGGTAGATGTCTATAAAGTTTGGAAAGATCTTTCCATTATAAAGATGAATTATTTTGTGAATTGGAATTACATGAGCAAACTAATACTAGCCAGACCGAGAAGGATATAGCCTTGTAAGCAGGTCAAAATAAGATCAAGGAGGCTAAGTGCAAGTCAAAGTCAAAACAAGAACCTAAAAATGAGTCAGATTCAGATTCAAACAATGAAGAAGAAATAGTAAATATGGTAAGAAGAATGTTTACTAAAAAGAAGTTCAACAAAAAGAATCTGAAGAAAGTACAAAGCATTTCAACCATATCAAAATCAGAGATAATCTACTATAGGTGCAACAAGAAAGGTCACTACAAGCATAAGTGCCCTAACCTAAAGGAGGAGAAACCCAAGTCTATAAGAATAAGGAAAGCACTTAAGACCACATGGGACGAATCTTCATTGGAGGAGTCAGACATGGAAGAACCAAAGCAATCAAGTCATCTTGCACTTATGGCAATAAATGAAGGATCCGAGTTCGAGTACGAATCCGAGTCTAAGTCCAAGTCGAGCCATGGATCCATATCTATTTCAGAAAGACCAAAAGAGGTAAATTTATTTTTAAAATTTCAAATGTGCAAAGTTATTAAATGTTTATTTAAGAAATTAACTAAATCCAAGGTTTCAAATGTTATTAAATGTGCTACTTAAGGAAGTCAACCAAAGGGAACTTCAACTCAAGTTGCAAAACTTGAGGAAGAAAATTTTAACTTAAAAAGAATGAATTGTGTACAACAAATCTAGACTTGGATATGAAGCTAACTCAAACAACAAATCCTATATGCCTCTATTAAGTCAAAATGTTAGAAACTTAGTCCAAGCATGAGTTCCGAAAGCTTCTCTAACAAAGAAAGTAGGACCAAACCAATGTACCAAAAAATAATATTTATTACTTAAAACATAAAATCAATATTTTATGGGGAGGCGGCAAACTAGTTGTCACCTTAGTAAGTTGACATACCCATTTGAGTATTTAGGGCCCGTAATGTTAAGAAAATTTTTAACTTAGTTATAAAAAAGACTGGGATGATAATAGGTCAAGAAAGCGAAGTCAAAAGCATGTCTAGGAGAATCATATGTGTTCAATCTTGTACAATCAGCTTAGTGAAACAAATTGAAGTTACCCCATCTAGTCTGAACTAGTTGGATTAAGACTTAGTATTAACTTTTTGGGCAACACTTGTTAGTACCCCATGGTTGTTTTGATGTGGTAAACTAAGTCCAGTGAGGTCCTGTTGTATTTGATTGTTGTGTCTAAGTGTGCAGGAGCTTATGAACATAGGAAGTCGAGAGGAAGACGCAGCTAACGAGAAGGATGGCACAGGAAAGGAGTCGACCGGCTCGGTGCATCCAAAGGATGAAATATTATGGAAGAGAACACTGGCGGATGACAAAAACGCGCGCAGCGGTTTAAGGAACGAGAATCCGGGGAGGAAGGTTGCTCAAGGAAAAGGTTAGAGTTGGTTTCAGGTGAGCTCAACTCCGATTAGCTCGAGAATCACCCATGCAAAGCAATCAGCTATTGAGCTGAGTTGCCTATGGAAGACACCTTCCATGGACTGGATGGCGCCTTCAATGCTCCTTGGAAGGCGCCTTCCATGGCTTGGAAGACACCTTCGATGAATAGTATGAAGGTGTCTTACAGCCTTTGAAGGGTCCTTCATATAGTCGCCGTGGATAGAGTTTTATCCACAGCAGATAAAACTTATCCGATGGAAGGCACCTTAGACCTCTTTGGAGGCTCCTTCAAGCTGCGAATAAAGTTTTTTAGGGGCTATAAAAAGACCCATGGACCTCTGAAATAATCATCAACTTCTGTATGAATTTTCTAGCAACTTTCTAAACATTAAACGAGTGTAAGAAGCTTCTCCACCTTCAACGAAGGAGATTTCTTTTGTGCTTTTATTTACCTTGGATTAACAACAACCTAGGTTGTAACCAAGTAACTCTCTTGCCTCTTTCCTTTTAGTTATTAATTTATTTTGTAGTTGTTCAATTAACTTGTTATAATTGTGTGATTGCTACTAATCAGAGTTTAGAGATCAGGAAAGGTTGTTTTTATATTTGACAGGCAATTGACCGCCCCTCTTGCCAGCCCCGTTGTACCAACAAGTGGTATCAGAGCCCAACCACTTCAGAAGGACTAATCACTGACTGAAGTACAAACATGATCGCCGGACCAAGCATTTATCCATCGAAGTTAAAGGGAGACTTCACGCAATGGAAATGCTAGATGGAGGTATTTTTTTAAATGTATTTTAAAATTCTCTTAATTATGAAATATGATTTTGTAGCTCCCAAAGATCCATAAGGAAATGAATAAGAAGAATACCAATGGACCAAGAAAAAGTAAGCAGACTTCATAGTAAATGGACAAACTGAATTCCATCTGTTGAGCGTACTACCTCTGCAAGAAGTCAGCAGAATCAGTGCAGCAAAGGAACTTTCGGAGAAGTTCCTAGAGCTACACGAAGGAACATCCGAAGCAAAGCTCATGAGACGGGACCTACTCCGGAACCAAATCAACAACCTCTGGATGGAAGAAGGTGAATCAGTTGCACATCTACACGGAAGAATCAAGAAGATAATCACCGGATTAACAAATCTTAGAGAAATGGTAACTAATCGGGATGCACAAAAGTATGATTTAAATACATTCTTAAGAACATCGGAATGGATATCTATAGCAGACTTCTACTATATCTCCAAAGATCTCAAGATAAGTACATTAGAAAATCTTTTTTCCACTATCGAATTACACGAGTCTCGATGTGCAAGAGAAAAAAAGGGACCAACTCAGAACCTAACATTGCAAGCCCAGAAGGGCAGACCAGACTCAGACTCCGAAGCATCCATCGATGCATATGAAGCAACATTATTAGTAAGGAAATTTAATAGATTTATTAGATCTAACAAATTCAAGTCATAGACAAAAAAGGACTTAAGAAGCAAAAGAAAGATTCGATGCTACAACTGCCAAGAAGAAGGGTGTTAGTGAGAGCCCTAGAGTTAATCATGTTGGAGTGTATACTGAAAGCCTAAGCTTTGTAAACATTCATTATGAATAAAGAATCACATTTGGTCAAATTGTCTACATTTGTTTGTAGTTGTTCATTTAATTTATATTGTAGATAACATAGTATGTGGTGTCACATACAGAAGATGATGTTATCAGTACCTTATAAATTATAAACAGTAGCTCACGACTAAAATGGAAAGGAACAAACCATTAGAAGGTCGTAGTGTAATTAGGTATTAGTTTATCTTGACTATATAATTACACTAGTACACTCAGAGTGTATTGAGTAGGACCATTATAGGTCGTTTCTTTTATACTGACTTTATAAAGGAACAAAGACCTCAGTTATTATGGAAGTGTGTGCTCTTAATCCTAATATAATAACAAGCACATATGTTTGATATTTATTTCTTTAATTTATCAATGGGTGAGATTTAGTTCGATGAATCAATAAACCCGATAAGTTGGGAAATGGTATCACTTATAGTGTGTGTTGTTGATTATAGAAGGAAGCGTGTCCTAGAGATACTAGGTTGATAATGTCCCAAGAGGAGCTCATAAGGATTGTCATGTTAAACCCTGCAGGTGGACTTAGTCCGCGACGCGATAAGAGTGGTTCTCTTGGACTTAGAAATTAAAATGAGTAACTCACTTAATTAGTGGGCATTCGATATCTTAAACACAGGGAGACTAACACACTCATAATAAGAAGGAGCCCAAAAATGTAATTTGGGATTGGTGCGGTAGTTCAATGATAGTTCTCTAGTGGAATGAATTATCATTGATAAAATTAAGTTGTGTGTTCGGGGCGAACACGGGATGCTTAATTTTATCGGGAGACCAAAACCAATTCCTCCTCTCGGTCCCTATCGTAGCCTCTTATTTATAGAGTTCTATACCCACCTATACCCACCTTCTATACCCACCAATAAGGGGCCGGCCAAGCTAGCTTGGGAACCAAGCTAGGGCCGACCTAGGTATGATTTTGGGTGGCTGGCCCTAGCTTGAACCCAAGCAAGTGGGGGCCGGCCAAATTAAATTAAAAAAGAAATTTAATTTTAATTTTTATTATTATGTGGAAGAAATAATTTAAAGAGAATTAAAATTAAAATATCTCTCTTGTAAAAGATCTACAAAAGATTAAAGAAAGAGATTAGATCTTTTTCCTTATTTGTAGATTGGAGAGATGTTTTATTTTCTCTTTAAAATTATTCACATGTTAATAAAATTAAAATTATAGAAATTTCCTTTTATTAACCATGAAGAGATTTTTAAAGAGAAATTTTATTTTTTTAAAATTTCCGGAAACAAATTAGGAAGTTTTAATTTGTTGATTGAAACTCTCCTAATTTGCTCCTTTTGATTGTGGCCGGCCATTACAAGTTGATTGGGAAATTTTATTTTATTTTTCTCAATTAATTCATGTCAAGGAAAATTAAGGAAATTTTATTGTAATTAAATTTCCTAATTTGCCTAGGCCAAGGAATATAAAAGAAGGGGTGAGGGTGCCTTCATGAGACACACCCTCTTTTGTTCCTTGGTGTGGCCGGCCATCATCTCCTTCTCTTCCTCTTGTGGTGGCCGAACCTCTCCCTCTCCCTTGGAGCTCTTGTGGTGGCCGGATACTACTCGGAGAAGAAGAAGAAGAAGGAGAGAAAGCTAGCATCTCTTGGAGCTTGGTTAGTATTTTGGTTTTCCTCCTTGGTGAAGTTTTTCCTTTGTGGCCGAACCTTGCTTGGAGGAGAAGAAGGTGGTTGGTGGTTTCTCATCTTGGTAGATCGTTGCCCACACAACGTCCGAGGTTAGAAGAGGAATACGGTAGAAGATCAAGAGGTCTTTCTAGAAGGTATAACTAGTAGTTTTTCCTTTTCCGCATCATGCTAGTTATTTATGGAAATAATACCAAATACAAGAGGCTTACGTTCTAGTATTTCGAATATGTTTTTCGATGTTGTGTTCTTTTGTTTCTTTCTTTTCCTTGTGATTTGATTGTTCTCTTAGGTTAACCTAAAGTTATTTTAGGAAATTAAATATTAGCTTTCTATTAAAGGTTTTGTCTAGTCGGTGGTGGTTGCTCCCATATCCAAGAAGGTCATGTGCCTCGCCACGTCAGTACTGGGAACCTTTTATGGAAATTAATATTTAATGGAATTAATAACTTAAGGAGACTTGGTCGAACGTGTTAAGTTCCGCAGGAGATCCAAGTCAAAATTTAAAGAACAAATAGATTAAGTTTTGGATCAAACGTGTTAAGTTCAGCAGCGATCCAAAATTTAATTTAAAAGAACACATGGTAGCTAGAAAAGGTTCAGACCTTTGTACAAAATTTTTGTACAGGAACCTATAGGTTTTCCGAGTAGCAACCAACAATTGGTATCGAGCTAGGGTTTTGCCTCTGTGTATTTGGTATTAGGTTAATTATGCACATGTCATACATAATTTAGGCGGGTTAATAGTAGGATGTGCTAACTCTCGGATGCAGGATCCAACTATTATGGCTTTTAGTTATTATGTGTGTGATTGGACCTTGGACATGTCAAGGGCATTTATATGTGTGTGCATGATTGTATTAGGAGCTGTATTTAGTTTTATTAGGATTTTATTTTTGATCTAGATACATGTACATTCCTTTTATGGAATATAGGATCAAAATGTAAAATTCTATTTATGTCATGGATCGAATCTTGCAAAGCGTGTAACCTTCTAAGGACCAGAGGCGCAGTGGAACTAGGAGCAAGATGGATGCGACAGTTAGACCCGATGGCGGTGGCCAAATATGGCAGTAGCTTGGGATGACAACACACGGAAGACAATTAAAGATAAAAGCCATAATAGTTGAAAATTAGATTTTCTATTTATTGCTTTTATATTGTCTTTGATGTGCATGTTAGTTTACAAGTTTAGTAGGCTAGCATAGTTAAAATTCCTCATTTATAAATAACTAAGTGGGAGAGGGATTTTTAAGTAAATCCCATGGTCTCCATTACTGGTTTGTAAGTGATGCAAACAAGCTTGCGCGTTGGCTCGAGTGCCTTCCTCCATAACGGATGAGCTTGTTTGCGGATCACTAGAACAGATTTCATTTTGGATGACTATAGGAAGTTAATTAAGAGCGTGTGATCTTCCCCACCGGAAGGGGCATAATCTTATTAATGGACTTAGTGTCAAGTAATGGTGTACACTTAGACACATCTAATAGTATCCTCCCAAACGTCACCGCTATTATTTGTGTGACCAAATAATACCAACTATTAATTTTATTTGTCAAAAAGTTAGGTTGACAAGATAACAAAATTAATGGGTTAAAACCCTCCTTTTACAAATGTTGAAATTGTATACGTCCACACTAACGTGGCATACAAAATTCACGGTGTTATGAGGTGTCGGTTAATTTAAAATAGTATTGTTTGAGGAATCAATATTATTCTAAATTTAGAGTTCTGACCAAAAGTTATTTGTGATTCTTAGGATGACTTTCAACCCACTGTCCATCATACTTCAACAAAATAGACTTACTGGACCAAATTACATAGATTGGAAAAGAAACCTGGATATTGTTCTAACTGTTGAAAGCTATAAATTTATACTGACTGAACCTTGTCCTGATGCACCCACTGGTGAATCTACCCAAGAGGAGATTGAATATCATAAGAGATGGGTAAAGGCAGATGAGATGGCGCGGTGTTACATTTTGGCTTCAATGTCAAATGTATTGCAACATCAGCATAAAGATTTACCAACAGCTTATGATATTATGAACAATCTCAAGGAACTCTTTGGTCATCAGGATAGGGCTTCTAGACAAGAAGCTATGAGAAAGATAATGACAGCCACCATGCAAGAGGGTACTCCTGTAAGGGATCATATCCTAAAGATGATGGCTTATCTGAACGAGATACAGATCCTTGGAGGAGAAATTGATGGGGAAACCGGATCGATATGATCCTCCAAACGCTACCTAGAAGTTTTGAGCGGTTCCCGAACTATAATATGAATAAGAGGATTTATTCATTAGGGAAACTACTGAAGCAGCAAAAGGATTATTTCGTCACAATTCTCAAATTCACTATATTGAAAATGGTTCTACTTCTAAACCGAGAGGAAAGAAGAAGAAGAAACAAGTCGGTTCAGCAAAGAAAGTGAATAAATCTCAGAGGATTTAAAGCTGGAGTGAAGAAGCCGAAGGGCAAGTGCTTCATCTGCAAACAGTCAGGGCATTGGAAGGCGGACTGTCCTCGTAAGAACCAAAACAAAGGTATATCTCATGCTCTAGTTGTTGAAACATGTTTAGCGGTGTTATCTACCAACACCTGGTGTGTAGATACGGGAGCCACTGATCATGTCTGCAATTCCTTGCAGGGGTTCCAGGAAACCCGACGACTATCTGAAGGGGAGATTACCGTCTACATGGGCAATGCTACTAAGATGGCAGCTGTTGCAGTGGGAGATGTTTACTTATCTTTTAGTAGAAATAAAAATTTGGTTTTAAGAAATTGTCTTTATGTACCCAGTTTTAGAAAGAATTTAATTTCAGTTTCTAAACTGTTTTTAGATGGATATTCAGTTTCTTTCAGTAACGATGTAGTTATTAAAAGAAATAAAGTGATTATCTGTTCTGGTGCATTAGTTGGCAATTTGTATACTTTAAATCCAATTTCTTCCACAAAGCAAAACATGGAAATTTATAATTCATCTTCTAACTCAAATAAGAGAAAAGAACCTTCAGAAATGAACCAAGCATATCTTTGGCATCTAAGGCTTGGTCATATTAACTTAAGTAGGATTCAGAGACTTATAGCCGATGGACTTTTGGGTTCATTAGAGTTGGAAAATTTTCCAACTTGTGAATCTTGCTTGGAAGGTAAAATGACCAAGAGGCCTTTTAAGGCCAAGGGGTATAGAGCCAAAGAAGTGTTAGAATTGGTTTACTCTGATTTGTGTGGTCCTATGTCTGTCCAGGCAAGAGGAGGTTTTGAATATTTTGTCTCTTTCATAGACGATTATTCAAGATACGGATATATTTACCTAATGCGCGCAAGTCCGAGTGCTTTGATAAGTTCAAAGAATACAAGGCTGATGTGGAAAAACGATTAGGTAAAAGTATCAAGACACTACGATCGATCGTGGTGGCGAATACCTCTTAGGAGAGTTTAGGAATTACTTATCGAAGTCGATTCAATCTCAATTGTCTCGCACTGGAACACCCCAACGTAATGGTATAGCGAGCGAAGGAATAGGACTCTTACGAGATGGTTAGATCGATGATGAGTTATTCAATTACCAAATTCATTTTGGGATATGCTCTGGAAACAAAGAAGATTCCGAACTTAGTACCTTCTAAATCAGTTTCTTCTACTCCCATAGAATTGTGGAATGGGTGAAACCCTAAGACATATTCGATTTGGTAGTCCAAGACATGTGAAACCAGAATCTCGATAAGTTAGAATCTCGTATAAGTTCGTGTTTGTAGGATATCCCAAAGGAACGAAAGGTGGTTTATTTTATAGTCCTAAAGACCAGAAGGTCATTGTTAGCACCAATGGCCAGTTTTTAGAAGAAGACTATATAATGGATCACAAGCCCAGTAGCAAAGTTGTTTTAGAAGAACTTAGAGAGGACACGTCTACTTCAGTACCAACAGTATAAGATGAAGTACCACAAGAGACTGCAACACGTGTCACACAACCACAGACAGTGCCTCGTCGTAGTGGGAGGGTTGTATGGCAGCCTGAAAGATTCATGTTTTTGGGAGAGTCTTCGGACTTGATCCCGGGTAAACATGAACCTGATCCACGAACATATGACGAAGCACTCCAAGATATAGATGCAGCATCTTGGCAAAAGGCAATGAATTCTGAAATAGAGTCTATGTACTCTAATAAGGTCTGGGAGCTTGTAGAACCACCTGATGGTATAAAAGCCGTTGGATGCAAGTGGATCTACAAAAGGAAAAGAGGGACAGACGGGAAGGTAGAAACCTTCAAAGCTAGGCTTGTTGCGAAAGGGTACACTCAGAAAGAGGGAATCGATTATGAGGAAACCTTTTCACCGGTAGCCATGATTAAGTCTATCCGGATACTCTTATCAATTGCTTCTCATATGGATTATGAGATTTGGCAAATGGATGTTAAGACAGCTTTCCTTAATGGAAGTCTTGAAGAGAACATCCATATGAAGCAACCAGAAGGGTTCATTGAAAAAGGCAAAGAGCATCTAGTGTGCAAGCTCAATCGGTCCATTTATGGACTAAAGCAAGCTTCAAGATCTTGGAACATCCGGTTTAATGAAGTAATCCAGTCATATGGATTTATTCAAAGTCCGGATGAATCTTGTGTATATAAGAAGTGTAACGGAAACGTGGTGGTATTTCTTGTACTATACGTAGATGATATTTTGTTAATTGGCAACAATGTCAAGGTATTATCAGACGTAAGGGTATGGTTGTCCAAACAATTTGATATGAAGGACTTAGGAGATTGTGCACATATTCTTGGGATCAAAGTTATAAGGGATCGCAAGAAAAGAATGTTGTGTCTGTCCCAAGCTTCATATATAGATACAATCCTTGCTCGTTTTAGCATGCATGATTCCAAGAAAGGTTTCTTACCTTTAGACATGGAGTAGTTTATCTAAAGAGATGTCTCCAAAGACATCAAAAGAGATAGAGGACATGAAAGCATTCCTTATGCTTCAGTAGGAAGCCTAATGTATGCAATGCTATGTACGAGACCGATATCTGTTTTGGGCATGGTCAGCAGATATCAAAGCAACCCTGGACAAGGACATTGGACCGCAGTAAAGCATATATTAAAGTACCGAGAAGGACTAGAGATTATATGCTAGTTTATCAAGCTGATGATTTGCTCCCGTGGCTTACACGGATTCGATTTCCAATCGATAGGGATAATAAGTCTACATCAGGCTATGTGTTTACTTTAGGAGGTGGAGCCATTTCATGGAGGAGTGTTAAGCAGAAATGCGTTTCGGACTCAACCATGGAAGCTGAGTATGTAGCAGCCTCTGAGGCAGCTAAAGAAGCAGTATGGCTCAGGAACTTTCTAATGGACTTAGATGTGATTCCTAGTTTGCCCAAAATCATCACAATTTATTGTGATAATAGCGGTGCAGTTGCAAACTCGAAGGAACCACGAGCCCATAAGGCAAGTAAACATATAGAGCGCAAGTACCACCTGATACGAGATATTGTGAAGCGAGGAGAAGTTGTCATCGCCAAGATTGCATCAGCGGATAACCTGGCAGATCCTTTCACTAAGGCCCTTCCGGCGAAAGCTTTCGATCGGCATGTGGAGGGAATGGGAATCAGATGTATGGTAGAAGATATGGCAGCTTAGTCATTAGTATAAGTGGGAGATTGTTGGAGTGTATACTGAAAGCCTAAGCTTTATAAACATTCATTATGAATAAAGAATCACATTTGGTCAAATTGACTACATTTGTTTGTAGTTGTTCATTTAATTTATATTGTAGATAACATAGTATGTGGTGTCACATACAGAAGATGATGTTATCAGTACCTTATAAATTATAAACAGTAGCTCACGACTAAAATGGAAAGGAACAAACCATTAGAAGGTCGTAGTGTAATTAGGTATTAGTTTATCTTGACTATATAATTACACTAGTACACTCAGAGTGTATTGAGTAGGACCATTATAGGTCGTTTCTTTTATACTGACTTTATAAAGGAACAAAGACCTCAGTTATTATGGAAGTGTGTGCTCTTAATCCTAATATAATAACAAGCACATATGTTTGATATTTATTTCTTTAATTTATCAATGGGTGAGATTTAGTTCGATGAATCAATAAACCCGATAAGTTGGGAAATGGTATCACTTATAGTGTGTGTTGTTGATTATAGAAGGAACGTGTCCTAGAGATACTAGGTTGATAATGTCCCCAAGAGGAGCTCATAAGGATTGTCATGTTAAACCCTGCAGTGGACTTAGTCCGACATGACGATAAGGTTGAGTGGTACTACTCTTGACTTAGATATTAATTAAATGAGTTGTCAGTAACTCACTTAATTAGTGGACATTCGATATCTTAAACACAGGGAGACTAACACACTCATAATAAGAAGGAGCCCAAAAATGTAATTTGGGATTGGTGCGGTAGTTCAATGATAGTTCTCTAGTGGAATGAATTATCATTGATAAAATTAAGTTGTGTGTTCGGGGCGAACACGGGATGCTTAATTTTATCGGGAGACCAAAACTAATTCCTCCTCTCGGTCCCTATCGTAGCCTCTTATTTATAGAGTTCTATACCCACCTTCTATACCCACCAATAAGGGGCCGGCCAAGCTAGCTTGGGAACCAAGCTAGGGCCGGCCTAGGTATGATTTTGGGTGGCCGGCCCTAGCTTGAACCCAAGCTAGTGGGGGCCGGCCAAATTAAATTAAAAAAGAAATTTAATTTTAATTTTTATTATTATGTGGAAGATATAATTTAAAGAGAATTAAAATTAAAATATCTCTCTTGTAAAAGATCTACAAAAGATTAAAGAAAGAGATTAGATCTCTTTCCTTATTTGTAGATTGGAGAGATGTTTTATTTTCTCTTTAAAATTATTCACATGTTAATAAAATTAAAATTATAGAAATTTCCTTTTATTAACCATGAAGAGATTTTTAAAGAGAAATTTTATTTTTTAAAATTTCCGGAAACAAATTAGGAAGTTTTAATTTGTTGATTGAAACTCTCCTAATTTGCTCCTTTTGATTGTGGCCGGCCATTACAAGTTGATTGGGAAATTTTATTTTATTTTTCTCAATTAATTCATGTCAAGGAAAATTAAGAAAATTTTATTGTAATTAAATTTCCTAATTTGCCTAGGCCAAGGAATATAAAAGAAGGGGTGAGGGTGCCTTCATGAGACACAACATCTATTATTTCTCTCCCTCTTTTGTTCCTTGGTGTGGCCGGCCATCATCTCCTTCTCTTCCTCTTGTAGTGGCCGAACCTCTCCCTCTCCCTTGGAGCTCTTGTGGTGGCCGGATACTACTCGGAGAAGAAGAAGAAGAAGGAGAGAAAGCTAGCATCTCTTGGAGCTTGGTTAGTATTTTGGTTTTCCTCCTTGGTGAAGTTTTTCCTTTGTGGCCGAACCTTGCTTGGAGGAGAAGAAGGTGGTTGGTGGTTTCTCATCTTGGTAGATCGTTGCCCACACAACGTCTGAGGTTAGAAGAGGAATACGGTAGAAGATCAAGAGGTCTTTCTAGAAGGTATAACTAGTAGTGTTTCCTTTTCCGCATCATGCTAGTTATTTATGGAAATAATACCAAATACAAGAGGCTTACGTTCTAGTATTTCGAATATGTTTTTCGATGTTGTGTTCTTTTGTTTCTTTCTTTTCCTTGTGATTTGATTGTTCTCTTAGGTTAACCTAAAGTTATTTTAGGAAATTAAATATTAGCTTTCTATTAAAGGTTTTGTCTAGTCGGTGGTGGTTGCTCCCATATCCAAGAAGGCCATGTGCCTCGCCACGTCAGTACTGGGAACCTTTTATGGAAATTAATATTTAATGGAATTAATAACTTAAGGAGACTTGGGTCGAACGTGTTAAGTTCCGCAGGAGATCCAAGTCAAAATCTAAAAGAACAAATAGATTAAGTTTTGGATCAAACGTGTTAAGTTCCGCAGGCGATCCAAAATTTAATTTAAAAGAACACATGGTAGCTAGGAAAAGGTTCAGACCTTTGTACAAAATTTTTGTACAGTGGAACCTATAGGTTTTCCGAGTAGCAACCAACAAATCATGTGATGATTATTGTATAGACTTGATGAATCATATTCTTATATATTTATAAAGGCATTTCTTTATGGTTATTATACTTACTTGTATTGGTGTCAAATAACTAAGTATAATAGCGTCCTTGAGTAGAAGGTTCTTATCTATATCAATCGATTGGTTGAATTGATAATGAGATGATATAGAGAACACTACTCTTAATCATTCCTAGTCAAGTATTAACATTCAGGGACAATGTTAATACAATAAAACTAGCATGTAGGTCAACTCGATGACTTGATCTCATAAGTCATGGATATTAGATATCAAGTTGACAAATAGGTATGCATTGGAGAATGTATACTGAATGACCCGCCATGAGAAAGTATCATGGATCATTATATGAGTGTCATATACTTTCTCATGTGACTATTAGTATGATTATCAGTCCTTGGACCTGAAGTCACCATGGTCCCTACATAAGGAGTTGCATACTTTGGATTCGTCAAACGTCACCCGTAAATGGGTGGACTATAAAGGCGACTACTGGGTATGTAACAAATTATACGGAGGGATGTGAATGATGTAGATGGAATCTATCCCTCCTATATGACGGGAGTGACATCATGATTCTTGATAGAGTGAGACCACTAAGTGCATGGTCATGCCCAAATGAGTCAATATGAGATATTGAGCTCATTTGATTAGAGTGAGTCTACTTGGAGTTCAAGACATAAATTGATTAGAGGATGACACGGTCTATGCCTCAATTGATCAATTTAGATGTCAAGGATAGAAGAACATTGTCATATATTGTGAGAGTCACAATTAGTAGTCACAATGGTGATGTTGGATCTTAACATTCTTGTAACTTAGGTAGTAATGATGTGTTGCTAGATACCGCTCATTACTTATGTTTCTAAATGGGTTTAGGAGCATTGCCAACATTACAAGAACCTATAGGGTCACACACAAAGGGCAGTTAGATGGAGATTAGGTTCATATGATGGACCAAGAGGATTAGGTTCATGTGATGAACCAAGTTGGATTTAGAGTAATCCAAATTAGACTAATTGAGTTGGACTCAATTTGATTCATGTGTCGAATGAGTCTAATTTAGACTATGATTCATTAAGTCAATTTAAACCAATGAATTGAAATTCATTAAATTAAATTGATTTGAATCAAAGGTTAGATTTGAGCAACCATAGGAGATAAGAGGTCAAGTTTGACTTGACTTGAGAGGGAAGATGAAGGGTCAAGTTTGACTTGACCAAATGCCACCTCATTATGACTTGGCATGGGCCGGTCAATGATGATGTTCCACATCATCAAGGCTACATCATTGTGTGCCACCTCATGAGGAAGACCAAGAGCCATGACTCTTGGTATTACATGGAGGTTTAAAATGATGCAATAAGTGGTCGGCCACTTGATGAGGATGAGTTAAGCAATTGTGTGCTCATTCAACTACTTCTTCTTCTTCCTCTCTTATTTTCTCTCCTTCTCCTCCATAGCCGAGACCTCTCAAGGGTGCTAGCACACTCTAAGTGGTTCTCTCCACCTTTTATCTGTGTGGATACGTATAGAGGAGTGTACACTTGACACTCTACGAGATCCGGCAATCATTTGGACGAGCGGGATAAGCGAAGGGCATCGCTACAAGGGTATACTTCCTTTTCATGTAGATATAAGGTAGATCTAGTGTAGACAAACATGTACATGAATTTTATTTATCTATCTTTTCATGGATTCGTGGCTAGCTTCGAGGTTTCCGCAACGCAAAAAGCGATTTTTGCAGCTCGAAAGTTCTAACAGTGGTATCTGAGCCACGTGCGAAGCTTGTACATGTTTTGTATTTGTTATTATGAAAAGGTTTCAGATCTTTAAGTTTCTGTAATTTTTCTACTTTTATGGATTTTGTGAGTATTTTTCTTATAGAGGTGAAGCAACAAGTGCTTGGACACTTGTAGGCTTCAAATACCGAGAAAAACCTTCCGAAACAGCAAGGTCTTGCCCAAACAAAATTATTTTGTTTTGGGGCAGTGGCTTAAGGTGCTATTGGATCAGTTTGGGACACTCGCGATACTCATTTCGCGAGAAGGGGTGCTGCCCCTAACCCCGCAAGGGGTATTGTCTCACGATCACGCCCAAAAATCGTTAAACGGGACCGCCGGGGAGTTATGACTCATAAAATTGATTAAAATAGTAGTAAAATTATAGAAATTTATGTAAAATATATAATTTAGAATTATGTATGATATTTTAATGGTCATGGCCCAAAAACCCCAATGTGATTGGTTAAAATGTGTTATAATTCATAATATGGCCTACGCGCCATTTTTTTTTTTTTTTTTGCATTGTGAGTGTTGTATATGATATGCGACTTGTGCGTCGTGCCTCTCTTATTATGTTCCTATTGTAAATAGATTTTAGACTCGAATGTAACTCGAGTTTCATATTTGTAATGTACAAAATGAAGCGGTGGAAGGTCCACTCAAGAAGGAGTTACGAAGAGGGTGTTGTCAACACATGGCGGTCAAAAGGAGACGCTTGAAGAAGCTGTTGACCCTAGGTTGACCGTCCGATCTTCTCATTGGCTTGAGAAGATCGTAGTAGGGGCATGACCTCATCACAAATTAATTAATCAGTATATATGATTGCTTGTGTGTATGTGATGCATGCTAATGTAGGGTAATTAGTGCCTTAATGCGTATATGATACACATTCATGATTAGATTAGATCTTAATCAAGCCAACTCGAAATGCCTACGAAGTTTTGATACCCATCACTACCTCGATCATTTGTTGTTGTTGAATCTTCCAAAGCAGAGCAATGCATATTATCTTGGTAGGGTGCGGAGGGACAATCTTGGTCGCGCCTATCAAAGCTTGGGTGAGAACAAACTCAATTAGATTGAGTATAACTAGTTAACTCAATTGGATCAGGTAAAACTATAGGCATTTTCCAATAGTTGGGAAGATAGGATAAAGATCAAATTAATCTTGATCCTATAAACAAGAGTTGCATAAAGATGTAATTGATAATTAGTTATCTACCGATCATACTAAGTCTTGGGCGATTTAGCCAAAGCTAACTCAAGGCATAGTATGATGTGGGTCTTGTCCCACGAGAATTATAGCTAATTGGTATGAATCTAGTAGTGTGGTTTGACCACATCCATGAGTTGATTCTACAAAAGCCCTATAATTCAGTGGGAGCATCATTTAGTTAAAGACCTAATTAAATGATAAGTGGAATATGATATTTACTTTCTGCTTTATGTTGTAGATTGCCATGTCGACGAACACGAACATTTTCTCCTTGCGTTCTGTCCTTGACAAGGACAAGCTCAATGGAGCTAATTTCCTGGACTATTACAGGAATCTGAGAATCGTTCTCACACAAGAAAGAAAACTGTATGTCCTGGAGCAGCCCATTCCGGAGGCACCTCCTGCCACTGCCACGCAAGCCGACCGAGTTGCTTATAAGAAGCATCAAGATGATGCATTAGATGTGTCATGGCTCATGCTCGCAACCATGAACTTTGAGTTTCAGAAGCAACATGAGTTGATGACTGCTTATGATATGGTTGAACATCTTTGTCAACTATATCAAGGACAAGCAAGGCACGAGAGATTCGAGATCTCTAAGGCACTGTTTCAGTGCAAGATGCAAGATGGGACTCCCGTAGGTCCATATGTACTCAAGATGATTGGGTACATAGAGAACCTACAGAGTTTGGGATTTCCACTTGGCCAAGAACTAGCCACTGACTTGATCTTGCAATCCTTGCCAGAAAGTTACAGTCAATTTGTTATAAATTACAACATGAACGAAATTAATAAACCACTGCCTAAGCTGCTATGCATGTTGTGAACTGCTGAGCTCAACCTTAAGAAGGTAAAGCCCAACTCCATTTTGATGGTGCAAAAGCATAAAGGCAAGGGTAAACGTAAAGGTAAGGGAAAGTCCCAACCGAAGGGAAAAGGCAAGGTAATGAAACCTAAAGGACGGGTTGCCAAGGATGCGCTACCTGCTTCCACTGCGGTCAGACCGGACACTAGAAGAGGAACTGCAAAGGATACCTAGAAGATCTTAAGAAGAAGAGGAATGAGATTTCTACTTCAGGTATATATGTTATAGAAGTTAATCTCTCTATTTCTTCATCGTGGGTATTAGATACTGGATGTGCTTCTCACATTTGTACTAATGTACAAGCGTTGAGAAATAGCAGGGTATTGACGAAGGGCGAGGTGGACCTACGAGTAGACAATGGAGCATGAGTTGCTGCTGTTGCTGTAGGAACTTACTTTCTATCTCTGCCTTCTAGGCTTGTACTAGAATTAGATGAATGTTGTTATGTGTCTGCTCTCACAAAGAACATTATTTCAGTTTCTTGTTTAGACAAGAAAGACTTTTCATTTATAATAAAGAACAAATGTTGTTCCGTTTATTTAAATGATATGTTCTATTGTAGTACACCTCTGATGAACGGACTCTACATTCTAGACTTAGAGAACCCCATCTATAACATAAGTACCAAAAGGTTCAAGTCAAATGAAATGAACCGAACCTATCTCTGGCATTGTCGCTTAGGTCATATAAATGAGAATCGCTTATCCCAGCTCCATAAAGATAGTTTGTTGGACTCATTTGATTTTGAATCATATGAGACATGCGAGTTATGCCTACTGGGCAAGATGACCAAGACTCCCTTTAGTGGACACAGCGAAAGAGCAACTGACTTGTTAGGACTTATACATAGTGATGTATGTGGCCCTTTCAATGTCACTGCCAGAGGTGGTTATAGATATTTCATTACATTTACTGATGACTTCAATAGATATAGTTATGTGTATCTGATGACACATAAGTCACAATCCTTTGAAAAGTTCAAAGAATTCAAGAATGAAGTACAAAACTAGCTAGGCAAGAGTATTAAGATACTTCGATCAAATCGAGGTGGTGAATACCTTAGCCATGAGTTTTGTGACTATCTAGCTGAGTGTGGGATTCTATCCCAACTCACTCCTCCTGGAACACCACAGTGGAATGGTGTATCCGAAAGGAGGAATCGTACCCTATTAGATATGGTACGATCTATGATGAATCATACAGATCTTCTTATATCTTTTTGGGGATATGCTCTAGACACAGCAGCCTTCACACTTAACCGTGTTCCATCCAAAGCTGTGATAAAGACGCTATATAGGATATGGACTGGGAGAGATACCCAGATATCTTTTATGAGGATTTGGGGTTGTGAGGCTTACGTTCAACGTCAAGTCTCGGACAAACTGGGACCCAAATCTGATAAGTGCTATTTTATAGGATATCCCAAGGAAACGAAGGGATATTACTTCTACATTCCCAGTCACCATAAAGTGTTTGTGGCTAAGACTGGGTTATTTCTAGAAAAGGACTTTGTTTCTAGAAAACTAGTGGGACTACGTTCAATCTTGAAGAAGTTCAAGATATGGACCATAGCACTAAAGCCTTGATGGAAGTTGAACTGGAACCACAAAATATTGTGGATGATGAGATTGTTGCACAAGGAGTTAAGGAACAACACTCAGTTCAAGTAGACCTACCTCTTCGCAGGTCTGACAGGGTACGTCATCAGCCTGAGAGATACTCATTTCTCTAATCTGACCATGACGACGTTATACTCATTGAGAATGAGCCTACCTCCTATCAAGAAGCTATGATGAGACTAGATTATGAGAAATGGCTAGAGGCTAGGAGATCCGAGATGGAATCCATGTACACCAACCAAGTATGGACTTTGGTTGATCCACCTGAAGGCGTCAAACTCATTGGGTGTAAGTGGGTCTTTAAGAGAATGACTGACATGGATGGGCATATGCATACCTATAAGGGTCATATGGTAGCTAAAGGTTTCAAGCAAATTCATGGTATTGACTATGATGAAACCTTTTCTCCAATAGCGATGTTTAAGTCCATTCAGATCATGTTTGCTATTGCAGCATACCACAATTATGAGATCTGACAGATGGATGTCAAAACCGTGTTTCAGAATGGAAACTTGCTCAAGGATGTGTACATGACACAACCTGAGGGTTTTGTAGATCTACTGCATACTGCCAGAGTATGCAAGTTGCACAAGTCCATTTATGGACTAAAGCAAGCTTCTCGGAGTTGGAATCTTCGATTCGATGATGCGATCAAACAGTTTGGTTTCATCAAGAATAAAGATGAACCCTGTGTCTACAAGAAGGTTGTTGGGAACACAGTTGTCTTCCTTGTATTGTATGTGGATGACATACTACTCATTGGAAATGACATCCCTTTGCTACAGTCGGTAAAGACTTGGCTGGGGAATTGTTTCTCAATGAAGGACTTAGGTGAAGTAACCTGTATTCTAGGCATAAAGATCTATAGAGATAAATCTAAGAGATTGCTTGGCCTAAGTCAAAGTACATATATTGACACGGTATTACTACAGTTTGCCATGCAAAATTTCAAGAAAGGATTTCTGCCGATGTCACATGGTGTGAGTCTTTCGAAGACTCAAAGTCCCTCTTCTAGAGAGGAGAGAGACCGCATGGATAAGATCCCTTATGCTTCAGCCATAGGATTTATCATGTACGTCATACTATGTACTCGTCCTGATGTTTCGTATGCTTTGAGCATGACGAGCAGATACCAGTCAGATCCAGGTGAGCGTCACTGGATAGTGGTCAAGAATATTCTTAAGTACTTGAGAAGGACTAAAGAATATTTCTGGATATTTGGAGGTGATGGCGAGCTAGCTGTAAAGGGTTACAGTAATGCCAGCTTCCAAACTGATCAGGATGATTATAGATCGCAGTCTGGGTTCGTGTTTTGCTTGAATGGTGGTACTGTGAGCTGGAAGAGTTCGAAGCAGGACACAGTTGTTGATTCTACAACAGAGGCCGAGTATATTGCTGCATCAGAAGCAGCAAAGGAGGCAGTTTGGATTCGTAAGTTCATTATTGAGCTTGGGGTGGTTCCTAGTATAGTCGATCCTATAGAGCTCTATTGTGACAATAATGGAGCAATTGCGCAGGCTAAGGAACCTCGCTCACACCAGCGGACCAAACACATACTACGGCAGTTCCATCTCATTCGAGAGATCATCGATAGAGGAGATGTGAAAATTTAAAGAGTACCCACAGAGGCTAACATCGTTGATCCCTTGACCAAGGCTTTGGCACAGAGAAAACATGATGGTCACACTAGGTCATTGGGTGTTAGAGCCTACACTGATTGGCACTAGTGCTAGTGGGAGATTGTTAGTGAGAGACCTAGAGCCAATCATGTGATGATTATTGTATGGACTCGATATATCATATTCCTATATATTTATAAAGGCATTTCTTTATGGTTATTATACTTACTTGTATTGGTGCCAAATAACTAAGTATAATAGCGTCCTTGAGTAGAAGGTTCTTATCTATATCAATCGATTGGTTGAATTGATAATGAGATGATATAGAGAACACTACTCATAATCATTCCTAGTTAAGTATTAACATTCAGGGACAATGTTAATACAATAAAACTAGCATGTAGGTCAATTCGATGACTTGATCTCATAAGTTATGGATATTAGATATCAAGTTGGCACATGGGTATGCATTGGAGAATGTATACTGAATGACCCGCCATGAGAAAGTATCATGGATCGTTATATGAGTGTCATATACTTTCTCATGTGACTATTAGTATGACTATCAGTCCTTGGACCTGAAGTCACTATGGTTCCCTACATAAGGAGTTGCATACTTTGGCTTCGTCAAACGTCACCCGTAAATGGGTGGACTATAAAGGCGACTACTGGGTATGTAACAAATTATACGGAGGGATGTGAGTGATGTAGATGGGATCTATCCCTTCTATATGACGGGAGTGACATCATGATTTTTGATAGAGTGAGACCACTAAGTGCATGGCCATGCCCAAATGAGTCAATATGAAATATTGAGCTTATTTGATTAGAGTGAGTCTACTTGGAGTTCAAGACATAAATTGATTAGAGGATGACATGGTCTATGCCTCAATTGATCAATTTAGATGTCAAGGATAGAAGGACATTGTCACATATTGTGAGAGTCACAATTAGTAGTCACAATGGTGATGTTGGATCTCAACATTCTTGTAACTTAGGTAGTAATGATGTGTTGCTAGATATCACTCATTACTTATGTTTCTAAATGGGTTTAGGAGCATTGCCAACGTTACAAGAACCTATAGGATCACACAAAAAGGGTTGTTAGATGGAGATTAGGTTCATATGATGGACCAAGAGGATTAGGTTCATGTGATGAACCAAGTTGGATTAAGAGTAATCCAAATTAGACTAATTGAGTTGGACTCAATTTGATTCATGTGTCGAATGAGTCTAATTTAGACTATGATTCATTAAGTCAATTTAAACCAATGAATAGAAATTCATTAAATTAAATTGATTTGAATCAAAGGTTAGATTTGATCAACCATGGGAGATAAAAGGTCAAGTTTAACTTGACTTGAGAGGGAAGATGAAGGGTTAAGTTTGACTTGACCAAATGCCACCTCATTGTGACTTGGCATGGGCCGGCAAATGATGATGTTCCACATCATCAAGGATGCATCATTGTGTGCCACCTCATGAGGAAGACCAAGAGCCATGACTCTTGGTATTCCAGGGAGGTTTAAAATGATGTAATAAGCGGTCGACCACTTGATGAGGATGAGTTAAGCAATTGTGTGCTCATTCAAGTTTTTCTTCTTCTTCCTCTCTTCTTTTCTCTCCTTCTCCTCCATTGTCGAGACCTCTCAAGGGTGCTAGCACACTCTAAGTGGTTGTCTCCACCTTTTGTCCGTGTGGATACGTTTAGAGGAGTGTACACTTGACACTCTACGAGATCCGACAACCATTTGGACGAGCGGGATAAGCGAAGGGCATCGCTACAAGGGTATACTTCCTTGTCATGTAGATCTAAGGTAGATATAGTGTAGACAAACATGTACATGAATTTTATTTATCTATCTTCGCATGGATCCGTGGCTAGCTTCGAGGTTTTCGCAACGCAAAAAGCGATTTTTGCGCCTCGAAGTTCTAACAAAGGGCACATCAAGAATGACTGCCCCAAACTGAAGAAAGACAAGGGCAAGGGACCAACAAGATTGAAACTCAAGAATTTAAAGGGAACATGGGATGAATCTTCATCCTCCGAGTCTGAGATCGAGGCCTACGCTGGACTAGCCCTACTAGCCAACCACCAAGGAGAAGATAAAAGTAGCTCAGAGGTGAACATCGATGAAGGGGGAGGATCATCAAAAGAAAGTTGTGATAAAGAGGAAATATTAGAACATGAGGTAAGTAAGGTACGTGCCTTAACTTCTGAAAAGTCATTTCAATTTATTAAAGTATTTTCCAAGGATTTAGTAAAACTAGAAAGAGAAAATGCTTAGATAAAACTAACCTTAGCTGATTCATGCCCCATAATAATGTATGATAATCTAAGAATAGAGAATGATAAATTGAAAATACGAATAGAAAAACTAGAAAATGACTATACATGCTTGAATTCGAATAGTTATCGAAAATCAAAATTTACAAATAACAATAGAAATTATGATAAAATCAACTGGTACATTAGAAATTACCAGGGACACCCCCCAGCCCGACTACACCAACAACACTATTTTTAGAAATATTCAATAAGTGGTCCACTGTGATACTCAAAATGGCTATATGTCTCGCCACTTATTAAAAACTTATTCTTAAGAATCTTACTTGATTGGACCAAAGCTGAGTCTGAAGCCAACATCCGTGAAAATTATCCCTTAAAATTAACTTAAAACCATTTAAATTAAAATTAAATTAAAGCTAATTAAACATAAATTAAAATTAACTTAAAACTAATTAAAATTAAATTAAAACTAATTAAAAATTAACTTAAAACTTAATAAATTAAAATAAAACCTAAATTGAAATTAAATTAAACTAAAACTTTAATTAAATTAAATCAAACTTAAATTTAGATTAATTAAATGTAACCTTAATTTGAATCTTAATTTAGCTAAATTTAAATAAAATGTAACTTTAAAACTAAGATTAATTAAACTTAAATTCAATTAAATTAATCTAAAACATTAAAACTTAATCTTAAAATTAAAGATTAAACTTAAATTAAATTTAAACATAAGATTAAAATAAATTTTAATTCATCAAACCAAAACTTTGGTCTAATTCCTACTTTGTATGTAGGAACCCAAAGACTTGAATCAATAGATACTAGATAGTGGATGCTCTAGATATATGATTGGAGACAGACGAAACTTACGAACGTAAAGTTTAAAAATCTAGGATCAATTGCCTTCGATAATAATGACAAATTTAAGGTAATTGGAACATGTGATATTCAATTAGAATCAAATTTATTAATTAGAAAAATTTTGCTTGTTGAAAATTTTAACTTTAACTTACTTAGCATTAGTCAACTATGTGATGTTGGTTTTCTAGTTAAGTTTTATCATCTATAGGCTTATTAAATCACTTTGAATATTCAAACATAACCCTAAAAGGATTTAGACAAAGCAATATTTATTCAATAAATTTACCTAGGACTTCATTTAAATGTGACTTGATACAACAAGAAGAAGCATGGCTATGGCATAGGAGATTAGCACACATTCATATAAGAAATATACTAAAAATAAATAAACTTGAATTAGTAAAAGGATTACTTAAACTAGGAGTCATAGATAAAAAAATTTGCAGTGCATGCCAACAAGAAAAATAAACCAAGCCAATACACAAATTAACTTATCAAGGATGAACTAATACAATACTTGAACTATTACACCTAGACCTATTTGACTCTCAAGGTATCAAATTAATAAACGGAAGTGTATTATCTAGTTATAATCGATGACCTATTCTAGGTATACTTGGGTGAAATTTTTAAACCATCAAAGTGAAACCTTTGAAATATTTAACAATTTTTGTAGACAAATAGAAAATGAAAAAGACCTAAAAATTAAGAAAATTAGAAGTGACAATGGTGGAGAATTTAATAAGAAACCAAGAATAAAATACTTAAGGGTATTTGTGTAAATACCAAAGACTATCTTAGAAAATTTACATCAAAAACTCAACAAAGTATATTTTTGGGTTATTCACCAAATAGTAGAGCACAAAAAATTAAAGAATCAACCAACATCATATTTTATGAAAACTCTCACCAAAATTAAGAGTTCAAACATGATCAACATTCATAAATCTAAATCAGATAGTCTTACACTCCAAAATTGAATCTAAAAGTATAGATGAAGCATTGTCTGAGCCTGACTTGGTGATTGCAATGCAAGAAGAGTTAGCCGAATTTAAAAAAAAAATAAGATTTGGGAATTATTACCTCCACCTAAAAACAAATCAATAATAGATACAAAATGGATTTTTCGAAATAAATTAGACGACAAAGGTGAAATTACTTGAAGCAAAGCACGTTTAGTAGCTAAAGGATTTAGTCAAGTCAAGAGACTAGATTATGACGAGACTTATGCCCCAGTAACTAGACTTCAATGTATCAAAATGTTGTTAGCCTATGCAACATATAAAGGATTCAAACTATATCAAATGTCTACAAACTATATACCTAATTAAAGAAAAAGTCTACATAAGTCAACCACCAGGTTTTGAAGAGTTAGAACATTCAAATCATGTCTACAAACTAAAAAAAGACATTATATGAGTTAAAACAAGCTCCTAGAGCTTGGTATAAAATACTATCCAATTTTCTAAGTTCAAGAGGTTTTAAAGAATGAAAGATTGATACAACATTATTTATAAAAATTCTTGATTCAGACATATTCATAACCCAAATATATATAGTGATATAGTATTTGGGTCAACTAAATCTAAATTTTAAAAAGAATTTACAACCTTAATGGAAAATGAATTTAAAATGAATCTAGTAGGGGAATTAAAATTCTTCTTAGGGTTACAAATAAAACAAACTAGAGAAGGAAACTATGTACATCAAACTAAATATATAAAGGAACTACTTAAGAAATTTGGAATGCAAGATGCAAAAGAATTAAAATATCCTATTGCAACAAATATAATATTAGATAATGATCAAAATGGTAAACCCATAGAGCTAAATTATTATAGAAGTGTGATAGATAGTTTGTTGTACTTAACTGCAAGTAGCCTTAATATATTATTTGCAGTAAATATATGCGCTAGATACCAAACTTGTGCTAAAGAATCTCACTTAACACATGTTAAAAGAATTTTTAGGTATCTAAAAGGAACAATTAATGTAGGACTATGGTATCTTAGAATTGCAAGTTTTGAGTTAATTGGTTATTCTAACTCAGACTATTCCGGATGTAAGCTAGATAGAGAAAGCACAAGTGAAGGTTGTCAATTACAAGGATCCTCATTAGTAAGATGGTTTAGTAGAAAGTAATACTGTATTGCACTATCAACCACTAAAGCCGAATACATAGCTATGGGAGAATGTGTTGCCCAACTCTTATGGATGCCCCATGCCTTAAAAGATTTTTTGTTGGACTATAAAAATATTAAAACATTCATTGATAATATAAGTTCAATAAAGCTTACTAAAAATCCAGTACATCAATCTAGAACAAAATACATAGAAGTTAAACATCATTTTGTTAGAGGGCATATTACAAAAGGGAATATTGAACTTAACGACATCAAACTTAGTAGATATATTTACCAAACCTTTACATAAATAAGAATTTAGTAGTTTAAGATGGCAATTAGGTATATGCTTTTCAGAATAGATATTTATTTTTGTGCTATTTTTAATTGATAGTTTTTAAACTTATTTTTCTTTTAGATCCATGATTTACAAAACAGATTTTCAAAAATATCAAGATGGAATTAGCCTAGGTGCATGATCTTATAGCTTTAGGAAGCCAACATCTCACCAGTACACTAGGATTCCTTATTTGTGTATTGTGAAACATAGATGAGGTGAGATGTTTAGGCGACAAATAATTTGTCAGTTATTATTATAGTTTTGTGATAAAAATAATTTCTTGCCAAATTCGTCACAGAATCTACAAGAAATATAAAAATTCATTGTAGATTCTGCGACGAATATGAAAAATTCATCGGAGATTCTATGATGAATATGAAATTTGTCACAGAATCTTGTAATATTTTTCAGTAGATTAGGATAGTTTTGCATTGAAAAAATGTTCATCGCAAAATTTATCGCAAAACTGCAACGAATCTGATAATTCATCGCAAAATCTACTATGAATATGAAAATTTATCGTAGAATCTAGCACTATTTTTTCAATAGATTATGATAGATTTGTGACAAAAATATTTTTATTGCAAAACGTAATAAAAACTATCCATAATTATGTAAATTGTATTTAACCTAATTAATACAAAAATATCTATTGAATTCGCACACATTGTATCTAACACATCATATCTAACAATAAAACTATACATAAGCTAAATCACAATTTATATAATTCAAATCCAAATATCATAAAATATCCATAAAATCTAAACATTCCATACATCAAAATGCAAACATCATCTAATATCCTTACAATCTAAACATATCATACATCAAAATACAAACATCACAAATGATTTAATATACATACAATCCAAACATCATAAGAAGTTCTAAACCATCCATACATCAACAAATTTCCAAAAATCACTAAATCTTCTCCATCTTCTTCTAATATCCTTATTTTCCTACATTAAAATAAAAATGCAAACAATATCAATGATTGCAATAAAGAAATTACTATATATGAACAAAAAAAAAATTACTTCTCCATCTATCATTATTAATTAAAATCAGGGGTGTAGATATACCAAATAGAGGTCGACTATGACGTCAAGTATCTCTCAAACACATCTAATATACACTTGTAGAAACAATATATACAGTCAATTGTATAGGTCAAAAAACACAAATAAACTCACTATAAACAAGATTATAAGGTTGGTTCAGCCAAAAGTCTCGGCCATCTTGGCCATGGCAAGGGCAACAAGGGCCAGGTAAGGGTTAGCTAATGGTAGCAAGGGCCAGTCGCAGCCGGACTAGGCTAGCCACGGTCGAACAGGGCAGGCCCATGGCCAACCACCGTCGGATAGGGCCAGCCACGGCCAGCCAAGGTTCGTCACAAGCCGCTGCCGGACAATGGTAGCCACTGCGGACAGCCATGGCCAACTACTGTCCACCAGGGCCAAGGCCAGCCAACCTCTGCAGCAGCCACATGGCCAACTGCGGCCTCCCACGGCCGGCCAGGGGCAGGTGCTGCCTCGTGCGGCCGACCATCTTAGATATTTCAAAATAAGTGTGACTTGTTAAACAACACTTCCTATAGAAATTTAACTAAGTCTTACGTACTCGTAATTGATTTAGCAAATTAAGAATAAATATAATGGGTCAAAATATTTTTTACGAACATTTTTATGATCAAGGGATTTATAGGAACCAATAGAAACTGTTTCATTTCATTTCGAGCTCTCTAGGTACTTCAATAGGTCATTTTTTGTAATTTTTTTATATGTATGCTTGGACTTTAGGATATTTTTAATTTTGGAGGAATATTAACATTTTGGAAGAAACTTATTTTCAGATTTTTCAAACCTTATTTCAAAACTTATTTTCAAAAATTATTTTTAAAATTATTTTCTTTAGCTATTCCAAAATCTATTTCAAAATTTTACTTAGAAATTTTAAAACTAAGATATATCAAAATCTATTTCAAATTTTTCTTAAAAATTGCAGTACTTAATTCAAAACTTATTTTTGAAATAAACTTATTTTCAAAAACTATTTTTCCTTAAAAATTTCAAAATCCATTCTTAAAAATTTTAATATTTAATTTAAAACTTATTTTTCAAACTTTATCTACAAAAATTTTTTCAATATTTTCTAAATTTTAAACTTATCTTTTGAAAACAATTTTTAGAAAATCTTATTTTTAAGCCAATCCAAATCCTCTCTTAGAAAATTTTCAAAACTTATTTTCAAATTTTTTTCAAAACTAAATTTCAATATTGCTTTAAATTTATTTTAAATAATTTTTTTTAAAACTTATATCTTAAATATTTCTTCAAAACTTAGTAGCAGCTAGAGTTTTAAAACTTTGTCAAAATTGATACTTGTATTGTAACCCTAATTTTTGATATGTCAAAGGGGGAGAGCTATTAAACTTAGGGGGAGTTTAACTTAAGGATGACAAACATTAAATTTAGAAAAGTTATTTCAAGAGCTAATTCATTATCATAATGTTTTACTTAACTTTGAACCAGGTTGTCAAACATCAAAAAAGAGAAGATTATTGGTACAGGGAGCACTATAATCGAACCTATGTTTTGGTGTTATCAAATATTCAAGTAAGTCTTGGTACTATCTGATGAATTAATCCAGTATGCAGAATACTCAACTCGGAAAGCCTTAGTAGGTCAGCTGAATCAGATATTAGGCAAGAGAAGTTTTATAGATCATAGAACCAGGAAGTAAATCTAGACGGGTCAAGTGGACCTAACATCTGGTAGGTTGACTCAATAGGTCTGGAGGACCTGATATCGAGTCAAGTAAAAGCCATGGTAGCTGATCCGATGTTGAGCGATTAGGTCGAAATAGGTCTGGAGTACTCGATGTTTGGCGGTGAGTTGAGATAAGATACTGGAGGTAGTACAGTGAGGTTGTGTCCTAGTAGGGACAAACATTAGGCGCTAATCCAACCAAAGAAACCAATAGAGTTTTCTAAGTTGAGATCAAGATAATCAGTGATGTCTTATTTATGCATATATCTCTTTATCTAACTCTATTTTGCAGGGACACTATTATTACTATGCTAACTTTGTTTTGTAGGTAAATTAAAATTCTGAGTTGACAAATGGTTCGATCGACCGAACCAGAGGATCAGTCAACCGATCAGGGCAGAAAAAGATTATCAGAGTGAAGATTATAGATTTGGTATTATAGAGGGATCAGTCGACTGATAAAGTTTATCAGTCGATCGAACCATAAAAGGAAACAACATAAAATCAAATCGAATCATCTCGTGAATGACAACTTAGAGGTTTGGTTGACTGATAAGCATGATCAGTTGACCGAATACTAGAAATCACAGGATAGGACTGATTGGATCATGACAAACAAGGAAGGGCACCGAGTTCAGTTGACTGATAAGAGGTTTAGTTGACTAATAAGTTCAGTCGACTGAATGATTTTTCAGTCGATCTAGCGATGCCTATAAAAGGAGGCCTCGAGGTTCAAGTCGTACACAACTTTTATCTTCGATCAATTATGCTCCTTCTGCTCGTGCAAGCTTCGATAATTCTGCTCCAAGAAGATATCCAACAACTGCACTACATCTTACATTTAATTATTGTTGGTAACTTTATTTTTTTATTACACTTATTCTTTGAAGATAGTAGGATTGTTACTATCATTATTTCATACTTGTACGATCTTGCTTCTTCGGAAGAACTATATTAGAATTGTCCAACGAAAGTGATCAAGGATCGCGATCCTTAGAGTAGCGTCGAGTGGGTTTCGAACCAAATAAAACATGTTGTCTTTAAGTTTTTGTTCTGTTTATATTTCCGCTGCGAACTTAACTCTGATTCGATTTTACTAATAACTAAAAAGAAAATATTTCAAACGAACAAAATTCACCAACCCCCATCTATGGTCTTTACAATCCAACATTATAATCCTCATCTTTGCCCATGAATTATATCCTCACCCTCGTCCTTGCCCCATCTCTGTTTCTATCTAACCAGAGAATCCTTATCTCCGATTCCGTGGGGATTAAATCCCTATCCTTATCTCTATCTCCGCTTCAAATGTCCATTATCCATTAACTTGATAAAAAGGCTTTTAATTTTTAACATCTTTTATAAAAGTATTAATTAAAAATCCAATAATATATATATATATATATACAGCGCTGTTATCCTGCGCGACGGCACAATGCGCGACTGTGCGCGTCGCGCAGGATTTCAGCGCTTTTTTTTTCTTTTTATTTTTTTTAAAATTTTTGAATTAAAAAAATAATTAAAATATTTTTTAAAATTTTAATTTTTAGGGTTCAGGCTTTGGGTTATAGTATCGAAGTTATTTTTTTTTATTTTATCTCTACGTTCAGGCTTTGGGTTATAATATCAAAGTTATTTAGGGTTCAGGCTTTGGGTTATAGTATCAAAGCTATTTAGGGTTCAGGCTTTGGGTTATAGTATCAAAACTATTTTTTTTTAGATTTTACCTCTAGGGTTCAGGCTTTGGGTTATAGTATCAAAGCTATTTTATTTTTTAGATTTTACCTATGGGGTTCAGGTTTCCCAATCAGATTATAGTGTTTGGTTTTAAAAAAAAATAATTTAAGTACTTATTGAGTATTGTAATATGGTGAAGGGATATATTAATGTATTAGAAATTTATATAAGGAATTTAATTAATTTTTTAATTTAAAATATTAAAAAATAAAATGTGATCTCCTGCGCGACGCGCACAGTCGCGCACTATGCGCGTTGCGCAGGAGATCAAAACTATATATATATATATATATATATATATATATATATATATATATATATATATATATATATAGTGATATCATTGCGCGTCGCGCAGGATATCAACAGCTTTGTTTTTTTATTTTCATTTTTTTGATTTTTTTAATATTTTAAATTAAAAAAATCAATTAAAAAAATTAACATTTCTTTATATAAATTTCTAATACATTAATATATCCCCTCAACATATTACAATACTCAATAAATACTTAAATTAATTTTATTTTAATTTTTTTTTAAAACCAAACACTATAACCTAATTGGAAATCCTGAACCCCAGAGGTAAAATCTAAAAAAAAAATAGCTTTGATACTATAACCCAAAGTCTGAACCCTAGAGGTAAAATCTAAAAAAAAATAGTTTTGATACTATAACCTAAAGTCTGAATCCTAGAGGTAAAATCTAAAAAAAAATAGTTTTGATACTATAACCGAAAGTTTGAACCCTAAATAGCTTTGATACTATAACCCAAAGCCTAAATCCTAGAGGTAAAATCTAAAAAAAATAACTTTGATACTATAACCCAAAACCTGAACCCTAAAAATAAAATTTTTAAAAAATAATTTAATTATTTGTTTTAATTCAAAAATTTAAAAAAAAAAACTAAAACCTGATATCCTGCGCGCACGCACAGTCGCGCACTGTGCGGCCGCGCAGGATATCAGAATCGTGTGTGTGTATATATATATATATTTATAATTTCATTGGGTGTCTAATCTTCTCATACAAAAGGTCATTATGTTAGGATAAAATATCCTTGTAGATGAATATATATATGATCCTGTCCGAAAGCTGAATCAACGGACGCTGGACACGTGGCGCTCTCCGGTTGCTGACGTGGGTCTTCGAATGCTGGTGCGAACTTCCGGCGATCCTGTAAAGAAGTCGGGCCGGGAAGGGGTTCCCGGCGACGACCCTCCGACGCTCAAGTCAGGCAAGCTAACAGTAAAGAAGTGGCTCCAAAAATTGTAGAACGCGTACCTCCGGCGAAGTATAAGGCTCCTTATATAGAGCGGTGAAAGAGCTCACGCACACCTACCGAGGCAAATACGTGTCCTTAGCCCATACCTCGGTATGTGTTTGTCAGAAAGCTTACCTGACACCATCCTGCTACAATCCAGGTACGTCTTCGATGGGACAGCAGAACACCTTGCCGCCAGATTGGAGTATGGCCTAGTCATAGGATTTGACAGCTGTCATAAGATGTTCCTTGTCCTTCTCTCCCTACTCCATGCCGGGACGTCCGGCCGGCCGGCACTCATCTCCAGTCCGACCGGCCGGCACTCGTCTCCCGTCCGGCCATCCATATGCATCGGTATGCTGGGGAGATCCTCGGTAAGGTGCTATGGAGGGACTGCTAGCAGTATGTTACCTTATGTCTACGGTTGAGCATGACTTCCGCTCGGCCCTTCGTTACTGTTCAATTGAGCGTCGGAACCCCGACTCCTGTCGGGGCGCCTTTTGCCATCGGTTATTCATCGGTCGGCCGGCCGGGAGGTCGGCCCATCCTTCTCCGGTCGGTCGACCGGTCCACCCTTCTCCGGTCGGCCACCTGGCCCTTTGACTTCCTCGTGGCGTTGACCCCTCAAAATGGGGGTCCCCTGTTCTAACCGCCGGATCACTTGCCTCCCCCTTAAGTCTAGTCGAAGGAGGCGAAGTCCGACTGACTGGACTGCCGATCTGACTGAGTAATGGTCGCTACATTAGTCCGCTGGGCCAGGCTTAGGGATGTTCATCCGTTAAGCGGTGTCTTTCCTGTGCCTTGTATTCCCTTGGAATCCATGCCGAATCCTCTCCCCTACTGCCAATCACGTGCGCTGCGCGCGGTAAGGGGCGCTCATTAAATGTGACCTGTATCCTGCTGACACGTGGCGATCTCGCTTTTGTGAGCGTATGGCGGTGGCGTTACCTCCGATGGGACAGCTGCCATTTGAAATGAACGGCTGGATGATGGCCTCGTTCTTCACGACCTGAATCGGATGGTGGAAGCTGCTTGCGGCCGACGTTATAAAGCTCGCGACTTCTCTTCTTCGCTGCATTTCGGCTTCATCGATCCCCGACGCCCCGCTGCTCCTTTCTTCTCCGGCGACCTCGAGGCCCCTTGCGACCATCCTTTTGCTCGTAAGCCTTTCTTTTCCTCGCTTCCTCCCTCCTTTTCTTCCTGTTAGTTGTCTCTATCATTCTGCCCCCTTCTTTCCTTGCTTTATTTCCTTTTCCTTTCATTCCGCGTTCGTTCCTTGCCTTATACCATGACTAGTACCTCACAGCCGACCGCCGGCGCTCCCGGTCTTTGGTACACGACCATGGAGAGCCGGTTTGACGAGGAGGACGCGCTGCGCCTCGCTCGGACCTATGAAATCCCTGCCGACCACCACATAGTATTAGCCACTCCCGCCGACCGGCCTCATGAACCGCCGCCCGGCACCGTTCTTTTCTTCCGAGACCAATTTTTGGCCGGGCTACGCTTTCCACCCCATAAGTTTTTCTTGCAAGTTTGCAACTACTTTCGCATCCCGCTCGGCCAGCTAGTTCCGAATTCAATCAGGCTGCTGAGCGGGGTGGTAGTTCTGTTTAAACTGAACAACATCCCGTTGGACCCCAAAGTGTTCCACTACTTCTACTACCCTAAGCAAGCCGAGTGGGGTACTTTCGTTTTCCAATCTAGGATAGGTTTTGTCCTTTTTGATAATATGCCGAGCTCCAACAAACACTGGAAGGAGCATTTTTTCTACGTGCGTTTCCCCGAGCCACCGGCCTTCCGTATCAAATGGCAGACGGCGATGCCAGCGCAACCGGAGCTCGGCAAGTTTAGGGGCGATCCGGCCTACCTTCATGCAGCCGACCGGCTGGTCGGCCAGCGCTATCACATCGACAAGCTGCTCCTTCCGGGAGTACTGTATATATTCGGCTTGTCTTCTATCCCAGCCGATCTGCCTTGCAGCATGAGTAAGTTCTCTTATCTTCCCATTTCTTTTGTTCTAACTGATTTATTCTTTGTTTCTGCAGCCGAAGTTATGTGGCGCGCAAAGGCTACCGAGCGGCTGAAACTGCGAGCCGCTGAGATCGAGGCGGCCAAGAATAGGGAGGTCGCCGAGCGGAGCTTGGCCTCAGCTGGTCCGGCCAGCGGAGAGGGTGAGGGGACTCAGAGTGTCCCCGAAGCCTTAGACGCTTCTGCCTCTCTCGGCGAGGCTGCGGGCGATATAGAGCCCTCTACTCAAGTCGAGGTAGAGGGCCGTTCGGCCGACGAAGTTCCCCTGGCAGCTCGGAAATGCAGACGGCCAGAGCCAGCCTCTCAACCAACTCCATCTGATGAACCGCAGTCCGAGCGGGGCGATGAAGCTCCAGTGCTGTCCGAGACGGTCTCTATAGAGAGTACCCCCACGCCGCGCGGCTCTCCAAGGACTACTTCTGAGGTGCCACCCGCCAGTCCTCCGCGAACCATGCGTCGCCTTAGGCGATTAGGCGACCTTCCTTCCTCAAGTGGTGAACCGTCTGGTAAAGCAGCTGCGCCCCAGGTTGATCCGAGCGGCCCGAGATTGATAAAAACTGTCCTACGCCTTCCGTCGGAGGAATATATGCCGGCTGCTGATCGGCCAGTGGTCCCCGAGCAGCAGATCACCCTCACGGGTCCTCTTGCCAAAGCCTGGGAGGATGCTCGGCTCTGAATTGCAATGATGACTCCCGGTCAGCTAGGCGACAGCAATCTACAACAGGCGACCGGGGTATGTTCTTTGCCTTGTTAGTTATTTGGATTTAGTTTCTAACTTGCTCCTGTCCGTTTGCAGAATTGGGTGGATCATATTGCTATCAGCAATCGCCTAGCCGAACTGGAGGACGAGCTGAAAAAGCTCAAAGCCGCGGGAGAAAGCAGACAGTCAACGGCCGCTCTGGAGAAGGCCAAAAAGCTGCTGGAAGCCGAACGAGGTAAGTCCTCCGGCTTGTCGAGCGAAGTGGCTCGACTCGAGGCTTTGGTCAAGCAGCGGGACAAGGAGATAAAGACCGCGACCACCCGGAAGCGCCAAGCCATCGACAACATGGATATGATGAAGGTAGAGAACCGGGGGCTAGAGCAGCGAGTGAAGGAATTAGACGCCTTGCTCAAGACTGAACGGGAGGGCCGCTCGGCCAACCAGGATAAAGCGGAAGGGGCTTTGCAAGATCTCCAGGCGGCCCTTGACGCTTCCGGAGCCACTCTTAAAGAATATCAAGACGGGGAGCCTGGTCGGTTGGCGGAAGCGCGCAAAGCATTCGTCCGCTCGGACGAATTTGGCGAAAAGTTCAGCGACAAGCTGTCCTTAACTTTCGAAGAGGCGATCAAAGTGGCAATGGAATATCTGAAGACCAAAGGCCACATACCTGCCGAGCTATCCGTCCCCCCCGAAGATTTGGCGGCCATGATGGGCTCCATCCCCGACTCTCTCTTTAACTTTGATGATAGTGAATGAGGGGTTTATGTAATTTCTCTAAGTGTGCAATCTTTTGTATGCCTGCCGTTCGGGGCGAATATTATAAATTTTGTCTGTCCGCCGCTCGGCGTAAGTGGATTGTCTCCTTTTGTTATTTGTTTGTTCGACCAGCGTCCAATCTTTACTTTCGTCTCGGTCACAGTTTTCTCGCGTCCCAAGTACCTTTTATAAAGGAGCCGCTCGGCCCCACGCTTTCTTTATTCTTGCCTCATCGGCATGCCCGATCTGAGGTCGGCCTTTACAATCGAGTAGGACCACGCAGAGAGCTACCCGTCCTGCGGCTTTATAGGCTCCGGTTGCCCGCCTTTTAACGTCGATTTTTACCGTCGGAGCTCGACGGTCTTCCGCTCGTCTCTCGATTTTTAACGTCGGAGCTCGTCGGTCTTCCGCTCGGAGGGTTTATAGACGCCGGCTCGTCTCTCGATTTTTAACGTCGGAGCTCGACGGTCTTCCGCTCGGAGGGTTTATAGACGCCGGCTCGTCTCTCGATTTTTAACGTCGGAGCTCGACGGTCTTCCGCTCGGAGGGTTTATAGACGCCGGCTCGTCTCTCGATTTTTAACGTCGGAGCTCGACGGCCTTCCGCTCGGAGGGTTTATAGACGTCGGCTCGTCTTCCGCTCGGCGGGTTTATAGACGCCGGCTCGTCTCTCGATTTTTAACGTCGGAGCTCGACGGTCTTCCGCTCGGAGGGTTTATAGACGCCGGCTCGTCTCTCGATTTTTAACGTCGGAGCTCGACGGCCTTAAAGGCTAACTTTGACACAGCCGCTCGGCGAACACACTATCCATCCTTTAAATCATTTTTGCTTCCTGCATTACAAGGACATGGGCGACTAGAATATACACAAAAATGAGTTACATCAGTGCACCTTTCACCCAGCTCGATAAGGCTGGAGATGATTCACGCTCCAAGGTCGGTCCAGCTGGCACCCGTCTTCATCCTCCAAATAATAAGCGCCCGAGCGGAGCTTTTCGATAACCTTGAAGGGGCCCGCCCAAGGAGCTTCCAGCTTGCCGACGTCGCCGACCGGCTTGACTTTCTTCCAGACAAGGTCGCCGACCTGGAATGATCTGGGTATTATGCGCCGGTTGCAGTTTTGCTTAATCCGTTGACGGTACGCCATCAGCCGGACGGACGCCTTGGCTCGCTCCTCATCAACCAAATCTAGCTCTATGTTCCTCCGCTCGGCGTTGCCCTCATCATAATTCTGGATCCGGACGGACTCGACGCCGATTTCGACAGGAATCACCGCTTCGCCGCCGTATACCAGATGGAAAGGCGTGACGCCCGTTCCTTCCTTTGGAGTCGTTCGGATGGCCGATAGGACGCCCGGCACTTCATCCTCCCAACTTCCTCCCAAATGGTCGAGCCGAGCACGCAGAATGCGAAGAATTTCCCGATTGGCTACTTCAGCTTGACCATTGCTTTGGGGGTATGCCACGGACGTGAAGTGTTGCTCAATGCCATAACTTTTGCACCAATCTTCGAGCAACTTTCCAGTGAATTGTCGTCCGTTGTCGGAAACAAGTCGGCGAGGGATGCCGAACCGACAGATAATGTGCTGCCAGATAAACTTCTTGACCATCTGCTCGGTGATCTTGGCTAGCGGCTCTGCCTCCACCCATTTGGAAAAGTAATCAACTGCCACAAGTAAAAATTTCCCCTGCCCGGTCGCCATAGGAAACGGACCTACGATATCCATTCCCCACTGGTCGAACGGACAGGACACAGTAGCTGCTCTCATTTCTTCCACCGGTCGGTGTGAGAAGTTATGATACCTTTGGCAAGAAAGGCACGTCGACACGGTCCGAGCGGCGTCTGCTTGTAAGGTTGGCCAGAAGTATCCGGCCAGCAGGATCTTCTTAGCCAGCGATCGTCCGCCCGGATGCCCTCCGCATGATCCTTGATGCACTTCTTGGAGGATGTACGCCGAGTCTTCCGAGCTCACGCATTTCAACAGCGGGCGAGAGAAGGCCTTCTTGTATAATTGATCTCCAATGAGTGTGAACCGGCCGGCTCTCCTCCTTAACAGCTGGGCTTCATTCCGATCAGACGGTGTGGCGCCCGAGCGCAAAAACTCCATGATGGTGTCCTCCAGTCGCTCGAAAATGTGAGGCCCTCCATCCGGTCGACGTGCGCCACCAAAGATACTTGTTCAATTGGCTGCTGGATGGCGCCCGGCGTTATTGAGCTCGCGAGTTTGGCTAACTCATGGCCGCTTGATTCTCTGCTCGGGGTATCTTTTGGATAATAACCTCTCTGAAGTCGGCTTTGAGTTTTTCAAAGGCTTCGGCATAGAGTTTGAGCCGAGCGTTGTTAATCTCAAAGGTACCTGAGAGCTGCTGGGCGGCCAACTGAGAGTCTGAATGCAGCATCACCCGTCCAGCCCCTACAAGCCGGGCGGCCTGTAAGCCGGCTATAAGGGCTTCATACTCTGCCTCATTATTCGTAGCTCTATAATCAAGCCGGACGGATAGATGCATCTTCTCTTCTTGGGGAGATAGCAATAATACACCAATACCGCTCCCGAGCCGAGTGGACGATCCGTCCACAAATATCTTCCACATGGCTTCGGGCTCTGGCCTTTGTACTTCGGTGACAAAATCCGCCAAGGACTGCGCTTTTATCGCGGACCGGGGCTGGTATTGAATGTCGAATTCGCTCAACTCCGTTGTCCATTTGATCAGCCGCCCGGACGCTTCGGGATTCAACAGTACTCTTCCCAATGGGCTGTTCGTCCGGACGATGATAGTATGAGCCAAGAAATAGGGACGGAGGCGCCGAGCGGCGAGGACCAAAGCGAAAGCCAGTTTCTCGAGCCCAGTGTAGCGAGATTCAGCGTCTTTTAAAATATGGCTCAGAAAATATACAGGCTCTTCTCCGCTCGCCCTTACTAGTGCCGAGCCGACGGCTTGCTCGGTTGAAGATAAGTAGATACAAAGTGGCTCACCCGCAGCTGGCTTGGCTAGTACCGGAAGAGAATTCAAATATGTCTTCAGATCTTCGAACGCCCGATCGCATTCTTCGTCCCAGTGAAACTTGGTGGCTTTGCGCAAGATTTTGAAAAAAGGTAGGCTCCGGTCGGCGATTTTGGAGATGAACCTGGATAGAGCAGTTATCCAACCGGTCAAGCACTGCACCTCCCTCAGATTTCTTAGAGGTGGCATATCTTGTAGAGCTTTCACCTTGCTGGGATTTGCTTCGATACCGCGCTCGGTCACTATGTAACCCAAGAAACGTCCTCCTTTTGCTCCGAACAGACACTTCTGAAGGTTTAGCTTGACTCCATATTTTCGTAGCGTTCTGAAAGTTTCCTCCATGTCTTCGAAGAGATCGGCCGCTCGGGCGGACTTGATGAGAATGTCGTCCACGTATACTTCCAGATTTCGCCCGATCTGCTCTTTGAATACTTTGTTCATCAAGTGCTGATAAGTGGCTCCCGCGTTCTTCAGTCCGAACGGCATTACATTATAGCGGCTGTAACAAAGCTGACTTTTTCTTGATCTTCTGGGGCGAGCGGCACTTGATGATATCCTTGGTAAGCGTCGAGCATACATATCAACTCGCAGCCAGCTGTGGAGTCCACCAATTGATCGATCCAAGGCAGAGGATAAAAGTCTTTCGGGCAAGCTTTGTTGAGATCCTGAAAATCTATGCATACTCTCCACTTGTTGCCCGGCTTGGAGACCAATACTACATTTGCTAGCCAGCTCGGGAACTGAACCTCGCATATATGGCCGGCCTCCAGAAGCTTCTCAACCTCCGCCCGGATGATGGCGTTCTGTTCAGCGCTGAAATCCCTTTTTCTCTGCTTCACCGGCCGAGCGTCCGGTCGGACATGTAGCTCGTGCTGTGCTATGCTCGGCGAAATTCCAGGCAGCTCGTTCGTCGACCAGACGAAGACATCACAGTTTCTCTCGAGGCATTTGATCACTTCCTGTTTCCGGCTTTCCTCCAGATCGGCCACAACGAACGTTGTGGCCTCCGATCGGGTCGGGTGAATCTGCACTTCCTCTTTTTCTTCATAAACTAAAGAGGGAGGCTTTTCAGTTATAGCGTTCACCTCGATCCATGGCTACTTCCGAGCGGAATTGGCTTCTGCTCGGACCATCTCGACGTAGCATCGCCGAGCTGCTAGTTGATCTCCCCGTACTTCTCCCACTTTGTCCTCAACGGAGAACTTGATCTTCTGGTGGAAGGTGGAGACGGCCGCTCGGAACTCACTTAGCGCCGGTCGTCCCAAAATGACGTTGTATAACGAGGGAGAGTCGACCACCACGAAGTTTTCTGTCCGCGTCCTCCTGAGCGGCTCTTCTCCCATCGAGATAGCCAGTCGGATCTGTCCGACCGGCAGGACTTCATTGCCCTTAAACCCATAGAGGGGGGTTGTCATGGGCAGGAGCTCGGCCCGATCAATTTGTAGTTGATCGAACGCCTTTTTGAATATAATGTTGACCGAGCTTCCTGTGTCAATAAAAACACGGTGAATAGTGTAATTGGCTATTACCGCTTTGATGAGCAGAGCGTCGTCATGGGGCACTTCAACTCCTTCCAAGTCCCCGAGCCCGAAACTGATTTTAGGTCCGCTCGCCCGCTCTTGGCTGCAGCCGACTGCATGGATCTGGAGCTGCCGGACGCTCGCCTTCCTTGCTCGGTTGGAGTCTCCTCCGGTCGGCCCACCAGCTATGATGTTGATCTCGCCCCGGGAAGTGTTGTTTCTATTCTCTTCCTCCCGGGTGGACGGTCTGGGTTGTTCCCTAGACATTCGGGGATTGTCTTCACGTCTCTGTGTATGCTGCCGCTCAGGAGTTTTCCTTTGCCGCCTATCGGGTATTGTCCGCTCGGCTTCACGAGGCTTCTGTCGCCTGTCAGACGATGGTGATCTGCGGCCGCCACTCCGAGGAAAGGGATGAGCAATCAAGGGAAGACTTCGACAATCTCGGGTGTTATGCGAGCAGAACATGGGAGTCCATTTCTTCTTTGTCCTGGGCCGCTCGGCTGCTACTTCTTGGACATGAGGTCTTGGATGAGAACGAATTGCTTCGGCCCGTGGTCCTCTGGGCGGATGATTAGCGGCATGCGACTTCCGCTCGACATGGGGAGTCCGTTCAGTGGGAGTTTCTTTTCTTCGGGCCGCTTGGGCTTCTTCCACGTTGATGTATTCGTTGGCCCGTTGTAGCATATGATCGTAGTCCCGGGGTGGCTTCCGGATGAGCGAGCGGAAGAAATCCCCGTCCACGAGGCCCTGTGTAAACACATTCATCATTGTCTCTGAGGTGGCTGTTGGAATGTCCATGGCCACCTGGTTGAAGCGTTGGATATAAGCCCTGAGCGGCTCCCTAGGCTCTTGTTTGATGGCGAAGAGGCTCACGCTAGTCTTCTGGTAGCGCCGACTACTGGCGAAATGGTGGAGGAAGGTCGTACGGAAGTCTTTAAAGCTTGTAATGGATCCGTCCGGCAGCCTCCGAAACCACCGTTGAGCCGATCCAGAGAGGGTGGTCAGAAAAACTCGACACTTCACCTCATCTGTATATTGGTGAAGGGTAGCCGTATTGTCAAATTTAGCTGATGATCGGGTCGGTGGTTCCATTGTATTCACCGATCGCGGGGCACATAGTGCTTTGGGGGTCCTTCAAGATGGCCAGAATCGACGATCGACCCGCCTTTGCCTTTTTCCCGCATTGGCACTTCATCTCCGGAAGAGCCTCTATCGCGATTAGCCGCTACTCAGGAGGAGTAAGAGAGCTCGATGGAAGGGTGGCCTCGTGGTACTTCCGCCGCCACCGATGCCCTGCCACCGGTGCCTTCGCTTTTGTTCCACAAGCTTAGCGGCCTTAACTCGATCGGGCCGAGTTCCTCCGTGGAAAGCGCCACCGCATCGCCGCCGCCTCGCCCATCGATGCGGAGCGCCCACAAAATCTCGTCCGAAAGTCAATCAACGGATGACGGGCACGTGGCGCCTCCGGCCGACGGGTCTTGAATGCCGCGAACTTCGCGATCCTCAGAAGAAGTCGGGCGGAAGGGGTTCCCCGCGACGACCCTCCGACGCCAAGTCAGGCAAATAATGAAGAAGTGGCTCCAAAATTGTAGAACGCGTACCTCCCAAAGTATAAGGCTCCTTATAGAGCGGTGAAAGAGTTCACGCCTCACCGAGGCAACATCGTGTCCTTAGCCCATAGTATGTGTTTGTCGAAGCCCGACACCATACACAATCCAGCACGCCTCGATGGGACAGAACACCTTGCCGCCAGATTTGGAGTATGGCCTAATCATAGGACTTGTCATAAGATGTTCCTTGTCCTTCTCTCCTACTCCATGCCGGGACGTCCGACCAAGATACTCATCTCCCGACCGCCAAGACTGCCTCCCGTCCGGTATCCATATGCTTATCTGAGGAGATCCTCGGTAAGGTGCTATGGGGGGAGCAATATGTTACCTTATGTCTACGATCGAGCATGACTTCCGCTCGGCCCTTCATTACTCAGAACCCCGACTCCTGTCGGGGCGCCTTTTGCCATCGGTTATTCACCGGTCGGCCGGCCGGGAGGTCGGCCCATCCTTCTCCGGTCGGTCGACCGGTCCGCCCTTCTCCGGTCGGCCACCTGGCCCTTTGACTTCCTCGTGGCGTTGACCCCTCAAAATGAGGATCCCCTGTTCTAACCACCAGTTCAAAAAAAAAAAAAAATATATATATATATATATATATATATATATATATATATATATATATATATATATATATATATATATATAATTTCATTGGGTGTCTAATCTTCTCATACAAAGATCATTATGTTAGGATAAAATATCCTTTTAATTTATTCATCTATATTTAATCGGATGGCTGATAATATTGAACCACCTAGATTAACGTGGTATCTTTTGCTCAAACCAATTGGATTTACCCAACTGATGGTTGAATGTGATACTTAATATGAGGCTCGATCTGAGTCGTTGAACTCGAAATGGACGACTTAGATGTACCCAGGTGAAGGATTAAAAGTGCTCCATCAGATGGACACGATCTTGGTCATTAGATTCAAGATGGCCTGATCGGAATCGTCCAGATGAGAGGACCCAGTTGTGATCCTTCAAATAAGGTATGACCAAATTTAATTGAAGCCAGATACCCCTTTAGCCCATCACAAACTATAAATAAGCCCCTTTCTTTACAAATTCATTCATTCCATTCAAAGTATAAGAATTCCATATTTGCATTCTAAAGAGTTCGAGAAGCATCTTGGAGTTCTTGTGATTTGCAACGCTGTCATTTTGAAGAGTTTGAGAAGCATCTCTGTTCAGAGTTCTTGTGATTTGCAATGTTACTATCACAAAATAAAGGTCCTAAACGGTTATATCATCATTCTGCCAATGCTCCAATTGCACCATTATCATCAGCTCCAACAAACTTCTGCACAAGAATTCTGAAATGAAAGCTATTGAAACGATAGAGAAAGCTAATTCACACGTGATCATGCCTTTCTTTTCCTTAGGTCACCTAAGGCAAAAAAAATCATGGCAACATTACAAAGATGTTCTTTAATCAAATATGTTTCTAGTGTACAAAACAATATTAGTTTACAAAAGAAGTCTAAAAGTGCATCCTGCTAGGCCTTGATTTAGTCATCCGGTTCTCACCAAAGGACTCACCATTGTGCATCCTTTTTGCATTCCTGAACGCGGCACAACCAATGACGTAGATGATGACAAGGAGTATGAGCATGACTATGTTGATCACTGAAACCTTCCTCCAACTATGCTTGAGGCTGGCGAGAACCCCAGCTTTACATGAGTCACATTGCAGGCACAGTGACTGCTGATTGTTGCTCCATCTTGTGCAGTCCATGTCATTGACAGTCATCCCTGCTCCCGCAATCCAGAATGTTTCATTTACATAGGTAAAGCCACAAGAAGTTGGAGGCTTGCAGCACCCAGACTACGTCATTAACAACCAGCATTAGATAAGCAATCAACAACATCAATATAATGATAATAATGAAAATAATCTCTAATTGATTTCAATCAATTAGAATTTATTATATTTGACACACAATCAATATCATGAATCAAATAGAAAAAATAATATTTCCAAGTCTATTATATTATTATGTTTATAATTATTATGATTGTATGTCTTATTTAATTTTTTCATTATTATTTTAAATAATTTGTATAAATAAACCTATTGACTTTAGTAATAAGATTATCAAAACAATTTATATTATCAGAGCTAATACTCCATCGTCGTTTTTCTCCTGTTTTCGTGTTTATCATTAATTCTTTCTTTATCTTTCTTTTTCTTTCATTTAATTATTCTCTCTTTCTTCCCTCAAGCTTCGCGCGTCCCTTCTTCTCTTTATTCCTCCTTCCTTTCTCCATTCTCTGGAAAAAAAAAATTCATTTTTGTGTGTGAAAGAAAGCATTTCCTCTCCTTTCTTTTCCTTGGTGCTACACAGGCTATTCCAAACAGACAGCCGTCTTCAACTTGTTATTATTGGAATTTCAACACCACTGCCGTCGCCGCCAAGAAATCCCCCAAAAAAAATCCCTCTAACACCGCTGCTAACGAAGCTTTAAGTCTTCACCTTCTCAATTTTCTTTACATCTTTTCACCCACCGTTTTTACTTTTTTTGTTTTCCTGGCTGCTCCTAATTCTATTGGATAAGCTTTTGCACTCATCTACTTTTGCTTTGCTTTCTTTTCCAAAAAAACCTCGTTTTACTCCTCCGTGGTTTTGTTTTTCTCCCACCGCGCAAGCGCTCCTCCCACGCACCAAGTTTCTCTTTCCCATCTTCTCACCAACCTCCTTCTTTCTCCCCTCCACCCTTCTTCTGCCCAGGATCAACACCAGCGATCCGACTCAGCCACCACCAACAAGGCCAAGAGCGCTTTGGCCTTGTTCTTGACAGTAGCCCAGCCATCTAAGAGGAGCAGCAGCCTCAGGACCGCAAGGATAGCCGGTGGACAGTTGATCCTCCCTTCTAGCGTGTCCAACGTGCACAGGAATCTTTGCTTTTCCTTTCTTCCGCCGCTACCTACCAGCAAGATTGCAACCCCGCCTTGACCGCCGGACTTCTTCTTTTGACCCACTGCCGCTTCCCCCGGACAACAAGGTTCTAGTGCCGAGTATTAATTATTTCCAGCCATTGAAAATTCATCCAGCACGGTCTATTACTATCAAGGGGCAAGTTATTTATTTCCGATGTCAGATATTCAATGACATCATGATGGCCAAAAGCAAAGTTTAGACCGATATCAAATTTGTCACATCGTTGGTCATACTGGTATTTATTATTCTAGAAGGTTTGATCGATCATATAGTCAAAGAAGATGTCAAATTTGTCTCAGAGTTGGACATATTAGTATTCAATGTCCTAAAAAATTTGACTCAAATTTTGTTGGTGGTCTTGCAGCATTGGGACAACCAACTATTTCACAAGGAGTACATGCATCTTCAAATCGACCACCACCTTCTTAGCATGCTACAACCCAGTCGTCTTATTTTGGAGCATTCTCACATTCTATCTCTTCTAATATAGTTTCATTGACTCTTGAGAACCCAGGATGACATCCGGATTCTGAAGCAACTCATCATGTTACACCGGAATATAATATTCTCACAGAACCTTCGTCTTATGATGGACCCGACATGGTACACATAGGTAATGGCTCAGGTTTGCAAATTACTCACATTGGAAACACATCTTTTCACTCATGCGGTCGTACTTTTCGTATGCGCAACACTATTCATGTTTCTTCTATTACTAAAAATTTGCTTTCCGTCCGTCAGTTTGCTCTTGATAATAATGTGTTTTTTGAATTTCATCCTCATTATTGTCTTGTGAAGGATCCCACAACAGGAAATATTCTACTTAAAGAAAATATTAAAGACGGTCTTTGTCATATTCAGCCCACCTATACTAACGTGTTTGTTGGAGAACGAACTGATAAATTCTCTTGACACGCACGTCTTAGTCATCCGTCCCTACGTGTTATTCCGAATATCATTAACCAGTATGGTTTACCAATTTCTTTAGCATTCTCTTCTCATTTTTGTAAAGCTTGCATGAAAGCAAAATCTCATAAATTAACTTTTGTGTCTTCTTCTCGCACTTCTAGTTTTCCTTTAGAAATTATTCACTCTGATATGTGGGGTCTTGTTCCTATTCTATCTAATCAAGATTTTCTTTATTATGTTATTTTTATTGACAATTTCAGCAAGTTTACTTAGATTTTCCTTATGAAAAGAAAGTCTGATCTCTTTGATATTTTGTCGCTTTCAAAAACAAGTTGAGTGCTATTTTGAACGTAAAATCCTCTCCATTCATTCTAATTGGGGTGGAGAGTATCAAGCGCTTCATCGTTATCTTACTTCCTCTGGCATCATCTATCGAGTTTCTTATCCCCACACTCCTGAACAAAATGGATCCGCCGAGAGAAAACATCATCATGTAGTTGAAACTATCTTAGCTCTTCTTAATCATGCCTCGATTCCACTTAAATTTTGGGATGATGTCGTCCAAACCGTAGTCTACCTTATCAATCGTTTACCCACTCCACTACTTCAAAACAAGTGCCCCTTGGAAAGACTTTATAATTGTCTTCCAGATTACTCCTTCGTTCGTATCTTTGGTTGCACATGTTATCCTTGGCTACGATCTTACTCTAAGCACAAGTTAAACCCTCGCTTACAATGTGTTTTCCTTAGTTATAGTAATTTGCATCATGGGTACCGTTGCCTCCATATTTTGACCGGTCGGATATATATTTCTCGACATATACTTTTGATTAATCTCTATTTTCGTTTGCAGTTGCTATCTCAGATCCTCCTTCAGATAACCAAGACAACTATCTAATATTACCAAGCAATATACTAGAAGTCTCACATATTGATTCATCAAGATATATTGAAAGTACAAGGGGGGATGGTATCTTGGGTCCTACTCCATCTCCACAAGTTCCTGTAGACTCGATGGCTAGTGGTGATCCACTCTCTAGTTTTGATTCTCATCTATCTGACCACTCATCTCCGAGTAGCTTTGATAATGATATTGCTCGGCGGATGCTTCCTCTAAGCGATATTTACGCACGATGTCAACCAGTTTCCACTCGTTATCCTCTTCCACGTGCTCTTATTGCTTCTTCAAATTTTATTGAACCTTCTAGTTTTACACAGGCAGTCAAAGATCCAAATTGGCGTGCTGCGATTGCTACAGAATTTAATGCTCTTCTTCCTAATGCAACCTGGATCTTAATCCCTCGTACCCTATCTATGAATATTGTGGGCTCTAAATGGGTTTACCGAATTAAGTATCGCGCAGATGGTTCTATTGACAGCCAGGTATTGACTTCAATGATACTTTTAGTCCAGTCGTCAAAATTACAGCTATCAGATTGCTATAATTTATAGCTGTAAGCTCCAATTGGCCAATACGCCAATTAGATGTCTCTAATGCTTTCCTTCATGGACACCTTGAAGAAACTGTTTACATAGAGCAACCTCCGGGATTCATCCACCCGCAACTTTCAACACATGTGTGTCAACTTCAAAAGTCTATATATGGTCTTCAACAAGCACCTCGTGCATGATTTCATCGTCTATCTATCTGGCTTCATACTCAGGGATTTTCTGGCTCAAAAACAGACTCTTCCCTATTCTACAAATGTAATGGAAAATTTTTAATATTTGTTATAATTTATGTGGATGATATATTAATAACTGGTAGTGATCAAAACGACATTCCTACTTTACGACATCTTCTCCGTCAAGAGTTTCCTATTTGGGATCTTGGCAATGCTCGTTTTTTCCTTGGCATAGAATTTCTCTCACATTCTGATAGTTGTCTTCTCTCTCAGAGCAAATGCATTACTGGGCTCTACAACGAGCTAAAATGGATGGTGCACATCCTATCTCCACACCAATCATTGAGGGTGGTTTCACTGCACCCTCATCCTCCTCTTCAATGTCTGACCCAGATCTACCATAGTATTATTGGTGTCCTACAATATATTATAATTACATGACCCGATATTGCTTTCACTGTGAATCGTGTCTGTCAATTTATGCACGCTCCTACTAAACATCATTGGGAAGGTGTTAAGAGAATTCTTCGATATCTCAAAGGCACTATTCTACATAGTCTTCTTTTATATCGTCAGTCTTCACAAGAGTTGATTGCCTACAGTGATGTAAATTGGGCTGGATCTCCCGAAGATAGACATTCTACTAGTGGATATACTATATTTCTTAGGCGGAATCTTGTTTCTTGGCTTTCAAAGAAGCAACTTACAATCTCTCGCTCAAGTGCTGAAGCTGAATAGCTATCGCTAACGCAACATCAAAAATTATTTGGCTACAATCTCTTCTTTCAAAATTACACTTTTTCCCAACTGCTACGCCTAAAATATGGTGTGATAATATTAGAGCAACATATCTTGCGGCAAATTCTGTTTTCCATACACGTACCAAGCATGTAGAGAATGATTTTCATTTTGTTCGCGAGCGTGTGGCGACTCGACAACTTTCGGTTTCTTATATCTCTACGGAAGATCAAATTGACAATATATTTACCAAGTCATTATCTAGACAACGTTCCACTAAGTTAGCACTCAAACTCAACGTTCAAGCACCCCGTTGAGTTTGTCGGGGGATAATGACAATAATGGAAATAATCTTTAATTGATTTCAATCAATTGAGATTTATTATATTTGGCACACAATCAAGATTGACATGAATCAAATAGGAAAAATAATAATTCCAAGCCTATTATATTACTAAATTTATAATTATTATGATTATATGTCTTATTTAATCTTTCCATTATTATTTTGGACAATTTGTATAAATAAGCCTATTGGCTTTAGTAATAAGATTATCAAAAAACTTTATATTATTTCTTTCTTCTACCTATTAATTTCTACACAATGATCTTTATGCATCTGGCAAACAGAAAGATCTCCGATATATGCCATAGATAAGAAAGGATAAAAACATATTTCATATAAAACACTTTTGACAATAACAGATGAATTAATTGATAACTATTATAAATTGTTTGGCAATTGGGGTTAACATACTTGAAATGACACAAGGCTTCATGGCTAGCTCTATATTTCCTCTCAGTCTGCTGTTGAAGAAATTCATAGAAAACAACTGCTCATGGGTACATGAACAACAAGAAAACTCAATATTCTTGAAATGACATAATGCTCGTGTGCAACCTTTATATTATCTCTAAGGCTCCGTTTGGTATGCATGATAGGATAGGATTATATTTTCAAAAAAAATTTAATCAAGCGTTTGGTAGAGTTGATTAGAGGTAGGATTGTGAATGATTAGGGGTAGGATTCATAATACCTTGGCCTCAAGAGGGATTATTTATCCTACCTTTAATCCTATCCTAATCAATCCAATCCTATCCTATCATGCATACCAAACGGAGCCTTAGTGTGTAGTTGAGGAAACGTGGACAACATTAAACTGCTAACACTACTAGAAAAATTAGCTATTGTGACATTTTCAAGTAGACATTTATTGTACAGTGTAACTTCAAGCACTTTCTAATGACATTTAATAAAAATTATTAAATTGTTAAGGTATGCTTGAAATGACTATATGCTTAATGGGTAACTTTATACTTCCTCTCAAGTCTTTTGTTGAGGAAATTTCAAGAAAACAATAAATTGCTAATTAGTGAATGAGCAACCAGAAAACTCAATATACTAAATGACATAGGTTTGAAGGCTACCTTTGTATTTCCTCTCCGTTTGTAGTCGAGAAATTCCAAGAAAAAATGCTAATAAATAATCGTACTTGAGGAAAAAAAGAAAAGTGAGCTTATTCAAAAATTACTTTCTTCGATATGGTAGTCAAGAATTCATCCATTCTTTTTTAATCAAACAATAGTTAGATATATCTTAGAAACCTTTATAAGCTGTGGAAACAATTAAAATCTTTATTGTGCATCCACAATTTTCATTGGAGACGCCCTCTACATCTGATCTACAACACTTTTTAATTGTTAGAAGGATAAGCCCAAATGCCATGAAAGCAGTAAAGAAGGTAGTTATTAGGAGGTGAGGATCACAAAAAATTCCTTGCAATCAACCTGCATAGTATGGACTCATTACTTGTTGTATTCGACTTGTGTAGATCCAATATATAAAATGTAGTCAATCTCTTTAGCTTAAAAGTTAAAACACAGGTAAACAGAGAACCTCATTTTAGTTGGAGTTGGAGTGAGATAAGGCATTGAGGATGCAAGGATATTGAAGGATATATGTTCAAAACTAATATGCCTTGTGAATTCTAAATGATAGTAACTTTACATCTCTTACACCTGTGCACGTGCGCACGCGTGTGCGTGCGTGTGTGTTATTGTATTAATTTTCCTTTACATCTTGCAAAAATATCTACAATTTGGGAAGAAAGATATCATTCCTCAATCACATTCCTTCCGATGTGGTCTCCCTCTCTTTTGCTAGGAAAAAGAAAAGTTGACAAAAGACCACTCTCAAATGGCTTTTCGAATGTGGTCAGGTAAAGCTGTTCCCTTTAGACTTTTCCCCATTTTGGCACAAAAGCCTTCTTTATTAATAATCCACCGAACAAAATAATAATAACAATAAATAATAAAAATGTCCTTTTACTATATTCCCTTTCTTTTTTTTCTTTTTTGAAAAAAGGAATCCACTTATATACCTTTCAGAATTATTAATAGGGCAAGAAGATAAGATCCAACTCAGTGCTCAATGGGATTCCCATAACTTTTCGATGGAGTTAAACCTATGGTATTTCAAAGGGGAATCCTACAATGATTTAGGTAATAACACAAAAAGGAAAATAATAATACCAACAACAGTAGAAGTAAAGAATTCTAGATTTCCTAGTTACTAGCCTTTGCGAGACCAAGGCAAAGGCCAATATTCCAATTTACCCATAATTTCTTACGGTTTGACGTTTAAAAAGTTTCTGGAGTATTTTTCATATCTTTTCCTTGAATAAGCAAAACGAGGGATAGGTTAAAGTAGGAAAACAGGGCTTCAAAAATCTGAAGGAACCAACTAGTATGTTTCTGCTGCATACTATCTAAGCTTATTTTACTAACAGCAAGTAAATGTTGATGCACATTTTGAACGAAAGAGAAGGCATGCAGATGGAGATACCAACAATTTCAACAATTCTACCAAAAACATTGATCAACTAAACATTCCAATCATTTGCCTTCTTGTAGAGAGGATCTAATATTTCAATAATACAAAGGGGTAGGCAGGCAAGGCAATGAAAGAGTAAGGACCGAGAAGTGACCTCGATAGGGGAAAGATTCCTCCGGTAGAACATATCCGGAGACTCGGGCACGAGGACTCCGGTGACCGGATCTCGGGTGTAGCGCGGCATCTTGTAGCAGGCGTGGTCGTCTCGTAAGCAAGCGCTGATCTTGGCCCAGTATCCGGGGTCGGAGACGCGGTCCTTGAGCCATCCGGAGTAGTCGGAGAGCTGGTACTCAAGGAAGGCGCGGTTCAGGACCACCTGACCCTGGCCGCGGTCGGTGACGGCGAAGGCAAAGACAATGAAGCCGAGCAGGGCGGCGACGACTAAGAACATGGCGAAGAGGTAGAGCTGGAGGAGCCAGGCGAGGCGGTAGCATGCGCCGGCGAAGCCCATGAGGGAGATGACCATGATGGAGACGGCGATGACGATGATAGGCCACTGGAGGAAACGGAGGCAATCAGTGGAGTTGGCCCTGGCGCTGAGCCAGATGCCGCTGGCTAAAATGGGGATGGATATGAGAAAGGTGACGAAGTTGACGGCTCCGATCACCGTGTTGCTGCCGCGCATCATTGTAGGGGTTTTATTTTTCTCTTGTTCTGATTGCTAGCTTTTGCCTTCTCCTCCTCTTTCTTTTTATTTCTCTTTGTAGTGAGAGATCAAGTGGTAGGGTTGAAGATGAAACCTTAAAGCGTTGTTTGATGGCTTTATTTTATTGTTATACAATGCAATACATCACTGCAACAGCAGCTGCCGCCGCCGCAGGAGGCGGCGACAGAGAAGGGACTGGGGGCTAGCGTGCAGGGTGGTCACCGCCTCTTTATTTCTTTAAGATTAAGGGCATCTCCCCGATGCTTAAAATTTTGAATGAAACATTTCCAGTAGTTTAAAGTTTTAAATGAATTTTTTTTTTTTAATTCTCTCTGAATGTACCATTATTCTATACCTATTACATTAATTTCAATACATATATACTATTCTCCACAATTAAAAAAATCTACATATGACTTTTTTTTTTATTTAATATTTTTATATAGTTTTCATCTGATATTTTAATTAATTATAATCTTTAATTTAATTTATTTATAACTAACAATTAATAAATTAATTAATTTACAATTTTTTATTTAATATAATTTATCATTTTATTTAATATTTAATTATTTTATAAATTTAATTTAATTATAGTCATTTGTATATTTTTTTTAATTTATCTCAAATATATTATTTTTAAAAGAAAAAATATAATTTTAATTATTACTAATTATTTATAAATTGAAACATTATAATTAGCTCATCAAATAATATATTTTTAAATTATTTAAAAAAGTCAATCATGTACATTAATTATTGGCTCCATTTTTCAAAGAAATAGCATGTTTAAAAATTCAAATCTATTTTTGAATTAAAAATTTCAAACCTCACCTACACAATCATAAAAAAAAAAATTTAATGAGATTTTAAAATTTTATAAACTTTTAACAAAACATATATTGGAGATGCTCAAAATAACGACATCTTGGATGCAATAGCCAGCTCGATTTTCAAAAACTAGACTATTTGAAATTTATTTTATCATGTGTCTATCATCTATGTATCAGTACTAGGCAGTGGTGGATCTATTTTTTCTTATAGACTAAAAATCCCTTTAATCCGCTATTTTTTATTGAGTTGTATTTTACCCATCTATATTTAAAAATAATATTTAACTCTTTCTATAAATAAATAAAAAATCAGATGTTAGAAAATTTATAAAAATCTTTTTTATCATTTAATAATTTCAAGGGTGAAAAAATAGATTGACTAATATATTATTCAATAAAAATTTTCACAAAATTATATATGCATCACTATAAACAGTAAAAAAAATGCCAACTATATAAAAAGGATGACCACTAAAAATTTATTTCATCATCCTCACTGAAAAAAAAATAGAATTCTAAATTGATGAAAACAAAATCAAATGAAGATGGTGTTGATACTCTAAGATAGTTTTGATATAATCAAATAAGTTAAATTAGGTCTTGTTATATTTAACCATGTCTAAATGTGCAGGAACTTAGGAGCACAGAAAGTTGAGCAAAAGATGTAGCTAGCGAGAAGGATGACATGGGAGAGAGTCGATGAGCTCGATGCGTCCGAGGGACGAGGTGTTGCGGAAGAGTACACCGGTGGATGAGAAGGGAACATGCGGTGTTTCCAAGGGACGAAAAGTCGAAGTGGAAGATTGCTCAAGGAGCAAAAGATATAGCTATCCGAGAGACGAAAAGTTATGGAACAGTATGTTGGCGAATGAGAAGGAAGCACGCGGTAATTCCGAGAAACGAGAAGCCGGAGCGAAAACTTGCTTGAGAAGAAGGTCGGAAGTTGGGTTTGGGTGAGCCCTATTCCGGATGGCCGAAATCACCCAAGCGAGCGAAGCCGGAGCAGAAGACCCGAACCGATGCAAGCGGAACCGGAGCAGGAGACCGGGACGAAAAGTCAACAAAATGATGACTTTTGGTGCTCGAGGCGCTTGGACTAGGTTAGGGCGCCCGAACTCCGAGCGCTCGGAACCCAAGTTTTAGCCAAACTCAATGTGGCATGTACCGTTGCATCAGGGATAAAGTTTTATCCCATCCTAGGCGGTTGGAACCCTTCCAGGTGCCCCGAGTAGGGCTATATAAGTAACCCTGCTCCCAAAAGCTAAAGACAACAAGAAATATCTAAGCAACACTTGTACACACTTCCTTTTCTGTTTAGCTTCGTCTTTCTGCACTTTCATTGTTGTAAAGAGTCTTCTCCGCCTGAAGGAGAAAATAGTATGACTTCATCTACCTTGAATTAACAATCTCCCCGATTGTAACTAAGTAAATCTGTTTGCCTCTGTCTTTTAGTCTTGTTAGTATTTCTTATATACAAGTGCTATTTTAATTAAGTTATTTGTTCAAGAAAGGTTTTATTTTGTTTTTGTGCAGGGGATATTCACCCCTCTAACCGACCGCTGAGGGTCCTAACAAGTGGTATCAGAGCCAGGACGCTTCAGGAGGACTAACCACCGATTGAAGCACTGAATTGATAGCCGGACCGAGCATATACCCACCGAAGTTTGAGGAGGAGTTCGCGAGCTGGAAAAAGAGAATGCAGGTATTCTTTAAAATTGATTTGAATTTCTTTTACTAATAAAGTTCGGTTTTGTAGCACCTGAATGTAAGGAAGAATACCAATGAACAAAAAAGGAGCAGGTCGACTTCGTGGCAAACGATAAAGCAAAGTTCTATCTGCTGAGCCACAAGAAGTCAACCGGATCGGTGCCTACGACTCAGCAAATGAGCTTTGGGAGAAGTTCCTTGAGCTACACGAAGGGACTTCCAAAGCCAAGCTCGTAAGACGAGATCTGCTAAGGAACTAGTTAAGCAACATCAAATTGGAAGTAGAAGAAATCGTTGCATATCTTCACTCGAGAATGAAGGAACTCATCACCGGATTCACGAATCTCAAAGAAAAAGTAAGCAACCAAGATTCGCTAAGGTACACACTTAATACATTTCCTAGAACTACAGAGTGGGTATCATTAATAGATGCTTACTATATATCTAAAGATTTAGAATCTGTTACCTTAGATGAAATGTTTTCAATATTTAGAGCCCATGAAACGAGATGTGCAGATCCGAAGAAGGAGCAGAAGCACAACGTTGCCTTTAAGGCAAGGATGGACGAACAAGATTCAAAATCCTCTCTCGACAACTATGAAACGACAATGATGGTAAGGCAATTTAAAAAATTAGCTAAATCTAAAAAAACTAACCATCTGCAGGGTAGAAAGAAAAGAACAATCAGATGTTACCACTGCAACAAAGAAGGGCACGTTAAAGATAACTTCCCTGAGTTAAAGATCAAGAACAAGGACAAAGGAAAGAATAAGAAGCCTGTCCAATCTAACAAGTACAAGACGCTAAAGGCGACATGGGATGAAACATCATCTGAATTAGAGATTGAGGCTTTCTCTGGACTTACGTTAATGGAAAGTCATCAAGAAGATGAAAACGAGGCAAGCTCGTCCGAAATGAGCATCAAGAGCATTGATGAAGGGGGAGTGACATCAGAAGAAAGTGTTGGAGCAATCCCAATGGTCCGTGTGATCATGTGTTTTGGTATTTGGGCAAAGGGTTTAAGTTAGGTTCACCCTTGTATTTGATATGTGTACTTAAGTTGTGCAGGACTGCAGGATACACATGTGACTCAGGTTGATGGCTTCGGGTCCGGTGAAGGATGACATTGGGGACGAGCCGTGAGCTTGTATGCATTCGAGAGACCGTGGACAAGACAGCAAGGACAAGGGTCGAGGGAAGCGACTTCGAGGCATACGCAAAGGATGGCATTGGGGACAAGCCACGGGCTTGTATGCATCCGAGGGACAAGAGCCAAAGGAAGTAGGCTTGAAGGCAAGAGGTCAACGTTGCAAAGAAGCGTCAAGTGAGTCTGAGGGTGAGGGTCCGAGTGTTGAGAGATTGTACTCGGGGTAAAATCTTAGGTTTAGGGTTTTACTGTAGTAGCTACTGTAGCAGCACTGTAGCAGTACTGTAGCAGTACTGTAGCAATTACTGTAACAGTACTGTAGCGTTGTTGTAGTAGTCGACTGCATGTTTTAGCAGTCGACTGGTGCAGTCGACTGGTGCAGTCGACTGGGAGCGAACAGAATGCTTCTGTTTGTTCGGTTAGTGTGGAGCAGTCGACTGCTAGTTTTAGCAGTCGACTGGTATCAAGTCGTTGGGATGTAATGGTCGAATTTCCACAGAGGGTAGTCGACTGCATGTTTTGACAGTCGACTGCATGTTTTGGCAGTCGACTAGTAGGCGGGCTTTTCAACCCGCAGGCTATATAACCAAAGCTTGGGAGCTTGGTTATAGCTGACGAAATTAGTGATGAGTAACCTCTAATTAGTAGTCAACTAGTGCCCTAGCAATCCAAGTGCTCTTGATCGAGTTGTGGGTAGGTTTCTCCACCGACAAGGAGGATTGTGCTAACTGGAGTTTTCGGGGATTAATCCACCGACGGATTGAGGAATCGTCCACCTTACGGATAGCCATGGAGTAGAAGCAAGTTATCTCCAAACCAAGTAAACGAGCTTGTTAGTGGTTTGCATTCTTTCTTATTATTGTCTTTAGTTTAGCTTGTTTGTTTTGTATTTCCGCTGCACAAACTAACAAGTGTAGGAAGCAAGGATTTGGGGGTGTCGTCTATCCAACCCCCTTTTAAGCCGGCCACCAATCATCCCCAACAGAAAGTAGCAGTTCAGAGTGTTAGGACCTTGACGTCCGCTAGAGGGGGGGTGAATAGCGTCTCACCCAAAACTTTACTTCCTATAATGTTAGTGCACAGCAAAATACAAAAACAAACTAACAAATACGAAAGTTAACCTAAAAACAATAAGGAAGAAGACAACAGACCAAACACAAACCCTAACACAAGGCGTTTACGTGGTTTGGAGATAACTTGCTCCTACTCCACGGCGTGTCCGTAAGGTGGACGATCCCTCAATCCGTCGGTGGATTAGTCCCTGGCAAACTCCGGCTAGCTCAACCTCCTTGTGGGTGGAGAAACCTCACCACAACACCAACCAAGAACACTTGGACACAAGAGAACCTTGAGCACGTTTGGTGACTACTAATTAGGCTTTAACCAAGTCTAATTTCGTCACCTTGGCCGGCCATCCCAAGCTCCTTCTTATAGAGCTTGGAACAAATCAATAAGCTGATTTGCCCGTTACCAGTCGACTGGTCCTTGCACCAGTCGACTGGTGTCAGCCCAACGATAGTAACGCTACAGTACGCTACAGTAAACCCCTAATTCTAGGATTTTACCTTGAGTACATTCACTCAGCACTCGTTCTCGCCCGACCAACCTAGACCTAGCCTTCTAGCCTCCTCCATCAGCCTTGCGTCCCTCGGATGCCTCCCCATCCTTCACGTCTTGCCTTCTGGAGCTTCCATCGGCCTTATCATTATTGTCGGGTTTTCCTTTGCCAAGAGGTCGCGCCTCCGGGACTTCATCCATTGCCAAGTCACACTTGGACTTACGTTGCCAAGACTACATGCTTGGACTTACACCGCCAAGACTCATCCTTGGACTTTCCTCCTTTGCCAAGATTACACTTGGACTTACGTTGCCAAGACTACATGCTTGGACTTACACCGCCAAGACTCACCCTTGGACTTTCCTTGTTGTACCTGTATCCTGCACACTCACAATGCATATCAAATACAACAATAAACCTAACTTAAACCTTTGCCCAAACATCAAAACTTAGGGCACCTAGATTGCTCCAACAATCTCCCCCTTTTTAATGTTTGGCAACCTGTTTAAGTTAGGGAAACATAAATGCAATACATATGCAAATAAATATGTAAATCAACTCATGCATAAATAATGGAACCTAAATCTCTAGGCTCCCCCTTCACCTAAGCTCCCCCTTGAGCTAGGATTTCCCGCAAAGGTAAACTTCTCCCCCTTTGCCTAAACAATCGCTCCCCCTTCTCCTAAGCTCTCCCTCGAGTTAGGATTTCTTGCAAAGGTGTATAGGTTTCCCACTTAAACCTAGACTTCTCCCTCTTTGCCATACATCAAAAAGAGCTCCAACAATATCCCAATTGTTGAAAACATGTCATCCAAATTGACCATAAACTCATGTATTTATCTCCCATGGATCTCATACATTTAAACGAGTTGACACGGTCAAGAACAACGTTAAAAAAACATTTTTAGGCTGGTATCAGTCGACTGAATTAGGTACCAGTCGACTGCCCCCTTCGACAGAACCTTACAGAAGCATTCTGTGGTCGAAATCTACTGTTACCAGTCGACTGGTATCATCACCAGTCGACTGATATCGACAAAATGAGCTTACAGAGGCATTCTGTGCTCAAAAACACTGTTACCAGTCGACTGGTATCTGTACCAGTCGACTGGTACCCTATTTCTGAAAAAATCAGCCTTTTCAGGGCAACTTCAGAAATGCACCAGAAATTCCCTAGACCTCCAAAAATCCCCAAATTTTGTGGAGAGGTCTATTGTACCCTTGTCTACTTGGGAAAAATACATTACAAAATGTATCTATTACCAATCCCAAGATTGACACAAAACACAAAACTAGCTAAAAAGTTCAATTGAACCTTGACCTAAAGTCCTAGTTTTGGCTTCCTCTTGATGTATCTGCCCATACTAAACCATAATGTATCACTAGCATTAGTTTATATGGCATCTATACATCAAAAACTAATTTTCATGTAATATGAACCCAATTCATATTTCTATGCATGAAACTTAACTCAATTGTGTCAACTCACTATGTTAGAGACTTAAGTCCGTCTCCTAACCACTTGGCACATTTGATAACCCATCTACCATGGGTCCCAAAGGCTCTTCCTAACCTTAGGAATCTTAACCTTAGTCACCTCCCTTGGTGACTCATCCACTATGGCTAGGCCACTTCGGTGCACCTCGGGTGATACTTGGCCTACAAAACTCACCTTCTTAACCTTAGACACATTGTCTTTGGTTAATTTCTTCTTGTCCTTAACCTTGGACATCCCATCCTTGCCATAATTATATGTCACCCTAGCATATTCCTTCTTATTGGCCTTGGATGACTCTCCCTTGTCTTTGGTTACACCTCTCTTACCAATGTCATGTGCTACCTTAGCACTTGACCTCCTTTTGGTCTTGGAGGGACCTAATTTGACATTTTTGGGTCTTTGACCACCCAAATATATGTCAAGTCCTTTAGGTCCAATAATGAACCTCTCTAGGATTTTCTCCATTTCCTCAAGCTTTGTCTTCAAGGCTTGATTTTCCAATTCTAGGGTTCTAACCCTAAAGTCAACATGTCCACCTTGGGCATCCCTAGACCTACCCACCTTCCTAGGCATATGTCTCCCTTTCTTGGGATTAATGCCTAGGTTTTCAACCACCTTCTTCTCCTTAGGCAAGATAGGTTGTTTCCTTTTAGGTCTATCATTTGAAAATGATTTCCTAGGGTTATCACCTACATTAACCCTATTCCTATCATTATATCTAAAACCATAAATATCCATGGGAAAATAATTCATATTATTTTTAACATGCATGGAGGAATTTGAATTTGAACTTAAATTCAAATTAGGGTTTACCTTACCCTTTACCTTTGGAGCTCCCCCTTAACATAAGCCTCCATTCTTCCTCCACTTCTTCTCCCACTTCTTCAAGTGCGCCAATTTCTTGAGCTCTCCTCTCCTTGGGCACTTTGTGTGGTAGTGTCCCCACTCACCACACGTGAAACACTTAATGTGCTTCTTCTCCTTCTTCTTCTTCCTACAACTCACATTAGTTTCTAAATTAACTTTAGTGAGTTTAGGGTTTACCTCCTTTACCTTCTTGAGCGAAGGACACCTACTCTTGTAGTGCCCCATCTTACCACACTCAAAACATTTGATGTGGTCCTTTGTGCTCTTATTAGTAGTTGAGGTGGAGGGTTGAGCTTCCAATATCTCCTCTTCCTTGTATTGCTCTTCTTCCTCTTCACTTGAAGATGTGGACGGCTCCACTTCTTTCTCCCTTGAAGGTGTGGATGATACCTCCTCATCTTCCTTCTCCTCCTCGGATGTTGAACACGTATCAACATTCGATTGGTCCTTCTCCTCTTGGACCAATGAGTCATTCTCCTTGGGCTCCTCCTCTCCTTAGATTGGTGTAGGACTCTCATGAAGCGCAATTACCTTTTTCCAAAGGTCACTTGCGTTCTCGTATTCACCTACATTCAATATCGCATTAAGAGGTAATAAATTAATTAAAATTTTAGTTACCTCCTTGTCCGTCTCTGATTGCTCCCTTTGCTCCTTGGTCCAATATCGACGTCGGAGACGTTTTCCCTTCTTGTCAGTTGGAGTTTTAAACGGTTCCTCCAACGCAATCCATTGGTCCCAATTCATTTGGAACCACATCTCCATCCGCTTCCTCCAATAGTCGAAGTCCTCGTGCTCGTATGGAGGTGGGATTCGGATGTCCCATCCGAGAGGTCCCTCCGACTCCATCTTCTTCCTCTAGCCGCTCTCTTGGCGATTAGTCCAACAAGAGCTCACCTTGCACTAATACCACTTGTTAGGACCTTGATGTCCGCTAGAGGGGGGGTGAATAGCGTCTCACCCAAAACTTTACTTCCTATAATGTTAGTGCACAGCAAAATACAAAAACAAACTAACAAATACGAAAGTTAACCTAAAAACAATAAGGAAGAAGACAACAAACCAAACATAAACCCTAACACAAGGCGTTTACGTGGTTTGGAGATAACTTGCTCCTACTCCACGGCGTGTCCGTAAGGTGGACAATCCCTCAATCCGTCGGTGGATTAGTCCCTGGCAAACTCCGGCTAGCTCAACCTCCTTGTGGGTGGAGAAACCTCACCACAACACCAACCAAGAACACTTGGACACAAGAGAACCTTGAGCACGTTTGGTGACTACTAATTAGGCTTTAACCAAGTCTAATTTCGTCACCTTGGCCGACCATCCCAAGCTCCTTCTTATAGAGCTTGGAACAAATCAGTAACCTGATTTGCCCGTTACCAGTCGACTGGTCCTTGCACCAGTCGACTGGTGTCAGCCCAACGGCTCTCTCAACGGCTCTCTACAGTGCACCAGTTGACTGCTACAGTCACCAGTTGACTGCTACAGTCACCAGTCGACTGCTACTGTACTGCTACAGTAACGCTACAGTACTGCTACAGTAACCCTAATTCTAGGATTTTACCTTGAGTACATTCACTCAGCACTCGTTCTCGCCCGACCAACCTAGACCTAGCCTTCTAGCCTCCTCCATCAGCCTTGCGTCCCTCGGATGCCTCCCCATCCTTCACGTCTTGCCTTCTGGAGCTTCCATCGGCCTTGTCATTATTGTCGGGTTTTCCTTTGCCAAGAGGTCGCGCCTCCGGGACTTCATCCATTGCCAAGTCACACTTGGACTTACGTTGCCAAGACTACATGCTTGGACTTACACCGCCAAGACTCATCCTTGGACTTTCCTCCTTTGCCAAGATTACACTTGGACTTACGTTGCCAAGACTACATGCTTGGACTTACATCGCCAAGACTCACCCTTGGACTTTCCTTGTTGTACCTGTATCCTGCACACTCACAATGCATATCAAATACAACAATAAACCTAACTTAAACCTTTGCCCAAACATCAAAACTTAGGGCACCTAGATTGCTCCAACACAGAGGAAGCTATGGATAACGAGATCGGCAAGGTAAGTCAGGTATGATCTCTTCCTCCCAATAAGTTATTTAAATTTGTTAAATTATTATTTAAAGAATATTACAAACTAGAAAAAGAAAATAAAAATTAAAGTTAATTCTAGCCAAATCTTGTCTATTAGAAGATTTTAAAAAATTAAAAATTAGAAAATGATAAATTGAAAATACAAGTAGAAGACTTGAAAAACCGTGCATGTTTAAATGTGAAAAATCAAAATATTAGGAAATATAATAATTTGAACTGGTATTTTAATTACCATAAGGAACAAATTAGGAAAATTTCTCAGAAATATATTCCTAAGAGATTTTTAATTAATCCAGTTAGAAGGAACTTGTATTGGATTCCCAAATCTTGTATAAATTGAACTTTAATTAAACTTAGAGCTTTTAGTGATAAAATTAAATATTTGATTTCCTTAAGAGGCTTTGTCTAGAAACTGGTTGTTGCTCCAATAACTAAGAAGACCTAGTGTCTCGCCACAACCTAAAAGTCAATTAATGAAATAAAATACTTAATTAACTAACTGATAAAACATTTAATTTTAATTAAATAATACTTTAAATAGTTACTCAAACATTTTTTTTCGGTGTTTTTAACTTAGAATTTTTTTAAAAAACTTAAAGGTTTTTAAAATTATTTGTCTATCAAAGTTTTTTTTTTTTGGAAGTATCAGCGTTACTTTACCAAAATCATTTCACCAAAATTACTCAAATATTTTTTTTTATAAATTTGTTTAACTTAAGAAATTGTATTTGCAAAACTTAAAGTTTCTAAAATTATTTACGTTGTAAATTATTTTCAAATTTCTTCAAAATTTTCAAAAACCTGATAAGTTTTTTATTGGAAAATCAGAGTTTTCTTAAAAAACTAAAAACTTTCTTATTTTTGAAGAGTTATCCTTAGACTTTTTTTAGTACCCTATTTTTTATATGATCAAAAGAGGACAAGGGAAGATTAAGTCTAGGGGGAGGTAGTTTAAATTTATTTTTTTTACTTCTTGCACTTCATTGTAAATTTATTGTTTTTACTTTATGTTGGTTTACCCTAACTTAACTTGGGTTGCTCACATCAAAAAGGAGGAGATTGTTGGTACCCCAAGGTAGTTTTGATATGATCAAACAAGTTAGGTTAGGTCATGTTGTGTTTAATCTTGTGTCTAAGTATATAGGAATTTAGGAGCATAAGAAGTCGACCAAAAGACACAGCTACTGAGAAGGATGGCATGGGAGAGAGCCGACGGGTTTGGTGCGTCTGAGGGATGAGGTGTTGCGGAAGAGTACACCGGTGGACGAGAAGGGAGCATGCGGTGTTTCCGAGCAATGAGAAGCCGGAGCGGAAGATTGCTCGAGGAGCAAAAGATGCAGCTGTCCGAGGGACGAAAAGCTGTGGAAGAGTATGCTGGCGGACGAGAAGGAAGCACACGGTGATTCCAAGAGACGAGAAGCCGGAGCGGAAGCTTGCTCGAGAAGAAGGTTGGAAGTTGCGTTCGGGTGAGCCCTATTCCGGATGGTCGAAATCACCCAAGCGAGCGGAGCCGGAGCGGAAGACCTGGATCGATGCAAGCGGAACCAAAGCAGGAGACCGGGATGAAAAGTCAACAAAATGTTGACTTTTAGTGCTCGGGCCGCTCAGACTACGTCAGGGCGCCCGGACTCCGGGCGCTCGGAACCCAAGTTTTAGCCAAACTCGACGTGGCGTGTACTATTACGTCAAGGATAAATTTTTATCATATTCTAGGTGCTTAGAATCCTTCCAGGTGCCCCGAGCATGGCTATATAAGCAGCCCTGCTCCTAGAAGCTAAAGACAACAAGAAATATCCAAGCAACACTTGTACACACTTCCTTTTCTATTTAGCTTCGTCTTTCTGCACTTTCATTGCTGTAAAGAGACTTCTCCGACTGAAGGAGAAAATAGTGTGACTTCATCTGCCTTGGATTAACAACCTCCCCGGTTGTAACCAAGTAAACATGTTTGCCTCTATCTTTTAGTCTTGTTAGTATTTCTTATATGCAAGTGTTATTTTAATTAAGTTATTTGTTCAAGAAAGTTTTTTTTTGTTTTTATGCAGGGCCTATTCCCCCCCCCCCCCCCCCTAATCGATCGCCAAAGGTCCTAATAGATGGAATAAAGTTCATCATTAAAAATCTCCTCCTCATCATCGAATGCGACATACAATAAAGTAGAATGAAGTGTTGGTGTGGTAAAATTACACCAATATATACTTTAAAACATTACAAAATCTAGGAAGTTTATAGACTATTGTGACTACAAGGTTAGCGCTCAAACATATTATTATACCATATAAACTCGAAACTACTAACATCTAATAAATGTCAACTATTATTTGCATGCAAAAATTGATGAATGTAGGTTCTTTTGGTGAATGGATGAAATAGAAGAAGAAGCATAAGAAATTAAGTGTATAAGAAACGAATTGTTTCGATGGTCTTTATAGAAAGAGTTGATCCTGATTATATGTCAATGTTAGAGTTACAAGATGTGTTAAAGCATATAATCCTGATTATAATCAGCACATAATTCTAACACTTAATTTTTTATACTTCTTCTTCTGCTATTTCATCCATCTACCAAAAATAACTCACATTTGTTAGTGAAGGGAGCACCATAATCAAACCTATATTTTGATATTGTCAAATGTTCAAGTCAAGTCTTATTATTATCTAATGAATTAATCTAGTGTGTAGGATGCTCAACTTGGAAAGCCCTAGTAAGTCAGTTGGACCCGATATTAGGTAAGGAAAGTCTCAATAGATCGTAGAACCAAACAAGAAGTCCAGATGGGCCAAGTGGACCTAACATCTGCAGGTGGAGTCGATAGGTCTGGAAGACTTGATATCAAGTCAAGTGGAAGACCTAGAAGTTGATCTAATACTGAGTGGTTAAGTTCAAACAGGACTAGATGACCCAGTATTTGGTAGGTGAGTTGAGATGAGTTATTAAAGGTGCATGAGGTCGTGTCTTAGTAGGAGCAATCTTAGGCACTGATCAAACTAAAGAAACCAACATAAGTTTCTAAATGAGATTAAAATAGTCCTAACAGTCTCATTCATGCACTTATATATTTATCTAACTCTGGTTTGCAAAACTATTATTATATTATTATTGTCCTAACTTTATTTTGTAGATTGAACAAAGTGTAACATGACCAATGGTTCAGTCAATTGAATAGGTGATTCGGTTGACATATCCAGCCAGCATGGTATGGATTCGATCAAGTTCTGCAAACTTGGAAACATAGACTTACGGCCGACCGAACAGGTGGTTCAGTCGACCAATCCAATTTTGGTAAATGGAAGGGATTATATTGAATCGACGTAGAATTGGCATATTCAGGTTCAGTCAACTAGTAAACTGTATCAATCGATCAAACAACATAATATACGGGATCAGACATATCAGATTGGAGTAAAGAAGGAAAGGAGCAGAGTTCAGTCGACTGATAGGAGGTTCAGTCGACTAATAGGTTCAGTTAACTTAACATAGTTTCAAACTGTTGGTCCATTGGCAGCCGACAAGAGGAGATAAATTGTTTAAAATTGAAAATAAATCTTTTCTCGACTTTTCAAACTAAATTAGGTAAACACTTGTTTTAATAATAAAAAGTAAATGTAAACAATAAAGATAGAGGCGTAAATAGTACTTAGTTTACAATCAAAGGATTGCTAATCCAAGACAAAGATAGCTCACTAAGATCTCTTTCTTCCAAAGTCGGAGTAGCATCTTACAACGTTGAAAACTTAGAACAGCGAAGAACAGAACTAGAAAATGAATAACAGAAGTCATTTACAAGTATTGTTCTGACTACTGAGATCAGGGCTATTTTTATAGCCAAGTTCCGGGCGCTTGGAAGGGCTCCAAGTACCTAGGCGTGGATAAAACTGTTGGAGATCGGTGGTCGGCTTGAAGGGGGGTTGGATAGACGGCGCCCCCAAATCCTTGCTTCCTACACTTGTTAGCTTGCGCAGCGGAAATATAAAACAAACAAGCTAAACTAAAGACAAGAATAAGAAAGGATGCAAACCGCTAACAAGCTCGTTTACGTGGTTCGGAGATAACTTGCTCCTACTCCACGGTTGTCCGTAAGGTGGACGATCCCTCAATCCGTCGGTGGATTAATCCCCGGAAACTCCGGCTAGCACAATCCTCTTTGTCGGTGGAGAAACCTCGCCACAACTCGATCAAGAGCACTTGGATTGCTAGGGTACTAGTTGACTACTAATTAGAGGTTACCCACCACTAATTTCGTCAACCTCAACCAAGCTCCCAAGGCTTGGTTATATAGGCCACGGGTTGGAAAACCCCGCCTACCAGTCGACTGCTAAAACATGCAGTCGACTGCCCTCTATGGAAATTCGACCGTTACAACCCAACGGCTCGATTCCACACTAACCGAGCAAACAGAGACATTCTATTCGCTGCCAGTTGACTGCACCAGTCGACTGCTAAAACATGCAGTCGACTGCTACAGTGGCGCTACAGTACTGCTACAGTGGCGCTACAATGCTGCTACAGTAAAACCCTAAAACTAGGATTTTACTCCGAGTACAATCTCTCATGCACTCGTACCCTCACCCTTATGACTCATTTGACGCTTCATTTGCAGCTTTAACCTCTTGCCTTCAAGCCAACTTCCTTTGGCTCTCGTCCCTCGGATGCATTCAAGCCCGCGGCTCGTCCCCAAGGCCATCCTTCGCGTATGCGTCGAAGTCGCTTCCCTCGGCCCTTGTCCTCGCTACCTTGTCCACGGTCCCTCAGATGCTCCATCCTTCATTGGACCCGAAGCCATCAACCTGAGTCACATGTATATCCTGCAAACCTGCACAACTCAAATACACATATCAAATACAAGGGTGAACCTAACTTAAACCCTTTGCCCAAACACCAAAACATATGGTCGCACGGACCATTGGGATTGCTCCAACAATCTCCCCCTTTTTGGTGTTTGGCAATACGTTTAAGTTAGGGAAAACAAATAGTAAATAAACATGCTAATACAATGGACTTACGATGCCAAGGCTACACACTTGGACTTACTCCGCCGAATGGACTTACGATGCCAAGACTACACACTTGGACTTAAAACGCCAAATGGAATGCTACATGCATTGGGACTTATCCCAAGGCTCCCCCTACACCTACGCTCCCCATGAGCTAGGATTTTTACAACGGGCTTTTTAAGAACCTATCCCAAGGCTCCCCCTACACAAAGGTACTTTAAGGTTTTTCCAACTAAACCTTAGTTCTCTCCCTTTGCCTAACATCCAAAAAGTTCTCCAACAATATCTCAATTATTGAAAACTTGTCATCCAAATGACCTTAAACTCATGTATGTATCCCCCATGGATCCTATACATCTATATGAGCTGACCCGGTCAAAATTCAGTGCTGAAAACACTTTCAGATTGGTATCAGTCGACTGCAAGAAGTACTAGTCGACTGCCCCCATGAAAATGAGCTTACAGAGACATTCTGTGCTCGTGAACAGTGTTACCAGTCGACTGGTAACTGTACCAGTCGACTGGTACACTATTCATGAAAAAATCAACCTTTTCTGGCCAACTTCATAAATGCGCCAGAAATTCCACAGACCTCCAAAAATCCTCAAATTTTGTGGAGAGGTCTATTAAATCAATATCTACTTGGGAAAAATATATATAAAAATATATCTATCACAAATCCCAAGATTGACACAAAACACAAAACTAGCTAAAAAGTTCAATTAAACCTTGACCTAAAGTCCTAATTTTGGCTTCCTCTTGATGTATTTGCTCATACTAACCCACAATGCATTCCTAACATTGGTTTATATGGCATCTATACATCCAAAACCAATTATCATGCAATATGACCCCAATGTCATATTTCTTGCATGAAACACAACCCAATTGTGCCAAAAACCTAGGTTTGAGACTCAAGTCCGTCTCCAAATCACTTGACACATTTCATGACCCCTCTAGACTCCCAAGTAAAACCCACTTGAGATCCATTGGCCATGGGTCTCAAATTGACTCTTTGAGCTCCCCCTAAAGCTTTTAGCCATAGTCACCTCCCTAGGTGACTCATCCACAATCGCTAGGTCGCATCGGTACACCTCCGGTGACACTTGGCCTACAAATCTAACTTTCTTAACCTTGGACACCTTGTCCTTGGTTAATTTATCCTTACCTTTAAATGACTTTCCCTTGTCATTTATTGGCTTCTCCTTGCTATAGTCATATGCAACCCTAGTATAAGACTTTCCCTTAGCCTTGGAGGACTCTCCCTTGCCATGATCATTTGCCACCCTAGCATGTGATCTCTCCTTGGCCTTGGAGGGACTAGATTGGTATCCCAAACCCGATCTATCATGGTTGGGTCTTTGGCTACCCAACACCATATTTAATTCCTTAAATCCAACATTGAATCTCTTAAGGAATTGTTCTAACTTGTCAAGCTTTGCCTTCAAAACTTGATTTTCCCTTTCTAGGTTCCTAAACCTAGAATCAACATGTCCACCATGGACATTCCTAGACCTACCCTTTCTAGGCATATGTCTCCCCTTCTTGGGATTAATGCCTTGGGTCTCCTTAGGTCTACCATTTCTAGATTTATCATGTATGGGTACCTTAGGGTTTTGATCTACCTTAACCCTACTTCTATCATGATATCTAAAACCGAAGTTATGCATGGGTAAATAATAAGAATTATTTCTAGCATTCATGGGAGTATAAGAATTTAAATTTGAATTACACTTCAAATTAGGATATACCTTCCTTACCCTTAAAGCTCCCCCTTGACTTGAGCTTTTCTTCTTCTTCTCTTTCTCCCATTTCTTTAATTACACAAGCTTCTTGATCTCCCTCTTCTTGGGGTATTTTGTGTGGTAATGTCCCTTCTCCCCACACGTGAAGCATATGATGCGTATCTTCTTCTTTTGGACTTCTTCATTCCTACAACCCACATTAGAATTTAAAATAACTTGATTGGGTTTAGGATTTACCTTCTTCTTACCCATAGGACTTCTATTCTTGTAGTGTCCCTTCTCATTGCACCCGAAGCATATTATATGGTCTTTTGACTTCACTTCGGTGGAGGTGCTTGATAGGTTGATTTCCAAGACTTCTTCTTCTTCTTCACTTGTCTTGGATTGTTCTTCAACCTTTGAGAATGTCTCCTCATCCACACTAGTGGATGACATTTCTTCATCCTTCTCCTCTTTCTCCTCGGAAGTTGAGTTCTCTTCACCTTCCGGTTGCTCCTCCTCTACTTGAGCTTCTTTATCCGTTTCTTCGGATTTTTCTTCTTCTTGTGTAAGCATAGGTTCTTCCCGTTGAGCCTTCTTTATCTTGCTCCACAAATCGTGAGCATTCCCGTATTTACCTACAAGGCTTATTACATCATTAGGCAAAATATCAATTAATATTGATATTACCTTGTCGTTTGCCTTTGAGTGAGAGGTTTGCTCCTCCGTCCAATGTCGTGGTCGAAGCTTCTTCCCTTTCTTGTCCTTCGGGACTTCGAACGGCTCTTTGACCACCATCATGGTGTCCCAATCCGTGTTGAAGAAGACCTCCATCTTCATCATCCAATATGTGATGTCCCATAAGCCTCTACCTTCAAGCTTTGGCGGTTCAATTAAGTCGGTCATCTTTGCTTCCTTGGCGGTTAGTCCAATAGAGAGCGGCCTCACTCTGATACCACTTGTTGGAGATCGGTGGCCGGCTTGAAGGGGGGTTGGATAAACGGCGCCTCCAAATCCTTGCTTCCTACACTTGTTAGCTTGCGTAGCGGAAATACAAAACAAACAAGCTAAACTAAAGACAAGAATAAGAAAGGATGCAAACCGCTAACAAGCTCGTTTACGTGGTTCGGAGATAACTTGCTCCTACTCCACGGCTGTCCGTAAGGTGGACGATCCCTCAATCCGTCGGTGAATTAATCCCCGGAAACTCCGGCTAGCACAATCCTCCTTGTCGGTGGAGAAACCTTGCCACAACTCGATCAAGAGCACTTGGATTGCTAGGGCACTAGTTGACTACTAATTAGAGGTTACCCACCACTAATTTCGTCAACCTCAACCAAGCTCCCAAGGCTTTGTTATATAGGCCACGAGTTGGAAAACCTCGCCTACCAGTCGACTGCTAAAACATGCAGTCGACTGCCCTCTATGGAAATTCGACCGTTACATCCCAACGGCTCGATTCCACACTAACTGAGCGAACAGAGACATTCTGTTCGCTGCCAGTCGACTGCACCAGTCAACTGCTAAAACATGCAGTCGACTGCTACAGTACTGCTACAGTAACGCTACAGTAACGCTGCAGTGCTACTACAGTAAAACCCTAAAACTAGGATTTTACTCCGAGTACAATCTCTCATGCACTCGTACCCTCACCCTTATGACTCATTTGACGCTTCATTTGCAGCTTTAACCTCTTGCCTTCAAGCCAACTTCCTTTGGCTCTCGTCCCTCGGATGCATTCAAGCCCGCGGCTCGTCCCCAAGGCCATCCTTCGCGTATGCCTCGAAGTCGCTTCCGTCGGCCCTTGTCCTCGCTACCTTGTCCACGGTCTCTAAGATGCTCCATCCTTCACTAGACCCGAAGCCATCAACCTGAGTCACATGTGTATCCTGCAAACCTGCACAACTCAAATACACATATCAAATACAAGGGTGAACCTAACTTAAACCATTTGCCCAAACACCAAAACACATGGTCGCACGAACCATTGGGATTGCTCCAACAAAAACTTTATCCACAGTGCAACGGATCACATGAATCATAACAACTTGATCTAGATAGAATTTCTGGTCTGGGTGCCTGGAATAGCTCCAGGTGCCCGGATTACCTTCACACAAGGGTGGCTCACCAAGGCGCCCCAACTGGACCAAATCGATCCGAGCGCCCAGAGCACAGTCAACTTCAGGTTGACTTTCCATCTAGATCTTCCACTCTGGCTCCGCTCGCTTGGGTGATTTTTCCCATCCAAAACAGAGCTCACTCGAACCCATTTTTTGACCTTCTCGAGCAACCTTCCGCTTTGACTTTTTGTCCCTCGGAAATGCCATGTGCTTCCTTCTTATCCACCAGCGTACTCTTCCGCAGTGCATCATTCTTCGGTCGCACTGAGCCCATCGACTCTCTCTCGTGTTGTCCTTCTCACTAGTTGTATCTTTTCGCTCAACTTCCTATACTCCTAAGTTCCTGCACACTTAAACACAAAGTATCAAAAGACAACATGACCCAACTTGACTTAGTTGATCACATCAAAATCTTCACAGAGTACTTACACAAACAACCGAATGATACCTATAAAAGAAGCCCTTAAGCTCTGAGCCAATAACAACTTTTGCTTTCTGATTTTCTACTACGCTCATTCACTACTCATGCAAGCTCCAAGTACTACTACACCGGGAAGCTTTCGACAACCTATTCTTCATCTTGCATACATTGTTATTGGTATCCTTATTTTACTTGCACATTATATTCATATTTGTATTATTTCAGCATTTAGTGGATTGTCTAACGAAAGTGATCAAAGATCATGGGCCTTTGGGTAGGAGTCAGCTAGACTCTGAACTAAGTAAAAATAACTATCTTTAAGTTGTATTCTCTTTTTATTTCCACTGTGAACTTAACTTTGATTTGGTTTAATTAATAACTATAAAGAAAAGATTTTAATCGAACGAGAATCACCCCGCCTCTCTCATCTTTCACGATCCAACAATTTGTACTAGAGCAAGACTGCTCTGAAAAAACTTAACAGTCTTTCTAGCATTTTGGTTTAAATTTTTTATATTAATTTATTCATTATTATTATTTCTTATACCACACTACTAATCCCAAGATGATGTCTTGGTAATCTTGGTTATTTTTTTTGTTATACAAGAATAGAAAACTCTCACCAAGAAGGCTATGACACTATTCGACCACCCCTCTTCAATGGAGAAGACTTTAGCTACTAGAAGATGAGGATGGAATGCTTCTTGAAATCTAACATCGACATGTGGTTCAACATTAAAAAGTGATACATACCACCTGTTGGTGTAGTTTGCACTAATGATCTAACTCAGGTTTTGATGAATGACAAATAAGTTATGTTAAGTTTTGTTATGATCTAACTACTTGATTAAGTGTGTAGAGAAGTCCAGATAGGTCAACGGGTTGACCAGATATCTGGCAGGAAATTTAGCTAGGTCAACGGGCTGACCGGATATCTAGTAACAAGACTAGCTAGCTCAACGAGTCAACTAGATAGCTAGCATGAAGTCTAGACAGGTCAACGGGCTAACCGGATATCTGGCAAAGTGGTTAGTAATGGTAAGTCACTGGAGGAGAGTGACTAAGTGAGGATGCGCCCCGGTTGAGGGGGCAGTACGTGTCGATCCAGTTTAGGTCCATTTGGGATCCCTAAACTGAGACCTTGACTAGTTCTTGATCCTTGGAGGACAGGAACTAATTACTACTTTTTATTATAGATTGTTAGTATCCTAATACTTGTTTTGCAGGTTATTTGGACTAATGTTGTTTTGTAGGAAAAAAAAAGGAGAAAATTTACCTTCGGATGAACAGTGTCTGAAGGCACCTTTAAGCAATGAAGGCGCATTCGTACTATTCATAGAAGGCGCCTTCCAGGTCTATGAAAGGCGCCTTTTGCAGGATGAAATTTTGAATTCAAGTGGATAAGTGTTGGGCTGTTCGGGATCGAATTTACCAGGTTGAAGGAACCTTCAATTGCTATAGAAGGTGCCTTCCATGCCTTATATAAGTGGGTCTCGAGAAGGCTTCAATATAGAACACACATACGAGATACTGTGCATTCGATTGGACCTCCAACTGCTCCTACTTCCTGCTGCTACTCTAGAAAGTCTATTTTCCTTCGAGCTACACTTCCGGGATGCCCGAATCTTCTCCTGCAAACCAACGACAACACACCGATCTCTCTAATGTGTTGGTAACCTTTTTATTAGTGTTGTACTCTTAATTCTACTGCTTTAAAAGGGAAGTGTAGGCTGTTACACTATCCCTATTCTTGTATTCGATTCCCCCTTCCAGAGGTACCAGAAGAGGCCTTTAGTGGATTACTCATCGATAGGTCCGCGGGACCTAGGTCTTAGAGTAGGAGTCACCGAAAGCTCCAAACCAAGTAAACCGACTGTGTTTTCTTGTGTTCTTTGTTCTCGCTTTCTTATTTCTTTGTCTGCTGTGTACTTTAAATTTTAAAAAAGAAAAGATGAGTTTTTGAAAGCCACATGATTCACCCTCCTCTCACGTGTGTATCGATCCAACAAGTGATATCAGAGCAGGTTTTGCTCTGAATTGGTGCAACCACCAATCAAGCCAAGGGAATCGTTTTTAGATGTCTTTGTTTTTCGCATTCTATTTAAATTGATAAAAGTTTACCTATTCAGATAATTTTTCATTCGATTTTAACTTGAAGTTGGTGCAACACCTCTCAAATTCTTTTATATATTTTTTATATATCTCAAACGTTGCTAATCCAAGACCAAGTCTTGGCACCTCTTTTTAGTTTTCTATCTACAGCTATGAAATAGCCAAAACGAAGGATACAACACCATTCGCCCCCCCACTCTTCAATGGGGATAATTTCCCATATTAGAAGAAGCAGATGGAGGTATACCTGAAAATAGATTTCGACCAGTGGTTCAGTGTCACCAAAGGGTACAAGGCACTAATGAATAGCACCGGAATTCCAATGGACCCAGAAAATTGGAATCCGGAAATGAAGAAAAAAAAGCACAAATTGACTTCAAGGACCTCAACACAATCCAGTGCGGGCTAACAAAAGAAGAGCTGAATCGCGTCGACCCTCACGAAAACACCAAAGAGCTATGGGACAAACTCAAAGAACTATACGAGAGGACTAATAACGTAAAGGTAACAAAAAGAGACTTATATCTAAATAAATTATTTAATATAAAAATGCAGGAAGGTGAGACTGCCAGTCAGCTGCACTCAAGGATAAAGGATATCCTCAACGAACTTCACACCATCGGCCACCAGATGGAGAACCGAGATCTAATCAGGTATGCTAAAAACGTGTTTACTCGGAATGCATTGTGGGCATCCATCATGGATGCTTATGAGATTTCAAGGAATTTATCAAAATTAAAATTAGACGAACTCGTTTGTGAATTAGAGCTACACGAATGGACTAACGCCAAAACTAAGAAAGGTATTGCTCTTGTTGAAAGAACATCAAAAGAAAAATCCAGGACCAAGCCGAAACCTGAAATCGAGTCTATCCCAGAGTCAGACGATGAAAAATACCTGGTGAACCTGGTAAGAAAAATGTTCACCAGGAGAAAGAAGAACTTCACCAACAAGGATCTACAGAAGATCAACTCCACCTCCAACTTGAACAGCAAGAACGTGACATGCATTGGATGCAATAAGAAGGGGCACTACAAGACCGACTGCCCAAGTCTCAAGAAGAAGAAAGCTCTAAAGGTGACTTGGGATGATTCATCCTCAGAGGAATCGGACAACGACGAGCCAAGACACAACAACTGTTGGTCCTTTTGTGGCCGACAAGAGGGGAGGGGTGAATTGCCCTACAAAAACAAATCAACCATTTCTCGACTTATAGCTTGAATAAGAACACTTGTAATTAAAAATAAAGAGACTAATTAAAAAGAAATAGACACAAGAGGAATTACTTGATTTGCAATCAGAAGATTACTAATCCAAGGAGAATGAAGCAAACTTTTCTGAAGATCTCCTTTGGGTGGAGTAGCCTCTTTCAACATTAACAGCTCACAAACAAAAGTAGAACATAAAGAATGGAATTACAAGTTGTTGTTCTAACTGTTGAAATCAACGCTATATTTATAGCACTGTTCCGGGCGCCTGGAGTGGGATAGAATTCTATCCCCGATGCGTCGGTCAACGCTCACATCACTTGTGGTAAACTTTGGGTTCCGGGCGCCCAGAAGGGTTCCGGGCACCCGAAATCTATAGGCTCCGGGCACCCGGACCACAAAAGTCAATAAGGTTGACTTTTTGTGATCTGGTTCCTCTACTCCGGTTCTACTTGTCTCGGTTCGGGTCTTCCGCTCCAACTCTGCTAGCTTGGGGGATCTCGAGCAGCCTTCCTCCCTACCTTCTCATCCCACGAACCTCGCGTACATTCTTCTCGTCCACTGGTGTACTCTTCCACGGCACCTCGTCCCTCAAACACACCGAGCCCGTCGGCTCTCTCTCATGTCGTCCTTCTCGCTAGCCGCGTCTTTCGCTCGACTTCTTGTGCTCCTAAGCTCTTGCACACTTAGACACAAGGGTTAACCCAAACAGAACCTAACTTAACTTGTTTGATCACATCAAAATAATCTTGTGGTTCCAACAATCTCCCCCTTTTTGATGTGAGCAACCCAAGTTAAGCTAGGGTTAACAAATGCAATGTAAAAACAAATAATTTTGCAAATAAGTGCAAAAAGATTTTCCAATTAAAAAATTATTGGATCATACCTCCCCCTAGACTTAATATCATTCTCCCCTTTGATCACATAAAAAAATGGGGTTTCTTAACAAGTCTAAGGGTAATTCTCAAAAAATTTTTGCAATAAATTAGAAAGTTTTTAAGTGTTGCAAAAAAAAAAAAATTCTAAGTTAAAGATAAAATTTTGTGCAACGTATCAAAATAGAAAAAAAAAACTTTAAGTTACAAAAAAATTTAACAAAAATAATTTAAATGAAGTTTGCAAAAAAAATTATTTTTTTAAAAAAATTAACAAAATGTTAAATCATTGATAAATATTGAAAGCATTTTATTTAACTATTTCATGCTTATTGGTTTATCAATTAAATATTTAATTCAGAAATTGGTTTCCAGGCCGTGGCGAGGTACTAGGCCTTCTTAGTTATTGGATCATCAACCACTTCTAGACAAAGCCTTTTAATGAATTCAAATATTTAATCTTCTACCTGAAAGCCCTAAGTCTAATTTCACATTTGATTTAAACAAGTTTTTTATAACCTAATATAGGTTCCTTCCTACAAGGTTAATCAGGTATTTTTTAGGAATATAGGCTTTTGTTATTTTTCTGATCTGTCCTTTGTTATATCTATAATACCAGTTTAATCCTCTATAGTTTCTAAAAACAGAAACATTTCGACGTGCAGAATTTTTTAAGTTATATATTTCTTCCTGATCCTGTCCGAATGCTGAATCAACGGACGCTGGGCACGTGGCGCTCTCCGGGTTGCTGATACAGATCTCCGGCTAGTCTCACGAAGCTCCGGCGAACCTGTACAGAAGTTGGGCCGGGAAGGGGTTCCCGGCGGCGACCCTCCGACGCTCAAGTCCGGTAAGCAAGTGGTGGAAAAAGTAGCTCCAAAGCTTGTAGAACGCGTACCTCCGGCGAAGTCTGCGGCTCTTTATATAGAGCGGTAAAAGAACTTCTACACGCCCACCGAGGCGCGTACGTGTCCACAGCCCATACCTCGGTATGTGTTTGTCAGAAAGCTTACCTGATGCCATACTGCAACAGTCCCATCGCGCCTTCGATGGGACAACAGGACACCCCGTTGTCAGACTAGGAGTATGACTTAGCCATACGACTTGACGGCTGTCAGCAGATGTTCCTGTCCCTATTTACCCACCGCCAGCCAGGATGTCCATCCGGCCGGCTAGACGAAGAGCGTCGTTCGGACGGCCCTAATTCCCTGCGCCGGCCGGGCGGCGCGCCCATTACGTCCTGCCTTCTCTTAGGCCTTCCGCTCGGCCATTATTTACTATTTCATTGAGCGTCGGAACCCCGATCCCTATCAGGGCGCCTTTTACTATCAGATGTTTACTAGCATACCGATCGGCTTGCCCTTTTCTCATGAGTCCGGTCGGCTCACCCTTCTTCGACGGACCACCTGGCCTTTTGACCTCCACGTGGCGTTGACCCCTTGTTAGGGGGTCCCGGGCTTTTACCACCGGATCACTTGCCTTCCCCTCGAGTCTAGTCGAGGGAGGCGAAGTTCGACTGACTGGACTGCCGATCTGACTGAGCAATGATCACTGCATTAGGCCGCTCGGCCAAGCATAGGGATACTCATCCGTTCGGCGGTATCTTGTCCGTGCCTTGTGTTCTCTTGGAATCCATGTCCGATGCTCTTCCCTACTACCCATCACGTGCGCTGCGCACGGTAAGGGGAGCTCATTAAATGCGGCCAGTATCCTGCTGACACGTGGCGATTGTGCGTTTGTCAGCGTATGGCGGTGGCGTCACTTCCGATGGGATAGCCGCCGTTTGAAATGAACGGCTAGATGACGACCTCGATATCGGCAACCTGGATCGGACGGCTGAAATTAATAGCGGCCGCCCTTATAAAGCGCCGACTTCTGCTTTCCGCCGCATTTCGGCCTCATCTCCTCCCGACGTTTCGCTGCTCCTTTCTTCTCCGGCGACCCTACAGCTTCTTCCGATCATCTCCCTTGCCCGTAAGACTTCCTCTTCCTTGCTGTCTCTCCTTTCTTCTTCTCTCTATTAGCTATTTCTTTTATCATCCCGCACTCTTTCCTAGTTTTATTTCTCCTTCCTTCCATCACACGTCCATCCCTGGCCTTATACCATGACCAATACCTCACAGCCGACCGACGGTGCTCCGGGTCTTTGGTATTCGACCATGGAAAGCCGGTTCGACGAGGAGGACGCCTTGCGCCTCACTCGAACCTATGATCTGCCAACCGACCACCAAATAGTGTTAGCCACACCGGCCGATCGGCCTCATGAACCGCCGCCCGGCACCGTTCTTTTCTTCCGAGACCAATTTTTGGCCGGGCTACATTTTCCACCCCACAAGTTCTTCTTACAAATCTGCAATTATTTTCGCATTCCGCTCGGCCAGGTAGTCCCTAACTCCATTAGGCTGTTGAGCGGAGTGATAGTCCTTTTTAAACTGAACAACATCCCCCTCGACCCTAAGATTTTTCACTACTTTTTTTATCCCAAGCAAGCCGAGTGGGGTACCTTTATTTTCCAGTCTAGGATAGGCTTCGTCCTTTTTGATAATATGCCGAGCTCCAACAAACATTGGAAGGAGTACTTTTTCTATGTGCGTTTTCCCGAGCGGCCAACTTTTCGCACCAAGTGGCAGACGGCGATGCCGGCGCAACCGGAGCTCGACAAATTTAGAGGTGATGCGGCCTACCTTCATGAGGCCGAGCGGTTGGTGGGTCAGCGCTATCACATTGACAAGCTGCTCCTCCCAGGAGTAATGTATATATTCGGCCTGTCTTCCACCCCAGCCGATCTGCCCTGCAGCATGAGTAAGTGATTCTCATCCCTCCTTTTTCTTTTGTTCTAATTGATTTAATCTTTGTTTCTGCAGCTGAAGTTATGTGGCGTGCTAAGGCGACCGAGAAGCTCAAATTGAAAGCCGCTCAGATTGAGGCGGTGAAGAACAAGGAGGTCGCCGAGCGGGGCCTTGATCCAGCCGATCCGACCGGCGAATTAGGCAAGGGGATTCAGGATGCCCCTGAAGCTTTAGCAGCTACTACCTCTCATGACGAGGCAGCGGGCGGCACAGAACCTTCTACCCAAGCCGAGATGGAGGGCCGTTCGGCCGATGATGTTCCGCTAGTCACTCGGAAGCGCCGACGACCGGAATCCGCGTCTGTCTCAACTCCACTTGATGAGCCATAGCCCGAGCGGGGCGCGGATGCTCCGGTGTTGTCCGGGATGGTTTCCCTAGAGAGTACCCCGACCCCACATGGCTCTCCGAGGGCAAGCTCTGAGGTGCCGCCGTCCAGCCCTTCAAGAACTCTGCGCCGTATCAGGCGTTTGGGCGAGCTTCCTTCCTCGTCCACCGGTGGGCCATCCGGTAAGGCCGATGCTTCTCAGGGCGAGCCGAGCGGCCCGAATTTAATTAAAACTGTCCTGCGCCTCCCCTCAGAGGAATACATGGCTGCTGCTGATCGGCCAGTGGTCCCCGAGCAGCAGATCACCTTGACGGACCCTCTTGCAAAAGCTTGGGAGGACGCTCGGCGCCGAATAAAAGCGATGACTCCCGGGCAGCTCGGCGACAGCAACCTTCAACAGGCCACCGGGGTATGCTCTTTTTCTTTGTTCGTGTATTTGAATTAAGTTTTTAACCTGTTCACTTTTGCTCGTAGAACTGGGTGGAGCAGATTGCCGTTAGCAATCGGTTGGCCGAGCTGGAGGATGAATTGAAAAAACTCAAGGCCGCGGGAGACAGCCGACAGTCGACGGCCGCTCTGGAGAAGGCCAAAAAATTACTGGAAGCCGAACGGAAATGAGCTTCCGATCTAGCGAGCAAGGTCGTTCGGCTCGAAGCGATGGTCAAACAACGAGATAAGGAGATCAAGACGGCGACCACCCGGAAGCGCCAGGCCATCGATGACATGGACCGAATGAAGGTGGAGATCAGAGGGCTGGAGCAACGCATCAAGGATCTGGATGCTCTTCTGGCCACCGAGAAGGAGAGCCGCTCGGCTGATTTGCTCAAATTCGAAGGGGATTTAAAGGATCTCCAGGCTGCTAATGATGCTGCCCAGGCCACGCTTAAAGAGTATCAGGACGGGGAGTCGGCTCGTTCTGACGAAGTGAGGAAGGCGTTTGTCCGCTCGGACGAATTCGGAGAGAAATTTACCGACAAAATTTCCCTCACTTTCGAAGAGGCGATTAAGGCGGCGGTAGATTATTTGAAGACTAAAGGCCACCTTCCTGCCGAGCTGACCATCCCCCCAGAGGATCTGGCTAATGTGATGGGTGCCATTCCTGATGCCCTTTTTGATTTTGACGCATGAGGAGTGTATATTATCCACTTTTTTGTATCTTCGCCGTTCGGCAAGACTGATTTTCGCTGTAACTTCTTTTGTTTGCCTAGTATTTGGCGTAAATAGACCATCTTTCTGTTCTTGTCACCTTTGTTTTGGGAAGAAAATTTTCTTTCGTCATGTGTGAAGTGTTCTTTAAAACTCCTCCGCTCGGCTTCACGCTCTAACGTGGACCCAAGCCTCCTGCCTTCAATAACATCTTTCGCCGCGCAATTAAGCAGCCGCTCGGCGCGCGAACGTCACTCGTTCACTTGCTCGCATTTTTAATTCTAATTAACCATCTTTTGCTTTACGCCTTACCTCAAAGGGGTTTTCCATAGATTTTGCTATGCGAGCCGCTCGGCTACTCAGGGGTCTTAAAGAACGAGCTTTGTCGTCGATCGACTTCTTACCGCCGGAATATATTACATGGATGGCTCTTCCGCTCGGACGTTTATAGACGCCGGCTCGTCTCTCGATATTTAACGTCGGAGCTCGACGGTCTTCCGCTCGGACGTTTATAGACGCCGGCTCGTCTCTCGATATTTAACGTCGGAGCTCGACGGTCTTCCGCTCGGACGTTTATAGACGCCGGCTCGTCTCTCGATATTTAACGTCGGAGCTCGACGGTCTTCCGCTCGGACGTTTATAGACGCCGGCTCGTCTCCCGATATTTAACGTCGGAGCTCGGAGGTCTTCCGCTCGGACGTTTATAGACGCCGGCTCGTCTCTCGATATTTAACGTCGGAGCTCGACGGTCTTCCGCTCGGACGTTTATAGACGCCGGCTCGTCTCTCGATATTTAACGTCGGAGCTCGACGGTCTTTACGACTAACTTCGATACTGCCGATCGGCGGAACCCTTGGCCATCCTTTGAATTAATTTCGCTTCTTGCATTACAAGGACACGGGCGACTAGCATATACACAAAAATGAGTTACATTCGTGCACCTTTCATCCAGCTCGATAAGGCTGGAGATGATTTGCACTCCACGGTCGATCCAGCTGCCGCCCGTCTTCATCCTCCAAATAATATGCGCTCGAGCGGAGCTTTTCAATAACCTTGAAGGGGCCCGCCCACGGTGCCTCCAGTTTGCCGACGTCGCCGACCGGCTTGACTTTCTTCCAGACAAGATCGCCGACCTGGAATGATCTGGGGATTACACGGCGGTTGTAATTTTGCTTCATCCGTTGCCGGTACGCCATCAGCCGGACGGACGCCTTGGCTCTTTCTTCTTCGACCAGATCCAGCTCCATATTTCTCCGCTCGGCGTTGCCCTCATCATAGCTTTGGATCCGAGCTGATTCGACTCCGACTTCAACAGGAATGACCGCTTCGTCGCCATACACCAGGTGGAAAGGCGTGACGCCCGTCCCTTCCTTTGGAGCCGTTCGGATGACCCATAAGACGCCCGGCACTTCATCTACCCATCTCCCTCCCAAATGGTCGAGCCGATTGCGTAGAATGCGAAGAATTTCCCGATTGGCTACCTCGGCTTGACCGTTGCTCTGGGGATAAGCCACGGACGTGAAGTGTTGCTCGATGCCGTAGCTTTTGCACCAATCCTCTAGCATCTTCCCTGTGAATTGCCGCCCATTGTCGGAAACCAATCGGCGAGGGATGCCGAACCGACAGATGATGTGTTGCCAGATAAATTTTTTGACCATCTGTTCGGTGATCTTGGCTAGCGGCTCGGCCTCCACCCACTTGGAAAAATAATCAACCGCCACTACAAAAATTTCCGCTGTCCGGTCGCCATCGGAAATGGACCGACAATATCCATTCCCCATTGATCGAACGGACATGAAATTGTTGATGCCTTTATTTCCTCTGCCGGTCGGTGGTTGAAGTTATGGTACTTCTGGCATGAAAGGCACGTCGACACGGTCCGAGCGGCGTCTGCTTGTAAAGTCGGCCAAAAGTATCCAGCTAGCAGGATCTTCTTAGCTAGTGATCGTCCGCCCGGATGTCCTCCGCACGATCCTTGATGTACTTCTTAGAGGATGTAAGCCGAGTCCTCTGAGCTCACTCATTTCAACAGCGGGCGTGAGAAAGCCTTTTTGTAAAGCTGATCGCCGATGAGTGTGAACCGACCGGCTCTCCTCCTTAGCAGCTGGGCTTCATACTCATTGGATGGTGTGGCGCCCGAGCGGAGGAACTCTATGATGGGTGTCCGCCAGTCGCTTGGAAATGTGAGGCCTTCCATCCGGTCGACGTGCGCCACCAATAGTACTTTTTTCAATTGGCTGCTGAATGGCGACCGGCGTTATTGAGCTCGCGAGTTTGGCTAACTCATCAGCTGCTTGATTTTCTGCTCTAGGTATCTTCTGGACAATAACTTCCCTAAAATCGGCTTTGAGCTTCTCGAAGGCTTCAGCATAGAGCTTGAGCCGAGCATTATTGATTTCGAAGGTACCAGAGAGCTGCTGAGCGGCCAACTGCGAATCCGAGTGAAGCGTTACCCGACCGGCTCCCACATGCCGGGCAGCCTGCAAGCCAGCTATGAGGGCCTCATACTCTGCTTCATTGTTGGTAGCTTTATAATCCAGCCGGACGGATAAGTGCATCTTTTCTTCTTGAGGGGAGAGCAACAATATTCCAATCCCGCTTCCGAGCCGAGTGGACGACCCATCCACATATATTCTCCACATAGCTTCCGGCTCCGGCCGTTGCACCTCAGTCACAAAATCGGCCAAGGATTGCGCTTTGATCGCCGAGCAGGGCTGGTATTGGATGTCGAATTCACTTAACTCTGTCGTCCACTTGATGAGCCGCTCGGACGCTTCTGGGTTTAGTAACACACGACCGAGCGGGCTATTTGTTTTGACAATGATGGTATGCGCCAGGAAGTATGGACGAAGGCGCCGAGCTGCAAGGACCAGAGCGAAAGCCAGCTTCTCGAGCCCAGTGTAGCAAGATTCAGCATCTTTTAAAATGTGACTAAGGAAATACACAGGCTCTTCTCCGCTCGCCCTCACTAAAGCCTATCCGATTGCATGCTCGGTTGAAGACAAGTACATATAAAGTGGCTCACCCGCAGTCGGCTTGGCCAATACCGGGAGAGAGTTCAGATATGCCTTCAAGTCTTCGAACGCCCGATTGCATTCTTCATCCCAGTGAAACTTAGTGGCCTTGCGCAAAATTTTGAAGAAAGGGAGGCTCCGGTCAGCAGTTTTGGAGATGAATCTGGACAAAGCGGTTATCCGACCGGTCAAACGCTGCACTTCCCTTGTATTTCTTGGAGGCGGCATATCTTGGAGAGCTTTCACCTTGCTGAGATTTGCTTCGATTCCCCGCTCGGTCACTATGTACCCCAGAAAACGCCCTCCTTTCGCTCTGAACAAGCACTTCTGGGGATTTAGCTTGACTCCATATTTGCACAGCGTTCGGAAGGTTTCCTCCATGTCTTTGAAGAGATTGGTCGCTTGGACGGATTTGATGAGAATGTTGTCCACATACACTTCCAGATTTCGCCCAATCTGTTCTCTGAATACTTTATTCATCAAGCACTGATATGTGGCTCCCGCATTCTTCAATCCGAACGGCATCACATTATAGCAATAGGTGCCATTGGCCGTGACAAAGCTGACTTTTTCTTGATCTTCACGGGCGAGCGGCACTTGATGATAGCCTTGGTAAGCGTCGAGCATACATATTAATTCGCAGCCGGTCGTAGAGTCCACAAGCTGATCTATCCGGGGCAGAGGATAAAAGTCTTTTGGGCAAGCTTTGTTGAGATCCCTGAAATCTATGCATACTCTCCATTTGTTGTCCGGCTTGGAGACTAATACTACGTTCGCCAGCCAGCTCGGGAATTGCACTTCGCGTATACGACCGGCTTCCAGAAGCTTCTCCACCTCGGCCCGGATGATGGCATTCTGCTCGGCGCTGAAATCTCTTTTTCTCTGCTTTACTGGTCGAGCGTCCGGTCGGACATGCAACTCGTGCTGCGCTATGCTCGGCGAAATTTCGGGCAGCTCATGTGTCGACCAAACGAAGACATCATGATTTCTTCGGAGGCATTGGATCAGCTCCTCTTTCTGCTTCTCCTCCAGATCGGACGCAATAAAAGTCGTGGCCTCCGATCGGGTTGGGTGAATCTGCACTTCCTCTTTTTCTTCATAAATTAAAGAGGGTGGCTTTTCGGTGATGGCGTTTACCTCGATCCGGGGCACCTTCCGAGCGGAATTGGCTTCTGCTCGGACCATCTCGATGTAGCATCGCCGAGCTGCTAGCTGATCTCCCCGTACTTCTCCCACTTTGTCCTCCACGGGGAACTTGATCTTCTGATAGAAGGTTGAGACGACCGCTCGGAATTCGCTGAGCGCCGGTTGTCCCAAAATGACGTTGTAGGACGAGGGAGAGTCAACCACCATAAAGTTTATTGTCCTTGTCCTCCTGAGCGACTCTTCTCCTAGCGAGGTAGCCAGCCGGATCTGTCCGACCGGATGAACTTCGTTTCCCATAAACCCGTAGAGCGGAGTTGTCATGGGTAACAGCTCGGCTCGATCAATTTGCAGCTGATCGAACGCCTTCTTGAATATGATGTTGACTGAGCTCCCTGTGTCAACAAATACGCGATGAATAGTGTAATTGGCTATTACCGCTTTGATGAGCAGAGCATCGTCGTGGGGTACTTCAACTTCTTCCAAGTCCCCGGGCCCGAAACTAATTTCAGGTCCTTCCGCTCGTTCTCGGCTACAGCCGACCGCATGAATCTGGAGCTGCCGGACGCTCGCCTTTCTAGCTCGGTTGGAGTCTCCTCCGGTCGGCCCGCCAGCAATAACGTTGATCTCGCCTCGGGAAGTATTGCTTCTATTTTCCTCTTCCCGAGCGGACGGTCGAGATCGTTCTCTGGACGCTCGGCGATTCTCCTGCCTTGGAGAATGATGCCGATCGGGAGTCTGTTGCCGTGGCCTATCAGCTCGCGTCCGATCGGCTTCATGATTTCTCTGTCGCCTGTCGACTGAGGGAGACCGTCGTCCGGCATTCCGGGGCACAGGATGAGCCACGAAGGGAAGACTTCGACAATCCCTTGTGTTGTGCGTATCCGTCCGGTGGAAGGAGCAGAACATCGGGGTCCATCTCTTCTTTGGCTTGGGCCGGGCGGCAGCTACCTCTTGCACATGGGACCTGGCGTGGGGGGATCGGATTGCTTCGGCCCTTGGTCCTCTAGGCGGCTGATGAGCGGCGTGCTGTTTCCGCTCGGCAGGAGGAGCCCGCTCGGTTGGAGTTTTTTTTTCCTGGCCGCTTGCGCTTCTTCCACGTTGATGTATTCGTTAGCCCGGTGTAGCATGTGATCGTAATCTCGGGGCGGCTTTCGGATGAGTGATCGGAAAAAATCCCCATCCACTAGGCCTTGTGTGAAGGCATTCATCATGGTTTCCGAAGTGGCCGTTGGAATATCCATCGCCACTTTGTTGAACCGCTGGATGTAAGCTCGGAGCGATTCCCGGGCCTCTTGCTTGATGGCGAACAGGCTCACGCTCGTTTTCTGGTAGCGTCGGCTGCTTGCAAAATGGTGGAGGAAGGCCGTTCGGAAGTCTTTGAAGCTTGTGATGGATCCGTCCGGCAACCTCCGAAACCACCGTTGAGCCGATCCCGAGAGAGTGGTAAGAAAAACTCGGCACTTTACTCCATCTGTGTATTGATGGAGAGTAGCTGTGTTATCGAACTTACCCAGATGATCATCTGGGTCGGTTGTCCTATTATACTCGCCGATCGTCGGAGGCACGTAGTGCTTCGGCAGAGGATCTCACAGAATAGCCTCTGAAAATTGGCGATTAATCCTCTCGGGTGATGCGTCCGCTCGAGGGGCTTTCCCCTTTCTGTCATCTCGTCTAGGCATTTCATCCGAAGAAGATCCCCTATCTCTATGAGCTGGTACGGCTTCAGGGGTGCGGAATAGGGCTCGATGAAATACAACGGTGGCCGGTGGTGCTTCCGCTCGACCACCAGACGCTGATGTTGCTTGCTGCTCGGCTGTGGCTTTCTATTTTTGCTCCACGAGCTTGGTGGCCCTTATCTCGATCAGAGCGTCGAGTTCCTCGTTCGAAAGCGTCACCATGTGTTGTCGTCCAGCCTCGTCCATTGTTTCCGATCGGATGCAGGAGCGTTCCCACAGACGACGCCAAATTGATCCTGTCCGAATGCTGAATCAACGAACGCTGGGCACGTGGCGCTCTCCGGGTTGCTGATGCAGATCTCCGGCTAGTCTCACGAAGCTCCGGCGAACCTGCACAGAAGTCGGGCCGGGAAGGGGTTCCCGGCGGCGACCCTCCGACGCTCAAGTCCGGTAAGCAAGTGGTGGAAAAAGTAGCTCCAAAGCTTGTAGAACGCGTACCTCCGGCGAAGTCTGCGGCTCTTTATATAGAGCGGTAAAAGAACTTCTACACGCCCACCGAGGCGCGTACGTGTCCGCAGCCATACCTCGGTATGTGTTTGTCAGAAAGCTTACCTGACGCCATACTGCAACAGTCCCATCGCGCCTTCGATGGGACAACAGGACACCCCGTTGTCAGACTAGGAGTATGGCTTAGGCATACGACTTGACGGCTGTCAGCAGATGTTCCTGTCCCTATTTACCCACCGCCAGCCAGGACGTCCATCCGGCCGGCTAGACGAAGAGCGCCGTTCGGACGGTCGTAATTCCCTGCGCCGGCCGGGCGGCGTGCCCATTACGTCCTGCCTTCTCTTAGGCCTTCCGCTCGGCCATTATTTACTGTTTCATTGAGCGTCGGAACCCCGATCCCTGTCAAGGCGCCTTTTACTATCAGATGTTTTCTGGCAGACCGATCGGCTTGCCCTTTTCTCATGAGTCCGGTCGGCTCACCCTTCTTCGACGGACCACCTGGCCTTTTGACCTCCACGTGGCGTTGACCCCTCGTTAGGGGGTCCCGGGCTTTTACCACCGGATCACTTCCTTTAATTTAATATTTTCAAGTTTTACTTTTTCAAAATATTCTATCAAACATTATTTTACCAAAATTCTTTTTATTTCTAAGTTTTCATTTTTTAATTTATTATTTTTACTTTTTAACTTGTACATAGATTTTTCCATAGACTTAATACCAAAATAAAGTTGATCAGGAGGTAAGAGGCATACCTTACTTACCATATCAGACTTGAAGCTTGACTCTCCCCCTGCTTCGCTGCATTCATCTGAAGTTGCTCCCCCTTCATCGATGTTGGCTTCTGATGTGCTTTGTTCTTCATGGTTTGCCATCAGTGCTAGTCTAGCATATTCTCTTATTTCTGATTCTGATGAAGAGTTGTCGTCCCAAGTAGCAGTTAGAGTCTTGTGTTTGTTTTACTTGGTCATCTTGCCTTTTTCCTTTTTGAGTTCTGGGAAGTTCTCTTTTAAGTGTCCTTCCTTTTGACACTGGTAACATCGAACCCTTCTTCTATTTCTTGGATTTTTCTTATTCTGCATTTCTTTAAATTTGTTAGATCTACAGAATTTTCTGAAATTCCTTACCATATAAGCTTCTTGATCTTCTTCTGAGTTTGATTCGGGTTCATCCTTCTTGGTTACATTTAGTGCCATAATTTGGCTTGAGTCTTTTGTTATCCCTGCACATCTGGTTTCATGTAATTCTAGAGTAAAAAAGAGTACCTCTAGGGTACTTACCTCCAGGTCCTTTGAGATATAGTAGGCGTCGATTATTGAGGTCCATTTTGGAGTCCTGGGAAAGGCATTGAGTGCGTAGCATATCGTGTCCCGGTTGGTTACCATTTCACTGAGGTTTTCGAGTCTGGTGATTAGTTCTTTTACCTTCGCGTGTAGATCGGCTACCTTCTCATCTCTTTCCGGACGGATATTCATCAGTTTGTTCTAAAGTATGTCTCTTCTTGCGAGCTTGGCTTTGGATGTGCCTTCGTGAAGTTCCAGAAATTTTTCTCAGAGTTCTTTGGACGACGAGTTGCTTCCGATGCGGTTGACTTCTTGAGGCGGCAACACGCTCAGCAAGTGATATTCTGCTAAGTTATTTGCTATGGAATCGTTTTGTTCTTTCTTCGTCCAAAGACTCTCTTCCTTCTCTTCTCCATTTTGATTAGTAGGAGCTACAAAACCATATTTGATTATTAAACGAATTTCAAAGTCTATTTTCAGAAATACCTCCATTCGGCGTTTCCAGTGTGCGAAGTCTCCCTCGAATTTTGGTGGAATGATGCTTGGTCTGACCATTGGTTTCTTTGCTTTAGTTGGCGGTTAGTCCTTCTGAAGTATCTTCGTTATGATACCACTTGTTGGTCTCTTGGTGGTCGGCAAGAGGGGATGGGTGAATTTCCCTACAAAGACAAATCAACCATTTCTCGACTTATAGCTTGAATAAGAATACTTGTAATTAAAAATAAAGAGACTAATTAAAAAAAAAAATAGACACAAGAGGAATTACTTGATTTGCAATCAGAAGATTGCTAATTCAAGGAAAATGAAGCACACTTTTATGAAGATCTCCTTTGGGCGGAGTAGTCTCTTACAACGTTAACAGCTCACAAACAAAAATAGAACATAAAGAATGGAATTACAAGTTGTTGTTCTAACTGTTGAAATCAACACTATATTTATAGCACTGTTCCGGGCACCTGGAAGGGTTCCGGGCGCTTGGAGTGGGATAGAATTCTATCCCCGGCGTGTCGGCCAACGTCCACATCACTTGTGATAAACTTTGGGTTCCGGGCGCTCGGAAGGGTTCCGAGCGCTCGGAAGGGTTCCAGGCGCTCGGACTCTATAGGCTCCGAGCGCCCGAATCACAAAAGTCAATAAGGTTGACTTTTTATGGTCTGGTTCTTCTGCTCCAGTTTTGCTTGTCTCGGTTCGGGTCTTCCACTCTGGCTCTGCTAACTTGGATGATCTCGACCATTCAGAATAGGGTTCACCCGAACCCAACTTCCGGCCTTCTCCTCGAGCAGTCTTCCTCCCCAGGTTCTCATCCCTAGAACGTCGCATACGTTCTTCTCGTCCACCGGTGTACTCTTCCGCGACACCTCATCCCTCAGACGCACCTCGCCCGTCGGCTCTCTCTCGTGTCGTCCTTCTGGCTAGTCGCGTCTTCCGCTCGACTTCATGTGCTCCTAAGCTCCTACACACTTAGACACAAGGGTTAAACCAAACAGGACATAACTTAACTTGTTTAATCACATCAAAATAATCTTGGGGTTCCAACAACAACTACCTCATACTGATGGCGTACGGACCAAAATCGGAGAGTGAATCGGAAGACGGGTCGAAACCTGAGTCAAGTCATGAGTCCGCACTCATTTCCAAAGGTTCCGATGAGGTATATTTTGATTTAAGTAAAAAGTTTTTTAAAATCATTTCACGTTTAAATAATAAATTAACAACTTATGAAACTAAAATAATTGAACTAACCTAAGAAAATAAAACACTTAAAGAACAAATAAAATCAAGTTCAACAACTGAACTAATTCAAGTTGAAATCCCAACTCAAGTTGCAAAACTTGAGGATAATTTCAGACTAAAAAATGAAATAATTGAACTAAAAGAATTACTTGAGAAATTTACAACTAGATCCAAGTACCTTGACATGATACTTGGATCACAAAGAGCTGTGTACAATAAGTCTAGACTCAAATACAAGTTGAGCTCAACTAACAAAACCTTTATTTCTTTAGTTAACCAAAATAAAAATCAAATTAAGGCTTGGGTTCCAAAAGTGCGTCTAACCACGCAAGTAGAACTCAATCAATATTATATACCTAAAGATAAAATTTATTACATAAATTAAAATAAATCAAATGACTCTCCCTTAAATTCTAAAATTAAAACTTCAAAAATAAATACAAATCAAAAGAAAAACCTTAAGTTAATTAAACCTAACTTAAATGAATACAACATAAACACAAGTTATAACCAAGTATACTACAACTGTAAAATAAATCGACGTAAACCCAAAACTTAAACCCAAATGTTTAATAATATAAATCAACGTAAACAGAAGCTCCAAATTAATTGGCACCTCCAAAAATCAATAACTTACCCAGATGGGTAATTAGGACTAGTCTAAATAGGAATAAAAGTTTAACTTGATCAATGGTACTAGTGAAGTTTTGGATGATAGTAAGTTAGGGAAACTCTGTCTATACATGTCTTGGGAGATATGACTTTGACCTGGTACATTTATCTTAGTGGAACTAACTGAAACTATCCTTTACGGATCCTAACTAGTTAGACCAAGATTTTTGTACTAAGTTCAGTGGATAGGACTATTTGGAAAACCTCGAAGACATGGTTAATCTAATGATGTCTAAGTGACTCACCATAGTCTAGAAGTTTATCCAAAGAATGTATATTTAGTGAACCCAAAGCTAAACTTAAATCTAACACAAAGTTAAACCAAACCTTGAAATTGAACTTAACTCATCTCACAAAATTATAAGATTCTCTGATTAAAAACATAGATTGAGTGAGATAAATAAAGATCAAAATTAAATTTTATTACATCAAAACAAATACCAATATCAATCTAATTAAACCCTAAATCAAAATTGAAATTACTTTAAAAATTAATTTAAAAAATTCTTTAAAAATTACTTTAAAAATTATTATTTTGTTTTAAAAATTACTTTAAAATTTTATTTCAAAAATAACTCCATGGGGGTTTTCAAATTAAATTAATAAAATTAAACTAAGACTTGAAACTAAATCTAAAACTTAAAATCCAAATTCAAGATAATCTATCTAATTGATAAACGAATTCCTACTTTTTTGTAGGAATTAAAGTGGATATTGGACAATGGATGTTCCAAACACATAACTGGAGATCACACTAAGTTCACTCAATTAACTTACAAAAGCTTAGTAACAGTTGCCTTTGAGAACAACGACAAACTCAAGGTAATTGGGATAGACAATATCAAACTCAAAACTAGCTTTATTGTTAAAAAAAGTGCAATTAGTTGATAACTTCAAATATAATCTACTTAGCATTAGTCAACTGTGTGATTCTAGATATAAGGTTAAATTCTTATCTTCTGAATGTTGGATCGTGAAAGTCGATAAAGAGGGGGGGGGGTGAATATCGATTGAAAGATGAGTATGCAGCGGAAAAACGAAATCACAACGCTAATAAGAACTGTTTTACTTGGTTCGGAGCCTCCGTCGACTCCTACTCCAAGGCTCGCACTCGTCGAGTGCTTTCGTTGGCCAATCCACTAGCAATTTGAAAAAGTTATTACAAAATGAAAGTACAGGAATGCTAAAAAATGAAGTACCGACAACAATTAAGGAAAAGAAGAAATAACACATTGTCGAAGAAGCTTCGCAGCGTTGCAGGAGAACAGCACAGCAGAGCAAACGTTGGATGGCATTGTAGCGAGTTGTTTTTTTTTTGCTCCAGGGCTCACCCTCCTTATATAGGAGGCTCCAAGCACCCGGATCCCTTCCGGGCGCCTGGACTCTGATGTACCCCAGCCAACCAGAGAGCTCCACGTGGTGAAGCAATGAGGTGATAGAATTTTCACTCCGGGCACTCGGACCTACGAGCGCCTGGATCCCTTTCGGGTGCCCGGACCCCATTTTCCAGCAACTTTAACTCCCTACAAGAAAATATTAGTCCGAAGCATAATGCAAGTTATATTATGCAAAACAAAGTGTTAGCACAATTAGAATAATCAAACAGAGTATTAATTAGATTCCATCCCATTAAGACCGGAATCTAGTCAAGATCTTAACTTAGAGTTCCGAAATGGTTCTAAATTGGATTGACGCCTAAGCTCCCTTCCCGAGAACGCATCCTCACAGTCACTCCCCTCCAATGACTTACATTAACTTACCTGCCAGATGTCCGGTCAGCCCTTCAACCCATCTAGACTTCGTGTCAGACGTCCGGTCAACCCTTCGACCTATCTAGACTTCGTACCAACTATTCGGTCGGCCCGTCGACCTAGTTGGGCTTCGTGCCAGACATCCGGTTAGCTCGTCAACCTATCGAGACTTTGTGCCAGCTATCCAGTTGGCCCGTTGACCTAACTGGACTTCTCCTTCACACTTGGTCAAAGCGTTAGATCACAATGAAACTAACTTAACCTACTTTGTTATTCATCAAAACCTGAGTTAGATCATGAGTGCTAACCACACCAACAATCTCTCCCTTTTTGATGCAATGACAACCTGGTTAAGTTAGTGGAAAAATATACAATAAATAAGTACTTACAAGCAATGATGTTAAGTTAGTCTTGTTTTATTTTTGATAATTTTTCGTTGCTAACTAACTTAAACCACCTAACCCTTAACATTCATCAAAAAAGAATATAGGATAGATAAAAATACATGTTTAAAAATAGAGAATCCGAAGTAAAATCAGATTGACTTGGGGGAGTTTAAAGTAGAAAATTTTGCTTTAAAATTTTCTTTTAAGTTTTCCAAAATAACTAAATTTTGAAAAATAGCTAACTTAGGTTGAAAATCAACTTAATTTTCAAAATAAGCTTGCAAATGAAAGATAAAATTAAAGAACAGTTTTCAAACATAAGTTGTATAGAGGCTAATTCAAAAAGTAAGATAAATAAAGCCAAATTTATACAATTTTAAAGCTAAGTTTGTAACATCCAAAAAGATGATTTTTAAATTTATAGTAATTTTCAAGTCTTAAGTTCTGAAAGAGTTAGTTTTTCTAAAATAAGTTTATATAAATTTTCAAAAATACATTTGTATAAAATTCATCTTTGGATTATAAAAGGTAAGTTTACAAACTCTATTTTTAAAAGTCAACAAAATCCAATTTCCAATTTTCAAAACTGAGTTTGTAAAATCCAATTTTCAAAAACTTAGTTTATAAAGGTTAATATTTTTCAAAAGTGGATGTAAAAAAAATATTTTTCAAAACTAATTTTACAAAATATTTTCAATAAAGGAAAACTAAATAAAAGAAATTTGAATTAATTCTCCCCCTGAACTAACATAACAAAAACTATCTAACCAATTAGTTATTTATTGACTATTAGAAAATAGCAGCTTTCACTTGATTAGTCAGATTAAGTCAATTATAATCAGTCAGTGTTTGACTAAATTGAATAACTTAACATGATTGATATGTGTTTTGTATTTAACGCTCAGACTTGTGTTGATGCACTGAAATAAGCATCTTAAGTCTAGGCAATCTACCTATGCATCTCACCCCTTTCTAAGTTCAGAAATACACAAACAAGTTAGCCCTAATGTGTTGGTGAGATTGTCAAATCTTATATCTATAGGAGCATGCTTTCTAAGGGATTGATCTAGTTTAAGGCTAAAATTAATTTTTGAAATTCTAAAAATGGAAAGTTTTGAAAGTTTTATCCTAGAATTTAAAAATACCATTTTGTTGAGGTGTTTTAGAACATGAAAATTCGTTATGGTATCCGTTTTCAAGACAAAATTTATTAAAGTTATGATTTTTAAATTCTCCCCCATTATCACTTCTGATCCTTTTAATTTTAAGGTCTTTGTCATTTTCAACTTGCTTGTAAAAGTTTGTAAAGATTTCAAAAGTTTCATCCTTATTTTTTAAAAATTTTACCCAGGTGAACCTAGAATAGTCGTCTATTATTACTAGACAATATAAACTTCCATTTATTGATTTGACCCCATAGGAGTCAAATAAGTCTAAGTGTAGAAGTTCCAGTATTGAGTTGGTTTGAGATTGATTAGTTAGTTTGTGAGTAGATTTTGTTTGTTTTCCTTGCTGACATGCATTACATATTGTTGAGTCTAAGTTAGGTAATTTTGATAATCCTCTAACTAGTCCTTTTAATTTGCTTATATTTTTGAAATTTGTATGTGACATTCTTCTATGTCATAATGATGTGCGTAGATTGTATACACTTGTTAAGAATGTTTTGACGCACATTACTATATTTTACGCATGCTTTATTTATGTATTTCCATACTCCTTGCTTACTTTTAGCATATTTACTCTTCTTTGTTCGGAGATCTACTCTTGTGTGTTTTTCTATCTACAGAAGTCAAATTTGGAGAAGAAATGAACAAACGAAGGAAAACGACACCAGCCATGAGTGCAACACGGCCATGCTAAAGAAAAATGGCCTTGGCCGTGTGGAGCTAACAGGGTCGTGTAGCTTCAGCAGAGGAGGAGAACGACATGGTCGTGTGAGAGCCACACGGTCGCACCACTTTTGAAGCCAACTAGAACACGGCCGTGTAGATTTACACGGTTGTGCAACCTTTCTAGAGGCCAAGCATGACATGGCCATGTGTGCCACACGGTTGTGTGACACTTCCAGAGACAGAGACTAGCTAGGCCGTGTGGATCTGCATGACCGTGCAAGCTAGCCAAGACAAGGCATGACATGGCCGTGTGAGAGCCGCACGGTCATGTGACCCTGGCCGAGAAGGAAGTAGGCAAGGCCATGTGAGATTCACACGGTCGTGCCATGGGCCGTGTGGCGACCAAACACCCTCTTCTATATAAAGGGCTTTTTCCTCTTTGAAAGGGGGAGGCTTCCTTTGGGGAGATCCAATTCTTGAGGCTTTCTTCCACATCTTGCCGGCGATTAAGAGATGTTTCCATCCAAGATTTGACTCCGGTAGCAAGGATTGGTTCCGAAGATCACTCGTCGTCTTTAGATAAGTATTTCTTTTCTATCATCTTGATTTGGATCGAAATGTTTACGATCTTCTTGTCTTCGATTCTTTTCTTTTGTCTCATGGAGTAAACCTCCTTGTTCTAGGATGGAGGGAGTATTTGTGATGTGAACTGATGTAAGATTTCAAAGATTTGCCATCTTCTTGTTTCAATAACATTGTTATATTTTGTATCAATTCAATCTTGAGAGGATTGTTGTGTTTTGAATCTAATTATCATTCTTGATTGATTGTTTGTATTTATTGTGGGATATTGTAGAGTAATTCTCTAGATTATATGACTGAGGGGTGTCGTGACAGGGTTACCCCGTTAACGGATATTTAGGGGATCATCTTGAAGAGTAAAGCAAGAACCTACAAAGAAGTGGGATAGATAGATGAACTGAATTCTATATCTTGATGCAAATTGATTAGTGATGTGTTTCTATGTTGTATGACCGAGGGGCGTCGTGATAGGGTTGCCCCGCTAACGGACTTCATAGGAGTCATAACTATTTGATTACTTTAGGTGTAGATAAGAGTCCTTTGACCGGTGTTTTTTGCAGGAAATAACCGGTGACTTCTTACAAATACATTACAATTAAGGATAAGGATTGGTAGATCATATTACATTGATCAGTATCACAAAGAAACCAAAACTCCTAGAACTTTCATTAAACCTAGTTTTCTGCATTTACCTTTTATTTCTATTTTCTAATTGGTACTTAGATCATATAATTCTTTGTTCAATTGTTTAGCTAATTCACTTTAAGACATCTTTAGTAGTTATAACCAGTCCCTGTGGATTCGATATCTTTTTATTACTGACGACATAACCGTACACTTGCAGTGATGTAACAAGTTTTTAGCGTCGTTGCCGGGGACTACGTCTATAGCATTAGAGATTATCATTTGAGTTAGACTAAACTTTTCTTTTCTATTCTTTTCTTACATCTAACTTGTAACTAGTTTTCTAATTCTATTCTGAAATTTTTCTTTGCATTCTTTATTCTTTTTGTTTGTGAACCAAATTCTTTACATTCTTTATTCTTTTCTTTGCGAATCAAATTTTTTAATCTTGTTCTTGTGTGTGAAGATCTAACTTTGCAGGAGATTTACTTCCTCTTGATCCTGAAATTGATAGAACCTTTCATAGAAGGAAAATCTCGCAAAGACAACAAGAAGAACAAGAACATTCAAAAATGGCAAGTAAACCACTTAAAGATTATGCAGCACCTTATGCTAGAGGATTCCGTTTAAGCATTACAAGACCCTCTGTTGAAGCTAATAATTTTGAAATCAAGCCTGCGATAATAAATATGGTTCAACAAAATTAGTTTGGTGGAGGATCGCATGAAGATCTTAATCAACACTTAGAGGTTTTCTATGAAATATGCGATACCATGAAGATGAATGGTGTACCTTCTGAAGCAGTGAGACTATTATTGTTTGGGTTTTCTCTACGAGACAAAGCTAAACAATGGCTGAATTCTTTACCTCCAAATAGCATTACCACTTGGGAGCAATGTGAGCAGCAATTCTTAGATAAGTTCTATCCTCCAAGCAAGATAGCTCATATGAGAAATCTTATTGCAAGCTTTAGACAATCTGACTCAGAATCTTTATTTTAAGCATGGGATAGATACAATAATATGCTCAGATAATTTTTACATCATGGATTAGAGAAGTGGTTAGTGTTGCACATATTTTATAACGGCATCAACTACCATACTAAGGTGTCCCTAAATTCAGCTACTGGAGAGGCACTTATGAATAAGAGTTTAGATGAGACTGGAGATATCATTGAAAGTGTAGCATAGAATCACCATCAATGGGCAACTGAAAGAAGTGGAAGCTATTCCTATTCAAACCCAACAAAGGCATCAGGAAAGTTTGATGTGGATGCAGTTACTTTAATGACTGCAAAACTGGATGCTCTTACTAAGAAGTTAGAAAAAATAGGAACAAATTCTAACACGGTCAATGTCATAGTATGTGCTTGTGAAACTTGTGGAAGTTCTGAACATTCTCAAGACTCATGTCCTTTGGGAGCTATTTCTGCATAAATAAATCAATTAGAGTAATGTGATGCTATCATGGGTTTCAATCAGAGACGGAATAATCTATACTCCAACACATACAACCTTGGGTGGAAGAATCATCCTAATTTCTCCTATAGAAATAATCAAGAACAAGGATCATCCATGGGAGTTAGACCGAGTTTCCATTTTGGGCAACAAAATTTTCAACAAAAACAACAATCTTCTTAGGGCTATCAGTTTTCTAAAATTGAGAAAATGCTTGAGGAAATTTATTCCAATCAAAATGAAATGAAGCAAGATATTTTAAAGCTAACTTAGAGAATGGATAATTCTGACAAGCATCAAAAGATTCAAGATAGCCAAATTGCCCAGTTAGCTTCATCATCTTCAAGAGCACCAGGACAATTTCCTGGAAAACCTGATGTCAACCCAATGGAGCATTGTAATTGAATTGAGCTTAAGAGCGGACGGACCTTGGGAGATCCTCAAGTGACTGCTCCAAAAGAGATGAAAATTGAAGAAGAGCTCTCTCCTCCAGTACTTGAACCCATTCAAATTCAAGAAGAAGAGGAGAGTACCAATAAGGTTGAAGAAACTCTTCCACTTTACTCTCAAAGCCAAGTAGTCCCTTTTCCTCAAAGATTAGTTATGCTGAAAAAAGATGAAGAGTTTGGCAGATTTTTAGAAAAAGTTAAAGAAATTTGTGTTGAAGTTCCTTTAATTGACACAATTCTTCAAATACCAAAGTTTGCCAAATTTCTGAAGGACATCATGTCAAATAAAAGAAGAAGGGGAGACATAGAGACCATAGCACTTACCAAGGAATGTAGCGCTTTATTCGAGAAGAACATTTCCCTGAAGCTTACATATCCAAGAAGCTTTTATATTCCTTGCAATATAGGAGCTGAATTTATAGAAAAAGCTTTTTGTGATTTGGGGGCAAGTGTTAGCCCCATTCCATATTCAGTTTGTAATAAGTTAGGTCTCAAAAACTTTAAACTCACTACCATGGCACTACAATTAGTTGATCATTCTTCCAGGTATCCTATGGGTATTATAGAGGATGTGCCGGTAGAAGTTGGTGAGATCATAATTCCCACAGATTTTGTGGTACTCGACATGGTAGAGGACCCAAAGATTTCAATCATATTAGGAAGGCCTTTCCTTGCAACAGCTGAAGCGATAATTGATGTCAAAAATCATAAATTGTCATTGGTAATTGGTAAAGAAAGGTTAGAGTATGATTTATCAAATTCTTCTAACCATGTCTCTTCTTTGTTAGCAAGTGTTTGCAGTGATGCGGACACTTACAAATTAGAGGATTGGAATTTTCATCCTCACAGGAGGCCACTGGATGAGGAACATGCTCCGGCAAGTGATGTTGGGCGAAGGACTTCCAATAAAAATGAAAAGTACATCTGCCCTCCTAGGGCAAGAAAACGAGAAAAGGATTAAGAAGATTGGTCGAGCTAAAGACCATAAACAAGCGCTTTTTGGGAGGCAACCCAAGGGTTTCTTTAGTAGTTTCAATTCAAGTTTTACTTTTTATTAGTTAAGGGTTTTTAATTTTGTTGATTACTTTTATTTTCAGGTTGTAATTTTGTTTCCATGAGCTAGCCATGATTATTTCATGGGCATGGAAGCATTGGAGAAGTCGGAAAGGAGTAAAATCATCCATGTTGAGCTAAACAGAGCTCGACCGTATACCAGACACGGTCGTGTAAAGTTTACAGAGGAGAAGGAGTACTCGACCATATACCAGACACGAGTCATGTGAACCTACCTGTGAAAGAGATGTGCTCGCCGTGTACCACACACGGTTGTGTCATAAATCTAGAGAAGAAGGCTGCACTGCTCGTGCCAATCAACATGGTCGTGCAGAAATTCCCGAGAAGAAGAAGGATATGGCCTTGTCTCGGACACAACCGTGTGAACAAGACCGAGAAGAAGGTTGCATAGCCTGTGTGCCATACACGACCGTGCAGACTTACCCGAGAAGGAGAGGGGTAGGGCCATGTAGATCTACACGGGTGTGCGATGCTACCTAATCCTAGTCGTGTCTATAAGACACGGTCGTGCCTAGGCCGTGTCGGCCACACCCCAAGCCCCCAAGCTTCTTCTTTCTTCCAAACTCTTCTCATCTTCAACCTATCTTCTCATCCTCTCAGATCTACATCTCTGACTCATTTTTCTTCATAAACTAATCTCCTCTCCTATCTCTAATATCTACTATTCCTTGTCCCAAAGATCTTGCTTTTCAAGATCTATTCTTACAAGATCTTACTTCTCCAACAAAACAACACCTTTCCCTACTTGAGCTGGACAACATGTCTAATCTTTTAAAGAAACTTCGCAAAGGAAGCGGTGGATCAAGTGGAGGAAGGGAGCCAACAAAAGAAAAAGGAAAAGAAAAGGTAATAAAGGGCAAAGGAAAGAGGATTGCACGCGACGAAGGTAACAACAACCAATTCAATATTATTTTTAGAAATGAAGATCAAAAATCTAGATTTGATATTCTTGTCAATAGAAAGATTGTGTGTACACGTTATATGGACCCCAACTGTTTTGGATATTCTAGGAATAAGAGATGATGTAGATTGAATGATTGGGTCTCTTGATTTGAATGATATTATGTACACACATCTACCTACATATCCTTGTATCATACTGGAGTTTTTGAGTTCACTAGATGTTCACTTTGCTAATGAAAATGATTACATTGGCAAAATAACTTTTAGATTAATGAATCAAGCATTTCAGTGGGCATTTAGTGATTTCAATAATTATTTTGGATTGTCTACCGATAGTTCTCGCAGGTTTGATGCAAGATTCAATTAGAATCATTTTTGGAATTTGATCACTTGATTGGGTCAACCTTATGAGCCCTCTAGAGCTAAGGCTTCCCATATGCAAAACCCCATTTTTAGGTACTTACATCGAGTTATGAGTAAAACTATTTTTGGTAGAGGGGAAAGTGATGGAGTTATTAAGAAAGTGGAACTTTATGCTTTGTGGGATATGTTACATAAGGTTGACTTTGATTCCGATTTCCATTTTTTGCAAACCTTGGTGAGAGCTGGGAAGGCATCCTCGGGATCGATTATTTTTGGTGGCTTGATTACTCAAATAGATGTAAGTCTGGGTTGTGATCTAGATGGGTTAGAGATCATCCATGGTAATACTATGATCGATATTGATGCATGTCTTGCCATGAAAATGATTTTTCGGGATGAGAATGACTTTGCTTTTCCTAGGAAGAATGGTTTTCCATTACCCCTTCCTTATCCCGAGCGGACTTCTGTTTGCAACCCTGCTAATTGGGTAATCACTGATGTAGATCCTGAGAATGTTCCTTCTATATCCGGAGACACTGAGCCCCACCTTCAGCCCTCGTCATCTGGATACCCACAGCCTTCCGGACATCCAGAACCTACTAGGCACTCTTTTGCCTATGGTACGGGTCATTCCAGATTTGATTTTTTTTTATTTTTGTGCATCTCTAAATTCGCTTCATGAGAAGCAAGAGGCCCAACGAGTAATGTTGGAGGGTCGCTTTTCTTTATCTGATGACCAGTTTAGAGAGATGCAGGATCATTTTCAGTTTACGAGGAATTTTCAAGATCAAGTGGTTGAATTTGTTCAAGACTATGATATTGATCAAGCAAGGATGAGAGAATTCATGTAGGGTATGAGCATTACTAGTCAACAAGTGGATTCCCTTTATGAATATCATAAGATCTTGAGTGAGACTTCAACTTTTCCTAGTTTTCCTATTGGTCGTCCACGTAGACTTCCCTTTCCTCGTCCACCTCCACCACCATATTGATTTCATCGGGACGATGAAAAAGTTTAGGTGGGGGGGGGGGGGGGGTGGCTTGCAACTTGAAAATTTTTGCATTTTTTTTTTAGTTTTTCTGCATTTTGTTTGTTTTGTCTTACATTTGTTTTGTTTCATTTGATTGTCTTTTGAAACATTGTGGCATACATATTGAGAACATCAATCTTCACTTTTATGCTCTTGTCTTTAAGTAAAATGTTTAGCACATTTTTATCTTGATTCATGATGTTGTAAATGATGCTAGTATGTTTAGTGTACATCTTTTCTCTATCGTAAGTAGCATGATGTGAGCTAAGTATCATTTGGAGATAAATTTGAGTTTTGGCTTAACCTTAAGGATCTTACCTTCACTTTACTTGAGCTTGAATAGTTGATATCATTGAATTAGTCATGATTCATCTTATTTATTTAGTACTTGGTTTCCATGGTGATTTCTCAAACTTCATTTTGGTTAATAGATGAGGCTCGAATCTGGTAAGCTCATTTGAAAAAAATCAAAATATCCCAACATTTATGCTATGATCAAATGTGTTTAAGTGTTGCACCTTGCACTCACTTAGAAAAAAGAATGATATGAAAACAAGTGAAATGAAAAAAAACTGTTGAATAAGGGATATAAAAAATAGTTGTCATGAGTGGAAACTAGTAAGTTACCCCTTTGAGACCGAGTTAGGTTACTGGGGAAATAACTGCTATGATTCTCTTGATATCGAGCATGCCTTTGAGACCTTGGGTTGATTGAGAAATATGAACCAAGTGTGTGGCAGGTAAGTGCCTATCACCGGAAACATTAGGAACTCATTTGGATGACGACTTGACTAGGACGAAGATTGAGACTTGAAGGGTTTGGGTCACTTATTTGCTCTGTGCACTAGAGACTTATGCTTAATCCATACTTAATGTATTTCTATGATCATGCTTACCAATGAAACTTTTGGATAGAGTTAGGAAAGTGCATTAGGGATTATGAGGCATTAAAGAGCGCATGAATCTAGATTGTGGCATTTTTCTCGAGGACAAGCAAAAGTTTAAGTCTGGGGGTGTGATGTGTGTAGATTGTATACACTTGTTTATCATGTTTTAACACACATTACTATATTTTACGCATGCTTTATCTATGCATTTTCATACTCCTTGCTTGCTTTTAGCATATTTACTCTTCTTTGTTTGGAGATCTGCTCTTGTGTGTTTTTCTGTCTATAGGAGTCGAATTTAGATAAGAAATGAACAAACGAAGGAAAACGACACCAGCCATGAGTGCCACACGGGCATGCCAAAGGAAAATGGCCTTGCCTGTGTGGAGCTGACAGGGTCGTGTAGCTTCAGCAGAGGAGGAGAACGACATGGCCGTGTGAGAGCCACACGACCATGTCACTTTTGAAGCCAACCAGAATATAGCTGTGTAGATTTACATGGTTGTGCAACCTTTCCAAAGGCCAAGCATGACATGGCCGTGTGTGCTACACGACCGTTTGACACTTCCAGAGACAGAGACTGGCTAGGTCATGTGGATCTACACGGTCATGCAAGCTAGCCAAGGCAAGGCATGGCACGACCGTGTGAGAGTCACACGGTCGTGTGACCCTGGCCGAGAAGGAAGTAGGCAAGGTCTTGTGAGATTCACACGGCCGTGCCACATGCCGTGTGGCGCCTAAACACCCTCTTCTATATAAAGGGTTTTTTCCTCTTTGAAAGGGGGAGGCTTTTCCTTTGGGGAGATCTAATTCTTGAGGCTTTCTTCCACATCTTGCTGGTGATCAAGAGATGTTTCCATCCAAGATTCGACTCTAGCAGCAAGAATTGGTTCCGAAGATCACTCGTCGTCTTTAGATAAGCATTTCTTTTCTATCATCTTGATTTGGATCGAAATGTTTATGATCTTCCTTTCTTCGGTTCTTTTCTTTTGTATCATGGAGTAAATCTCCTTGTTCTAAGATGGAGGGAGTATTTGTGATGTGAACTGATGTAAGATTTCAAGGATTTGTTGTCTTCTTGTTTAAATGACATTGTTATGTTTTGTATCAATTCAATTTTGAGAGGATTATTGTGTTTTAAATCTAATTACTGTTATTCCCCCAGAGGAGCCTCTGCCGACAAAATTTCGGCAACATCTCCCCTGTACCAATGACAATATGAAGCAAAAGTACATATAACTACAGACATACTCATCAGTAGTATACAACAACCCATACAGCTAGATAAATAACACAACCAGGCAATTTTAATAGCAGCCCACACGGATGAAACATAACACAACGGAAATCACAAAATAAGGAACATAAAACAACAGAACAACTAACTGCGAGCCGGCTCGGCTTGACACAATATTAACAAACCAAATACAAGATACCACAAACGATACTCCAAATATCAGAATACACAAATACAAGAACAAGTACAAAACCAAAATACAAATAGCGTAAGGAAAACCAAAATCATAAGATCGTCCTCGAATGTGACGTGGGACTGGCGGACAGGTTCTCCAGGCGACTCCATAAATCCTTTATCTGCTACCTGGCGAAATAACCAGTTTACGAGGTGGTGAGTATAAAGACTCAGCGAGTAATAGACAGATAGTGCATGAGTATAGTAAAAATCTAGAGATACAAAGATATACAGTCTCGTAGGGAATATAGCAGATACTAAAGTGATATCATAGTAAATGCCCATACTTGAAACTATATCCTAAGCTAGTAAAGTCGGGAATAGTACAGACCTGCTACGGTACTACTCATAACTACAAGAGCATCATGTGAGGTATACTACCAATAAGTACATCAATGTCTAAACACATACCTCAGGTATATATCTCAACCTATGTGAGCATATCAGCATACGTAAGCAACAGCAGCATAAATAAGCAATAGCAGCATAAGTAAGCAACAATATCAGCAGGTATAATAATAACAACATATGCACGGATGGTCACTCCCGCCCACCCCCTGTACCATGACCCCTGTATGGTCAAGAGGGCAGGACAATGACAGACTATACACCATTCCAGCTACCACTACTCTCGAGTGGCCGAGGGGACAGTTGCATAGTAGTTGAATAGCTATGTCTGCGACGGGGGTCCCTGCTGCCCGCGACTTCAGCTATCACTACCCATGAGTGTGCAAGTGGGGGAAGACAGGACAAGCGACACGCTCCAGCTACCACTACCCATGAGTGGCCGAGCGTGCGGCCCAGACCAACGGCCGTCTCAACCACAAGGGAGCCAAAGTCGTCGGCAATGCATGCAAATGACATGATGCTAATAATGCAACAGTCATCATATATATATAACAGAAATCAGGTATGCTACATGAAACCGCATGCTCAATAAGAAACATGAATAAATAGCAGTCAAAACAAGTAAACATGGTATCTGGTATCTATATATCCAGTATCTAACATCTAGTATCTAGTGTCTGGTATCTACTAAATATCATAGATAGCAATGAGAGACTGTATAGATACAGAAACGAGTAGCTCAAAGATTGAGTGGAAGTATCAAGCGTAGGAAAAATAAGAGTGGAGTCAAGATAAATACAGCAACTATCTGAATATAAAGCTCATGTACTAGGGCCATAGTTCTAAAGAGATAAAGCAAGAAGTACCCGCCTTTATACATAGATTGTGTCAAGTAATCCCACATCAAGACGCTCGTCCTGAACCCAAGTCCTACGATCACAATACGTATAATATAACTAATCACGTAGGAACTAGTTAGCTAAATCCACCATGAACCAAATAGCCACCTTAACATCAATCTGATTAAGAATCCATGACTAAACCATTCATCCTCTAAACTAATCAATTCCAAGCTTAAATACTCACATCAACTAACTAAGTTCATAATCCAATAGATTAAACTACACATATATCAATGCTAATCACTCACCGGAATTGATGGCTCCGCCAATGACTTATAGCTGGTATAACTCTCCGCTAGAGACGATGAAATCATTGCCCCTCCTAATCAAACATACGAATAATAACCAAATCAATTGCCAACCAACCTGTAATCAACATATCACATCTGAATATCTAACACAGATTAACCAAACTTAGGTCAAGTAATTTGTTACCCATGGCTCCCTCTTCTTCTCCAAGGTTGTTTACTGATCCAACAACTACTCACAGAAGATGGTGGCCGATGACGGCGCTGACGACATGAATAGAGACAACAAAAGGAACTAGGCATTTCATCAATCATAAGATCTGCACCGCCAATATGACTCATTAAGCACTACATCAACACAACAACAATGTTGACAAGAACATCCAAGACACAACCAACCTTAGCAATGCATCCATGATGGCAAGATGTGTGATCGGAAGGAACTGCAAAGATGGTGAGCTTGCTGGGATAAGGGTTGTGGTACCACTCCAGTGAAGGGATCCGTGTGATAGGGAAAGAGTTCTATGGCTCCGCAGCAGAGGTCCCTCCAGTGGCAATCTCCTTTACTCCGCCTGGTCCTCAAGCTAAGGAGAGGACAACCCTGTCTTCCTTTGTGTCAAACCTCCCTTCCGGTGGCAGTGGCACCCGACGATAAGGCGATGTCGAGTAGCGATCGAGTGAACGACGGTAGCAAATCTAGGGCACGGAGACGATGAATCGATAGTCAACATTGGTAGATCAGGATTCGGCACCGGCGATGGATGCTAGGGCTTGGGAAGGCGATGGTGATGTCGATCGGACTCGATCAGTGACTTCCAACAGATATCCAGCATCGACGGTAGCGACGGGCTTCTGATGGTCGACGACTTCGACGATGCTAGGTCACACAAGGCTGTGCCGAACGTGAGAGGACGACACCTCCCTGCTCTTGGCCGAAGGCAACCCGTGCAAGGGAGGGCAACTCAGGGAACTCAGCGGCAGATCCAACTCCGATGATCGAAGGGGAGGAGGAGGGGTTCGGGCGGTGTCGGCTCGGGTAGTCTCTCTCGACGCCGACGACGGTGAATCGGCCAAAGATCGCTCGCGAAGAAGATGAGAGGAAGAGGAAATGGGGAGAGAAGAGTGCGGCGGAGGTGTGTGTGGCGCGATGAGAGGAGAGGAAAATAAAATAGAAAATAAACATAGGTTTTGCTTAATCAAATCCTAAGTACACTCCTCAATCAACTCCTAAGTACACCCGACGATAAGGCGATGTCGAGTAGCGATCGAGTGAACGACGGTAGCAAATCTAGGGCACGAAGACGATGAATCGATAGTCAGCATTGGTAGATCAGGATTCGGCATCGGCGATGGATGCTAGGGCTTGGGAAGGCGATGGTGATGTCGAGTGCAGATCGGACTCGATCGGTGACTTCCAACAGATATCCAACATCGACGGTAGCGACGGGCTTCTGATGGTCGACAACTTCGACGATGCTAGGTCACACAAGGCTGTGCCGAACGTGAGAGGACGACACCTCCCTGCTCTTGGCCGAAGGCAACCCGTGCAAGGGAGGGCAACTCAGGGAACTCAGCGGCAGATCCAACTCCGATGATCGAAGGGGAGGAGGAGGGGTTCGGGCGGTGTCGGCTCGGGTAGTCTCTCTCGACGCCGACGACGGTGAATCGGCCAAAGATCGCTCGTGAAGAAGATGAGAGGAAGAGGAAATGGGGAGAGAAGAGTGCGGCGGAGGTGTGTGTGGCGCGATGAGAGGAGAGGAAAATAAAAGAGAAAATAAACATAGGTTTTGCTTAATCAAATATTAAGTACACTCCTCAATCAACTCCTAAGTACACCCGACGATAAGGCGATGTCGAGTAGCGATCGAGTGAACGACGGTAGCAAATCTAGGGCACGGAGACGATGAATCGATAGTCAGCATTGGTAGATCAGGATTCGGCATCGGCGATGGATGCTAGGGCTTGGGAAGGCGATGGTGATGTCGAGTGCAGATCGGACTCGATCGGTGACTTCCAACAGATATCCAGCATCGAAGGTAGCGACGGGCTTCTGATGGTCGACAACTTCGACGATGCTAGGTCACACAAGGTTGTGCCGAACGTGAGAGGACGACACCTCCCTGCTCTTGGCCGAAGGCAACCCGTGCAAGGGAGGGCAACTCAGGGAACTCAGCGGCAGATCCAACTCCGATGATCGAAGGGGAGGAGGAGGGGTTCGGGCGGTGTCGGCTCGGGTAGTCTCTCTCGACGCCGACGACGGTGAATCGGCCAAAGATCGCTCGCGAAGAAGATGAGAGGAAGAGGAAATGGGGAGAGAAGAGTGCGGCGGAGGTGTGTGTGGCGCGATGAGAGGAGAGGAAAATAAAAGAGAAAATAAACATAGGTTTTGCTTAATCAAATCCTAAGTACACTTCTCAATCAACTCCTATTTTTGGGTATCCCGAATAGGTTTTTTTCCCCAGCCTATTAAATGTCTCCCCTCCAATTTCGTCATACAAGCTCCGAAAAATTATCAGAAAATTTCTAAAAATTCCTAAAAAATCTAATAAGATTATTTCTCAAATAACATTATTATTTATTTATTATTTGAGTGCTGTATTTTATATTCTCCCCCACTAACAAAAATTTGGTCCTCAAATTTACAGCTCAACTCAGGATCATCATCCAAGGATAACCACCAAAACAACATACTCATTTACCACTCCATCCAAGTATCATAACAAATCTCCAACTGTAAGAGATGACTCTGTGGGTTATGAGCTCTCCCTGCTTCCGCTTCTCTCACACTGTTGTCTAGCCGACTGTGAGAAAAATCTACTAGTCATAAATAATTCCCTCACTACCTCCGAAGTTCATAATACACACTATCAACCAATCCTCCAACATCTATATAGTGCTCTCAAACTACCCGTTAATCTGAGGATGGAAAGCTGTACTAAATCGAGACTCCCTATCCATGGTCCGCTATAAAATCTGCAGTACTATGATGTGAATAACATATCTCCATCCGATACAATGCTAAGAGATATATCATCCAGTCAGGTAATCTCTCTAAAGTAAAATCCTGCTACTCGATCCAAAGAATCCATCCTACAGATCGATAGAAAGGGAACAAATCTAGTCAACCAAACAATGATTGCCCAAAACATCGGATCCTCTCCGTGTCTTGGGTAATCCCACAATAAAAATCCATCATAACATGCTCACATTTCCATTCCAGTATCTGAATTTACTAAAGTAATTCCGCTGGTCACTGATATTCAGCATCCACTTGCTGTCCTGCTAGACATCAAGCTACAACTCCGCGATGTCTTCCTTCATGTCGCTCCACCTATCAGAACACTTCAAGACTCCATACATCGGGTGTCACCCAAATATATCACAAATCCAGATCGAGGTGTTTCCTGCAGTAACTTCTCCCGGATACGAAATGACTCAGGAACACACATAATCTCCCGCGGAAATAAAGAATCTCATTCTCAGTATACGAGAATTCGGTCTACTGCCACGGAACTACTCCGCTCATGCTACATCGGAACTGCACCAAACCCTGGGTACGATATATCTGTATAGAAAACAAATCCATCTACACTAGAAAGTACAACTAAGATAGGTGCAGTTATCAGCTTTTCGTTTCCACTCCTAAAACTAATCTCACAAGCCTCTATCTAGGAAAATTTCATTCCTTTCCTAGACTGTTCAATCAACAGTACACTGGAAAAACCCTCAATCAACCTCTGGTAATAACCAGTCAGACCAAAGAAGTTACGAGTCTCCTGTACAGACTTCAACTACTCCCAACTGATAACGACTTTCATCTTCTGTAGATCCATTGATATATCCCTACTAAAGACAATATATCCCAACAATTCCACAGAAGACCATCGAAACACGCATTACTGAATTTCGCATAAAGATGTTCCCGCTAAAACATCTCTAAAACTATGTGAAGGTGCTGTATGTGATCCACCTCGGATCTAGAATAGATCACAATATTGTCACTGAAGACAACATCATTGATCCAAATACCCTAAGAATACCAAATTCATCTAGTCCATGAAAACATCTAGGGCACTGTAAGCCTAAATGGTAAAACCAAAGACTCATAATATCAGTACAACTGACATTCTCTAACGTAAAATCCCTAACAACAAGCCTATGGCCAGACACTAGAAAACAACATATCACAATATCTGATCCAACAATATTCATCAATCTCAAACCATCCTTAACATCAATTAAACCTGATAGCCTCCTGCACAAAGGAATCATCCTTCAGCACCCACTGTAAACAAACTTCAACATATCCACTATGGTTCAACATTGCACATCATGTTGTTCCACTACAGGAACTATATCTAGTGGGAAAATCCATTCACATATATCTTTAGTGAGACAGACCAGTCATGTACTCACCAATCTAATTTCCTACTGATTCGCTCTCATCATGAGCTACAATCAAGATGTGGAAATATATCACCATCCTACCAAAAGTGCAGCACAACCGAAAATCCAAGAGCGTCCCTTGATTTCCTGATCAATGATCAACAACTCTCCAAATAGTAGAGATACAATCAATCCATGAGATATGAGTATACAAAATTCTACTAATTTTATCCATAAATATCCAAAGAATATGTCAAATCTCATCCTTCAGATACTCAAATATCCACAATAAAGGAATGACAACCCAAAGTCCAAAGGGTCACTCAACCCCCTGACTGAGAGTCTACCCATCCAGAAAATATCACCACAAACCTCATACTCATACCCGTAAATATCTTCCGACAAATGTTGATAAAATATCGAACACCTAGATCTAACATATAAACTTTTTAGTAAATGATCATGTGGTCAAGGTCTTGAGTTACTTATAGAGACAATGTTAGCTGAGTCGACTAAATATTGTCTTGCAACACCTCATACTATGATTGCTCCACCTGAGGTTCAGTAACCTCTAGTGACGAGCAATGCCCATAAGGGTAGAGGAGTACCATCAACAAATAGCTAACCAACATAACTGTCAATCGACGCCCTGCTCCTTATAAATCATCATATGATATTTCCACTCAATGATGGTGGAACTTCCTAGGTGTTAATCATCTAACACCATGTTCTCCACATAATTACGGGTCATACATCTCTAGGTATCATCGAGGATATCTACCCATATCCAATCGGTCCATGAGTCAAGATCTCCCATAGAACAACGCTCAAGTTAACTGATCATCGCTTGTAAACCATTACGCTTCCAAAGGAGGTAGAGAAGTATTCTCTCAAAATACCTCAAAATAATCACCAAATGTTTTGTTCTCAAAAACAGTCTTCTGCATTTTCCTTTATGTGGTGCCTGGTCACATAAAAGATACACAACTAACATCATCTTTTCTTCTCCAGTACAAGTCATATATCTGAATGTACTCACCAAGTTATACAACCAAGTAACGGTTGTATCTCGTAAGTGTTAAACAACTAGCTATACACTTTTCCACGTCAGTGGGGTCATCTAACTGAACGTACCTTCTAGGTTTCTCAACTAGGTACATACAATCCATGGTCAGAGTCCCCATGGAATAAGATACATCGATCATCTACAGACTAGCCAAGCTAACAATGGTATGTGACTAATTTAATCCATTATACGTCTGTACAAGTCATGAATTCAAATGTGTCTTCTAGGTTATCTAACCAAACACAAATAACTCAAAGGTTCGAATCTTCATAAAATAGAGTAAGTTGGTCTCCTACTGACTGAACTAATAAAAGTAGCTCAGTACTCTACTAACTACACCGACAAGAATGGATCGATCTAATACTGATTAAGTCAACAAAGATAAATCGGTCCTTTACTAACCAAAGCAACAAGGGTAAATTGGTCCTCTACTGACCAAACTACCAAAAATAAATCAATCCTCTACTGATCGAACCAACACGAGTAAATTGATATTCAATTGACAAGCCAACATGATATTTAGCAGATACTATCCACTACCAACATAATGATAACAGAAACAAATAATACTGGTGGTATGGTAAAAGAAATCTCATGAGACTGTAATCCCTAATCTCTAGTAGGGTCGATCGTGATCAGTGGTTGACCCAACACATGAAATATACTAACACAACTAGACAAGTACAAATAGAAGAGTACTAACACATGGCATAACTATGATAGACAGCTAGGCATGTACTAACAGAAGTGCATGATAACAGTAAACAAACATACCTCCTATAGCTTGGAGATGCCCCGTCATTGCCTGGTCCCAAAATTCGAAAAGTCACATCAAGAAACCAAATCATGAAAATCTAAAACACGGAAAGTATGCCTCGTAAACCTGTGGCTCTGATACCAATAAATTGTCATGCCCCTAGAGGAGTCCTTGCCGACAAAATTTCGACAGCATCTTCCCTGTACCGGTGACAATATGAAGCATAAATATATATTATTGAGGTAATTTCCCTTGGTCAAGGTTGACCAGTTTGACTAAGCTTGAGTCGAGTCGAGTCAAGCTTGAGTCAGGATTTGAGTTTTGATGTTTGACAATATATGGAGATTGCTAGGGCAATCGTCCAGTTGTGGAGATGGTCAAAGGGTTGACCAGGTTGATAAGAAGACAAGTCAAGTGTTGGTGCGGGAAGCATCCGACGATCGAACTCGTGTTTTGATAATGACAAAGGATTCAAAGTTAAGGTGTTTTGTGATCTAACAAGTCTGCTTGAGTGTTTCAGGAAAGTCCTAGCTGCGGTTAGGCAAAGGGAAAATCCTAGGGGGTGGTAACCCTAGGTCATAGGGGGTGGTAACCCTATGCGGAAAGTCTTGGCAGGTCGATGGCTTCAGGCAAAAGTCCTAGGGGGTGGTAACCCTAGGTGGAAAGTCCTAGTGTCGCGAACCAGGTGAAAGACTGGACTAGCCGGGAAGTGGATGTCCAGCAGAAAGTCCGGAAGCGTCGAGTGCTGAGCAAAAGTCCAATCGATCTGGTGGATCACACTGGCAACAGGTAAATCTCCTGAGTGGAGTAGGTGAGGACGCGTTCCCCGTAGAGGGTGTTAGGATGTATACTAAAAGCCTAAGCTTTTGGTATAAACATTTATCTAAAAATAAGAATCACATTGGTCAAATATCTACATTTATGATAAATGTAGTTGTTCAATTAATTTATATTGTAGATAACATGGTGTGTGGTGTCACACACAGAGGATCATGTTATCAGTACCTTATAAATTATAAACAGTAACTCACGATCAAGATGGAACGGAACAAACCATTGGAAGATCGTAGTGTAATTAGGTATTAGTTTGTTTTAACTATATAATTACAGTAGTACACTTAGAGTGTATTGAGTAGGACCATTAGAGGTCGTCTCTTTTATACTGACTTTATAAAGGGACAAAGACCTCAGTTATTATGGAAGTGTGTGCTCTTAATCCTAATATAATAACAAGCACATATATTTGATATTTATTTCTTTAATTTATCAATGGGTGCGATTTAGTTCGATAAATTAATAAGCCCGATAAGTTGGGAAATGATATCACTTATAATGTGTGTTGTTGATTATAGAAGGAAACTGTGTCCTAGTAATCTAGGTTGATAATGTCCCCAAGAGGAGCTCATAAGGATTGTTATGTTAAACCCTGTAGGTGGACTTAGTCTGACATGACGATGAGGTTGAGTGGTACTACTCTTGGACTAAGATATTAATTAAGTGAGTTGTCAGTAACTCATTTAATTAGTGGACATTCGACATCTTAAACACAGGGAGACTGACACACTCATAATAAGAAGGAGCCCAAAATGTAATTTGGGATTGGTGCGGTAGTTCAATAATAGTTCTTTAGTGGAATGAATTATTATTAATGAAATTAAGTTGTGTGTTCGGGGCGAACACGGGAAGCTTAATTTCATCGGGAGACCAAAACCAATTCCTCCTCTCGGTCACTATCGTAGCCTCTTGTATATAGAGATTTATACCCACCACATACCCACCTTCTTACCCATCCAATGGGGCCGGCCAAGCTAGCTTGGAACCCAAGCTAGGGCCAGCCAAGACCAAATGGATGAGCCAAGTTGGTGGCCGGCTAAAGCTTGGGTCCCAAGCTTAGGTGGCCGACCACTAGAATGTTAAAAAGAATTTTTATTAAAATTATTTCTTATGTGGATATCATGGTTTTAAAAGAGAGTTTAAAAAATTAAAAATTTCCTTTTATAGCTTTCTACAAAAGATTAAGAGAAGAGATTAATCTCTTTGCTTATTTGTAGATTAAAAGGATGGTTTTAATTTTTGGTAAAAACTTTCCTTATTTGTAAATCATCCACATGTTTAAAAGATAGTTTAAAATTTGAAATCTTTCCTTATTTTTTGATTAAAAGGTGGATTTTAAATTTTAAGAAAACTTTCCTTTTTAACCATGTTCATGATTTAAAAGAGAGTTTAAAAAATTAAATATTCTTTTTTATAAGTTTCTACAAAAGATTAAGAAAAGATTTGATATCTTTCCTTATTTGTAGATTAAAAGAGATTTTAATTTTTAGAGATAACTTTCTTTTTATCCACATGTTTAAAAGAAAGATTTTAATTTCCTTTTTATAATCCACCATGAAGTGAAAAATTATTGGAGAAATTTTTATAAATTTCCGGAAGCAAATAAGGAAATTTTAATTTGTGTTTAAAATTTTTATTTGCTTGGAGATTTGAATGTGGCCGGCCATGATATGTGAGAAAAGGAATTTGATTTTAATTAATTAAAATTTATTTTTTATGGCAAAGGAATTAAGGAAATTTTTATTAAAATTTCCTTATTTGCCAAGACCAAGGATTATAAAAGAGGGGGTAGAGGTGCCTTCATAACGAACATCTCTATTCTATTTTTCCTCTCTTTTCTCCTTGGGTGTGGCCAACCCCTTCTTCCTCTCCTCTCCTCTCCTTTATGTGGCCGAAATCTTCTCTTGGTGGAGATAGCTTTGGTGGCCGGATCTAAGAAAGAGAAGAAGGAGAGAAAAGAAGCCTCTTTTCTAGCATCCCTTGGAGCATTGGTGGTGGTTGAATCTCTTCATCCTTGGAGGTGCTCTTGTTGTGACCGAACCTTGCAAGGAGGAGAAGAAGGTGCTTTGGTGGTTTCTCATCTCGGAAGATCATTTCCCACACAACGTCCGAGGTTAGAAGAGGAATACGGTAGAAGACCTAGAGGTTTTTGCTTGCAAAAGAAAAGGTATACTAGTATTTAATTTCCGCATCATACTAGTTTTATTTCTTTGTAAAAATACCAAATACAAGAGGCATGTGATTCTAGTTTTTTAAATTAATTTTCGATGTTATGTTCTTTTATTTTTCTTTTCCTTGTGATTCGATTGTTCCTTTTGGTTAACCTAGAGTTATTTAAGGAAATTAAATATTAGCTTTCCTTAAAAGGCTTTATCTAGGCGGTGGTGGTTGCTCCCATATCCAAGAAGGCCATGTGCCTCACCATGAAGTCCTGGAAGCCAATTTTGGAAATTAATATTTAATAAAATTAATAACATAGGTAGATTTGGATCAAACATGTTAAGTTCCGCAGAAGATCCAAGTCTAAACCTAAAAGAACAAATAAGTTAAACTTAGGATCAAACGTGTAAAGTTCCGCAGGCGATCCAAATTTAATATAAAAAACACATGGTAGCTAGGAAAAGGTTCAGACCTTTGTACAAAAATTTTTGTACAGAGGAACCGTTAGGCTTTCCGAGTAGCAACCAAAAGAGGGAACAGTAGGCGTCGGGTCGACCTAGGGTTTCGGTCGAAAATCCGAAGTCAGACCCGGACAGTCCAGAGACTGTCATATCATTCCATTTATATTATTATTTTGTGCTAACTTTGTGCTGCAGGGTATTTTTGGATTAACATATCTTGTAGGGACCAAAGTGCACAAATGACCTCGGATGAACAGTGCCGAGGCGCCTCCATGGAGCTTGGAGGCGCCTCGGGTGCGAGCCAGAAGAGACCAGCGCAGCACAGTCCCAGGCGCCTTGGAAGAGGTTTAAGGCGCCTTGGACCAGTGGATGGAGGCGCCTCGGGTGGATTAAGGCGCCTTCAGATGGGATAAGCGCAGAATGGTCAGCGCTCATCTGCACGGTGAACTCGGAGCAGTTGATGCGCCTTGAATGGCTTTCAAGGTGCCTTGGATGCCCTTTATAAGGGGACTTCAAGCAGCAGTGAAAAATATCAACTCTGAAGCGATTCTTCTGCATTCAACTGCTAATGAACTCATTTTGAAGTGCTACAACTTGACGCCGACGACCTGGAACTTCAATTTAGCATTTTAGTTGTCGGTATAAAAGTTTATTTACGTTCTTTATTTGCTTCTTGCACTTAAACTTGTAAATCGTATAAAAAACTAACAGAGTAATAAGCAGCGGAAATAGAAAATAAAAGCAAACACACACAGAAGGACATGGAGAGTTTACTTCGTTCGGAGCCTGTAGCGACTCCTACTCGAAGGCCCGCGATCCTTGATCGCTTACTATGGGCAACAACTATAAGATTGAATAGATTTACAAGTTTAAGTACAAGAAGCAAATAAAGAACGTAAATAAACTTTTATACCGACAACTAAAATGCTAAATTGAAGTTCCAGGTTGTCGGCGTCGAGTTGCAGCACTTCGGAATGAGTTCGTTAGCAGTTGAATGCAGAAGAATTGATTCAGAGTTGATATTTTCACTGTTGCTCAAAGTCCCCTTATAAAGGACATCCAAGGCGCCTTGAAAGCCATTCAAGGCGCCTCCACTGCTCCAAGTTCACCGTGCGGATGAGCACTGCCCATTCTGCGCTTATCCCATCTGAAGGAGCCTTAATCCACCCGAGGCGCCTCCATCCACTGGTCCAAGGTGCCTTATACCTCTTCCAAGGTGACTGGGACTATGCTGCACTGGTCTCTTCTGGCTCGCACCCGAGGCGCCTCCAAGCTCCATGGAGGCGCCTCGGTACTGTTCATCCGAGGTCATTTGTGCACTTTGGTCCCTGCAAGATATGTTAATCTAAAAATACCCTATAGCATAAAGTTAGCACAAAAAAATAATATAAATGGAATGATATGACAGTCTCCGGACTGTCCGGGTCTGACTTCGGATTTTCGACCGGAAACCCTAGGTCGACCCGACGCCTACTGTTCCCTTTACGGGGAACGCATCCTCACCTACTCCACTCAGGAGATTTACCTGTTGCCAGTGCGATCCTCCAGATCAACTGGACTTTTGCTTAGCACTCAACGCTTCCGGACTTTCTGTTGGATATCCGCTTCCCGGCTAGTCCAGTCTTTCACCTGGTTCGCGACACCAGGACTTTCCACCTGGGGTTACCACCCCCTAGGACTTTTGCCTGAAGCCATCGACCTGCCAAGACTTTCCGCATAGGGTTACCACCCCCTATGACCTAGGGTTACCACCCCCTAGGGTTTTCCCTTTGCCTAACCGCAGTTAGGACTTTCCTGAAACACTCAAGCAGACTTGTTAGATCACAAAACACCTTAACTTTGAATCCTTTGCCATTATCAAAACACGAGTTCGATCGTCGAATGCTTTCCGCACCAACAATCTCTCCCTTTTTGATTATGGCAACTCAAATTCAAAGTTAAGTAAATAGATATCAAATAAAGAATAGATGCAAATAAAAACATTTAAAGCAAGCATAGCATCAATGAATATTTTGCTAAAGTAAACTCCATGAATTTAAAGCATAGCATCAAGTTTAGGCTCCCCCTTAACTGTTACTCCCCCTTTAATATTTTGTTTGAATTTGCTGCTCTCATTTTTGAATTTGAATTTGATAATTATTTGAGTATTTGAATTTGCTACTCTCCCCCTTTGCCATATATCAAAAGTAATCAAAATAGTCATTCGATTTTGAAAGAGGGATAACAAGACTTTGATAACACTTAACATTTTATAATTTTCTTTTCTTACCTTTTAGCTAAGTGAAATAAAGATCTAAAAGTTAATAAGGGTTGATTTTAAAGGATGATGTTAGCCCTTTGGAAACTTAGTTAAAATTATAAAACCACTAGAAGGTGGAACCTTTTGACAGTTTTTAACTAAGTTGAAAAGCTAGTAAAACTATACGTAGAGAAGTACTTGTTTAGATTTTGAAAATTTGTTAGAGAAATATTTGGAGCCACATGATTTTTGAGAAAACATTTTTGAAGTCGCTTTTTACTTAGTAGAAATTTTTGAAAAACTATGCATTACTTAGGAAAGCAAGAATTTACAAAGTTAGATTTCAAAGTGGCTAAGTTTTAAAATTTTGAAAATAAAAATTGGAACTTAGATAAGCTCTTTGCAAGTATTGGATTTTGAAAACTATAGCTTAGGTTAAAAAAAACTTAGCTTAATTTTAAACCATACATATTAGATTTTAGGACAAGGAGGGAGTGGAGTAGCTAAAAATTTGGTTTAGGTTATTTATTCAAAGTCAGTTGATCCTTAAGTCCAAGCATGAGTCAAGTTCAATAGATTTTAAATTATCCAGTTTTACTTTAAGAGGTATCAGAGCCCTAAAGATCAAACATGCTTAACATGAAAACTGAGTATCCTTTACCAACTGTCTAACCTTTAGCTACTTGCTGATTGCCTAGAGGGCAACAGCTTTCACTTGGTTAGTCGAGTTAAGTCATTTAGTCTAGTTAGATTTGACTAAGACTGGAAGACTTGACTTGATTGATGTATATTACATGTTTAACGCCCAGACTCATATTGATGCACAGATATAAGCATTCTTGAGTCCAGGCTGTACCCTATGCATCTCACGCCATTCTATGTTTTATAAGCACAAACAAGGTAGACCTAGGTTTTTGTGAGATGCTCTAGCTTAAGTCTAGGGGGAGCATGATTTCTAGGGGAAAACTAGGCTAAGTCCAAATTTTGAAAATTCTAAGAAATTGGAATTTTGAAAACTATTTTTCCTAGAATTTGAAAAAACATGTAAAAGCAAGATGATTAAGTAAAAATAAACACCTATTCTACCCAACACATTCCTATTTGCCTTCTAAGTACACTGAACTCAAGTTCAGGTAAGGGTTTTGTAAAAATATCAACTAGGTTTGATTTGGACTCAACATGATTGAGTGCAATTTCACCCTTAGCTACGTGATCCCTTACAAAATGGTGTTTTACCTCTATGTGTTTAGTCCTAGAATGGTAAATAGGATTTTTGGTCAGATTAATTGAGCTGATATTATCAATAAAGATTTTTATATTTTTATATTCTAGTTGATAGTATTTTAATGTATGCATCATCCATAACAGTTGAGATGCACACTCTCCTAGGGCTATGTATTAAGCTTCTGTAGTAGATAAAACAACACAGTGTTGCTTTCTGCTTGACCAACTTACTAGGCATTGACCTCGAATTTAGCAGCTACCACTTGTACTTTTTTTTGTCTAATTTGCACCCAGCATAGTCCAAATCAGAATAGCCAAAAAGGTCAAAGGTACAAGTTCTAGGGTACCAAAGTCTTACATTTAGAGTACCTTTAATGTATCTAAGTATTCTTTTAACATATGTTAGGTGTGACTCTTTTGCACAGGATTGGTATCTTGCGCACATACCTACTGCAAACAATATATCGGGTCGGCTTGCAGTTAGGTAAAGTAAGCTACCTATGACACTCCTATAGTACTTTGGATCTACTGGTTTTCCTTCTGGGTCAGAGTCAATGTTGATGTTGGTTGCCATTGGAGTATTTATTATTTTTGAATTTTTCATGCAGAATTTTTTAATTAACTCCTTAGCATATTTAGTTTGATAAATGTAGATTCCATCTTTGGTTTGTTTTATTTGTAAGCCTAAGAAAAAGTTGAGTTCCCCAACTATACTCATTTCAAATTCATTTTCCATTAATCTAACGAATTCTTTTAAAAATTTAGAGTTAGTTGAGCCAAAAATTATATCGTCAACATAGATTTGGGCTATGAAGATGCCTTTTTCTATAGTTTTTACAAATAGGGTTGGATCTATTTGTTCTTGGTTAAAGACTTTGGATATTAAGTAATTAGATAATCTTTCATACCATGCCCTAGGGGCTTGTTTTAGTCCATATAAAGCCTTTTTTAGTTTAAATACATGGTTTGGGTAGTCTAAGTCTTCAAATCCTGGGGGTTGGCTTACATAGACCTCTTCCTTGATAAACCCATTTAAAAAGGCTGACTTAACATCCATTTGGTATAACCTAAACCCTTTATGTGCTGCATAGGCTAATAACATCCTAATGGATTCGAGTCTAGCTACTGGTGCATAGGTTTCATCATAGTCTAAGCCTTCAACTTGACTAAACCCTTTGGCTACTAGTCTAGCTTTGTTTCTTATTATATCACCCTGATCATCCAACTTGTTTCTAAAAACCCATTTGGTGTCTATTATTGATTTATCTATGGGTTTAGGTACAAGGTCCCAGACTTGGTTTCTCTCAAATTGAGCTAATTCTTCTTGCATAGCAATAACCCAGTCTGGGTCAGGTAGGACTTCTTCTATAGTCTTAGGTTCAATTTTAGAAATAAGGGCAATCTGACTAAGGTTTTTATAGGAGGATCTAGTTCTGACTCCTAGGTTTGGGTCACCCAAAATTTGGTCAGGTGGGTGAGAAGTACTTACTCTAGTTGGTCTTATGTGTGGATCAGAAACTGGTTCTTTTGGTTTATTAAGGTTAGGTTGGATTTCATCATCTTCTATAGTTCTTGGATTGATGTCTATATGTTCATTTATATTAGGTAGGTTGTTTTCTTCATCAAAGATTACATTAGTTGTTTCTTCCACTTTTAAGGTATTTTGATTATATACTCTAAAGGCCCTACTGGTTGAGGAGTATCCTAAAAATATTCCTTGGTTAGATTTGGGTGTAAATTTTCCTAAGTAATCTTTAGTATTTAAAATGTGAACTTTACACCCAAATACTTTTAAATAGTTTAAGTTAGGAATTTTATGGTAATATAGTTCATAAGAGGTTTTATTGTGAAGTTTGTTAATTAAAATTCTGTTTTGAATATAACTTGCAGTATTTATTGCTTCAGCCCAAAATTGATGATTTAAATTATATTCATTTAACATAGTCCTAGCGGCTTCTTGTAGTGTTCTATTTTTACGTTCTACTAGACCATTTTGTTGGGGGGTTCTAGGATATGAAAATTCATGTTGGTATCCATTTATTTTACAAAATTGAGTAAACCTATGATTTTCAAATTCCCCCCCCCCCCCCCCCCCCCCCGTGATCACTTCGTAGTCTTTTAATTTTAGTATCTTTTTCATTTTCTGTTAATTTGCATAAATTACTAAATATTTCAAAGGTTTCATCTTTTGTTTTTAGAAATTTTACCCATGTGAATCTAGAGTAGTCATCAATTATAACTAAGCAATACTGGTTCTTGCTTAGTGACTTGGCTCCATGTGAATCAAATAGGTCAAGGTGAAGGAGTTCAAGCACAGAGTTAGTTCTTTCTAGATTCGTTGACTTGTGTGTTGATTTGATTTATTTTCCTTGTTGACAAGCATTACAGATTGAGTTTTCAATGAATTTTAATTTTGGCAAACCTCTAACTAGGCCATTTTGACTCATTTTAGAAATGAGTATAGTGTGAGTGTGTAACACCCCAAATTTCAATATTTGGAGTCCTAAAAATCCTTATAAAAATCTAGAAATGCTTTAGAAAAATTCTAGAGATTTTTAGAAATTTTTAGAGTATTTTTATGCAATTTTTGGAGGTCGTTTGGTATTTTTACTAAACGAAAGAAGTTTCGGCAAAAATATTGTTTAAGCCGAGATTCGAACCATGGACCTCGAGTTAAGCAGAGGTTCATTTAACCAACAGACCAGCCGCGGGTTTGTTAATAAAACCCGAACCAAATAGCATATAAGTTATAGTTGATAACAGAAATAGTTAGGTATTATAAAGGGAGATAAAGAGGGAATTTAGGGGATTATTTACCGAGACCTAATCTTCTCTCTCGCGACGGCGGCTTCTCTCGGGCGGAAACGAAGAAGGGGGTTAGGGCAGCTTCTCCAGCGGCCGGCCAAGGGAGATCTCCGAGAGGTCTTCACAAATTCGTGACCGATTCGTCAAGAGGAGCACGCGGATGCAAGGAATCGCCGGATTTGGAGCTCAACCGAACCCTAGAAGCAAATTTTCCGGCTGTGAGTCCAAGAAACCAAGGTGAGTTGCTACTCACCTGCAGTAGGAGTTGTTCCGAGCTTTGTTTTCTCCTTCTTTGCTTTGAAACATGCTGTACAGAGATTTGAGTTTGCTAAGAGTTTTTGATTCCTTTCTTTGTTTCCGGAAGGCTGTATAAATCGGGATTCCTAGAGCAATAAGGGTAGTTATTGAATCTTTAGTTCGACCTTTATTTCCTGTAAAATGTGAGGCTTTTGAAGTTCTGCCGCAGCATGTTTTGCCCTAAAAGTTCTCTGTTGCTTTATGAAAGTCTCGGTGGTGAACATGTTTACATGGAATTTTAGTTTCAGTAGGTTTCAAATTTATTGTAGTTAGATTTCTCTTGTTAAAACATGCTGTTCGGAATTTAGTGTTGTAGTTTAGTTAATTTTGGCTTTCTCTTGTCATTGCTGCCGTAGCTAGCTTAAGAGAATTCAAATGTGGATCCAAATCCTTTTGTTCATGAATTCTTATGGGCATGATCAGTAAATTAGAAGGGTTATAGATTTCAGATTCCTATTGTTGGGCAAGGAACAAGAAAGAGTTTAGTTTTCTTTTAAAGCATATAGTTTGATTTTGTAGTCTACTGCAGAATGGTATGTTATGTTACAATACATGAAGAACAGTTATGTTTTCCTAGGTTTTCAGTAGCAAATCTTTGTTTAGTTGCAAGGTGTGTACAATGTCACAATGTGGGTGAAGATGACGTGGGATATTTGATTGTAGTTTAGTTCTTAAAGTATGTAATTAAAGGTACTGCAGATTTTTGGTTAGTAATATAGCACAGTTTTTGTTAAGCATGATAGGGCAGAATGTTATGTGGAATTTAGTAACATAGTATGCAGATTTTGTTAAGCTTATAATATGCAGAATTTAGTAGTATAGTGCAGAATTTTAGTATAGTTAGATCTCTGTGTATGCTTAATTTGTTTTACTATCACAGCATGCTTAAGTTGTTCTAGTTTCCTATTTGCTATTGGAATAACATGAGCAGTCCTATTTTTATAGCATGCAGATTTTAGATAAGCTTTGCATGCAGATTTATGTTAAGCTTTGTATACAGATTTTTAGTACGTAGGGTGTGTTCTAGTGCACACCAAGTGCTTGATAAAATGCTTAGCTCAATATAATGCTATAGTAGGCATTTTAATAGCTCAGTTAATGCAGTAGAAGCATTTAAAATAACTTATTTAGTCTTTCTTCAGCTTATATGGGACTACGGTCCAATGGGTGGGCTCCCACAGTCGCCTCTAGGTTCAGATAACCTAGTTCCAGGTTCAGATAACCTAGTTAAAGAAAGGTAAGAAAATTAGCTATGAAATCAGTATTTTATTTTCAGCAGTGGCACTGTACTGGATTAGATATCCATTGGGTTGGGCTCCCACAGTCGTCCCTAGGTTTAGATAACCTAGTAAACCCTATTAGACTCGGAACTTGCAATCCCGGGTTTAGTTAGGGATGCGCGCACAGCAAGTACAGTTGCCGGGCCCATCAGCAGCATGATTATTATTTTAATCTATTATGTAAATAGTTTTTCAAAACTTCACAAATTATTTATGTGAATACAAGTTAGACTCAGTTTAGCATTAATTAGTTTAGCTTAGGTAGCAATTCAGTTTCTTATTGATACACATGATAGTTCTATGATTAGCTTTACACGTTAGCTTTTCAGTTAGTATGATTCCTTTATTGCTATTTGTGAGCATGATTAGGTATACATGTTTAGTATTTCAGTTAGTATGATCCCTTTATTGGTTTATGAGCATGATTAGCTATACATGTTTAGTATTTCAGTTAGTATGATTCCTTTATTGCTATTTGTGAGCATGATTAGGTATACATGTTTAGTATTTCAGTTAGTATGATCCCTTTATTGGTTTATGAGCATGATTAGCTATACATGTTTAGTATTTCAGTTAGTATGATTCCTTTGCTATTTGTGAGCATGATTAGGTATACATGTTTAGTATTTCAGTTAGTATGACCCTTTATTGGTTTATGAGCATGAGTAGCTATACATGTTAGCTTTTCAGTTAGTTGATTTCTTTGCTATTTATGAGCATGAGTAGCTTTACATGTTAGCATTCAGTTTTAGCATGTCTTTATTTGTATACATGCATATCGAGTTTTTGTGAGTAGATAGCGCTCACTAAGCTTTATGCTTATAGACTGCATTTCCTCCTACTGCAGATAAAGGAAAAGCTAAAGTATAAGGAAGAAGGCGACAAGGAGATGCTGTGACGGTGTGTGATGTGTGGACTATGGAGATCCTTGAGACTTAGCTAAAGAACTCACTTAGTTTAAGATTTGTTATGTTTCCTTTTCTTTTCTCCTTAATGCTATGATGAAGTTGAGATTGTAATTGAGTCTATTCCGCACTTTGTTATGTTTTATTGTTGGAGTATTATCTGTTTACTATTGCTAGAGTAGTTTCATTCTTCTTATTGAGTTATTATACTGCGTGGTTGAGTGATTATATGTTCCAGCCGCCTGTGGCTGAGTATATATTATTTGTATTGTTGATTTGGTCACCGGTACAGGGGAGACTCTGCCGAAATTTTTCGGTAGGGTTTCCATGTGATTTTTAATCATACCGGTTAAGTAGAGTTAGTAGTCAAGTAACGGTCATCCTTAGAGTGTAGTAGTAGTAAGAAGGGTGGTCGTTACAGAGTGTGACCCAGTCTTCTGTGCCACAGTTGGGTTTCCTCTTGTTGTGTCATGAGACACTTTATTAAGGATATTGATAGGTCAATTGTGTAGATGTTATTTTTAAGTCCCTTAAGTCTGATTTCAGGGTTTTCGATGTTTTTAACTAAACACCCAGATTTGTCAAAATTGACTAAGTATCCATTATCACACAATTGACTTATGCTTAGTAAATTAAAGTTAAAATTTTCAACCAATAAAACATTTCGAATAATGAAGTCAGAACTAAGTTCAATATTACCTTTTCCGATTACTTTAAGTTTACCGTCGTTGCCGAATGCAACCGATCCTAAGTTCTTGTATTTGAGCTTAGTAAACTTCAACTTATCTCCAGTCATGTGTCTGGAGCATCCACTATCCAACATCCATTGATCCAATTCCTACATATGAAGTAGTTGAATTGGTTTCTTTTAATGGATTTAAACATAGCTTAATTGAAGTAGGCTCCCTAGTTTTCCATCTAACCCAATCTAAGTTAGCAATCAATTAACCCTATGGGTGATTGTGAGATGATTGATTAAATTAATGGTTTGAAAAATTTGGAAAAGTTTTTTTTTATATAATTAATTAGCTTTTGATAATTTTAAGTTAAATTAAATTTGACAAAATAATTTTAAATTAAAATAATTCTGAAAGGGAATTTTAAGTTAAAAGAATTTTGAAAAAGAATTTTACATTAAATTAATTTTGAAAAAGAATTTTAAGTTAAATTAATTTTGAAAAAGAATTTTAAGTTAAAATATTTTGAAAAAGAATTTTAAGTTAAATTAATTTAGAAAAATAATTTTACGTTAAAATAATTTTGAAAAAGAATTTTAAGTTAAATTAATTTAGAAAAAGAATTTTACGTTAAAATAATTTTGAAAAAGAATTTTATGTTAAAATAATTTTGAAAAAGAATTTTAAGTTAAAATAACTTTGAAAAAGAATTTCAAGTTAAATTAATTTAGAAAAAGAATTTTAAGTTAAAATAACTTTGAAAGAGAATTTTAAGTTAAAATAATTTTGAAAATAGTTTTAAGTTTAAATTAAGTTTGATTAATTTGAAAAAGTTTAATCAATTTGAAAAGTTTAATTAATTTAGTTAATTAAGTTTGTTTAATTAATTTCAATTGAATTAATTTAATTTTAATTTAGTTGAATTAACTTGATTTAAGTTCAAGTCAATTTTTAATTTCTTAGTCATCTCACCCGATCTAAATTTTCAATCAAGGAACCCTATAGTTTTTGTGAGATGATTTTAATTTTAGGGTTTTGTTTAACTTTGTGTTAGATTCAGGTTTAGCTTTGGGTTCAACAAGTAAACATTTTTTGGATAAACTTCTGGGCTATGGTGAGTCACAAGGAACTCATTAAAGTAACCATGCCTTCGAGGTTTTCCAAATAGTCCTACCCATTGAACTTAATACTAAACCTTAGTCTAACTGGTTAGGATCCATTTAAGGTAGCTTCGGTCAGTTCCACTTGGCCAAATGCACCAGGTCGAAGCCATATCTTCCTAGACATGCGATGCCCAAGCTTCCCTAACGTACTATCATCCAAAAACTTCACCAGTACCGTGTTTCAAGTTAAACCTAGCCCTTTGTTCTAACGCTATTTACCCTGCCGGGTAGGTAAAGTTCGGTTACCCTGTCGGGTAGATTAAGTTGGAGGTGCCAGTTATTCTAGATCCTCCTTCTATTTGATTTAAGTTTTGGATTGAGTTTTAATTTCGAATTTTTAATTTGTAATTTGAATTTTGAATTTTTGAATTTTAATTTAATTTCGAATTTTGAATTTGTAATTTGAATTTTTGAATTTTAATTTAATTTCGAATTTTGTAATTTGAATTTTGAATTTTAATTTTAATTTTAATTTCGAATTTTGAATTTGTAATTTGAATTTTGAATTTTTTAATTTTAATTTAATTTCGAATTTTGAATTTGTAATTTGAATTTTTGAATTTGTAATTTGAATTTTAAATTTTAATTTAATTTCGAATTTTAATTTATAATTTGAATTGTTTTCGTGTTTACTCCCCCTGGATCATAGCCTCAATATGGTCTATCGAGGTAGTGTATTTGATCTTTCGGGATCCAGTATTGGCCAAGTCCAATTTGATTGACCAATTTGGACTTAGGGACCCATGCTTGGATTACCTTTCTATTTGGTTTGTTTATTAAGGATAAATAAGATTTATATTTCTTTTTAGTTTTATATCCTAGCCCAGTTCTATTGTAAACGACTCTTTGTGTCCCAAGAATTAGGTCAAGATTCTTGGAGCATAAAGAAAATCGTTCTAAGGTATTTTTTTAAATCCTTGACCTGATTTTTCAAACTAGAATTTTCTTCCTCAAGTTTTTGAACTTGAGTTGAATTTCCAGTCTGAACTTGATCAGGTAAGGATTTAGAGTTAGTCACTTCTTTAAGGACAGCTACTTCCTTTAGAAGTAATTTAATCTTAAGGTTTGACTTAGCTAACTTGCGTAATAAATAATTGACTAAATTATTAAGTCTAGGAATACTTACAGCGGAGTCTGGCCCTTCGGAAATGGATGCGGATCCGTGGCTTCGCTCGGACTCGGCCTCTGACTCGCTCTCGCTCTCGAATTCGTCGATCTGGTCCTGGGCCATCAACGCGAGTAAACTTGTCTGATTGAGTTTGTCGTTGTCGTCCTCCGAAGAAGATTCGTCCCACATCGCCTTCAGGGCCTTCTTCCTTCTTTGCTTTTTTGCTTCCTTTTGGTTGGGGCAGTTGGCTTTGATGTGCCCCTTCTGGTTGTATCCGTAGCAGATTACTTCAAATTTTACCTTAGAACTCGGTTGGGCCTCCTTGGATTGTACCGCCTTCTTCAGGTCTTTCTTGTTGAAGCCCCTCTTCTTCTTGTAGAGCTTCTTCACGAGGTTCACGAGTTCGCTGGTCAGTTCATCTTCTTCATCTTCTGAGCCAGGTTCGTCTTCTGATTCCGGTTCAGTTTTTCGCCGTAATCTCAGTTCCCGTGTTTGACTGGTACCTGCAACCAAAGCAACCCCCTTCTCGATTGGCTGTGCATTAGTCTGCTCGTGAAGTTCAAACTCAGAAAATAACTCATCTAATTTTAAACAAGACAAGTCCTTGGAGACTTTGTAGGCATCTACCATTGATGCCCACAATGTACTCCTCGAAAATGAGTTTAGAGCGTACCTTATGACGTCCCGATTCTCGACTTTCTGCCCGATCGCATGAAGAGAGTTGAGGATATCTTGAATCCGTGCGTGGAGCGAACTCTCCATCTCTCCTTCTTGCATTTTTAGATTGGATAGTTTATTAAATAATAAGTCACGCTTACTTACCTTGGTTTCCGAGGTGCCCTCGTGGAGTTCGATTAATTTCTCCCATAGCTCCTTTGCCGTTGAGAATGGACCAGCTCTGTTAAGCTCCTCCTTGGTCAGCCCACACTAGAGGATGCAGGTCGCTTTGGCATCAACTTCCACCTTCTTGATTGTGGTAGATTCCCATTTTTCGCAGGGTGTCACCTTGCCGTCTTCGTCGTATGGGAGTAGTAGTCCGGTCTTGATTATCATCCACGTATCGAATTGTGTCTTCAGGAAGGTTTCCATTCGCCCCTTCCAATATCCAAAGTCTTCTCCGGAGAAAAGTGGGGGGCGAACGGTGCTGAACCTTTCTTGTTGGGACATTTGTAATATCGACAGTATATGTAAAACAAAAACAAAAGAAATGTGCCAAGACTAGGTCTTGGATTAGCAGTGCGGGAAGATAAGGATAAGAAATAATGAACTCGAGTGGTGTTGCACCAGCTTCGAGTAAAACCGATTCGTAAAATAATTAGAATGTAGCTAATTAGCTAATTCTAATTGACTCCGAAAAAAAATAGAAAATAACCACAAAAAAATGTGTGATTGGTGGTTGCACCAGATCAACGCGACCCTGCTCTGATACCAATTGTTGGATCGAGACATGTTAGAGGGGGGTGAATAGCGCTCGTGGCTTTCACTTTTTGAAATTGTAAATCGTATCAAAAACTAACAAAGTAATAAGCAGCGGAAATAGAAAATAAAAGCAAACACACACAGAAGGACACGGAGAATTTACTTCGTTCGGAGCCTGTAGCGACTCCTACTCGAAGGCTCTGATACCAATTGTAGGATCGAAAAGAATTTAGATATCTCCACAATGACATGATATTGTCCACTTTGGGCCTAGGCCCTCATTGCTTTGCTCTTGGGCTCTCCCCAAAAGGCCTCTTGCCAATGGAGATATCTTTTTCTCTTTATAAACTCATGATCTTTTCCATGTGTTTTCAATGTGGGACTATGTTTGCAACCTTGCAACCCCAACATCAAGTAGGTCAGGGATGACAGGAGACTTGACTGGGGAAGTCCTAACTGGAGGTTAGGTAGTGGTGAAGTCCTAACTGGAGTTTAGGCAGTGGTGGAAGTCCTAATTGGAGGTTAGGCGTATGGAAGTCCTAACTGGAAGTTAAGCAAATTGGAAAGTCCAAGTGTGATCTTGGCAAAGGAGAAAGTCTTGGTGAGGAGCCAGGCATTTGGGAAGTCCTGGTGAGGAGCCAGACAACTAAAAGTCCAAGTGTGATCTTGGCAAAGGAGAAAGTCCTGGTGAGGAGCCAGGCAATTGGGAAGTCCTGGTGAGAAGCCAGGTAGATGGAAAGTCCTGGTGAGTGAAGCTAGGCAGTCGGGAAAGTCCTAGTGAGTGAAACTAGGCAGAAGTTAAAGTCCTGGTGAGTGAAGCCAGGCCCGGAAAATCCAGATGGTTCAAGGATGACAGGACATTTGGTGAAAGTCCAAGTGGGTCATGGAGGACCGGACACTTGGCATGAGACGGTAAATCTAAGTTGGTCACGGAGGACCATACTTGGTGATTAGAGCAATTGGCACAGCTATATGTTAAGGAAGTGATCAGACTTCATGGAGTCCCAAAGTCGATTATTTCCGATAGGGATGGGCGTTTCACCTCTCATTTTTGGGAGTGTGTTCAGAATGCACTAGGCACCAAACTCAAGTTCAGCACAGTCTTCCATCCCTAGATTGATGGACAGAATCAGATTTTAGAAGACAAGCTCAGGGCTTGTGCATTAGATTTTAAAGGAAGTTGGTGCAAGTATCTGTACTTAGCTGAATTCTCCTACAACAATAGCTACCAGGCCACCATCAAGATGGCACCGTACGAGGCACTGTATGGTCAAAAGTGTAGATCACCTATATGCTGGTTGGAGGCTGGAGAAGGAAAAGAGATGAAATCAGAATTGGGCAGGCAAACTGAAATGATAGATGAAACTACTCAGGTTATCCAAAAGATCAGATAGAGAATTGAGACTGCCCAGAGTAGATAGAAAAGTTATGCTGATGCACGTCGTAGGCCACTTGAATTCCAAGTAGGGGATTCAGTTTTTTCTCAAAGTTGGTCCGATGAAGGGAGTGATGAGATTTGGCAAGAAGGGCAAGTTAAGTCCCTACTACGTAGGACCCTACCTGATCACAGAAAGGATTGGGAAAGTAGCTTACAAGCTGGACTTACCACAAGACATGTCAGCAATACATAATGTATTTCATGCTTCCATGCTAAAGAAGTGCCTTCACGACCCTAGTCAAGTGATTCAGCCTTAGTCAGTGCAGATCCAGGAGGATTTGAGCTATGAGAGCAGACCTACACAGATAGTGGACAGAGAAGTTAAGAGACTAAGGAACAAAGAAGTACCACTAGTGAAGGTCATCTGGCAGAATCAGAAGCACGAGGAAGTTACTTGGGAGCGTGAGGACAGCATGAGATAGAAATATCCAGAGTTATTCTAAGTTCGAGGATAAACTTTTTATAAGGTATGGGGAATTATAACAACCCAAATTTCCTTATTACGAGTTCTAATAGTGCTTAAAAATAATTAGAAATGCTTTAGAAATATTCTAGAGATTTTAGAAATTTTTAGAGTATGTTTATGTAATTTTTGGAGTTTGTTTGGTATTTTTACCAAAAGAAAGAAGTTTCAAAAATAAAGAGGTTCGGCCAAGGTTCGAACCCGCGACCTCCGACCCGATCCGAGACTTAAGTGAAGCGTGATGACCAAGAACCCAGCAGGGTCGTGCTGATAAAAGAGATAGAGAACATAATTTAAGTAGTAGTTGATAACGGAAATATTTAGGTATTAAAGGGAAATAAGAGAGGAACCTAGGTATTTTCCCCGTGCCCTAAACTCTTTCCCCTTTCTCTTCTGCGTGCGACGGTGGTGCTCGGGCGGAAAACAAAGGGAAGTTAGGGCTTCTCTCCGGCGACCGGCCTAGGGAGATCTCCAAGCGATTTCACCACCATCACGATCCTCTCGTCAAGGAGAGCTTGTGGGCACGAAGAGGAGCCGAAATCTCGAGTTCTCCGAAACCCTAGCAACCCTTTCGTTCGATTGTGAGTCCAAGAAACCAATGTAAGCGCTACTCACCTGCAGTAAGGGTAGTTTCAAGCTTTGATTTAGGTTTCCTTTTGGCTTTCGAAACATGCTGTTAAGAATTGTGGATTGCTAGGGATATGGTTTTCTTTTGGGGCTTTCGGATTATGTTATGCAGAATTTGTTTCTTAGAGGCTTAAAGGTAGTTTCGGAGATTTGATTTTCCCTTATATTCTGTTGAAGCATGCTTGAAGAATCATGTTGCCATATGTAAACCCTAAGATCTGTTGCTATAAGAATAGGTGTTGTATTAAATTCTTTAGGTGTAAAGAATAGTTTCAAGAATTTCCTTCTGCATTGCATTTTCTGCTGCAGCATGGTTTTGTTTTCTTTAAATTTCTATTGCTCTACAAAAGTTTACGCTGTGAAGAAGGTTACATGAATCCTTAGCTTCAGCAGGTTCTAGTCTTGTTCGTGCTAAGCATTTGAAATGAAGATAAGCTTTATATGGGTTTTAAATTCCAGCAGGTGTCAATTTGTTTGTGCTACGCATGAGATAGGAACAGCCTCATTTGGAGCTTAGAACAACCCATTCCTTTTGTGTTCTTCACGGGCAAGAACAACCCTTTTGTCATTAATTCTTTAAACTGCAGTTTTGGGTTCCTTAGTTGTGTAGATTAGAAATGCAGTGCAGATTTTTTTTGTTAGCCATGGTATGCAGATTTATTTTTGTTTAAAACCACAGTTTTGGAACTTCTCAAGCACAACAGTTTTAGTTTGTTTAAGTATTCAATTTTAGTTTGTTAAAGCATTCAAATTCAGTTTTGTATGCAGTATCCTTTTATTAGAAGTATTAACAAGAACAAGTATTTTACTTAAAGAGGCTAGTACCCGACTTCCGAGGTTGTCGTTAAACAAATCCAGGTGACCGTTTCCGAGGTCTCGACCCTGGTAAGACCAAGGTCTTTACCCTCATAGAACTGGTGGCTCACTACATCAGTTTCTATTAGGGAGCGCACAATGGTACTAAGCCTGGGCCCAAGAGATTATTATTTTGAAGTATAAAAGTATAAGTTTTTGAACAAGTGAAATAAGCTTCACATATGTTTAAAAATTAGCAAGTTTAGTTTTCTTTTATGATAACATGTTGTTTAGAACCTTCTTGCTGTTATTTGCTATTAGATGAGCAGCTTTACATGTTTAGCATTTCAGTATGTTTTGTTTCTTTTGTTATTAGATGAGCAGCTTTACATATTTAGCATTTCAGTATATTTTGTTTCTTTTGCTATTAGATGAGCAGCTTTACATGTTTAGCATTTCAGTATGTTTTGTTTCTTTTGCTATTAGATGAGCAGCTTTACATGTTTAGCATTTCAGTATGTTTTGTTTCTTTTGCTATTAGATGAGCATGAGTAGTATTTTCTTTTAAGCATTCAGTTTTTAGATTTCTTCATATTCACTTGCATATTCGAGTTTTGTGAATTAGATAGCGCTTACTAAGCATTTTGCTTATAGTTGCATTTCCTTTTACTGCAGATAAGGGAAAGGAAAAGCTATAGCGAAGGAAGGCGACAAGGAGGTGTGGATGGATGTGTGATGTCTGGACTATGGAAGCCTTGGGACCTTAATTAAAGAATTATTAAGTTTTTGTGTTTAAGACTGGTTGTAAAATTTAGGTGGTTTTAGTCTTTCTTGCATTATTGGAATAGTTCTTTTATGTGGGTGGTTTTGTTCTTAGAATGTTTTTATGTATTTAGAACTATTCCATTTAAATTGCTATGCACCTTAGTTCCATTTTCCTTGAGTTGTATTATTCTCACATGCATGTGTAGATTGATATGTTTTAGTTGTGAACATATGCTTGAGTAGAATGACAAGATGAGTTATTTAGGTTTTCCGCTGTTACTTATTATATGTTTTGAGTTTTTGAGAGTTTCAAGTAATATTATCTACATGTGAGCAACTCTAGTTAAGAAAAGTTAGTAGTCCAGTAACGCTCCACCATCACAGACTAGTAGTGAGGAGGGTGGGGGCGTTACAGTGGCTTTGATGGTTCTGATCTTCGACCTCTGATTCTTCTGAAGACAAGTCGTCCCAGGTTGTTTTGAGAGCCTTCTTCTTGGTTGTTTTTGATTTTTCACTCTTCAATCTCGGACACTCATTCTTGTAGTGCCCTTTCTTATTGCACTCGAAGCAAGTCACATTCCTTGGTTTAGTCGGGGAGTTGATCTTCTGCAGGTTCCTTTTGCTGAAGTTCTTCTTTCTCCTGGTGAACATCTTCCTTACCAAGTTCACCAGGTACTCTTCATCTTTAGAATCTTGGTCGGACTCATCTTCAGGTTCAGGCTTGGTTTTTGTCCTTTCCTTGGAGGAACCTGCAAACAAAACGATACCTTTCTCGGTTCTGGCGTTAGTCTACTCGTGTAATTCAAGTTCGCAAAATAACTCGTCTAATTTTAATTTAAAAAGGTTCTTTGAAATCTTGTAGGCATCCACGATGGATGCCCACAATGTATTTCGTGGAAACGCATTTAAGGCATACTTGATTAAGTCGCGATTCTCCATCTGGTGGCCTATCGCGTGAAGTCCATTGAGGATGTCTTTGATCCTCACATGAAGTTGACTTATTGTTTCTCCTTCCTACATTTTAATATTAAACAGTTTATTTTAAAGAAGGTCACGCTTAGTTACCTTGGCATCGCTCGTTCCTTCATGTAGTTCGACCAGCTTGTCCCATAACTCCTTCATATTTTGGTGTGGTCCCACTCCATTCAGCTCTTCCCTCGTCAGCCTGCATTGTAGTGTGTTGAGAGCTTTGAAGTCTATTGAGGATTTCTTTTTCATATACAGAGTCCACTGTTCCGGGTCCAGTGGATTTTCGGAGTTGTCGACCGACACCTTGTAGCCTCTAGTGACATTGAACTACTGATCAAAGTCGGTCTTCAAGTAGACCTCCATTCGCTTCTTCCAGTAGGGGAAGTCATCCCCGTTGAATAGAGGGGGGCGGACTGTGCTGAAGCCTTCATTTGAGATATTTTTTACCTTGCACAGACACAAAAAAAACATGAAATCCCAAGACTTGGTGTTGGATTAGTAGTACGGTATTTAAACAAACAATATCTAAAACTGGATTGGTGTTGCACCAGTTCAGCTTAATTGCTATGAAAAAAAAGTTCCAAAAAGGTAATAATACCAGTTTGGATTATAGTGTAAAACTGAAAATTGAAAAAAAAAATTAAAGAAAAATCTCACTCGCTTGTCTGATTGGTGGTTGCACCAAGTCAGAGCGGTACCTACTCTGATACCACTTGTTGGATCGTGTAAGTCGATAGAGGGGGGTGTGAATATCGATCGAAAGATGAGTATGCAGCGGAAAAACGAAATCACAACGCTAACAAGAACCGTTTTACTTGGTTCGGAGCCTTCGTCGACTCCTACTCCAAGGCCCACACTCGTCGAGTGCTTTTGTTGGGAAATCCACTAGTAATTCGAAAAAGTTATTACAAAATAAAAGTACAGGAATGCTAAAAAATGAAGTACTGACAACAATTAAGGAAAAGAAGAAACAGTGCGTTGTCGGAGAAGCTTCGCAGCGTCGCAGGAGCACAGCACAGCAGAGTAAGCATTGGATGGTGTTGTAGTGAGTTGGTTTTTTTTTTTGTTCTAGGGCTCACCCTCCTTATATAGGAGCCTCCGGGCGCCCGGATCCTTTCCGAGCGCCTAGACTCTGACGTAGCCTAGCCAACTAGAGAGCTCCATGTGGCAAAGCGACGAGGTGATAGAATTTACACTTCGGGCGCCTGGAAGGGGTCCGGGCACCCGAACCCCATTTTCCAACAGCTTCAACTCCCTGCAAGAAAATGTTAGTCCAAAGCATAATGCAAGTTATATTACCCTGCAAAACAAAGTGTTAGCACAATTATAATAATCAAATGGAGTATTAATTAGATTTCATCTCATCGAAATCGGAATCTAGTCAAGATCTCAACTTAGAGTTTCAAAATGGTTCTAAGTTGGATTGGCGCCTAAGTTCCCTTCCCGAGAACGCGTCCTCACAATCACTCCCCTCCAGTGACTTACCTTAACTTAACTGCTAGACGTCTGATCAGCCCTTCGACCCATCTGGACTTCATGTCAGACGTCCGGTCAGCCCTTCGACCCATCTGGACTTCGTGTCAGCTATCTGGTCGGCCCGTTGACTTAGCTGGGCTTCGTGCCAGACATCCGGTTAGCCCGTCGACCTGTCTAGACTTTGTGCCAGCTATCTAGTCGGCTCGTCAACCTAGCTGGGCTTCTCCTGCGCACTTGGTCAAAGCGTTAGATCATAATGAAACTAACTTAAACTACTTTGTTATTCATCAAAACCTAAGTTAGATCGTGAGTGCTAACTCCACCAACACTGAATGCTTAATCAAGCACTTAGATAACCCTAATATAAAACTAAAAGGGTTTAGGAAGGACAAGATCTATGCAATTAATTTAACTGTCTCTTCACTCAAGTGTCATTTGACACAAAAAAAGAAACTTGGCTATGGCATAGAAGAATGCCTCACACAAACTTTAGGAACCTAACAAAATTAAATGGTTTAGTTAGAGGCTTACCAAAATTACCTAACTTAGATGCAACAATCTGTAATGCTTGTCAACAAGGAAAGCAAATCAAATCAACTCATAAATCAATTAATCAAACTTAAACTAACTCAATACTAGAATTACTGCACTTAGACCTTTTTGACTCTCATGGAATCAAATCCATAAACGGGAGTCTCTATTGCCTAGTAATAATAGATGATTACTCAAGATTTATCTGGGTAAAATTTATTAAGAACAAAGATGAAACGTTTGAAGTATTCAGCAAATTTTGCAAACAAATTGAAAATGAAAAGGATCTAAAAATCAAAAGAATCAAAAGTGATAACAGAGGTGAATTTAGAAATTACAACTTTAATCAATTCTGCCTTGAAAATGGTTATCATCACAAATTTTCATACCCTAAAACTCTCCAACAAAATGAAATAGTAGAAAGAAAGAATAGAACTCTACTTGAAGCCTCTTGGATAATGCTAAATGAGTATAAACTACCAAAATATTTTTGGATAGAAGTTGTTAGCACAGTCTGCTATGTACAAAAAAGAACCATAATAAATAAAACATATAATAAAACCTCATTTGAACTCTATTACAATAAACAACCTAATATTAAATACTTAAAGTATTTGAATGCCCAGCCTACATACTGAACACAAGAGAATACTTAGAAAAATTCATCTCAAAAGTAGAAAATGGAATCTTTGTAAGCTACTCATTAAATAGCAGAAGTTACAGAGTATATAACAAAGTTACACTAAGAATTGAAAAAACCTCAAATGTAAAATTTGAAGAGACCAACAAAAAATTAGAACAAACCCAAACTCGAACAATTGATTTTATTCGAGGTAACAGCAGTCAAGGGGGAGCTAGTGAAAACCTAAGTCATGAATATGAAGAAGAAGACCAACCTCAAGTAAATGAACCCAGACCATCCAATTGGCCAAATAATTGATTACCCAGACCTAAGAGTTCAGACTAGATCATCCTTTAGAAATTTAAGTCAAATATATTTGATCTCAAAAATTAAACCCAAAATGATAGAAGAATCCTTACTTGACCCAAACTGGATCATAGCAATGCAGGAAGAACTAACCCAATTTGAAAGAAACGAAGTATGGGACTTAGTACCACCACCCAATAATAAAAAGGTAATAGAAACAAAATGAGTATTCAGAAATAAACCAATTAAAAATGGAGAAATTATTAGAAACAAGGCTAGATTAGTGGCTAAAGGGTTTAGTCATTTAGAATGACTTGACTATGATGAAACATATGCCCCAGTAGCTAGACTTGAGTCTATTAGAATGTTACTTAGCTATGCAGCCCATAAAGGATTTAAGCTTTATCAATGGATATTAAATCCACCTTTTTAAATGGACTAATAAAAGAAGAAGTTTATGTAGGTTAACCACCTGGGTTTGAGAGTCTGATCATCCTTGCCATGTCTTTAAACTTAAGAAAGCTTTGTATGGTCTTAAACAAGCACCTAGGGCCTGGTATGAAAGGTTGACCTCCTACCTAATTTCCAAAGGATTCAACCAAGGACAAATTGATCCAACTTTATTTGTAAAATCAATCAACCAAGATATCTTTATAGCCCAAGTATATGTAGACGGCATAATCTTTGGTTCAACCAATTCAAAAATTTTTACAAGAATTTATAACCTTAATGGAATAAGAATTTGAAATGAGCTTAGTAGGTAAACTAACTTACTTTTTAGGCTTATAAATTAAACAAACTAATGAAAGAAATTATGTTTACCAACAAAAATATATCAAGAAATTACTTAAAAAATTTGGAATGGAAAACCCCAAGGAAATAAAAATACCAATGGCAACTAACATAACCTTAGATAATGACCCAAATGGAAAACTCGTAGACCCAAAAGTTCTATAGAAGTGTTATAGGTAGCCTTCTATACTTAACCACAAGTCAACCTGATATTTTATTTGTGGTTAGTATGTGTGCTAGATACCAAACCTGTGCTAAAGAATCCCACTTAACTAACGTAAAAAGAATTTTTAGATATCTAAAAGGAACATCAAATGTAGGAATTTGGTATCCTAGAACACTCAACTTTAAACACATAGGTTACTTTGACTCAGACTATGCAGGCTGTAAACTAGACTGTAAGAGTACAAGTGGTGGATACCAGTTACTTGGACCATCACTTGTTAGCTGGTTTAGTAGAAAGCAACATTGTGTTGTCTTATCTACTACTGAGGCAAAATATATAATAATAGGAGAATGTGTTGCGCAATTATTTTGGATGATGCACACTCTAAAAGATTTTAATTTAAACTTTACAAATACAAAAGTACTAATTAATAATGTTAGCCCAATTAATTTAACAAAAAATCCTGTGTATCATTCAAGAACCAAACACATCAAAGTTAGACACCACTTTATCAGTGATCATGTCAGTAAAGATGAAATTGAACTCAAGTATATTGAGTCCAAGTCAAATTTAGCTGACATATTCACCAAACCCCACCCTGAAAGTAAATTTAGCAACTTATGTCGATAATTAGGAATGTGTTTAATAGACTAGGACCACTATTTTCAAAATTATTCTTCAAATAATTTGTAAATTCTAAGGTAAAATTTCTTTTCTTACATTTTTCTCAAAATTCCCTTATTTTTAGAATTTTTAAAATTAATTTTAGCCTTAGCCTAGATCAAATCCATAGAAAGTATGCTCCTATAAATTTAAGACTTGAGCATCTCACCAACATATTAGGACTACCTTATTTGTGTATTGTCAAACTTAGAAAGGGGTGAGATGCATAGGCAGATTGCTTGGACTTAAGATGCTTATATCAGTGCATCAACATAAGTTTGGGCGTTAAATGCTAAATTTATAGTGATCAGGTTAAGTAATCCAGTTTAGTCAAACACTAACTGGATAAAAAGACTTAACCTAACTAACCAAGTGAACACTGCTATCTTCTGATAGTTAGTTAATAACTAATGGTTAGACAGTTAAGGATAATTTATAGTTAATTAGATTATTTTTAAATAATGTCAAATTCAGGGGGAGGATATTTAAAAATAACTCTCAATTTTTTTCTATTTACTTTGAATAGATATTTTAAACATACTTATATTTTTCAAAAACACTTTTTCAAAATATTTCTAAAAGATGTTTTATAAAAACATGCCTATACTTTTCAAAAATCTATTTTGAAAATGTTTATTTTAAAAATCATTCTTAACGCATTTTGAAATATCACATGTTTTGCAAAATTCTAATTGTTTTGAAAATTGACTATTTTAATTTTTGTAAACTGCTTTTAAACAAACTTGAAAAAGTTTTCCTTGAAAGTTTTTGGAAAAAGTTTCATTTTTGCAAAAATTAGTCTTTTAAAAGCTTTAATCTTGAAAAAAGGTTCATTGCTAAAAAATTTTCTTGCAAAACTTATTTCTTTAAAGTTTCTGTTGGATTTTTCGGGCCGCGAAAACCGCTTTTTCGCATCGCGGAAACCCCGAAACCCCCATGCCACCGGATCCGTGCGAAGTAAAATAAAACAAAATTTACTAGTACGAGTTTCTTACATCTAGATCTACATTAAGAGAAGATCTTTACCCTTGGTGCGAAGCCCTTCGCATATCCCGCTCTTCCAAGTGATGTCGGATCTCGAGGTTGTCAAGTGTATAACCCTCTAGAAGTATCCACACGAACAAACTAGGTGGAGAAACCTAACACAAAGGTGTGCTAGCACCTTGGTAAGGTTTGGCCAAGAGAGGAGAGGGAGAGCAAGAAGATAGAGCAAGGAAGAAGATGAGTTGAATTGGCTTGAATGAAAAAATCAATTTCATTCACACACAATAAGTGGCTGGCCACCATGGGAATTGTAACCTCCATTCCCATTTAATATGGACATTAAAGAGATTTGTAACCTCCATGAGGTGGCACACACATGTTCTAAACATGATGATGTGTAACACCATTATTGGCCACTTAATGCCAACTCACAAATGATGTGGCATAAAGTCAAGTCAAACTTGACTTTTCCTCTTCCTCTCAAGTCAAGTCAAACTTGACTTAATCTCTCTCATGGTTGATCTAATCCAACCATTCAATTTAAGTCAATTTAATATAATGAATCTAATTTATTTAATTAAATTGATTCAATGAGTCATAATCTAAATTAGACTCATTGAACACATGAATCAACTTGAGTCCAACTCAATTAGCCCAATTAGGATTACTCTTAATCCAATTTGATTCATCACATGAATCTAATCCTCTTGGTTCATCATATGAACCTAATCTCCATCTAATTGTCCTTAGTGTGTGACCCTATAGGTTCTTGTAACGTTGGCAATGCCCCTAAACTCATTTAGGAGCATAAGTAATGAGCGATATCTAGCAACACATCATTACTACCCAAGTTACAAGAATGTTAAGATCCAACATCACCTTGTGACTACTAATTGTGACACCTCACAATATATGATAAGTGTCCTTCTATCCTAGACATCTAAATTGATCAATATGAGGCATAGACCGTGTCATCCTCTGACCAATCTAAATCTTGAACTCCAAGTAGACTCACTAAATCAAATGAGCTCAATATCTCATATTGACTCATTTGGGCATGGCCATGCACTTCGTGGTCTCACTCTATCAAGAATATCAATGTCGCTCCCGTCATATAGGAGGGATAGATTCCATCTACATCACTCACATCCCTTTGCAGAATTCGTTACATAACCAGTAATCGCCTTTATAGTCCACCAAGTTACGGGTGACGTTTGACGAAATCAAAGTACGTAACTCCTTATGTAGGGATCCATGGTGACTTCAGGTCCAAGGACTAGTAGTCATACTAATAGTCACATGAGAAAGTATATGACACTCATATAACGATCCATGATACTTTCTCATGGAGGGTTATTCAGTATAGATTCTCCAATACATACCCATGTGTCAACTTGATATCTCTATATCCATGACTTGTGAGATCAAGTCATCGAGTTGACCTACATGCTAGTCTCGTCGCATTAACATTGTCCCAGAATGTTAATACTCGACTAGGAATGATTAAGAGTAGTGTTCCCTATATCATCTCACTATCGATTCAACCAATCGATTGATATAGGTAAGAACCTTCTACTCAAGGACGCTATTATACTTAGTTTATTTGGCACCAATACAAGTAAGCATAATAACCAAAACAAATGCCTTTATTTAAATAAGAATATGATACAACAAGTCCATAATACAATCATCAAATTATTGGCTCTAGGGCTCTAACTAACAATCTCCCACTAGCACTAGTGCCAATTAGTGTAGGCTCTAAACCCCAATGACCTAGTGTGACCATCATGCTTTCTCTGTGCCAAAGCCTTGGTCAAGGGATCTGCGATGTTAGCCTCTGTAGGTACTCTGCAAATCTTCACATCTCCTCTCTCGATAATCTCTCGAATGAGATGGAAGCGCCGTAGTATATGTTTGGTCCGCTGGTGTGAGCGAGGTTCCTTAGACTGTGCTATAGCTCCATTGTTGTCACAATAGAGCTCAATAGGGTCAGCGATACTAGGAACCACCCCAAGTTCAGTGATGAACTTGCGGATCCAAACTGCCTCCTTTGCTGCTTTTGATGCAGCAATGTACTCGGCCTCTGTCGTAGAATCAGTGACTGTGTCCTGCTTCGAACTCTTCCAGCTCACAGCACCACCATTAATGCAAAACACGAACCCTGACTGTGATCGATAATCATCCTGACCGGTCTGGAAGCTGGCATCACTGTAACCCTTTACAGCTAGCTTGTCATCGCCTCCATATATCAAGAAATATTCTTTAGTCCTTCTTAAGTACTTAAGAATATTTTTGACCGCTATCCAGTGACTTTCACCAGGATCTGACTGGTATCTGCTCGTCATGCTCAAAGCATACGAGACATCAGGTCGAGTACATAACATGGCATACATGATAGATCCTATGGCTGAGGCATAAGGGATCTGATCCATGCGGTCTCTCTCCTCTCTAGAAGAGGGACCTTGAGTCTTCGAAAGACTCATGCCATGTGACATCGGCAAAAATCCCTTCTTGGAGTTCTGCATGGCAAAGCGAAGGAGTACCTTGTCAATATATGCACTCTGACTTAGGCCAAGCAATCTCTTAGATCTATCTCTATAAATCTGTATGCAAAGAATGCGAGATGCTTCACCTAAGTCCTTTATTGAGAAGCGACTCCCTAGCCAGGTCTTGACAGACTGAAGCAAAGGGATGTCCTTCCCAATGAGTAGTATGTCATCCACATACAATATGAGGAAGACAACTATATCCCCTACAACCTTCTTGTAGACACAAGGCTCATCTTCGTTCTTGATGAAACCAAACTGTTTGATTGCATCATCGAATCGAAGATTCCAGCTCCGAGAAGCTTGCTTTAGTCCATAAATGGACCTATGCAGCTTGCATACTCTGCTAGTATGCTTTGGATCTACAAAACCCTCAGGTTGTGTCATGTACACATCCTCGAGTAGGTTTCCATTCAGAAACGCAGTTTTGACGTCCATCTGTCAGATCTCGTAATCGTGGTAAGCTGCAATAGCAAGCATGATCCGAATAGACTTAAACATCGCTACTGGAGAAAAGGTTTCATCATAGTCAATACCATGAATCTGCTTGAAACCTTTAGCTACCAAGCGACCCTTATAGATAAGTCCATCCATGTCAGTCTTTCTCTTAAAGCCCCACCTACACCCAATGGATTTTACCCCTTCAGGTGGATCAACCAAAGTCCATACTTGCTTGGTATACATGGATTCCATTTCGGATCTCATGGCCTCTAACCATTTCTTGGAATCTGGTATCATCACAGCTTCCTGATAGGTGGTAGGCTCATCCTTTATGAGCACAACGTCATCATGGTCAGACAAGAGAAATGAGTATCTCTCAGGCTGACGACGTACCCTATCAGACCTGCGAAGAGGTATGTCTACTTGAACTAGTTGTTGTTCCTCAACTCTTTGTGGAACAACATCATTCACAACACTTTGTGGTTCCAGTTCAACTTCCATCGAGGCTTCAGTGCTATGGTCCACATCTTGAACTTCTTCAAGATCGAACGTACTCCCACTAGTCTTTCTAGAAACAAAGTCCCTTTCTAGAAAGACCCCAGTCTTTGCCACAACTACCTTGTGCTGACTGGAAATGTAGAAGTAATATCCCTTAGTTTCCTTGGGATATCCAATAAAGTAGCACTTGTCGGATTTGGGTCCTAATTTATCTGAGACTTGACGTTGAACGTAAGCCTCACAACCCCAAATCCTCATGAAAGATACCTGGGCATCTCTCTCAGTTCATATCCTATATGGTGTCTTTATCACGGCCTTGCATGGAACTTGGTTGAATATAAAAGCTGCCGTGTCTAGAGCATAGCCCCAAAAGAATGTCGGAAGATCTGTGTGACTCATCATAGATCGAACCATATCTAATAGGGTACGATTCCTCCTTTCGGATACACCATTCCACTGTGGTGTTCCAGGAGGAGTGAGTTGGGATATAATCCCACACTCAGCTAGGTAGTCACGAAACTCATGCCTAAGGTATTCTCCACCTCGATCTGATCGAAGTATCTTAATACTCTTTCCAAGCTGATTCTGTACTTCATTCTTGAATTCTTTGAACTTTTCAAAGGATTCTGACTTATATGTCATCAAGTACACATAACCATATCTACTGAAGTCATCAGTAAATGTGATGAAGTACCTATAACCGCCTCTAGCAGCGACATTGAAAGGGCCACATACATCACTATGCATAAGTTCTAACAAATCAGTCGCTCTTTCACTGTGCCCACTAAAGAGAGTCTTGGTCATCTTGCCTAGTAGGCATGATTCGTACGTCTCTTAAGATTCAAAATCAAATGAGTCCAGCAAACCATCTTTATGGAGATGGGATAAGCGCTTGTCATTTATATGACCTAAGCGACAGTGCCGGAGATAGGTTTGGTTCATGTCATTTGACTTGAACCTCTTGGTATTTATGTTATAGATAGGGCTTTCAAGGTCTAGAATGTAGAGTTCGTTCATCAGAGGTGCACTACAATAGAACATATCTTTTAAATAAACAGAACAACATTTGTCCTTAATTATAAAAGAGAAACCTTTCTTGTCCAAACAAGAAACTGAAATTATGTTCTTAGTTAAAGCAAGCACATAACAATATTCATCTAATTCTAATACAAGCCAGAGGGCAGAGATAGATGATAAGTTCCTACAGCAATAGCAGCAACCCGTGCTCCATTGCCTACTCGTAGGTCCACCTCGCCCTTCGCCAATGCCCTGCTATTTCTCAGCGCCTGCACATTAGTACAAATGTGAGAAGCACATCCGGTATCTAATACCCATGATAAAGAAATAGATAGATTGACTTCTATAACATATATACCTGAAGTGGAAGTCTCACTTCGCTTCTTCTTAAGATCTTCCAGGTACACCTTGCAGTTCCTCTTCCAATGCCCGGTCTGACCGTAGTGGAAGAAGGTAGCATCCTTGGCGACCCCTCCTTTAGGCTTCAGTGTCTTGCCTTTGCCCTTGGCTTGGGACTTTCCTTTGCCTTTGGGCTTGCCCTTGCCCTTGTGTTTCTGAACCATCAGAACAGAGTTGGGCTTAACCTTCTTAAGGTTCAGCTCAACAGTTCTTAACATGCTAAGCAGCTCGGGCAGTGGCTTGTCAATTTCGTTCATGTTGTAGTTTAGAACGAATTGACTATAGCTATCCGGTAAGGATTGCAAGATCAGGTCAGTGGCCAGCTCTTGGCCAAGTGGGAACCCCAATCTCTGTAGGTTTTCTATGTACCTAATCATTTTGAGTACATATGGGCCTACGGGAGCCCCATCTGACATCTTGCACTGAAATAGTGCCCTTGAGATCTCAAATCTCTCGTGCAGCGCTTGCCCTTGATACAGTTGACGAAGATGTTCAACCATATCGTAAGCGCCCATCAACTCGTGTTGCTTCTGAAGCTTAGAGTTCATGGTCGCGAGCATTAGACAGGACACATCTAATGCGTCATCTTGATGCTTCTTATAAGCATCTTTATTGTAACGACCACCCTTCTTACTACTACTACACTCTAAGGATGACCGTTACTTAACTACTAACTCTACTTAACCGGTATGATTAAAAATCACATGGAAACCCTACCGAAAAATTTCGGCAAAGTCTCCCCCTGTACCGGTGACCTTAAACTGACATACATAACATAATATACACAGCCACAGGCGGCTGGAACACATATCAAACACACAAAAGGAATAACATCACCACGCAGTTTAATGAAATCAAATCATGCAAGTAATGAATAGCGGAAACAAAATAAAAACATACAATTAACTAACAGCGGAAGACTAAATGACTCATCTAATACATTCTTAATAAATGGCAATCTTAATAAATTCTTAAACTAAGTCCCAAGGCTTCCATAGTCCTGGCATCACACACCATCCGCGCCACCTTGTCGCCTTCCTTGCTAAATCTTTTCTTTTCCTTTATCTGCAGTAAGAGGAAGTGCAATCTATAAGCAAAATTTGCTTAGTAAGCGCTATCTAACTCACAAAATCACGAATGTGCATGTATACGAAAAGAACTAGAAACTATATGCTCTAAAAAGAAATAAAGCATAAACATAACTGCTCATGTCAAACTAATAGCGAAGAAAAACTAAGGAATCTACTCATGTAATTCTAATAGCTAATCATGCTACTCATCTAATAGGTAAACATGAAAACTACTCATCCACTAGATAAACATAGTAGAATAAAGAACTAAACTTACTGATTTTTAGAACCATATGAAACTTATTTCATTTGTTCCAACTTAATCTTTAATACTTTATGCTTATGTAAAACTCGTTTTACTCGTTCAAAAACTTATACTTATAATATTTCAAAATAATAATCAACTTCTCTTGGGCCCGGCAACTGTGCTTTTACTTTTGTAACGACCCGACCCATTTGGCGACCCATTTGGAGACCCTAAGTCGTCGACCGTCGGCCGTGCCGTTACTACTAGGTTATCTGAACTTAGGGACGACTATGGGAGCCCAGCCCAAGGACAACTGAGAGTCCAGTACAGTGCCACTGATAAAAGTAAAATACTTGTTATCTTTGAATACTTCTAATATATAATGCCTTGGCATTTTAATAAGCACCTTGTGTGCTAAAATCCCTAAAGTCTTGACTTTGGGATCTACTTAAGCCTTGACCTTTTTCTTTCTTTTCTTTATCTTTCTTATACTTTTCTTATAAAAAAAATGCTTCTTACAAAACTGAAATGTTTAACCAAATTCTAACACTGCAATGCTTAAACAAAATCTGCATACAAGTTTAAACATAAATCTGCATATTAAGCTTAACTAAAATCTGCATATTAAGCTTATCTAAAATCTACATACTAAGCTTATCTAAAATCTGCATACTAAGCTCAACAAAATCTGCATACTAACTCAATCGAAATTCTACATACAAGCTTAATCAAAATCTGCATAGCAAGCTTATCTAAGATCTGCATACTATGCTACTAAAATTCTGCTTATTAATACTTTATAGAATCTACATTGATCAACATGTAAATCTCATAGTCTTCTTTTGTCTCCTGGATCCCCTCTGGAAATAACAATTTCTCTAAGTTATCTTTAGCTGGCCTAATGGGAAGCCCTGTCTGTAACCAATAACATGATAGAAATTTGGGCTTCTTATAAAAATTGTACCTCCATCTGTGAGACTCACCTCTGTCCTGATCAACCATAATTTCTTCACTGAATCTTATCCATTTTGCTTTATCTAATATATGAAAAGTCCCTTTACTTAAATCAGTACCTTCTGGAAAACAGGCTTGACCTTTTCTATTACAGCAAGGAAAAATCTAAAATTGAGGTTCATGACAGCATAACACGGAAATCTAAATCTGAAATGCTACTAAAGATCCAACTGAATCCTTCCACAACTAAACTTGTTCATACTCAACGCATAGTTCAACTATGTAACTTGTTCACAGCCCATACGTTTACGAAGCAACAGAAACCTTCTAGCATCCTAAATTCTTTAACACAAATCTGCACTACTAAGAATTACATAACAATCCACTAACATAAACCTCCACATCAATGAAAATTGATTTACAACTTATTCCTAATTCTGAACATCAATATACTTAATCCTTACAACTTCTTTTCCCTCTCTAAGAATCACGGCAGAACCTTAAATCTGCAGCAATCCTAAATCATCTAACAGCAACTAGTAAGAATCCATGTTCATAGCAATTCAGTGGCCAAACCACAGTAATTGAATCTATACCAAGCTGTAATAATTCCAAAGCCAAGAAGAAAACTAATTCCCTAACAATCCACAATTCTTTACAACATAATCCATAAGCCAAAAATACAAATACAACAACAAGAAGCAAGCATCATATCATGAGCAATAAGTGCAGCAATCGAAAACCTCCAAAATCTGTCCCAATACATGCATAACGAATTTAAGAATATAACTCAAGAATGCATCAAAACTCTCGGCAGCAAGCACAAACCATCCTCCTAACAAACATACTTCGAAAATCAAGAAGAGCAAAGGTCCGGAACTACTCCTACTGCAGGTGAGAGCACTTACCTTGGGTTTCTTGGACTTACAACCGAGAAGGAGGCTTCTAGGGCTTTCGAGTCTCTTGAAATCGTGGCCTCTCTTCGTGTTCACGGGTCCTTCTTAGCGCGAGGAGCTTGAATCCTAGAAGAGCTCGCGGAAATCCCCTTCAGCCGACCGCCGGAGACGAAGCTAGGGCTTCGTTTTCCTTCGCTCGGCAGAATCGGCGCCGACGCCGTTCGTGAGGGAGAGGAGAGAAAATTAGGTCACGGGGAAATAATCAAGCCCTAAGTTCTCTTCTTATAACCTTAATATTCTGTTAACTGCTTTAAATAAATCTCCTACCTTTTCTAAGCAGAACCAACGGCTGGAGCACTTGGTCAGCCACGGCTTGGTTCGAATCCCGGCTGCAACCATTTTTCTCCCTATTATTTCTTGTTATTAACTTCTACTACTTAAATAAAATTCTCCCTTTATTTGATTAAATAACACCTGCTAGCCCAGTTGGTTAGCCGGGTTTTGCTCGGGTTCAAGGTCCGTGATCTTGGGTTCAAAACTCGGCTTCAACATATATTATTATTTTCTTTTTATTACTTCTTCCTCTTGGTAAAAATACCAAACGAACTCCAAAAATTGTATAAAAATACTCTAAAAATTTCTAAAAATCTCTAGAATTTTTCTAAAATATTTCTAAATATTTTTAAGAATTTTAAAAACTCCTAATGAGGAAAATTGGGTCGTTACATTTGTCAACTCGCGTGGCATTGGCAGGAGGAGCCTCCGGAATGGGCTGCTCCAGAATGTACAATTTATATTCCTGGGTGAGAACTATTCTCAAGTTCTTGTACCAGTCCAGAAAATTTGCTCCGTTGAGCTTGTCCTTCTCAAGGACAGAACGTAGGGAGAAAGAGTTCGTATTCGACGTCATGGTTATCTACAACAGAAAAATGCAGAAAATAAATATCATATTCTTTTAAATCATTTAATTAGGCCTTTAACTAAATGATGCTCCCACTGAATTCTATAACTCATGTGGGACAAGATCCACATCATACTAACCCTTGAGTTAGCTTTGGCTAAAACGCCCAAGACTTAGTTTGATCGGTAGGTAATAATTTACCAATTACATCTCTATGCAACTCTTGTTTATAGGATCAAGATCCGCATTTATATTAAAACTTGAGTTAGCTTTGACTAATACACCCAAGAATTAATATAAATACGATTTTGACCTATCTACCAACCATTAGAAAATGTCTATAGTTAAACTCGATCCAATTGAGTTAACTAGTTACTCAATCTAATTGAGTTGTACTCACCCATGCGTTGATAAGCGGGACCAAGATTGTCCCTCCGTACCCTACCAAGATAATATGTGTTGCTCTACTTTGGCAGATTCAACAACACATGTGATCAAGGTAGTAATAGGTATCACGACACGGTAGGCATTTGAGTTGACGCGATTGAGATCTAATCTAATCGAGAGGGTGCATCTTGTACACGATTTAGATCTAATCTAATCACTAGGCACTAATTAATTACTAATTATGCATCACATACACTCAAGCAATTAATTAAATTATTTGTGATTAGTCATGGCCCTACTACGATATTCTCAAGCCAATGAGAAGATCGGATGGTCAACCTAAGGTCAACAGCTTCTCAAGCTCCTCCCTTTGACCACCTTGTGTTGCTCGCACCCTCCTCATAACTCCGTCTCGAGTGGACCTTCCACCACTCCAATTTTGTATATTACAATTTTTGAAACTCAAGTTACATTCGAGTCTAAACTAATTTACAACAAGAATATAAAATAGAGAAAGGCACGACGCGCAGGTCGCGAATCAAATATACAACACGCACATCACATGACGACACGCAGGTCGTATTATGAATTAAAACACATTTCCAATCAGATTGGGCCTTTTTGGGTCATGACTATCATAAAATAATACATAATTCTAAATTATGTATTTTCTATAATTTTCTGTAATTTTTACTACAATTTTTATAATTTTTATGAGTAAAATTCCCGGTGGTTCCGTTTAGCGGGTTTTCGGGCACAATCGCGGAACGAATCCCCTTGCGGGGCCAGGGGCAGCGCCCCTACCCGCGATCTAACCATCGCGAGTGTTCCTTAGCAATCCTAAAGCACCTTAGCCCGCTGTCCCAAAAAAGATTTGGGGTGAAACCTTGCCGTTTTGGAAAAATCTTTTCGGTAGTAGAAGCCTACAAGTGTCGAAACACTTGTGCTTCGCTTCTACGAGAAAAATACCCATAAAAACTATAAAATTAGGAAATTTACAGAATATTATAGATCTTCTATTTTTCATAAAAATATAAAATAAACTCGTACAAGACTTTGCACGTGGCTCTGATACTACGGTTGGGTTTTTCGGGCCGCAAAAACCGCTTTTTCGCGTCACGGAAACCCTAAAACCCCCATGCCACCGGATCTGTGCGAAGTAAAATAAAACAAATTTTACCAGTACGAGTTTCTTACATCTAGATCTACATTAAGAGAAGATCTTTACCCTTAGTGCGAAGCCCTTCGCATATCCCGCTCTTCCAAGTGATGCCGGATCTCGAGGTTGTCAAGTGTATAACCCTCTAGAAGTATCCACACGAACAAACTAGGTGGAGAAACCTAACACAAAGGTGTGCTAGCACCTTGGTAAGGTTTGGCCAAGAGAGGAGAGGGAGAGCAAGAAGATAGAGCAAGGAAGAAGATGAGTTGAATTGGCTTGAATGAAAAAATCAATTTCATTCACACACAATAAGTGGTCGGCCACCATGGGAATTGTAACCTCCATTCCCATTTAATGTGGCCATTAAAGAGATTTGTAACCTCCATGAGGTGGCACACACATGTTCTAAACATGATGATGTGTAACACCATTATTGGCCACTTAATGCCAACTCACAAATGATGTGGCATAAAGTCAAGTTAAACTTGACTTTTCCTCTTCCTCTCAAGTCAAGTCAAACTTGACTTAATCTCTCTCATGGTTGATCTAATCCAACCATTTAATTCAAGTTAATTTAATATAATGAATCTAATTCATTTAATTAAATTGATTCAATGAGCCATAATCTAAATTAGACTCATTGAACACATGAATCAACTTGAGTCCAACTCAATTAGTCCAATTAGGATTACTCTTAATCCAATTTGATTCATCACATGAATCTAATCCTCTTGGTTCATCATATGAACCTAATTTCCATCTAATTGTCCTTAGTGTGTGACCCTATAGGTTCTTGTAACGTTGGCAATGCCCCTAAACTCATTTAGGAGCATAAGTAATGAGCGGTATCTAGCAACACATCATTACTACCCAAGTTACAAGAATGTTGAGATCCAACATCACCTTGTGACTACTAATTGTGACTCCTCACAATATATGACAAGTGTCCTTCTATCTAGACATCTAGATTGATCAATATGAGGCATAGACCATGTCATCCTCTGACCAATCTAAATCTTGAACTCCAAGTAGACTCACTAAATCAAATGAGCTCAATATCTCATATTGACTCATTTGGGCATGACCATGCACTTCGTGGTCTCACTCTATCAAGAATATCGATGTCGCTCCCGTCATATAGGAGGGATAGATTCCATCTACATCACTCACATCCCTCTGCATAATTCGTTACATAACCAGTAATTGCCTTTATAGTTCACCTAGTTACGGGTGACGTTTGACGAAACCAAAGTACGTAACTCCTTATGTAGGGATCCATGGTGACTTCAGGTCCAAGGACTAGTAGTCATACTAATAGTCACATGAGAAAGTATATGACACTCATATAACGATCCATGATACTTTCTCATGGCGGGTCATTCAATATACATTCTCCAATGCATACTCATGTGTCAACTTGATATCTCTATATCTATGACTTGTGAGATCAAGTCATCGAGTTGACCTACATGCTAGTCTCGTCGCATTAACATTGTCCCAGAATGTTAATACTAAACTAGGAATAATTAAGAGTAGTGTTCCCTATATCATCTCACTATCGATTCAACCAATGGATTGATATAGGTAAGAACCTTCTACTCAAGGACGCGATTATACTTAGTTTATTTGGCACCAATACAAGTAAGCATAATAACCAAAACAAATGTCTTTATTTATATAAGAATATGATACAACAAGTCTATAATACAATCATCAAATGATTGGCTCTAGGACTCTAACTAACAGTTTCTTATTAGTTATTTAAATTGTAAAGTTAGTTTTTCAAGTTTAAATAATTATAGGTGTTTTGTAAACTTCATTTTTTGAGTTAATTACTTCCCCCATAACTCTGAACCTTTTTTTGTTGCCAAAATTTCACTATTTTTGTTTAAACAAGTTTTTGTTTCACTGTCTTATTTATTAACTTATATCTTTTTGATGAATGTCAAAGGGAGAGGGTTAAGAGGATTAAGTTAGCATAAGTTAGCAAAAGTTAGCAAATAAAAGAAAAATTAGAACAACTTAAATCCCACAAATAATCAAAACAACAAAGCTAAATTACTCATATTTCTTATGCTTAATTTTGCATATTTTTTTCTAACTTAACCCAGGTTGTCATTGCATCAAAAAGGGGGAGACTATTGGTGTAGTTTACAATAACGGTCTAACTCAGGTTTGACAAGTAAGTTAAGTTAGGTTTTGTTCTGATCTAACCACTTGATTAAGTGTGCAGGAGAAGTCTAAATAGGCCAATGGGTTGACCGGATATCTGGTAGGAAATCCAGCTAGGTCAACAAGTCAATCGGATAGCTGGTACAAAGTCCAAATAGGCCACGGGCTGACCGGATATCTGGTAAGAAGACCAGCTAGGTCAACGGGCTAACTGGATAACTGGTATGAAGTCTAGACAAGCCGACTAGCTGACTGAATGTCTGGAAAGTGGTAAGTAAAGGTAAGTCACTAGAGGAGAGTGACTAAGTGAGGATGTATCCCAGTTGAGGGGACAATAGGCGTTAGTCTAGTTTAGGTCCATTTGAGATCCCTAAACTAGGACCCTGACTAGTTCTTGGTCTTGGGAGGATAGCAACTAATTACTACTCTTTATTATTGATTGTTACTGTCCTAATACTTGTTTTGCAAGTTATTTGGACTAACGTTATTTTGTAGGAAAAAAGGAGCAAATTTGCATTCGGATGAACAGTGTCCGAATGCGCTCGTACTGTTCATAGAAGATTCCTTCCATAGCTATGGAAGGCGCTCGTACTGTTCATAGAAGCCGCCTTCCATGGCTATGGAAGGTGCCTTCTGCAGGATGAAATTTTAACTTCACCGTGGATAAGTGTCGGGCTGTTCGAGATCGAATTTTCCAGGTTGAAAGCGCCTTCAACTACTATAGAAGGCACCCTCCATGCCTTATATAAGTGGGTCTCGAGAAGGCTTCAATATAGAACACACATACTGTTGGATTGAGTCGCATGTGAGAGGGAAGTGAATCACATGGTTTTCAAAAATTCTCTTTTCGTCGTTTTAAAATCAGAGTACAAACACAGCGAAAAAGAAAAAACACGAAAAGCATGCACGAGAGGAACACAAGAGGTTTACTTGGTTCGGAGCCTTCGGTGACTCCTACTCCAAGACCTAGGTCTCGCGGACCTATCGATGGGAAATTCACTATAAACCTATTCCAGTACCTCTGCAAGAGGGAATCAAAGTACAAGTAAAGTTAAAACAAGTGCAACACCCTGCACTTGTCCTTTGCAGTATTTAATTACATAAAAAATTTACCGACACTTTGGAGATCGAAGTGGGAGCGCTCATGTCGATGTCGATCTATCGGCCGTAATCGGAAGTCCTTGGAGTAGTCGTTGGGCATAACAACTTTGCAGTAGAGTCGTAACAGAAGCCTAGAGCAGTCAAAAATTCAATTGGATGCATGGTAGCTCATATAGGAGTTGTTGAAGAAGCTTTGTGAGCAACCTTAAATAGAGAATGGAAGGTGCCTTCCATAGCCATGGAAGTTGCCTTCCATAGCCATGGAAGGTGCCTCTAATGAGGCAAGTTTGATACCGAACAGTCTGGGAGTTATCCGCTACGATGCCAAAATTTTATCCTATGGAAGGCGCCTTCCAAAGCCATGGAAGGCGCCTTCTATGAATAGTACGAAGGTGCCTTCGGACATTGTTCATCTGAAGGAAATTTTCTTCTTTTACCTTGTAAAACAATGTTAATCCAAAAATACCCTACAAAAAAGTATTAGGGCAATTTAATAATAATATAGAGTAGTAATTAGTTCCTGTCCTTCCAGGATCAGGAACTAGTCAAGGTCTCAACTTAGGGATCCCAAATGGACTTAAACTGGACCAACATCTACTGTCCCTTCAACCAAGATGTGTCCTCACTTGGTCACTCTCCTCCATTGACTTACCTTAACTTACCAATTTGCCAGACATCCGGTCAGCCTGTCGACCTGTTTGGATTTTGTGCCAACTATCCGATTGACCCGTTGACCTAGCTGGACTTCGTACCAACTATCCAGTCGGTCCGTTGACCTACCTAGATTTCATACCAGCTATCTGGTCGGCTCGTCGACCTAGATGGATTTCGTACCAGCTATCCGATCGGCTTGTCGACCTAGCTAGATTTCGTACCAGCTATCCATTCGGCCCATTGACCTAACTGGATTTCCTGCACACTCAATCAAGTGGTTAGATCATGATGGAACCAAATTTAACTTACTTGTCATTCATCAAAACCCGGATTAGACCATCAGTGTGAACCACACCAACAATCTCCCCCTTTTTGATGCAATGACAACTTTGGTTAAGTTAGGAGAAAAAATGCAAGTATGAATTTTGATTTGTTTCAACTTAACCCTTTAACCCTCCCCCTTTGGCATTCATCAAAAAACATGAATAGAGAGATAAAATTTGCTAAGAAAAGCAAGGGAACACTTTTTGACAATATGTCTTAGGACTACTTTGAGGGAGGAAAAAATGTATAACCTAAAAAAAAAATTCAAAAATATTTGACAACATATATGTTCAAGGATAGTTTTGAAATCACTTTACATTTTTGAGAAAATGATAAAGAAACATCTTATTTAAAAATTGCAAAAATAAATTTTGAAAAGAACCTTTTCAAAAAAAAAAGTGTTTCAAGACATCTTGTAATGCAAAAGATTTTAAAGACATTTTGTAGAATAAATTTTAAAACACTGGATATTAGTATTTTCATAAGAGAAATAAGGTTGAAAATACTTTTTAAAATATATTAACTTTAGAAATTTTAAAGTTTTCCAAAAAAAATTGAAAATGCTGAGTTCTCCCCAAAAAAAACTTAGTTTAAGGTTAAAGTTCTCCAAGACAAAGGTTAAAATACTAAATGTTGCAACAGTAAAAATTGTTTGAGACAGTTTTCAAAATAATTTTTCAAGACCTGTAATAATTTTAAAAATGGCTTAATGGAATGTTTTAAAATTTTGTTGACTTATTTTTCCTCCCCCTAAACCTAATATTACTTTAAAATAATCTAATCAGTTATAAATTATCTTTAACTATCTAACCGTTAGTTACTAGCTAACTATCAGAAGATAGCAAGTATTCACTTGGTTAGTCAAGTTAGGTCTTCGTATCTAGTTAGTGTTTAACTAACCTGGATTACTTAACCTGATTGTTGTAGATTTGGTATTTAATGCTCAGACTTATATTGATGCACTAATATAAGCATCTTAAGTCCAGGCAAGCTGGCTATGCATCTCACCCCTTTCTAAGTTTAGAATACACAAATAAGGCAACCCTAATGTGTTGGTGAGATGCTCAAGTCCTAAATCTATAGGAGCATGCTCTCTATGGGTTAGATCTAGGCTAAGGCTAAAATTGATTTTGAAAATTCTAAAAATAAGGGAATTTTAAGAAAAATAAGTAAAAAAAATTGCCCTAGAATTTGAAAATGTTGAAAATAATATTGAAAATATTGATCCTAGTATATTAAACACATTCCTAATTTTAACAATCAGACTGAAGAACAACTAACTAAAAATAGTGAGTCAAGTCACATATAATGCATAATAATGTATGTAACACAATCAGGTCTGATCATCGTTAGCAGGTGGTGGTAAGGGTCGCTCAGGAGCATGCAAAGCTTGAAAAATCTGCTTAAATCTGGTGGTCATGTCATCTCGGAGGGAAGTAAATCTAGTGGTCATCTTCCCCCGGAGTGTGCTGAATCCATCTGAGACTGATTACCGAAGCTGAGCAAAGGACTCCTCAAGTTGAGCAAGTCGATCCTCGACGGATAGAGAAGTCGAGGGCTGGGTCAAGGTCGAAGGCTGGTCCGAAGTCGGAGCATACCCAAACATCTCCTCAACCGTAAACTCTAGCCACTCTTCTCCCTCGGCTAGAATAAAAGGTGGAAACTCCTCCTCGGCCTCGATTAGTATGGCTGGCTAAGGCACACCTCTCCAAGCTAGACTCCCCTGAGCAATGATGTCTATATGCGCTAATGCTAGCTGACGCTGACCAAACTCGCCATATGCACTAAGGGAAGTAGTTCTCCCCAGGGTCATATCTATCTCTAAGGTCGAAAATATATATGTCAAAATATAGTGATAAGACTAGATGCATGTATGACATTATGAAATATATGTAATGTAATGTCGATGTCTAGACGTTGATAGAGGGCATACAAAAGGAAGGAGTGGGAAGGTCACATCATCGCAACATCGCGAGATGTGATCGGCAAAATGCATGTAGTCAGGACTCGATATAGGATATAGTCCTGGACCTTGAGGGAGAGCGACCTAAAGTCAATCACTATAGGTACTCTCTCCTCCTAAAAAAAATGTATGTAGATAGTATCTAATGTAATATGAGAGTAGGGCTCACCAAATGGCAGATCCCTATTAGGGTAACACAAAAATGGACATGCAGATGTTTTCAGTCCTAGGCTAGTATATAATAAAGTAGGGGAAAAGTGAAAATCCTTTCCATCAACTCTGGTAGAGTACGCCAAGTCATCTATTCATTCTAAGTTATTATAGAACTGAGCACATAAATCGAGATTTACTGCATGACTACAGTAAACTAGTTTTTCTAACTGGTAATGCTCAATGACCTATGTAATAGAGGTGCAATACTAGGTAAAAAAAAGTCTTATTCAAGTACCTAGATTTCAATGGAACATATGTATGCTTAATGAAATCTAGCCTAAGCCGCTCGGTGGGAAACCTAGCATTAGCAGATGGAGCATTACTAGTGCTAGTGGCAACATGTCATCTTTTCCTAATTTGATACACATATAGGCATAAATGGACAAGAAAAATGCATATAAACTAGGTATTGAAGATACATATTAAGGTAGGGTATACCTAGGAGGCATTTTCGGGACGTTGAGGATGAAGTTGTTGAGAAAATCGGGTTGGAAGATGCCTTGTTGATGTTAAATTTGCGAGCAGAATTCAATTCTGTTCGCTGAGAAAAAAGCGGTCGAAGGCGCCTTCAAGCGTCATGGAAGGAACCTCCCATTGGTTATGGAGGGCGCCTTCAAGCAACTGAAGGCGCCTTCCACCACTTAGGCAAGAATTTTCCCGCCTCTCCTCAAGGCGCCTCCAATGGTGTCGGAGGCGCCTTCAGGATTTTTTTTTTAATCTTGAATTTAATTATAGTTAAGTTAAATTTTTTAATTTTAAGTTTATTTTAAAATTTATTTTTTTTCAAAATTCTTAAGTTTAATTTATGAATTAATTTTTTTTTTAAAAAACAATTTTTATTTTTATTTTTATTTTTAATTTTAATTTTTAAGTTTAATTTTTATTTTTATTTTTTATTTTTAAGTTAAAGTTTTAATTTTAATTTTAACTTTAATTTTTATTTTAAATTTTTTAAATTTAATTGTTAAGTTTAATTTTTAAATTTAATTTTTAAGTTTAATTTTTAAATTTTAATTTATTTTAAATTTAATTTTTAAGTTTATTTTTTATTTTAAAATTTAATTTTAAAGTTTAATTTTAAAATTTAATTTTTAAAGTTTAATTTTAATTTTTTTAAAATTTAATTTTTAAGTTTAATTTTAATTTTAATTTTTATTTTTATTTTTTATTTTTATTTTTAATTTTTAAGATTAATTTTAAATTTTAATTAAATTTTCTAGTTTAATTTTAAATTTTAATTTTCAAATTTAATTTTTAAGTTTAATTTTAAAATTTTAATTTTAAATTTAAATTTTCAAATTTAATTTTTAAGCTTACTTTTTATTTTTAATTTGAGCATTTAATTTTTTATTTTTAAATTTAAATTTAAATTTTTAATTTTAAAATTTAATTTTTAAGTTTAATTTTAAAATTTTAATTTTAAAATTTAATTTTTAATTTTAAATCTTTAGTCATGTCACTCGATCTACGTTTTCAATCAGGAAATCCTATAATTTTCTGAGATGAGTTAAATTCAATTTCAGGTTTGGGTTTAACTTTGTGTTCGATTAAGATTTAGCTTTGGGTTCAACAAACAAGAATTTTTTAGATAAATTTCTGGGCTATGGTGAGTCACTTAGACATTATTAGAGTAATCATGCCTTCGAGATTTTTCAAATAATCCTATCCACTGAACTTAATACAAAATCTTGGTCTAAGTAGTTAGATCTGTAAGGGGTAGCTTCAGTTAGTTTCACTAAGCCAGATGCACCAGGTCAAAGTCATATCTTCCTAGACATGCATAGACATAATTTCTCTAACCTACTATCATCCAAAACTTCACCAATACTTTTGTCAAGTTAAACTGTTGTCCCTATTTTAGCTAGTCCTAATTATCATGCCGGGTAAGTTATTATTTTGGAGATGTCAACTAATTTGGAGCCTCCACCTGAATGATTGAACATTTTGAGTTTAAATTTTAAGTTTCTGTCGATTACTTTTATAATTATAGTATACTTGATTATAATTTTTGTTTATATTCTATTTATTTAAGTTAGGTTTAATTAACTTAAGGTTTTTCTTTTGTTTTATATTTATTTTTGAAGATTTAACTTTAGAGTTTAAGGGAGAGTCTTTTGATTTATTTTGATTTATATAATAAACTTTGTCTTTAGGTATGTAATATTGATTGAGTCCTACTTGCGTGGTTAGACACGCTTTCGGAACCCAAGCTTTACTTTGGTTATTATTTTGGTTAACTAAAGATATAAAGGATTTATTGGTTGAGCTGGGCTTATATCCGAGTCCGGACTTGTTATACACAGCTCTTTATGATCCAAGTATCATGTCCAGGTATTTGGATCTAGTTGTGAATTTTTTAAGTAATTCCTTTAGTTTAACTATTTCATTTTTCAATCTAGAATTATCCTCCTCAAGTTTTGTAACTTGAGTTGGGATTTCAGTTTGAATTTGTTCAGTTGTTGAGTTCAATTTTAATTATTCATTAAGTTTATCATTTTATTTTGTTAGTTCATTTATTTGTTTTTCATAAGTAGTTAATTTCCTATTTAAGCATGCAATGATTTTAAATAACTTTTTATTTAATCTAAAATATACCTCATCGGAACCTTCGAAAATGAGTGTAGACTCATGGCTTGATTTGGGTTCGGACCCGTCTTCCGATTCAGGTTTGTGCGCCATCAGTGCAAGGTAGTTGGAGTGCTTCGGTTCTCTACCATCTGATTCATCTCTAGATGATTCGTCCCACGTTACTTTAAGGGTCTTCTTCTTTTTCAGATTCGGACAGTCTGTTGGTGCGGAAAGCATCTGACGATCAAACATAAGTTTTGCTAATGGAAAAGGGTTCAAAGTTAAGGTTATTTGTGGTCTAACATGTTTGAATGAGTTTGCAGGAAAGTCCTAAGTGTACTAGGCAAAAGTCCTAGCTATGGTTAGGCAAGTGGAAAATCCTAGGGGGTGGTAACCCTAAGTCTTAGGAGGTGGTAACCCTAGGTGGAAAGTCTTGGCTGGTTGAAAGCTTCGGGCAAAAATCCTAGAGTCGGGGACTCTAGGTTGAAATCCTAGTGTCGTGAACCGGGTGGAAGACTGGACAGGTCGTGGAGCGAACGTCTAGTAGAAATTCTTGGAGCCTCAGGTGTTGAGTAAAAGTCCAGTCGGTTTGGAGGACCAGTCTGACAATAGGTAAACTCTGAGTGGAGTAGGTGAGGACGCGTTCCCTAGTGAGGGAATAGTAGGCGTCAGTTCGACCTAGGGTTTCCAGATGAAAATCCAAAGTTAGAACCGGACAGTCTGGTAACTATCAAATTCTTATATTAATCTTGTTTTATTTGTGCTAACTCTATTTTGTAAGATATGTTTTGTATTTTTGTGAGATATGTAAATTTATTAACAAGGGTTATGAAAAACTACTAAAAGGGATTAAGAAAAATTTTTTGGATTTAAATGGAGCTCGTATGAGTCGTTTAAGGGGATGGATATATCGGGCGGGAAGAAGCCTATTTAAAAAATACACGTTATTAGAATTTAATTGAGGAGTTAACTTAGTGTTTAATTTCGTTAACCCTAAGTGAATTATTAATCGAGCTTTATATCTCACCCAAAACCCATCAACTCGACCCATCCCTCTCTTCTCTCTCTCTCTCTCTCTCTCTCTCTCTCTCTCTCGGGCGACCCGACGCTGACGGAGGGTGATTTCTTCCTTGACGATCTCGTTCTCACTACTTCACCTGAGGAACGTCGTCGGATTTCGAGGGTACTGACATTGTCCAGGACATCTCCGGCGAAGACATCACCTCCTCGGCCATTTCTGGCGTGCGATCGACGGGGATTCAACTCTAGGGCATTGCGGGGGACTTGACTCACGTCGTCCCCAGCTGATCGACCTCCTCGTTCCTCCTCCTTAATCTGTCTGCTGGAGAGCGATCCGTATCTCCCCACCAGCTAGATTGAATCGGGCAACATCATCTTGGGGCGACCGGTCTAGGTAAGCTTTGTCTGAAATCATATAGATTTAAAGATCTTGCCTAATCAATCCCCTTTGTGATTTTCTTTCTAATCTAGACTAGAGGGAGGCATCGGATCAACATACTGGTGAACCTCCCCTGTGTCGATCACTGTACTCTTCATTCCTTACTGTTGTTAAGGTCTCGGGTGAAGAGGTGGGGGTCTATTGAGGTAAGTGTTGTCCTATTGGTTAGGGTTTCAACAATTCATTGTTGTACATTTTGGATTCTGGATTGATTCTTGGAAGAATTGGTGTGTGGGTGTTCTATTTTAGCTTCCGGGTAGTGGATTGTAGGGTTGTAAGCTACTGAATTGTTGCCAATTCTCAAGGTAAGTGATTTCTAGTGAGATACCTCTATGATTTCCATTAGTATGTTGCTAAATTAGGTTGCCTAATGGGTTGTAGGGCTTTATTCTTGCTTAGATTTATTAATAGTGAATGGATGTATAGATATAACCCATATTGATGTTAGATATTAAATTTAATTAATGGAAAGGGGCATTAACTAGGTGTTACACTTCCGCAAGTGCACGGATACGTTGTCAGTAATAAAAGATTATCAATCCCAAGAGGAATGGTTATAAGCACTAGCGATTGTTCACGTAGAATTAGCTAAACTACCATTGGTTGTAAGTTAACTATTTCTTAGGAAGAAAGGAAATGGGGAAGTAGATGTGAGAACTAGCAAAAGAGAGAAAGGTTAACTTGGCTTAGGAAGAGTTCTAGGAGTTCGGTTTCGTTGTGATGGAACCTGATGTATCTTGTTCTATCTTTTCCTCATTGTCAATCAACATGCATTCGCCGGAAGTTAAAGCTATTATCCTTAAGCACTAAACAGAGAAGATCCCTGTGAAATCTTGTTACGGTTAACCCCTGTCACTAGGGCGCCTCGGTAGATCACAAGAATACAAATCTAATCGGTATCATTAGGGATAGAGATAGGGATTTGGTTTGGTCTCTTACTTCCTTGTGGAGAAGTTGTCTCTCCTTTCAAGGGAGTATCCTAGATGTCCGTGAACGGGTTACCCTGTCACTAGGGCCCCTCGGGTATACGATCTAAGATCCTCTCTTTACGAAATTAATAATTCCTACACAATCAACTAATATGACAAGATAATCTCAGCAACAAGTCTCATGCATATCAAATAGAAACAAGGCAAGTAAAATCATCCAATGAGTAAAGGCATAAACATGAGTCTTATATCAAACCCTATCCACAACTACTCCTTGATCCTAGAACAAAGGATCTACTCCATAGACGCAGGAGAAAACCCCAAAGACATAATATAAGTAAGCATACAATCCTCAAACGAGAAGAGAGAAAGAGAAGAGATGCTTATCCAATAACGCCGAGTAATCTTCGGATCCAATCCTTTGCTTCTGGAGTTGATGCGGTGATGAAGGTGATCTCGGATCGTTGAACGGAGGTCCGGGATAGCGTGGAACGACACCAAGATAGATCTCTTCTGACGAGTCACCTCCCTCCCCTGAGGAGAAGAGTTAAAAGCCTTTATATAGGCTAGGGCACGGGTGTCGCACAGCTTGTGCCACGACCGTGCGAGATCCGCACGTCCAAGCTCTTCTTCTCTTCGAGTTAAGTGGCATGGTCGTGTCACATCTGCACAGTCGTGTCTTGCTTTGGCTCGGGCAGCACTTCACGATCGTGTGAGGTTCACACGACCATGTGGATCTTGGCTGCTGGTTGTGAGGCACAACCGTGCTCTGCTTTCTCTCAGGGAATGGCCACACGGTCGTGCAGGGTTGCACGGCCGTGCTCTGCTCTCTGTCTGGAATGACCACACGGTCATGCAGATCTTGCACAGTCGTGCTCTGCTTTGCTCCGGTGCATCAACAATCATCGTTTTCACTCCAAAAGTTGTCCCTGTCAACATAAAACCAAACAAAGAGCAGATCTCTGACAAAAGAGTAATAAATATTGAATAAACAATAAGAGAGATGATCGTGCAAAGAATATATACAAATAAAGTAAGTGAATGTGCGTTAAAACATGCATAAACGATCATAATATCTACACGCATCACTAGGGTTAACTAATGTGTTATAGATAGCTATTCCTTTTGATACATGATTCATACATCGTAGTATTTGTATATAATTTGATACATTATATGATACAGGACCTTGATTGGTGATGAGTCACGTGGCCTGGGTGGTTCTATTAGATACAAGACATATTGAGGCGGGTATTTCTTTCTTGTTTCCTATTTAGTTCTTTGAACTTTAAAGCATGACTATATTTGGATGTTTAGGTTGTTTTTACCTTAAATCTGTATGTTTGCTACTTTCCTGCTTGTTCCTTCTGCTTGATCTTTGATGTAATCTAGTTTAATTCGATACAGTCTCTACTTTTGTTATCTGAACTCTGTAGTATATACACATGTAGAGTTTGTATCATAGGGATGTCTGGTGTATTCAGTTAGCATGCTGTATATGCATATTTTTGTGTAGTATATACATGATTGGTATATGTTGTGGGAGTCACATAGTTGATTATCCATTTGCATTGTGTGTATGCATATACCTTTGGTTTGGGTATCGGAGGCGTTTTGGTTGTTGCATGAGTGATGATAGCATCTATATGGTGATTATTCACATCATGCTCATCATTCATTGCATGCTAATGACTATTATTTCCCTTGTGATGGGAAAGAGTCATCAGTCATTTATAGCTGTCCATTCGACCACTGTTGGAGAGTGGTAGCTAGGAGTAGAGCTAGTCCTGTCGTACTCACTCAGCCGCTCAGTGTTTATACTCTGTTAGCTTCGACCACTTTAGAGTAGTGGATTTTGAGAGCACAGTAGTTAGGGGGTTAGAGATGTGAGTGGTCAGGGACCCTTAGCTATGTAGTTATATAATTACTTAGCGAACTGTCCGTCTCGACCACTTTATGGTGGTGCATGTACTGGAGACTAGTATGGTTGTCACAGACCCAAGTCTCTCAGCTAGGGGTGAGCATTCGGTCAAAACCGAACCGACCGAACCGAATAAACCGAAAACCGAATTTCTTTTCAACCAACCGAACCGACCGAATTTTCCTATGAAACCGAACCGACCGAACCGATAAAATATCGGTTAATTCGGTTTTCGATCGAATAGACCGAATTAACCGAATTTTAAAACTCTATTCAATTTTACCTTTAAAAATAAAGATTTTATTTAATTAATTATATTTTAAAATAAAAAATAATTAAAATAATATTCTTATTCGGTTTATTCGGTTTAACTAAATTACAAAATTCAAAACCGAAACCGAACCGAATTAATCTAAAATCGAACCGAATTTTCAAAAAAAAAACCGAAAACCGAATTAACCGAACCGAATTTCTAAATTCGGTTGGTTCGGTTCGGTTAATTCGGTTTTTCCGAATTTTTGCTCACCCCTACTCTCAGCCATACAGGGGTCATGGTGTCTGGAGAGGTGGTGGGGGTGACCATATGGCATGCATGTGCATTTTTACATTTGATGCGCGGTGTATCTGTGGAGATACACTTTCATACATGCCTAGTAGATATTAGTTGCACGTGATTATGAGATGTTACAATTGTTTGAGCTATGATTGCTGCATTTAGTTGTCATACTTCATGCATGCCATTTATTTTACATGTATGTATAGTCGATCTGTTGCTGACCCGATGAATTTACGGATCATTATATCATGGTATTTGATTCTGGTTGGGTATGTACATTTATTGTGTCAGGTATGTTCTTATATAGTTGATGTATTAGATATGGTTAGTTGTGTTATATTATGGCAGCATGATCATATTCTTTATCCTTTGGAGACTGTATACTTTGATTTCTATATCATTATCTAAACAATGCTTTAATCTATCTATTACCCGCTGAGTAATCTTTACTCACTACTCCGTTATACCATTATGATTTCAGATAGCAGTTAGCTGATATGGAGTTGCTTAGAGTATGATGCCTGCTAGTCCCACTACATATCAGAGGACTTTTATCGGTTTTGGTTCTTGTCCCATGTCATAACTATGGACTTTTATCGGTTTTCTTTCCACTCTACTTGCATTTAATATTCGGTGGTTTTAGTGTTGTATGAATTTGTCTGTGTTTCGAAGTTTGATATGTGATGATTGCTATTGTGATTTTATGGTTGTGTAAGCCTAGTTGGCTAGCAAACTTTAGTCGTGGATTTTGGGGTTTCTCTTCGTCTTTCTGTTGTGTTTTTGTCCAGCCAGGTAGACTGAGTATAATAATTGCGTGGTTATGATCTTTTTGTCCAGCTGGGCAGGCTGAGTATATTAACTGCATGGTTGTTATCATTTTTGTTCTAGCCATGTGGGCTGATGATTATATAGATATGTATGTATGCTATAGATTGTCACTGATATAGGGGAGATGCTGCCAGATTTTCATTTGACAAGGACTCCTCTGGGGCGTGACAATTTTTATACTAAGGTATCTTGTAGGGAGTGAAAAAGAACTAAAAGCCCGGATGAACAGTGTCCGAGGTGTTGGGTTATCGAGCCGCGAAAACAGCATTTTCGCGTCGCAAAAACCCCGAATCAGCCATGCCACTGGATCTCGTGCGAAGAAAAACTTTCGAAAATATGAGTACGAGTTTAAAACTATGATCTACAGTAGATCTACAAAGGAAAACATTTTATACCTTTGAAGCGTGCCCTCGCAAATCCCGCTCGTCCAACGGTACGCCGGATCTCGAAGTTGTCAACGTAGACAACTCTCTAGTGATATCCACATGAACAAGATGTGTTCTCTAACACTCAAGGATGGAGAAGAGAGCACCACAAGTGTGCTAGCACTCTCTAGGGCTCTCGGGTAGGATTGGAAGAAGAAGAAAGGAAAAGAAGAGAACACACTCCTCTAAAATCTCTATGTGACTTTCACTAACCTTTCTTCTTGGATTAGATTCACTCTCCTTTCTTCTCCCTTGCTTGAAACCCACGACCAAGAGAAGAGAAGGAGCATGAAGAGAGCTTAGGAGGAGGAAGATCACTTGAATGAGAGTTACACTTGCAAAATGAAACTCTTTTCATCTAATTAAGTGGTTTGTAACCTCCATGGGATTCCAAGAGTCACAACTCTTGGTAACTCCCATGAGGTGGCACTTCACTTAAGTAACCATCATGATGTGGAGCATCATCATTGGTCCACTTAATGCCAACTCACCAATGAGGTGGCATAAAGTCAAGTCAAACTTGACTCTTCATCTTCCTCTCAAGTCAAGTCAAACTTGACTTAATCTCTCTCATGGTTGATCTAATCCAACCATTTAATTCAAGCCAATTTAATATAATGAATCTAATTCATTTAATTAAATTAATTCAATGAGTCATAATCTAAATTAGACTCATTGAACACATGAATCAACTTGAGTCCAACTCAATTAGCTCAATTAGGATTACTCTTAATCCAATTTGATTCATCAAATGAATCTAATCCTCTTGGTTCATCATATGAACCTAATCTCCATCCACTTGTTCTTTGTGTGTGACCCAATAGGTTCTTGTAACGTTGGCAATGCCCCTAAACTCATTTAGAAACATAAGTAATGAGCGTTATCTAGCAATACATCATTACTACCCAAGTTACAAGAATGTTGAGATCCAACATCACCTTGTGACTACTAATTGTGACTCCTCACAATATATGACAAGTGTCCTTCTATCCTAGACATCTAGATTGATCAATGTGAGGTATAGACCGTGTCATCCTCTAATCAATCTAAATCTTGAACTCCAAGTAGACTCACTCAGTCAAATGAGCTCAATATCTTATATTGACTCATTTGGGCATGGCCATGCACTTCGTGGTCTCACTCTATCAAGAATACCGATGTCTCTCCCGTCATATAGGAGGGATAGATCTCATCTACATCACTCACATCCCTCCGCATAATTTGTTACATACCCAATAATCGCCTTTATAGTCCACCCAATTACGGGTGACGTTTGACGAAACCAAAGTATATAACTCCTTATGTAGGGAACCATGGTGACTTCAGGTCTAAGGACTAGTAGTCATACTAATGGCCACATGAGAAAGTATATGACACTCATATAACGATCCATGATACTTTCTCATGGCGGATCATTCAGTATACATTCTCCAATGCATACCCATGTGTCAACTTGATATCTCTATATCCATGACTTGTGAGATCAAGTCATCGAGTTGACCTACATGCTAGTCTTATTGCATTAACATTGTCCCTGAATGTTAATACTCGACTAGAAATGATTAAAAGTAGTGTTCCCTATATCATCTCACTATCGGTTCAACTAACCGATTGATATAGGTGAGAACCTTCTACTCAAGGATGTTATTATACTTAGTTTATTTGGCACCAATACAAGTAAGTATAATAACCAAAAACCAAATGCCTTTATTTATATAGAATATGATACAACAAGTCCAAAATACAATCATCAAATGATTGGCTCTAGGGCTCTAGCTAACAATCTCCCACTAGCACTAGTGCCAATCAGTGTAAGCTCTAAGCCCCAATGACCTAGTGTGACCATCATGCTTCCTCTGTGCCAAAGCCTTGGTCAAGGGATCTACGATGTTAGCCTCTGTATGTACTCTGTAAATCTTCACATCTCCTCTCTCAATGACCTCTCGAATGAGATGGAAGCGCCGTAATATGTGTTTGGTTCGCTGGTGTGAGCGAGGTTCCTTCGCCTGTGCTATAGCTCCATTGTTGTCACAATAGAGCTCAATAGGGTCAGCAATGCTAGGAACCACCCCAAGTTCAGTGATGAACTTGCGAATCCAAACTGCCTCCTTTGTTGCCTCTGATGCAGCAATATACTCGGCCTCTATCGTAGAATCAGCTACTGTGTCCTGCTTCGAACTCTTCCAGCTGACAGCACCACCATTAATGCAAAATACGAACCCTGACTGCGATCTATAGTCATTCTAGTCGGTCTGGAAGCTAGCATCACTGTAACCCTTTACAGCTAGCTCATCATTGCCTCCATATATCAAGAAATATTCTTTAGTCCTTCTTAAGTACTTAAGAATATTCTTGACCGCTATCCAGTGACTTTCACCTAGATCTGACTGGTATCTGCTCGTCATGCTCAAAGCATACGAGACATCAGGTCGAGTACATAGCATGGCGTACATAATCGATCCTATGGCTGAGGCATAAGGGATCTGATCAATGCGGTCTCTCATCTCTCTAGAAGAGGGACCTTGAGTCTTCGAAAGACTTACGCCATGTAATATCGGCAGAAATCTCTTCTTGGAGTTCTGCATGGCAAACCGAAGGAGTACCTTGTCAATATATATACTCTGACTTAGGCCAAGCAATCTCTTAGATCTATCTCTATAGATCTGTATCCCTAGAATGCGGGATGTCTCACCTAAGTCCTTCATTGAGAAACAACTCCCTAGCCAGGTCTTGACAGACTGAAACAAAGGGATGTCCTTCCCAATGAGTAGTATGTCATCCACATACAATATGAGGAAGACAACTATAACCCCTACAACCTTCTTGTAGACACAGGGCTCATCTTCGTTCTTGATGAAACCAAACTGTTTGATTGCATCATCGAATCGAAGATTCCAGCTCCGAGAAGCTTGCTTTAGTCCATAAATGGACCTATGCAGCTTGCATACTCTGCTAGTATGCTTTAGATCTACAAAACCCTCAGGTTGTGTCATGTACACATCCTCGAGTAGGTTTCCATTCAGAAACGCAGTTTTGACGTCCATCTGCCAGATCTCGTAATCGTGGTAAGCTGCAATAGCAAGCATGATCCGAATAGACTTAAACATCGCTACTGGAGAAAAGGTTTCATCATAGTCAATACCATGAATCTGCTTGAAACCTTTAGCTACCGAGCGACCCTTATAGATAAGTTCATCCATGTCAGTCTTTCTCTTAAAGCCCCACTTACACCCAATGAATTTTACCCCTTCAGGTGGATCAACCAAAGTCCATACTTGCTTGGTATACATGGATTCCATTTCGGATCTCATGGCCTCTAACCATTTCTTGGAATCTGGTCTCATCACAGCTTCCTGATAGGTGGTAGGCTCATCATCTATGAGCACAACGTCATCATGGTCAGACAAGAGAAATGAGTATCTCTCAAGCTGACGACGTACCCTATCAGACTTGCGAAGAGGTATGTCTACTTGAACTGGTTGTTGTTCCTCAACTCTTTGTGGAACAACATCATCCACAATACTTTGTGGTTCCAGTTCAACTTCCATCGAGGCATCAGTGCTATTGTTCGCATCTTGAACTTCTTCAAGATCGAACGCGCTCCCACTAGTCTTTCTAGAAACAAAGTCCCTTTCTAGAAAGACCCCAGTCTTTGCCACAACTATCTTGTGCTGACTGGGATTGTAGAAGTAATATCCCTTAGTTTCCTTGGGATATCCAATAAAGTAGCACTTGTCGGATTTAGGTCCTAACTTGTCTGAGACTTGACGTCGAACGTAAGCCTCACAACCCCAAATCCTCATGAAAGACACCTGAGCATCTCTCCCAGTCCATATCCTATATGGTGTCTTTATCACGACCTTGGATGGAACTCGGTTGAGTATAAAAGCTGTCGTGTCTAGACCATAGCCCCAAAGGTATGTCGGAAGATCTGTGTGACTCATCATCGATCGTACCATATCTAATAGGGTACGATTCCTCCTTTCGGATACACCATTCCACTGTGGCGTTCCAGGAGGAGTGAGTTGGGATAGAATCCCACACTCAGCTAGATAGTCACGGAACTCATGGCTAAGGTATTCTCCACCTCGATCGGATCGAAGTATCTTAATACTCTTGCCAAGCTGGTTCTGTACTTCATTCTTGAATTCTTTGAACTTTTCAAAGGATTCAGACTTATGTGTCATCAAGTACACATAACCATATCTACTGAAGTCATCAGTAAATGTGATGAAGTACTTATAACCGCCTCTAGCAGCGACATTGAAAGGGCCACATACATCACTATGTATGAGTCCTAACAAATCAGTCGCTCTTTCACTGTGCCTTCTAAAGGGAGTCTTGGTCATCTTGCCTCGTAGGCATGACTCGCATATCTCATATGATTCTAAATCAAATGAGTCCAGCAAACCATCCTTATGGAGCTGGGATAAGCGCTTGTCATTTATATGACCTAAGCGACAGTGCCAGAGGTAGGTTTGGTTCATGTCATTTGACTTGAACCTCTTGGTATTTATGTTATAAATAGGGCTCTCAAGGTCTAGAATATAGAGTCCGTTCTTCAGAGGTGCACTACAATAGAACATTTCGTTTAAATAGATGGAACAACATTTGTTCTTTATTATAAACGAAAAACCTTTCTTGTCCAAACAAAAAACAGATATAATGTTCTTTGTTAAGGCAGGTACATAACAATAATCATCTAATTCTAGTACAAGCCCAGAGGGCAGAGATAGATGGTAAGTTCCTACAGCAATAGCAGCAACCCGTGCTCCATTGCCTACTCGTAGGTCTATCTCACCCTTCGTCAATGCCTTGCTATTTCTCAGCGCTTGTACATTAGTACAAATGTGTGAAGCACATCCGGTATCTAATACCCACGATGAAGAAATAGAGAGGTTGACTTCTATAACATGTATACCTGAAGTAGAAATATTATTTCTCTTCTTCGTAAGGTCTTCCAGGTATTCTTTGGAGTTCCTCTTCCAGTGCCTTGCTTGTCCTTGATATAGGTGACAAAGATGTTCAATCATATCGTAAGCGCCCATCAACTCATATTGCTTCTGAAGCTCAGAGTTCATGGTCGCGAGCATAAGACAGGACACATCTAATGCGTCATCTTGATGCTTCTCGTAAGCATCTCGGTCTGCTCGCGTAGCAGTGGCAGGAGGAGCCTCCGGAATGGGCTGCTCCAGAACGTACAGTTTACGTTCTTGGGTGAGAACTATTCTCAGATTCTTGTACCAGTCCAGGAAATTTGTTCCGTTGAGCTTGTCCTTCTTAAGGACAGAACGCAGAGAGAAGATGTTCGTGTTTGACGTCATGGCAATTCTACAACAGAAATAAGTATCATATTCTTAATCATTTAATTAGACCTTTAACTAAATGATGCTCCCACTGAATTCTATAATTCATGTGGGACAAGATCCACATCATACTAACCCTTGAGTTAGTTTTGGCTAATACTCCCAAGACTTAGTATGATCGGTAGGTAACGATTACCAATTACATCTCTATGCAACTCTTGTTTATAGGATCAAGATCCGCATTGATATTAAAACTCGAGTTAGCTTTGGCTAATACGCCCGAGAGTTAATATAAACATGATTTTGACCTACCTTTCCAACCGTTGGAAGAATGTCTATAGTTGTACTCGATCCAACCGAGTAAACTAGGAATACTCAATCTAATTGAGTTGTACTCACCCATGCGTTGATAGGCGGGACCAAGATTGTCCCTCCGTACCCTACCAAGATAGTATGTGTTGCTCTGCTTTGGCAGATTCAACAACAACATGCGATCGAGGTAGTGGTAGGTATCACGGCATGGTAGGCATTACGAGTTGACGCATTTTAGATCTAATCTAAACGATGATACGTATCATATACTCGATATATCTAATCTAATCGAAGGGTGCATCATGTGCACGATTTAGATCTAATCAATCGCTAGGCACTAATTAATTACTTAATTAACTAGCATGCATCACATACACACAAAAGCAATTAATTAAATTTTGTGATTATGTCATGGCCCTACTACGATCTTCTCAAGCCAATGAGAAGATCGGATGGTCAACCTAAGGTCAACAGCTTCTCAAGCTCCGTCCTTTGACCACCTTGTGTTGCACGCGCCCTCCTCGTAACTCCGTCTCGAGTGGACCTTCCACAGCTCCAATTTTGTACATTACAATTTTGAAACTCGAGTTACATTCGAGTCTAAATCTAATTTACAACCAGAATATAAGAGAAAGGCACGACGCGCAGGTCGCGAATAAAATAAAAATAAAATAAATACAGCACGCACATCACATAACGGCACGCAGGTCGTATTATGAATTACAACACATTTATTCCAATCCAATTGGGTCTTTTGGGCCATGACTATCACAAAATTAATATATAATTCTAAATTATATATTTTTCATAATTTTCTGTAATTTTCATAATTTTTACAATTTTATGAGTAAATTTTTCCCGGTGGTCCCGTTTAGCGTTTTCGGGCGCAATCGCGGAACGAATCCCCTTGCGGGGCCAGGGGCAGCGCCCCTACCCACGATCTAACCATCGCGAGGGTTCCTTTGCGATCTAACAACGCCTAAGCCCGCTGTCCCAAAAAAATTTTGGGGCGAAACATTGTCGTTTCAGAAAATTCTTCTCGGTAGTCAAAGCCTACAAGTGTCTAAACACTTGTGCTTCGCTTCTACGAGAAAAATACCCATTAAAACTATAAAAACATGAATTTACAGAAAGTTTACAGATCTATATTTTTCATAAAAATACGAATCTAAACTCGTACTCGCTTCGCACGTGGCTCTGATACCACTGTTGGGTTATCGGGCCGCGAAAACCACGTTTTCGCGTCGCGGAAACCCCGAATCACCCATGCCACTGGATCTCGTGCGAAGAAAACCTTTCGAAAATACGAGTACGAGTTTAAAACTATGATCTATAGTATATCTACAAAGGAAAACATTTTATACCTTTGAAGCGTGCCCTCGCAAATCCCGCTCGTCCAACGGTATGCCGGATCTCGAAGTTGTCAACGTAGACAACTCTCTAGTGATATCCACACGAACAAGATGTGTTCTCTAACACTCAAGGATGGAGAAGAGAGCACCACAAGTGTGCTAGCACTCTCTAGGGCTCTCGGGTAGGATTGGAAGAAGAAGAAAGGAAAAGAAGAGAACACACTCCTCTAAAATCTCTATGTGACTTTCACTAACCTTTCTTCTTGGATTAGATTCACTCTCCTTTCTTCTCCCTTGCTTGAAACCCACGACCAAGAGAAGAGAAGAAGCATGAAGAGAGCTTAGGAGGAGGAAGATCACTTGAATGAGAGTTACACTTGCAAAATGAAACTCTTTTCATCTAATTAAGTGGTTTGTAACCTCCATGGGATACCAAGAGTCACAACTCTTGGTAACTCCCATGAGGTGGCACTTCACTTAAGTAACCATCATGATGTGGAGCATCATCATTGGTCCACTTAATGCCAACTCACCAATGAGGTGGCATAAAGTCAAGTCAAACTTGACTCTTCATCTTCCTCTCAAGTCAAGTCAAACTTGACTTAATCTCTCTCATGGTTGATCTAATCCAACCATTTAATTCAAGCCAATTTAATATAATGAATCTAATTCATTTAATTAAATTAATTCAATGAGTCATAATCTAAATTAGACTCATTGAACACATGAATCAACTTGAGTCCAACTCAATTAGCCCAATTAGGATTACTCTTAATCCAATTTGATTCATCAAATGAATCTAATCCTCTTGGTTCATCATATGAACCTAATCTCCATCCACTTGTTCTTTGTGTGTGACCCAATAGGTTCTTGTAACGTTGGCAATGCCCCTAAACTCATTTAGAAACATAAGTAATGAGCGGTATCTAGCAATACATCATTACTACCCAAGTTACAAGAATGTTGAGATCCAACATCACCTTGTGACTACTAATTGTGACTCCTCACAATATATGACAAGTGTCCTTCTATCCTAGACATCTAGATTGATCAATGTGAGGCATAGACCGTGTCATCCTCTAATCAATCTAAATCTTGAACTCCAAGTAGACTCACTCAATCAAATGAGCTCAATATCTCATATTGACTCATTTGGGCATGGCCATGCACTTCGTGGTCTCACTCTATCAAGAATACCGATGTCTCTCCCGTCATATAGGAGGGATAGATCTCATCTACATCACTCACATCCCTCCGCATAATTTGTTACATACCCAGTAATCGCCTTTATAGTCCACCCAATTACGGGTGACGTTTGACGAAACCAAAGTACATAACTCCTTATGTAGGGAACCATGGTGACTTTAGGTCTAAGGACTAGTAGTCATACTAATAGCCACATGAGAAAGTATATGACACTCATATAACAATCCATGATACTTTCTCATGGCGGGTCATTCAGTATACATTCTCCAATGCATACCCATGTGTCAACATGATATCTCTATATCCATGACTTGTGAGATCAAGTCATCGAGTTGACCTACATGCTAGTCTTATTGCATTAACATTGTCCCTGAATGTTAATACTCGACTAGAAATGATTAAAAGTAGTGTTCCCTATATCATCTCACTATCGGTTCTGTTAGGACCTTCGGATGGCTAGAGAGGGCGGGTGTGAATAGCCTCCTTTAAAAATCCAATCAATTTCCTCACAAGAGTTTGTTAGCACAGCGGAAATAAGTAAAATGAAAACTGATGCAAGGAAAAGAACAAACCACCACTAACAAAATGATGTACGAGGTTCGGGGATAACTTGCCCCTACTCCTCAGCGTGTCCGTAAGGTGGACGATCCCTTGATCTTTCGGTAGATCACACCCCGGACAAAATCCGGCTAAGTGTTTCTCCTTCTCGGTGGAGTAACCTCTCCACAACAGTCACAGAATAGATTTGAAAACAAAGCACAATGACTTACAGAGTTTTGTGGCTAACGGAATGAACAAATGAAACTTACAGCCACGAAGCAAAACGCATACAAAGACAGAAGGAAGTCTTCAGTCAAGAGCTCAACAACACAGCCTCTTGATCGACAGAGAGTTTTTCCAGAACCTTAGCAAACCTCTCTTCTTCCTTCTTCTTATTCTGCTTTCTCACTGTCCCGAATCACTGTCACCTGTGTCGAATCGCTGCAACCAACTCAGGTGTCGCCAATCACTCTTCCTTCTCATCTGGTTCTCTGAACTCACACTAATACCATCCATGGTCTTCACTGGTGTCTCTGAGCTCGAACCAATGAGCAAGAGTCCAACTGATCGCGGCCAGTGAACGTTGAAGCCCGAATTGCATCACTTGCAGTGAAATACAGCATAAAGGGCACTTGTTCTTATTCTTCTGATGGAGCTTCATTTGAAATTAACCAATGGCACGATACCTGCAACCTGTAACTTAAAAATCTCACAGCAGATGATTTGATCAAGTGAATCAAAAGTGAATCAGAAATATCAGAGAAGCAGCAGAAACAAACGACAAGTTGTGGATCGGTCAACAGACCGATCCATAGCTCTCTGGACTGATCAGGACTCATCCTGATCGGTCCGGGAAGAGTCTGATCGGTCTATGGACCGATCAGCCTATGGGTGGATCGGTCCACAGACCGATCTCCCCTCTCGCTTTGAGTCCCAGCATTTCTGATCGCTTCTTTCTGATCGGTCTGTAAACCGATCAGATAACCCACAGAATGCTTCTGTGTGATTACTGATCGGTCCCCAGACCGATCAGATAACCCACAGAGACTTTCTGTGTGGTCACTTATCGGTCACGAGACCGATCAGGTGACTCATGTATCACTGGATCGGTCTGCCAACCGATCCAGACAATCAGAGTATCACTGGATCGGTCAACAGGCCGATCCAATGTCTTGTGTTAGTTTTAGAGCCTCCCAGCCCTAAACCCTAACGTCTTCCTGGTCCAGAGAATGAGCTACCAAGCCCTCTCTGACCTAGTCCGGAGAACGAGCTGCCGAGCCCTCTCTGACCTAGTCCGGAGAATGAGCTGCCGAGCCCTCTCCGACTTTGCGTGCCAATTATCCGTACTTGGACTTTTCCTCTCCTCATGATTAACCTTGATCATCAATCAGTCTGAGTTTAATTAATATCTGATACAAACTTAAATCAGTGTCAACATCAAAACAACAGCCAGGTCAGACTGTATCAACAATCTCCCCCTTTTTGTTGTTTAACAACACGATTTAAGTTTAGATCAGAAATGTTCATATTTCCATATTTCCCTAATTTTAGGGGAATCAAGATCCTCCCCCTAAGACAGATACAACACCATGTAAGGATAGAGGAATCAAGGTCCTCCCCCTAAAGCCAAACTTCCATTTATCTCTAAACTTAGTTATCTTCTCCCACTTTGTCAAACACCGAAAAGGTGCGAATTAGGTAAGAGAACGTTAAGAACTCCCCTTTAACCCATACTGTCTTTTTCTTAATTCACCTAGAACACCCTCTAAATGTATTAAAAGACAGTGATAAAGAAATAAGAGACATAGAAGACATGGCATATGAACAGCATATTAAAAACCAATAAGGAGTGAAACATAAAGAAAGAAAATAAACAGCATAAATAGAAGAAATCAGTAAGTATCCAGGACAGACATACATATCCAACAACCAACATCCAAAACATAGACAGTCAAAATGACATCATAGAACAATGTATATCAATCAGCCTCCTCATCATGAGGAGCATCAGCATCATCAACGGGAGGAATGGGTCCCTGAGGTGGCATGCCGCTGCTCGAGGATGGATAGCCCGGGAAATCCTGCGGAGGTGGGTATCTGGCCATCCAATCCATAATCGCCTGATGTGTCACCAGCTGCTGACTGCGTAAATCATCGTAGCGCTGGTCAATCCGGACGCGCAGCCCGTGAAGCTCAGCAACCAGCAGCTCATCGTGCCGATCAAAGCGACTCTCCAGCTCGGCGATCTGCCAGCGCAGATCAGGATCGGCCTCTCCATCGTCAGCAGCAGGAGGAGCAGCAACAGGAGCAGCTGCAACCTGTCGTGGAGGTCCCCGTGGTAACTCACCTAGAGCTCTCCCATCCTTCCACCAAACATCCCCATTTTGTCCTATGATTCCAGACTTGGAAAATGCCCGCTTCCCAAGTCTGCAATCCTGTCTGACCATCTTGACTATTCTACCCTTAGAGACATCAATCTGAAGGGTCTCGAGCCAATCTGTAATTATATGCTCATAAGGCATATAAACAGTGTAACCGCTCGGCTCACTATAGGAGATGATCGAAGAGTAGATGCTAGATATGATGTCAAAGTCGAGACGCCGACGCAATCCGTAAAGCATCAGGCAATGATATGGTCAGATCTCAGACAATGGTTTAGATGTGATAGGCAGAAGGCATTTTGTGACAATTTTAAAAAGAATGTAGTCTTGAGGAGATAATCTCAAGGCTGCAAAAGTAGGAAAGTCAACATCTAGCTCATCAAGGCAACCCGGTCTAGGATGTCTGAAGAAGTATTCATAAATATCGTCAGATGAGATATCAAAAGGTGGAGGTAAAGGATATGGTAAATCAGGAAATATCGAAAAGACATTACCGGAACACCTCCGACAATCGAGATAGTCAAAGAAGGATGAGAAACTGAAATCAAGAGTCCGCTTAGCAACTCTTGTTTTATAACCTACATCATTAGTCTGATGAAGGTTGTTATAAAACTCAGAGACCAAGTCATAGTTGATATCCCGTTCTAAGTAGACAAGTGAGTCAAGTTTGTAGTAGGCAATGATTTCAGACACAGTTGGACAAAATTCGTCCATGAATTTACGATCTACAGACCTACAAGGGAGTAATTTAAAGGTTCTTTGTCTAAAGGCTTCCTTAAAATTGTGGTTCGGGAATCTCCCGGAAACCGATGGTTGAGGTCGGGAAGAAGCCTTAGACTTTGACTTCTCAGGTGACTTAGAGGTCCCTCACCCACTGGTTTCTTTCTAAGAGTTAACAAAGTGATATAATGGGGCAAGTAAGTGAGCACCGGAGCCACCCGAAACAAAAACCACAGATATGGTGAGAAATGAGACCGAAATGCCAAGTTCTAGAGAAGTAAGGAGTTACCTTGGTGCCATTGAAGTTTTTGGCTAGAGCTTTGGCTAGGGTTCCGGCGTGCAAAGAGAAGAGAAGAGGTGAGGTGTAGGGAAGAGTCGGCTAGGGCTTCCGCGTGAAGAGGGAAAAGAAAGGATCGGGAAGTTTTAAGGGTTTTCTGGGTGTACAGTGATGAAATGATCGGACGGTCGTCCGATCAGTATCGATTTTAACACCCAAAGAGCTCTGATCGGTCCCCCGGACCGATCAGGAAACCCTCTGATCGGTCGTGGAGACCGATCAGGTAGCCTTCCTGCGAACCATAGAACTGACCGGAGAGTTATGGATTCGTTCTGGATCGGTCGACGGACCGATCGAGGAACTCCTGATCGGTCCCCGGATCGATCAGAGGTGGATGCGTGCCAGAACCTCCTGATCGGTCGTGGAGACCGATCAGTGTCTGATACTTAGATCTCTCCAGTAATTTCAGTAACTGAAATTAGTAATTTCAGTAACTGAAATTCATAGAGATGTTCGATAGTTCGTGGAAGTTTCTCTAGGAAAACTTCCAAGTTCAGAACCTAGAACCTGGAGGATCTACAAGCATAACGATTACCTAAAAATTATGGTCTGAACTTGTTTATAGCCCTAAAGTTGCAGACATTTAGAAAACAAACAACTTAAGGCCTGAAAACTGAAATTTTTGACCTTTGTTATGTTCAGTTTCAAGTTTGTCAAAATATAACCAACTTGCTATCATTCTTTCAAGGACTTGTCCTAGTATCAATCAAAATCATGAAAAGCATCGTTCAAGTGTATCAAACAGTCCATCAACCAAAGTTTCATAATTTCTAGGTAAAGGTCCAACCAAGTTTCCTTGGTTGGAATATATGAGTAAGATTTAGGAACTAAATACACATGAATTATGTAATGGTCTTCCCCATACTCAATTTATGTCTCTTCAACCTAATTATTCAAGGGATGCATGATACATTTTGAATAATTCGGCTGATCCTAGCATCTCACCCCATTTCTAGCAAACAAAAATCATTTGTTAAACCTTATAGTTTGTGTGAGATGTTCCCAAATTGCCCAAATTAATTTTCCTATTTCTCTTGTTGTTTTAATTGTCCTTATTGATCATGATAGAGTCCTAATGGCCTATTGAGCCAAACACATTCCCAATTCTCTCCTCAAATGACTAAATTCATTTTCTGGAAGAGGTTTGGTGAAAATATCGGCTAGGTTTGACTTTGACTCAACATAGGTGAGTGCAATGTCTCCCCTAGCTACGTGATCTCTAATGAAGTGGTGACACACTTCAATATGTTTGGTCCTTGAATGATGGACTGGGTTTTTTGTTAGGTTTATTGTGCTGATGTTGTCACACAACACTTGCACTCCCTTATACGAAAGTCCATAATCTTCTAGAGTGTGGATCATCCACAACAATTGTGATACACTCTCTCCCATGGCAATGTATTCAGCCTCGGTCGTGGAGAGAGCAACACAATGTTGCTTCCGACTTGACCAACTAACTAATGATGAACCTAAAAATTGGCAACCCCACTAGTGCTTTTCCGATCCAATTTGCACCCAGCATAATCGGAGTCGGTATAACCTATCAAGTCAAAAGACTCCGTGCGAGGGTACCATAGACCTACTCTAATTGTGCCCTTGGTATCTCAGAATTCTCTTAACCGCAATTAAATGAGATTCCTTGGCACAGACTTGATATCTAGCGCACATGCCCACAGAAAAAGTATGTCCGGCCACTAGCTGTGAGATATAGAAGACTACCAATCATGCTTCTATATTGCGTTAGATCAACTGGTTTTCCACTCTCATCATTGTCAAGGCGAGTGTTTGTCGCCATTGGAGTGGATACTTCCTTAGAGTCACTCATTTTGAATTTCTTGAGCATCTCTTGAGTATATTTTGTTTGATGGACATAAATGTCATCTCGAGTTTGTTTGATTTCAAGTCCAAGGAAGAATGTCAATTCTCCCACCAGACTCATTTCAAACTCACTTTCCATGTGAGTGATAAATTCATTCAAATAACCCTTGTTATTTGAGCCACAAATTATGTCATCGACATACACCTGGGCTACAAATATGTTTTCACCATCTCTACGCAGAAATAGTGTTGGGTCTATTTGACCTCTCACAAAACCCTTTTCTAATAGGTAAGTTGACAACCTTTCGTACCATGCTCGAGGTGCTTGTTTAAGCCCATAAAGAGCTTTCTTGAGCTTGTACACGTGGTTTGGAGCTTCGGTATTCACAAACCCCGGTGGTTGTTCAACATAGACCTCTTCTTTAATGAAACCATTTAAGAAGGCTGATTTGACGTCCATTTGATAGAGCTTGAAGCCTCTATGTGCAGCAAAAGCTAGCATTAAGCGAATGGATTCTAATCGAGCCACGGGAGCATAAGTCTCATCATAATCGAGGCCTTCGACTTGACTGTAGCCCTTGGCTACAAGTCTTGCCTTGTTTCTTACTACTTCTCCCTTTTGGTTTAACTTATTTTTGAAGACCCATTTGGTTCCAATAATGGTGGTCTTCTTAGGTCTAGGAACTAAGTCCCACACTTAGCTCCTTTCAAATTTGACCTAACTCATCTTGCATAGCTATGATCCAATCAGGATCGTGCAATGCCTCATCAACTAATTTTTATTCGATTTCTGAGATCAAGGCGACCTCATTAGACTCATTTCTAAAGAATGACCTAGTCCTAACCCCTTATTGAATGTCTCCCACAATCTGGTCTTGGGGATGACTAGAGGCTATCCTAGATTGCCTTGGTGTTGGCGGTGCCTCATGAATGGTCTCACTAGACACAGGCAAGGTCTCAGTATCAGGTAAAGGATCAGACTGAGTCCTCTCTTGCCTTTGCTCATCGTCATCGGAGTCAACTTCGACTCTTTCTATGTTTTGATCATTTAAACTTAGATTTCTAAGTTCAAATTGAATTTCTCCTACATCCCTTGATTGATCATTTGATTTAGGGATTTCTTCAAATACTACATCAGAGGACTCTTCAATCAATTTAGTCCTATTGTTGTAGACTCGATAGGCTTTGCTGGTTAGAGAGTACCCAACTAGTATCCCTTCGTCAGCCTTAGCCGTGAACTTTCCAAGATGATCCTTGGTGTTCAAGATAAACACCTTACAACCAAACACCCTAAGATGTTTAATTGTAGGGGGTTTCCCAAACCAAAGTTCATGGGGAGTCTTTCCTAAAAACCTATGTATCAAGACTCGGTTTTGCACATAGCAAGCGGTATTTACCGCTTCAGCCCATAAGTAGCTCGGTAATGAGTACTCATTGAGCATGCTTCGTGCAGCCTCTTGCAAGACTCGGTTCTTTCTCTCCACAACCCCATTTTGTTGTCGGGTCCTTGGAGTAGAGAACTCATGCCTATATCCTTTTTCTTGACAAAATTCTAAAAATCTATGGTTTTGAAATTCTCCACCATGATCACTTCTAATTGTTTTAATTGTTGTCAATTTTTCATTTTCAGTTCTTCTACAAAAAGAAACAAAAACATCTCTGGTTTGATCCTTATTTTTCAAAAAGAAGGTCCATGTATATCTAGTAAAATCATCAATGATCACTAAACAGTATCTATTCCCATTCAATGAAATAACATTACTGCAATCAAACAAATCCATATGCAATAAATCTAAAGCAGTAGATGTACTTACAGCGCTTTTACCTTTATGAGCCGCTTTTGTTTGCTTACCCTTTTGACACGCATCACATAATTTTATCTTTTAATACTTGATGCTTGGTAAGTCGCGCACTAATCCTTTGTTGGCTAGCTTTCGAATATTCTTCATGTTTACGTGAGCCAATCTTCTATGCCACAACCATGATTCTTCTTCTTTTGACATGAAACACTTAGCAGAGGCATTAGTAGCACTTTTAAAGGATACTTGGTAAATGTTATCTACCCTTGTGCCTACTAGTACCGTGTCAAGTGTGTCAATGTGTTTGACCAGACATTGACTTGAATGAAACTCAATTGTGTAACCCGTATCACACAATTGGCTGACACTTAGGAGATTAAAAGTCATCCCCTTGACTAGAAGGACATTTTTGATTTGGAGACATTCAGATATTTGAATATCTCCAACTCCTATAACCTTAAGGCTACTATTATTACCAAAAGATACATTACCTCTATTTTTGTTTTGAAGGGTGGTAAAGAGTGACTTGTCCCCGGTCATGTGCTTGGAGCATCCACTATCAACAAACCAAGTTGATAGATGCTCCCCCTTGACAACTGCCTACAAGACACGAAAGATAGATGTTTTAGGTACCCAAATCTTGGGACCTAATGCATCTACAATGAAAGACCTAGGAACCCATGTCTTGGTCACACCCTTCCTAGTCTCATGAACCCTAGAAGCATGTGATCTATGAAATTGGGTTCTAGACACTAAGGAAATGAAACTAGACTCCTTAGGTTGGTATCCTAATCCAGCCTTGTTGTAGACCGCCCTTTGGGCATTTAGAATCATATCTAAGGTATTAGAGCTAGTTGAGAATTTCTCAAGCATTTTCTTGAGTTTCTCAACTTCACTCTTTAGGGAATTATTTTCATCCTCAAGAAGCTCTTGATGAAGGTCATCAACCTCATCTTCCCTAAGAGTCTTCAAGTGTTCTACTTCTTCTTTTAATAATTTGATTTCAGTTTTTGATTTCTTAAGCAGTGTAGATAAATGAGCAATAGTCTTATAGCATTTTTCTAAATGTGGAGAGGTTACCTCTTCATCATCCGAAGATGATGAAGCCGCGGCTGATGTATCACTTCCAGAGTCCGATTCCTCCCTTGCCATGAGTGCTAATTGACGAGTGCTTTTCTCCTTCTCTTCCTCCGATGAGCTTGAGGAGGATTCATCCCAAGAAGCTTTGAGAGCTTTCTTCTTCTTGGCCCTTTCTTCCTTCTTCTTGAGTTTCGGACACTCGCTCCGATAGTGTCCTTTCTTGCTACACTCATAACAAGTAACGTTAGTCTTATCAATATTTTGATCAATAGACTTACCTTTCCCTTTGTATCTTCGGCTCCTTCTCATGATTCTTCTCACGAAGTTGGCCATCTCGCTTGATGATGATCCTCCTTCATCATCGGACTCAGAGGAGGATGAGGATGTAGGAATTTCTTTCTCCTTCTTCTTTTCTTTCTTCCTCCTTCCATCCTTGCTCTTTTCTCCTGCAACTAAAGCAATACCTTTCTCTTTTTGACCCTTGTTAGCAAGCTCATGAAGTTCCATTTCACAAAAGAATTCATCTAACTTAACAATTGAAAGATCCTTGGAGACCTTGTAGGCATCTACCATAGATGACCACAAGGCATTCCTCGGAAAAGCTTTGAGAGCGTACCTTACAAGATCGCGATTTTCTACGCGTTCATCCACGGAATGAAGACCATTGATGATCTCCTTGAACCTTCCGTGTAGTTCACTTACCGTTTCGTTCTCCTTCATGGTGAGATTTTGTAGTTGGTTTAGGAACAAGTCTCTCTTGGCGATCCGAGAGTCTCGAGTTCCTTCTTGGAGCTCGATGAGCTTGTTCCACAAATCCTTTGCACTCACGAATGGACCTACCTTGACAAGCTGATCTTTGGCTATTCCACATTGTAGTGTGACAACCGCCTTGGCATCGGCTTGTCCTTTGCGAATTTGCTCGGCGGACCACCTCGACGACTCTAGTTCCTTACCTTCTTCATCCTTCGGAGGTGAGAAACCTTCCTTGACTGAGAACCACATGGAGATGTCGGTCTTGAGATAATACTCCATACGACTCTTCCAATATTGGAAATCCGCTCCATCGAAGTAGGGTGGGCGATTGGTACTAAAACCTTCCTTCATAGCCATCTTCTTGCTCTTTAGGGTGTTAATCCGGATGAAGAGCGCCTCGCTCTGATACCACTTGTTAGGACCTTCGGATGGCTAGAGAGGGGGGTGTGAATAGCCTCCTTTAAAAATCCAATCAATTTCCTCACAAGTGTTTGTTAGCACAGCGGAAATAAGTAAAATGAAAACTGATGCAAGGAAAAGAACAAACCACCACTAACAAAACGATGTACGAGGTTCGGGGATAACTTGCCCCTACTCCTCGGCGTGTCCGTAAGGTGGGCGATCCCTTGATCTTTCGGTAGATCACACCACGGACAAAATCCGGCTAAGTGTTTCTCCTTCTCGGTGGAGTAACCTCTCCACAACAGTCACAGAATACAGAGAGCCGTTGCCGGGAACAAATGAAACTTCGCCGGCTTAAGCAGCATACAAAGCCGAAGGTCATCGAGCCAACGCCTCTCCTCTCCTCCTCTTCGAGTCGACGGTTTTCGGAACCTTAGCAAACCCTCTTCTTCCTTCTTCTTACTTCTGCCACCTTCATGGCCGACCATGCTAGCCCCTCGGCGACGCCAATCCATTCTTTCTTCTCTATCGGTCTTACCCACTACCGTCTTCTCCCGGTGTCTCGAGCTCGAACCAATGAGCAAGAGTCCAACCGATCGCGGCCAGTGAACGTTGAAGCCCGAATTGCATCACTTGCGGTGAAATACAACATAAAGGGCACTTGTTCTTATTCTTCGATGGAGCTTCATTTGAAATTAACCAATGGCACGATACCGCAACCTGTAACTTAAAAATCTCACAGATGATTTGATCGGGTGAATCGGTGAATCGAAATATCGAGAAGAAAACAAACGACAAGTTGTGGATCGGTCAATGATCGATCCATAGCTCTGGACCGATCAGACTCATCCCGATCGGTCGTGGAAGAGTCGATCGGCTCGGACGATCGGCTATATGGGTGGATCGGTCCCGCACCGATCTCCCTCGCTTTGAGTCCCAGCGTTTCGATCGCTTCTTTCGATCGGTGCAGACCGATCAGATAACCCATGTATGTTCACAGGTTCGATCGGTCCCGACCATCGATAACCCAAGACTTTCTGTGGTCACTTATCGATCACGAGACCGATCAGTGACTCATGTATCACGATCGGCCGATCCGGACAACAGAGATCACGGATCGGTCAACAGGCCGATCCAATGTCTTGTGTTAGTTTTAGAGCCTCAGCCCTAAACCCTAACGCCTTCCCGGTCCAGAGAATGAGCTACCAAGCCCTCTCACATAGTCCGGAGAACGAGCCGCCGAGCCCTCTCCGACTTCGTCCGCCCTGAGAACGAGCTACCGAGCCCTCTCGGACCTGTCCGAGAACGAGCTACCGAGCTCTCTCGACTTCGTCCGGTCCAGAAGAGAGCCACCGAGGCCCCTCGGACCTGGTCCCGAGAACGAGCTACCGAGCCCTCTTCGACTTCGTCCGGTCCAGAGAACGAGCTACCGAGCCCTCTCTGACCTAGTCCGGAGAACGAGCTGCCGAGCCCTCTCCGACTTCGTCTGGTCCAGAGAACGAGCTACCGAGCCCTCTCTAACCTAGTCCGGAGAATGAGCTGCCGAGCCCTCTCCGACTTCGTCCGGTCCAGAGAACGAGCTACCGAGCCCTCTCTGACCTAGTCCGAAGAACGAGCTGCCGAGCCCTCTCCGACTTTGCATGCCAAGTATCCGTACTTGGACTTTTCCTCTCCTCATGATCAACCTTGATCATCAATCAGTCTGAGTTTAATTAATATCTGATACAAACTTAAATCAGTGTCAACATCAAAACAACAGCCAGGTCAGACTGTATCAACAAGTTCAACTAACCGATTGATATAGGTGAGAACCTTCTACTCAAGGACGTTATTATACTTAGTTTATTTGGCACCAATACAAGTAAGTATAATAACTAAAAACCAAATGCCTTTATTTATATAGAATATGATACAACAAGTCCAAAATACAATCAACAAATGATTGGCTCTAGGGCTCTAGCTAACACGAGGCGCCCTCCATAGAGCTTGGAGGCATCTCGGGTGCCTTGGCCAAAGCAGCTTAGGAAGCAGGCCAAGGGCACCCTCCATGGAGCTTGGAGGTGCCTTGAACACTAAGCTGGAGGCGCCCTCAGGAGGATAAGCTGCAAACAGTGCAGAGCTCATCCACACGCGGCTGACCCGGGGCTTAGAGGCGCCCTCCATGCAATTGAAGGCGCCATTAATGGTCTATTTAAGGCTAGTTCGAGCAAAAGCAAGGATATAACTTGAAATCGCAATCTTCCTTTCATGCTCTGCTCAAAGAACAATCCGATAAAGCTGTAACAAGACTCCAATGACCAGAAGCTTCAAGTTTACTATTTTTCGTTGTTGGTATAATTTTTATTACTACTTTAATATTGTACTTCAAATTGTAAAGAATTTTCGAACTTATAGTGATTGCCCACCGAAAGCGATCAACGATCGCGAGTCTTAGAGTAGGAGTCACCACAGGCTCCGAACCAAGTAAATCTTAGTATTTGCATTGTTTCTTTTATTTCTACTACATATTACTCGATAGTTTTAAAATGAACATGAAAGCCACGAGTGTTATTCACCCCCCCCTAGCGCTTTCGATCCTACACAGTCAGTCTTGTATCGTATTATTCGATAGTTTTAAAACGAACGTGAAAGTCATGAGCGCTATTCACCCCTCCCCCTCTAGCGCTTTCGATCCTACAATTGGTATCAGAGCAGAGTCGCTTCGAATTGGTGAAACCACCATTCAAGCAATTTTTTCGTGGTAATTTAAAATTTTTTGGAATCAATCAGAATTTATAAAATTGCCGCCTTCCAATTTGTTTTATCGATCAATTTTTTTCCGTTTCTCGAAGTCTATGCAACCACCACTCGAGTTCTTATTATATTCTCTTACTCCCGCACTACTAAATCCAAGACCCAGTCTTAGAATCTTTGCTGTTTTTTTTGTGTGTACGAGGTTTCCTCTTAAATGGCTCATCAAGAAGGCTATAGTACAGCCCGCCCGTCGCTCTCCATCGGCGAAGACTTTGACTACTGGAAGGGCCAAATGGAGTCCTACCTCCAAACCCAATTCGAGATGTGGATGATCGTCAAAATCAGCATCTCACTCCCACTCGACGACACGGGAAAACCAGTATCATGCGAGAACTGGGGCGCAAGTATAATAAAGAAGGTCAAGGCTAACACCAAAGCAACATATACTCTTCAATGCGGCCTAACCAAAGAAGAACTCAGCCGAGTCGACCCATTCTCAAGCGCGAAAAAAACTATGGGAGAAGTTGAGCGAGCTGCACAAAGGCACCTCCGATATGAAAGTAAGTAAGCACGATTTAATTTTGAATAAACTGTATAACATAAAATTGTAGGATGGAGAATCGGCAAGTTAATTACATGCACGCATCCAAGACCTCCTCAACGACCTCCATGCAATCAGACAGAAGGTGGAGAATTGAGACATAATAAGGTATGCTCTAAACGCTTTTTCGAGGAATACATTGTGGGTGTTAATGGTAGACGCTTACAAGGTATCTAAGGATTTGTCGTTAATTAAATTAGATGAATTATTCTCTGAATTTGAATTGCATGAGTAGACTAATGCATTGCCAGGTGAGAAAGGTATTACTTTGACTGCAGGTACATGTAAAATGAGAGAACCAAAAATCAAGTGTCAAGATGAACCCAAATATGAAGATGAATCGGATCTCGAAGATGAAATCACCACCCAACTAGTCAAACTAGTTCGGAAAGCACTAAAGAAGAAGAAGGTGACCCAATTGAACACAAAGGCCAAATCTGGAGTTACCTGCTACGGCTATAACCGGAAGGGACACTACAAGTCGAACTGTTCGAACCAAAAGCAATGAAGAAGGAAGTCCTTGAAAGCAATATAGTCTGAGTCCTATGAAGAGTCCGACGAAGAAGAACACAAGCATACAAGATTCCTCGCTCTACCGGTACAAGCATACGTTGTCGAAACTGACTCTGAGTTTGAAGCCGAGAACAAATCCGAAGCCGAATCTAAAACAAGCCATGGATCCTTATCCATTTGCGAAGGGTCAAACACCACTGTAAGATCTTCTCAAGTAGATAAACTATATAATTTAATTAACTATTTAATGCGCAAATTAGCTAAGTCAAATATCCAAGTCAAGTCACTCCAAAAGGAGGTAACAACCCTTAAGGAAGTGACTAGCATAAGCTCCTTGACCGAACCTATTCAAACTGGAACTTCAACTCACGTTCAACAACTTGAGAAAGAAAATTCCAGTCTGAAAAATCAAGTCAAGGAACTTAAGGGAACATTAGAACAGTTCACCTTGGGTTCCAAGAATCTTGACCTAATTCTTGGAAACAGAGAGTCGTCTACAACCGATCCGAACTTAAATTTAAGGCTAAACGAAAATACAAGTCTTATTTATCACTTGTAAATCGAGCTAATAGAAAAATAGTCCAAACATGGGTCCCCAAGTCAAACTTGATTAATCAAGTTGGACTTGGCCAATATTGGATCCCCAAGGATCAAATACACTACCTTGATAGACCCTATCGAGGCTATGATCCAAGGGGAGCTAATAGAAAGATTATTTTTATTAATAAATATATTTTTTTGATGATTGCTTTTACTGCTTTTATTCTACATGCTTAAACTAGGTTAGATAAGGACCTAGGCTTGATTTACACTTGACTAGTTAGACCTAGGAGTTATTGTAAAGAAATTAAATATTCAATTTCTTTGAAACGGTTTGTCTAGAAGTGGTGGATGATCACATACCCAAGAAGACATAGTGTATCTCCATAACCTGGAAGCCAATAATCAAAATAAATATTTAATTAATTAATTGTAAAACCTGAGTCTAATTGAAATGTAAACCAATCCTTATATTACAATCTAAATTTAAGATTAAATTAACCATCTCACAAAACTCATAAGGTTCCCTAATTGACAATTTAGAAAAGGGTGAGGTGGACTTAGGATAAATTTAGTCAACTTAATAAATTTAACTTACTTAAACTAATTCAACTTAATAAATTTAACTCAACTTAAAAAACTTAACTTAATTAATTTCACAATTCTTAATTAATTTCAAAATTATAATTAATTTCTAAGCTTAATTAATTTTTAAAGTTTAATTAATTTCAAAACTTTAATTAATTACAAAACTTTAATTAATTTCAAAAGTTTAAGTAATTACCTTCCATATCTAATTAAGTTTCAAATATCAATTAACATTCAAATTTAATTAATTTTAAAAGTGTTAATGTTAATTGATTTCCAAAGTATAATTAACCTTCAAAATCTTAATTATTTCTAAATGCTAATTAATCCTTGAATTTTAAATTTATACTGACATTTTAAAATTTAAAATTCAAACTCAAAAGTCAAACTTAAGTTTTTAAATCTCAATTTCAATATTTCTGAAATCTAAATTCTAAGTCAAACTTAAATTCTTCAAAATTTAATATTTTGAAATATATATCAAACTTAAATATTTTTCAAAATACATCAAACTTAAATATTTTCAAAATTTAATATTTTTGAAATCCAAATTTAAAGTCAAATTTAAATTAAATATTCTCTAAATTTAAGTTCAAACATAAGTATTTTCAATATCTTTAAATATTTACTTAAAATTAAGTTGAAAATTAACTTAAGTTCATCTCACACAAACTCATAAGTTAAACATGTTTGATAACTTAGAGAGGGTGAGATGGAAAATTAGGATAATAAATAATTACTTCTATTTTAAACTTGTATTTTTACTTTGAATTTTTATGCCTGGAATCTAGGACACCCTAAAATATTTTTGGCATTAATTAAGGGGGTGTGAAAGAAAGTTAAAGCATTAATTCTTTTTCAAAATTTTCAAAATTAATTTTTTTTTTAAGTTAAAGTTTTTTTTAAAAAGGAAATTCAATTTTTTTAAAACAAACATTAGATATTTCATCAAGTTCAAATATTTTTGTATCTAGAAAAATAAGTTTTTGAAAAAGTATTTTTCACTAAGTTTCAATGTACTTAACTAAGTTTTTCTTAAAAATCTTTTCAAAAGCTAAGTACTTGATAAAGTATTTTTTAAATATTTTTCAAAGAAATCATTTTCTTAGCTAAGTATTTTTAGAAAAAAAATATTTTTAAAACTAAGTGATTTATCAAAATCTTTTGAAAAGCTAAGTACTTAACTAAGTTTTTAAACTAAGCTTTTATAATTTTTGTTTTTAAACTGACTACTTTTAACTAAGCTTTTTATTAAAACCTTTATAAAGCTTAGTCCTTTACCAAAACTAAGTCTTTATCAACATCTTTTTAAAGGTAAGGACATAACAAAGTTTTATCAAAATTTTTTAAAGCTGAGTACTTAACTATGTTTTTTTCTTTTTAAAAGCTAAAGTACTTAACTATCCTTTTTATCTAAATCCTTAACTATGCCTTTTATCAAAATTCTTTTCCAAAAGCTAGGTACTTGACAAAGTTTCCTAAAAATCTAAGAATTTAACTAAGTTTTTTTAAAAAAAAAAAAGGTGCTACCCTTCAAGGGGAGCTTCAAGTTAAACAGATTAAAAGCTAGATTTTTACATCCTTTTCTCTATTTAATATTTTTATATATATGGCAAAGGGAGAGAGGAAAGTGAAAGTTAAATAATTATATCCTGAGTTAAAAATTTGTTCAATTTGTTCAGTTTGTGATAATTACTTGATTAATATTACATCCTTTTAATTTGTATGCATTTATACTCTTATTATGTTTTACTTAACTTTAAAATTTGTTGTCATAATCAAAAAGGGGGAGATTGTTGGTGCGGGAAGCATCCGACGATCGAATCTAAGTTTTGATAATGGTAAAGGGTTCAAAGTTAAGGTTATGTGTGGTCTAACGTGTTTGAATGAGTTTGCAGGAAAGTCCTAAGTGTACTTAGGCAAAAGTCTTAGCAGCGGTTAGGCAGGTGGAAAACCCTAGGGGGTAGTAACCCTAGCTCCTAGGGGTGGTAACCCTAGCTCCTAGGGGTGTAACCCTAAGCGGAAAGTCTTGGTGGGTCGAAGGCTTCGGTCAAAAATCCTAGAGTCGGAGACTCTAGGTTGAAATCTTGGTGTCACGAACCGGGTGGAAGACTGAACGGGTCATGGAGCGAACATCCAGCAGAAAGTCTTGGAGGCTCAGGTGCTGAGCAAAAGTCCAGTCAGTCTGGAGGACCGGTCATGTAACAAGTAAACTCTCCTGAGTGGAGTAGGTGAGGACGCATTCCCCGATGAGGGAACAGTAGGCGTTAGTTCGACCTAGGATTTTCGGATGGAAATCCAAAGTTAGGACCGAACAGTCCGGTGACTGCAAAATTCTTATATTAATCTTGTTTTATTTGTGCTAACTCTATTTTGCATGATATGTTTTATATTTTGTATTAACGTATCTTGCAGGGAGTGAAAAAGAACTAAAAGCCTGGATGAATAGTATCCGAGGCACCCTCCATGGAGCTTAGAGGCACCTCGGGTGCCTTGGCCGAAGCAATGCAGGAAGCAGGCCGAGGGCGCCCTCCATGGAGCATGGAGGCACCCTGGACACTAAGCTGGAGGCACCCTCCATGGAGGTTGGAGGTCTCCTGAGGTGGATAAGCTGCGAGCAGTGCAGAGCTCATCCACACACGGTTGACCCAAGGCTTAGAGGCGCCCTCCATGAAGTTGGAGGCGCCCTCAACGGCCTACTTAAGGCTGGTTCAAGTAGCAACAAGGATATAACTTGAAATCGTAATCTTCCTTCCATGCTTTGCTCAAAGAACCAGAGCTCATCCGACAAAGGTGTAACAAAACTCCGACAACCAGAAGCTTCAAGTTTACTGTCTTCCATTGTTGGTATAATTTTTTTTACTGCTTTAATATTGTACTTCAAATTGTAAAGAATTTTTGAACTTATAGTGATTACCCACCAAAAGCGATCAACAATCGCGGGCCTTGAAGTAGGAGTCACCATAGACTCCGAACCAAGTAAATCTTGGTATTTGCATTGTTTCTTTTATTTCCGCTATATATTACTCGATAGTTTTAAAATGAACATGAAAGCCACTAGCATTATTCCCCCCCCCCCCCCCCCCCCCTCTAGCACTTTCAATCCTACACAGTCGGTCTTGTAGTGCCCCTTCTTGTTGCATCCGAAATAGGTCACGTTCTTGTTGTTAGAGTTGGAAGCAAAGTTGATCTTTTGCAAGTCCTTGTTGGTGAAGTTCTTCTTTCTCTTGGTAAACATTTTTCTTACCAAGTTCATTATGTGTTCTTCATCGTCTGAGTCTAGGTCAGACTCATCTTCAAGTTTCGGCTTGGATTTGGACTTGTCTTTTGATGATCCTGCAATAAGAGCAAGACCATTCTCGAATTTGGCGTTAGTCTATTCATGCAATTCTAGTTCACAGAATAATTCATCTAGTTTTGACTTTGACAAGTTCCTCGAAATCTTATAGGCATCCATGATGGATGCCCATAGTGCATTTCGAACAAATGTATTAAGGCATACTGTGTAGGACCGTTAGATTCGATAGAGGGGGGGTGAATATCGATTCAAAAAAACAAGAGTTTAAACGCAGCGGAAAAATAAAATAGACACAGATGTTTTTACTTCGTTCGGAGCCTGTGACGACTCCTACTCGAAGGCCCATGGTCCTTGACCACTTTCGTTGGGCAATCACTAACAAGTCGAAATATGATTACAGAATAAGTACAGGAAATGCTAGTGACAATAAAGCAATACTGACAAAGAAAATTAAATAAAAACCGGAGGAGCACTTTTGTCGGAGCGTTGTTGACGTCGCACTTGAACGTCGAGCAGCAAGACCAGTAGTAGAAGAGTTCTCAGTAAAAATTGATTGTCAGGAAGCTCCATGCGGGCTTCTTTTATATCTTGTCTCGAGCGCTGGATCCCTTCCGGCGCGAATGTGACGTAGCTGCACAAACCATGATGCTCCACGTGGCGACGACTCGGCTAGATAGAATTCGCCTTGGCGCCTGATCCCTTCCGGCTCCCGGACTCCGGCCCGACCACCTTGTTTCGAAAACTCCCTTTTCCCGCAAAACAAAGTTAGTCCGAGGCAAATATGTATCCTGTAAAACATTGTTAGCACAGTTAAAGTTTAACAGATGGATAAAAGAGTATGACTTAGATTCCGTCTTCCGGAATCTAGTCACGATCTCGACTTAGACATCCGAAATGGACCTAAGCCGGATCGACGCCTAATGTCCCTTCCCGGGAACGCGTCCTCACGTCACTCCCCTCCAGTGACTTACCTCACTTACCCGCCAGACGTCCGGTCAGCCCGTCGACCCGTCTGGACTTCTCGGCCAGCCCGTCGACCTAGCTGGACTTCTCGCCAAGCGTCCGGTCAGCCCGTCGACCCGCTTGGACTTCTTGCCAGACATCCGGTCAGCCCGTCGACCTGTCTGGACTTCTCCTGCACACTCGATCAAGGTGTCAGACAACAACAAGACTAACTTAACCTATTTGTCATTCATCAAAACCTGGGTTAAATCGTTAGTGCTAACCGCACCAACAATCTCCCCCTTTTTGATGGAATGACAACCTGGTTAAGTTAGTGAAAACATATGCAAGAAACAACATGCATTTATGTGGTTTTAAAGTTAGTTTGTGTTTTCAAATTGGTTTAGCTAACTTAACCACCTAACCCTCCTCCCCCTTTGGCATTCATCAAAAATAAGTAAAGGTAAACACCAAAAAAAATAGTCAAATTGACTTGGGGGAGACAAGTTAAATTTTGAAAAGTATAAAGTTAATCAAGTTTTGTAAAGATTTTCAAATCAGGTTTTCAAATTTACTTTTCATGTTTAAATAACATTTACTTTTCAACAAGGTAAATTTTCAACTTCAATTTTTAAAAAAAATTGAGCAAGTAAGAATAATTTTTTAAGAAGTAAAATTTTTGCCAAACTAAAGTTTTAAGGCTAATTTGATAAAAGCTAAGTTTGTAAAGTTGAATTTTCAAGCATATGTTACAAAACTGAATAAGTTTAAATTTGCAATATTCAACTTTTAAAATCAGGTTTAAAAATTAGGTGGGATTTAAAATTAGTTAAATTTAACTTTTTGAAAACTGGTGTTTTAAAACTAAGTTAGTTTTAACATAGATGTAAAAAAACATATTTCAAACATACATTAATTTCTCCCCCTGAACTTGACACTTATCTTTAACCAGCTGTCTAACCAATTAGGTACTAACTAACTATCAGAAGATAGTAGCTTTCACTTGGTTAGTCAGATTAAGTTAATTATAACCAATCAGTGTTTGACTTGACTGATGAACTTTAATCTGATTAATATCTGACTTGTATTTTATGCTGATGCACTGAAATAAGCATCTTAAGTTCAGACAGTTGGCCTATGCATCTCACCCCTTTCTATGTTTGTCAAACACAAGCAAGGTAAACCTAAGGTGTTGGTGAGATGCTCAAAAACTAGTCCTATGGGTACATGCTTTCTAAGGATTCAAAAACTAGTCTAAGGCCAAAACTGTTTTTGAAAATCTAAAAATGGAAAGTTTTGAAAACAAACAAGTTTGACTTATAATTTGAAAGAGTGATTTTTGAAAACAATTTTGAAATTGAAAATTCCTAGCCTATCAAGATAGAACATTTTCAATGTAAGTCTGAAATACCACTAGATAGATCCAAAATAATTTACAGGTAGTGTAGAAGTGAGTCATAACTAGATCTACTGAGAAGATGAAGGGGGTGGTCCAGACCCCAAGGATCGGAGAAGCGCCATCAGCTCAGTGTGTCGGGTATCCCCGGCAGCTCGTAACTCGGCTACCTCTCGCCGAATGTCCTGATGAAAGTCAGAGTTCTCCTGTTGGAGACTCGCCATAGCTCTCTCTAGTCCGGTCATACGGTCGGCTAGAGAGCGATGAGCGTGACGTGGTGCTCGAGCTGGGGGCGGTGGTGGAGCCGGAGCGGCTTCCTCTGGAAATAGTGCGAGCATGAACTCGTCCACCTGTGCGTCTGGATCGGGCTGGTGCTGTGCCCCCCTCCGCCAAGACATAGTCCCGTCATCTCTATCTATCTGGATACCGGCTAGGGAAAAGTTCCGAGCGGCTATAACATCGAACTCGATCATATGGGCAACGTCTCCTCTAGTGACATCAATGTGCAACGAGGACATATAGGCTGTCAGAATGTGACCAAATGACATATGGACTCGACTATCAGTCACAAAACCAGCTGAGTAGATAATGGTGGAGAAGATATGTAGGCTGATGTCAATGTCTAACCTATGAATTAGGGCATAAAGTAAGAACGAATGGAATGGGCGCATCACAGCGATGTCCCGAGTAGTCAGTGGTAAAATACAAAGGACTACAACCCTATAAAGAGCGTAGTCCTGGACCCGAAGTTCTACCTGTGTCACAGTGGGATCTCTCTCTCCCCCGAAAAAATACGAATAAATCGTATCGAGAGTTATATGTGAGTAGGGATCTTCGAATGGTAGATCCCTCGGAGGATAGCACAAAAAGGAGCAAGTAGATGGACGCAACTCTAAAAACTCTCGGATAGTCGTAGGGGAAAATACAATATCAGTACCTGCTGCCCTAGTGGTATAGGTGAGATCGTCTACTTTTACTAGGTTATTGCAAAATTCGGCACACAGACTTATATTTATTGGACTGGTACATTCGACAAGGTTCCTTAAGTTATAGTGGCCTATAACCTCTAAAGCGGAGGGACATGACCTTAAAAAGAACGATCTATCTATGCAGGTAGTCCTAATGGCCTTATAAATAGTTGACTCAAACTTAATCCTAAGTTCGTCTGTGGGAAACCTAGGGTCTGTACTAGCATTGGAGGGTCCAGCACCAGTATTTGTTCGTTTCCTACTGTATATAAATAAAAGAATATTCTAAGAAAAGATTAAGAAGACAAATTCTAATAAAATTTTCAGAGAGGGGAAGAATTTTTACCGAGGAGCCATTGAAAAATATAGATTTGACGACCTCGGTTGAATCGCAACAGCGTCTTCACCGCAAGAAAATTTAGATTTAGAGTACTTTCGCACTGAGGTTCGGAGTGAACCTTGGCAAAAGTGAGAATTAGTGGTGCAAAGATTGGGGGCGCTTGCTGCCCCTTATTGAAATTAGGTTTGAAGTTAAGTTTTAAGTTTAAAATAATTTTTTAAGTTTAGAATTTTGAAATTAATTTTTTAAGTTTAAAATTTAAAATTTTGAAAATATTTTTTTTTTTTTAAGTTTAAAAATTTTAAAATTTTGAAATTAATTTTTTAAGTTTAAAATTTGAAAATAATTTTTTAAGTTTAAAATTTTGAAAATAATTTTTTTAAGTTTAAAATTTTGAAAATAAGTTTTAAGTTTAAAATTTTGAAATTAATTTTTTAAGTTTAAAATTTGAAAATAATTTTTTAAGTTTAAAATTTTGAAAATAATTTTTTTTTAAGTTTAAAATTTTGAAAATAAGTTTTAAGTTTAAAATTTTGAAAATAATTTTTAAGTTTAAAATTTTGAAAATAATTTTTAAGTTTAAAATTTTGAAAATAATTTTTAAGTCTAAAATTTTGAAAATAAGTTTAAAATTAAAATTTTGAAATTTATTTTTTAAGTTTAAAATTTTGAAAATAATTTTTTAAGTTTAAAATTTTGAAAATAATTTTTTTTTAAGTTTAAAATTTTGAAAATAATTTTTAAGTTTAAAATTTTGAAAATAATTTTTAAGTTTGAAATTAATTTTTAAGTTTGAAATTAAAATTTTGAAAATAATTTTTTAAGTTTAAAATTGGAATTTTGAAATTAATTTTTAAGTTTAAAATTAAAATTTTGAAAATACATTTTTTTTAAGTTTAAAATTAAAATTTTGAAACCTTATTCATCTCACCCGATCTATATTTTCAATCAGGAAATCCTATGATTTCGTGAGATGAAATTGGATTTTTAATTATGGAGTTTTGGTTTAACGTGTGTTAGATTCAGATTTAGTTTTGGTTTCCACAAATAGGCATTCTTCGGATAAACTTCTAAGCTTGGTGAGTCACATGGACATCATTAGAAGTAACCAACCTTTCGAGGTTTTCCGAATAGTCCTATCCACGGAACTTAGAACTAAATCTTGGTCTAACTGGTTAGGATTCATTTAAGGGTAGCTTTGGTCAGTTCCACTTGGCCAAATGCACCAGATCGAAGTCATATCTTTCTAGACATGCGATGCCCAAGCTTCCCTAACGTACTATCATCCAAAAATTTCACCAGTACCATGATTCAAGTTAAACTTGGTCTCTTTTTAACTAATCCTAATTACCCTGTCGGGTTAATTTATTTTGGGTTACCCTGTCGGGTAGGTTAGTTTTGGAGGTGCCAGCTATTCTGGAGCCTCCCCCTGAATTATTGGCCATTAATTTAGATTTTGGTTTTAGGCTTGTGTCGATTCTTTTTATAGTTATAGTTAATTTGGTGATAATTTTGTTGATTTTTAAACTGTTTAGATTTTGAATTTGATTTAGGTTTGTATTTTGGATTTTGGTTTGGTTTATACACTTTTATATAATGTATTTTTTCTTTAGGTATATAATATTGATTAAGTCCTACTTGCGTGGTCAGACACGCTTTCGGAACCCAAGCTAAATTGGTTGACTTGTATTGGGTTATTAATGATTTGAAGGTTTTATTTGAATTTGACTTATATCCTAGTCTGGTTTTATTATAACATGTTTTTTGATTATTTAGGATTAGGTCTAAATTTTTTGATCTTGTTGTGAATTTTTCTAACATCTCCTTTAAATTGTTTATTTCATTTTTTAATGATAAATTCTCCTCCTCAAGTGTTAGATCTTGAGTTGGATTCGAATTTTTTAATTGTTCCTTGAGGTTCTGATTTTCCTCAAGAAGTAATTTGTTCTCATTTTCTACTTTGGTTAATTTACTATTTAAACAAGAAATGATTCTAAAAAATTTTTTGTTTAAATTAAAATATACCTCATTCGAGCCTTCGGAAACGAGTACGGACTCGTGGCTTGTTTCGGGTTCGGACCCGTCTTCATCTTCCGACTCATTTTCAGTTTCGGCTTCGCGTGGCTCTGATGTTTCTGCTCTTCTTCCTCCGATTCGTCCGAGGAGTCATCCCACGTTGCTTTGAGTGCTTTCTTTTGGTTGGCTTTGATTTGTCGAACTTCAGTTTTGGACATTCGTTCCTTTTTTGTTGCAGCCGTAGCAAGTCATGTTCTTTTGTTCGAGGAGAGCTGATCTTTTGAAGGTCCTTTTGCTGAAGTCTCTTTTTCCTGGTGAACATTTTTCTTACCAAGTTTACGGTGTTCTTCATCTTGAGTCTTGGTGAGTCTTCTTCAAATTCAGCTTACTTCTCTTTTCTTTCGAGGACCCGCAAATAGAGCTATACCTTTCTCGGCTCCAACATTAGTTTGTTCGTAATTCTAATTCACAGAAAAGCTCATCTAATTTTAATTTAGAAAGATTCTTAGAAATTTTGTAGGCATCCACTATTGATGCCCACAAACTATTACGTGGAAAGGCGTTTAATGCGTACCTTATCAAGTCTCTGTTCTCCATCTGGTGGCCTATCGCATGAAGCCCGTTGAGGATGTCCTTGATCCTCGCGTGGAGTTGATTCGCTGTTTCTCCTTCCTGCATTTTTATATTAAAAATTTTATTTAAAAGCAGGTCTCGTTTTGTTACCTTAGCGTCGCTTGTTCCCTCGTGCAGCTCGATCAGTTTGTCCCACAGTTCTTTAGCGTTTTTGTGTGGACCGACTCTGTTTAGCTCTTCTCTTGTTAGTCCGCACTGTAGAGTGTTGATCGCTTTGTTTTCTGTTGACACCTTCTTCTTCAAGTCAACTGTCCATTCTTCAGGATCCAGTATATTTCCGGAGGTGTCTGCTGGAATTTTGTAAGGTCTCATAATGCTCATCCACTGGTCAAAGTCGGTTTTGAGGTAGACCTCCATGCGCTTCTTCCAATATGGAAAGTCGTCCCCGTTGAAGAGTGGAGGTCGTACTGTGCTGAATCCTTCTTGTTGAGACATTCTGTGCACAGGTAAATAACCAAAAAAAATATCCCAAGACTTGGTCTTGGATTAGTAGTGCGGGAAGAGAAAAATAGGAAAAATAAATCTAGATTCGTGTTGCACTAATATAAATTGATTAAGTTAACGAAACACCAGTTTTAAAATTAATTAAAAAATTCACCCCCTGTCTGATTGGTGGTTGCACCAAATCAAAGCGGTACCTGCTCTGATACCACTTGTAGGACCGTTAGATTCGATAGAGGGGGGGTGAATATCGATTCGAAAAAACAAGAGTTTAAACGCAGCGGAAAAATAAAATAGACACAGATGTTTTTACTTCGTTCGGAGCCTGTGATGACTCCTACTCGAAGGCCCGTGGTCCTTGACCACTTTCGTTGGGCAATCACTAACAAGTCGAAATATGATTACAGAATAAGTACAGGAAATGCTAGTGACAATAAAGCAATACCGACAAAGAAAATTAAATAAAAACCGAAGGAGCACTTTTGTCGGAGCGTTGTTGACGTCGCACTTGAACGTCGAGCAGCAAGACCAACAGTAGAAGAGTTCTCAGTAAAAATTGATTGTGCTGAAGCTCCTGTCTGGGGCTTCTTTTATATGTTGTTCCAGGCGCCTGGATCCCTTCCGGGCGCCTGGAATGTGACGTAGCTGCACAAACCATGATGCTCCACGTGGCGACGACTCGGCTGGATAGAATTCACCTTCCGGGCGCCCGGATCTCTTCCGGGCGCCCGGATCCCTTCCCGGCGCCCGGACCACCTTGTTTCAGAAAACTCCCTTTTCCTGCAAAACAAAGTTAGTCCGAGGCAAATATGTATCCTGTAAAACAGATTGCTAGCACAGTTAAAGTTTAACAGATGGATAAAAAGAGTATGACTTAGATTCCGTCTTTCCAGGAATCTAGTCACGATCTCGACTTAGACATCCGAATGGACCCAAGCCGGATCGACGCCTAATGTCCCCTTCCGGAACGCGTCATCACTCTCCTCGGTGACTTACCTCACTTACGCGCCGCCCCTAGCTGGACTTCTCGCCAAGCGTCCGGTCAGCCCGTCGACCTAGCTGGACTTCTCGCCAAGCGTCCGGTCAGCCCGTCGACCCGCTTGGACTTCTTGCCAGACATCCGGTCAGCCCGTTGACCTGTCTGGACTTCTCCTGCACACTCGATCAAGGTGTCAGACAACAACAAGACTAACTTAACATATTTGTCATTCATCAAAACCTGGGTTAAATCGTTAGTGCTAACCGCACCAACATACTGATCCTGTCCGAATCGCCGAACCAAGGGACGCTGGGCACGTGGCGCTCTCCTAGTCGATGGCACAGGCCTCCGAAGCTCCGGCGATCCTGCACAGAAGTCGGGCCGGGAAGGGGTTCCCGGCGGCGACCCTCCGACGCTCAAGTCAGGTAAGTAGTGGAAAAAGGAGCTCCCAAGCTTGTAGAATGCGTACCTCCGGCGAAGTCTACGGTTCTTTATATAGGGCGATGAAAAAGCTCCTACACGCCTATCGAGACGCGTGCGTATCCGCAGCCCATGCCTCGGTGTGTGCCTGTCAGAAAACTTACCTGACTCCATACTGCAACAAGACACCCTGTTGTCAGACTAGGAGTATGGCTTAGTCATGTGACTTGACGGCTATCAGGAGATGTTCCTGTTCTCCTTTATCGCCGGCCGGGACGTACGTCCGGCCGGCTGGATGGAGAACATCGTCCGGACGGCCTTCATCCCCTGTGCCGGCCGGACGGCACGCCCCTCACATCTCGCCTGTCGCTTGTGCTGAGATGCCGGGGAGATTTCCAGGCGAGTGACTTCCTCTCGGCTCTGAGACATTATTTCATTGAGCGTCGGAACCCCAACCCGGTCAGGGTGCCTTTTACTACCGAATGTCCAAAGACCCCGTGTCGATCGGCCTTATCCATTTCTTCCAAGTCCGGTCGGCTCACCCTTCTCCGGCGGGCTACTTGGCCATTTGACCTCCACGTGGCGTTGACCCCTCGTTAGGGGGTCCCGGGCTCTTACCACCGGATCACTTGCCTTCCCCTCGAGTCTAGTCGAAGGAGGCGAAGTCCGACTGACTGGACTGCCGATCTGACAGAACAACGATAATTGCATTGGGCCGCTCGGCCAGGTCTAATGATGCTCGCCCGTTCGGCAATATCTGGCCCGTGCCTTGTGGTCTCTTGGACTCCATGTCCTATGCTCTCCCCTACTACTCATCACGTGCACTGTGCACGGTAAGGGGAGCTCATTAAATGCGGCCAGTATCCAGCTGACACATGGCGATCATGCGTTTGTCAGAGTATGGCGGTGGCGTCACTTCCGATGGGACAGCCGCCGTTTGAAATGGACGGCTGGATGATGACCTCGTTATCGACGACCTGGATCGGACGGTGGAGGTTGCTCCCGGGCGGCGATATAAAGCCCGCGACTCCGTTTCCGCCGCCTTGTTGCTTCATCTTCCTCCGGCGCTCCTCTGCTCGTTTTTTTCTCCGGCGACCTCGCCCCTCAATTCTTCGGCAACCCCCAGGCCCCCGTCGATCATCTTTCTTGCTCGTAAGCCCCTCCTTCTCGTTCCCAACGTTTTCTTCTTTTTGTTAATCGTTTCCTTCAGTCGGTTTTCCTCCATTCCTTGCTTGAACCTTCCCTTTTGGTCCCGTATCCTTGTCTGTCGACCATGACTAGCACCTCGCAGCCGACCGGCGGTGCTCCGAGTCTTTGGTATTCGAACATGGAAAGCCGGTTTGACGAGGAGGACGCCTTGCGCCTCACTCGAGCCTATGACCTGCCGACCGACCACCAAATAGTGTTAGCCACACCGGCCGATCGGCCTCACGATCCGCCGCCCGGCACTGTTCTTTTCTTCCGAGACCAATTTATGGCCGGACTGCGTTTTCCACCCCACAAGTTTTTCTTAGAAGTTTGCAATTATTTTCGCATTCCGCTCGGCCAGGTAGTTCCCAACTCTATTAGGTTGCTGAGCGGAGTGATAGTTTTATTCAAACTGAACGGCATCCCCTTAGAACCAAAAATTTTCCACTACTTTTTTTATCCCAAGCAAGCCGAGTGGGGCACCTTTGTTTTCCAGTCTAGGATAGGCTTCGTCCTTTTTGATAATATGCCGAGCTCCAACAAACGTTTTCCCGAGCGGCCACCTTTTCGTACCAAGTGGCAGACGACGATGCCAGCACAGCCGGAGCTCGGCAAATTTAGAGGCGACGCGGCCTACCTTCATGCAGCCGAACAGCTGGTCGGCCAACGATATCATATCGACAAGCTACTTCTCCCGGGAGTAATGTACATATTTGGCTTGTCTTCTACCCCGGCCGATCTGCCCTGCAGCATGAGTAAGTTCCCTTATCCTCCCATTTGCTTTGTTCTAACTGATTTATTTTTTGCTTCTGCAGCTGAAGTCATGTGGCGCGCCAAGGCAACCGAAAAGCTCAAACTGAAAGCCGCTCAGATCGAGGCGGTGAAGAACAAAGAGGTCGCCGAGCGGGGCCTTGCTCCAGCTGATCCGGCCGTCGAAGAAGGTGAGGGGACTCCAACTGTCCTCGAAGCCTTAGACGCTACCACCTCTCATGACGAGGCAGCGAGCGACGCAGAACCTTCTACCCAAGCTGAGGTGGAGGGCCGTTCGGCCGATGATGTTCCGCTAGTCACTCGGAAACGCCGACGACCGGAATCCTCGTCTGTCTCAACTCCACTTGACGAGCCACAGCCCGAGCTGAGCGCGAATGCTCCGATGTTGTCTGGGACGGTTTCCCTAGATAGTACCCCGACCCCACATGGCTCTCCGAGGGCAAGCTCTGATGTGCCGCCGTCGAGCCCTTCTAGGACTTTGCGCCGTATCAGGCACTTAGGCGAGCTTCCTTCCTCGTCCACCGGTGGGCCGTCCGGTAAGGCCAATGTTTCTCAGGGCGAGCCGAGCGGCCAGAATTTAATTAAAACTGTCCTGCGCCTCCCCTCAAAGGAATACATGGCAGCTGCTGATCGGCCAGTGGTCCCCGAGCAGCAGATCACCTTGACAGGTCCTCTTGCACAAGTTTGGGAGGACGCTCGGCGCAGAATAAAAGCGATGTCTCCCGGGCAGGGCCACGGGGGTATGCTCTTTTTCTCTGTGCGCGTATTTGAGTTAAGTTTTTTGAACCTGTTTACTGTTGCTCGCAGAACTGGGTGGAGCAAATTGCCGTTAGCAATCGGTTGGCCGAGCTGGAGGATGAATTGAAAAAACTCAAGGCCGCGGGAGACAGCCGACAGTCGACGGCCGCTCTGGAGAAGGCCAAAATATCGCTGGAAGCCGAACGGAAACGAGCTACTGATCTAGCAAGCAAGGTAGTTCGGCTCGAAGCGATGGTCAAACAAAGAGATAAAGATATCAAGACGGCGACCTCTTGGAAGCTCCAGGCCATCGAAGACATGGACCGAATGAAGGTGGAGATCAGAGGGCTGGAGCAACGCATTAAGGATCTGGATGCTCTGCTGGCCACCGAGAAAGAGAGCCGCTCGGCCGATCTCCTTAGGTTTGATGGAGAATTGAAGGATCTCCAAGCTGCCAGCGACGCTGCCCACGCCGCGCTCAAAGAATATCAAGAGGGGGAGTCGGCCCGTTCGGACGAAGTGAGGAAGGCGTATCTCCGCTCGGAAGATTTCGGAGAGAAGTTCACTGACAAGATATCCCTCACTTTCGAAGAAGCGATCAAGGCGACGGTAGATTACCTGAAGACTAAGGGCCACCTGCCCGCCGAGCTGGCCATCCCCCCCGAGGACCTCGCGATCGTGATGGGCGCCATCCCCGACATTCTTTTTGACTTTGACGCGTGATAAGCATTTTTTCTGTGTATGAACTTTTTTGTATTCCAGCCGTTCGGCCCATCTTTTCTGGTTCACCCAGTGTATAATAGATAATCTTTTCTGTTCCTTCAACTTCTATTTGGCAAGAAATTTTTCTCTCATCACGACTGCAGTGTTCTTTAAAGCTCTTCCGCTCGGCACCACACTTGGCACCACGCTCTACCAGACAAGTCGATTGTTTTTAATGTCTTTTATCATGCGACTGAGCAGTCGCTCGGCGTTCTAACGAAGTCGCTCGGCGTTTACACGCTAATATCTTTTAACCTCTACTGACCAACTTTTGCTCTGTGCCTTACCCCCAAAGAGGTTTTCCGTACACATTTGATAAGCGAGCCGCTCAGCCGTATGTTGGTCTTGACGACCAGGCTGTCGTTGATCGTGTCATGTGAATGGCTTCCGCTCGGACGTTTATAGACGCCGGCTCGTCTCTCGATATTTAACGTCGGAGCTCAACGGTCTTCCGCTCGGACGTTTATAGACGCCGGCTCGTCTCTCGATATTTAACGTCGGAGCTCGACGGTCTTCCGCTCGGACGTTTATAGACGCCGGCTCGTCTCTCGATATTTAACGTCCTCGACGGTCTTCCGCCCGGACGCTTATAGACGCCAGCTCCCTCTCGATATTTAACGTCGGAGCTCGACGGTCTTCCGCTCGGACGTTTATAGACGCCGGCTCGTCTCTCGATATTTAACGTCGGAGCTCGACGGTCTTCCGCTCGGACGTTTATAGACGCCGGCTCGTCTCTCGATATTTAACGTCGAGCTCGACGGTCTTCCGCTCGGACGTTTATAGACGCCAGCTCGTCTACGGCCTTTGTAAGGCTCACTTCGAAACTGCCGATCGGCAGAACCCTTGGCAATCCTTTGAATTAATTTTGCTTCCTGCATTACAGGGACACGGGCGACTAACATATACAAAAATGATTTACATTCGTGCACCTTTCACCCCGCTCGATAAGGCTAGAGATGATTCGCACTCCACGGTCGATCCAGCTACCGCTCGTCCTCATCCTCCAAATAGTAAGCGCCAGAGCGAAGCTTTTCAATAACCTTGAAGGGGCCCGCCCACGGTGCTTCTAGCTTGCCAACGTTGCCGACCGGCTTGACTTTCTTCCAAACAAGATCGCCGACCTGGAATGATCTGGGGATTACGCGGCGATTGTAGTTTTGCTTCATCCACTGCCGGTACGCCATCAGCCGAACAGACGCCTTGGCTCTTTCTTCTTCGACCAAATCCAGCTCCATGTTCCTCCGCTCGGCGTTGTCCTCATCGTAATTTTGGATCCAAGCGGACTCGACACCAACTTCAACAGGGATGACCGCTTCGCCGCCATACACCAAGTGGAAAGGCGTGACGCCCGTCCCTTCTTTAGGAGTCGTTCGGATGGCCCATAAGACGCCCGGCACTTCATCAACCCAACTTCCTCCCATGTGATCGAGCCAAGCGCGCAGAATGCGAAGAATTTCCCGATTGGCTACTTCGGCTTGACCGTTGCTTTGGGGATAAGCCACGGACGTGAAGTGTTGCTCGATGCTGTAGCTCTTGCACCAATCCTCCAGCACCTTCCCTGTGAATTGCCGTCCGTTGTCGGAAATCAGTCGGCGAGGGATGCCGAACCGACAAATGATGTGTTGCCATATGAACTTTTTGACCATTTGTTCGGTGATCCTGGCTAGCGGCTCGGCCTCCACCCACTTGGAAAAATAATCTACCGCCACTAGTAGAAATTTCCGCTGTCCGGTCGCCATAGGAAATGGACCGACGATATCCATTCCCCACTGGTCGAACGGACACGAGAATGTAGATGCCTTCATTTCCTCTGCCGGTCGGTGGTAGAAGTTATGGTACTTCTGGCATGAAAGGCACGTCGACATGGTCCGAGCGGCGTCTGCTTGTAGCGTCGGCCAAAAGTACCCGGCCAGGAGGATCTTCTTGGCCAACGATCGTCCGCCCGGATGTCCTCCACACGATCCTTGATGTACTTCTTGGAGGATGTAAGCTGAGCGGGCGTGAGAAAGCCTTTTTGTAAAGCTGATCGCCGATGAGTGTGAACCGACCGGCTCTTCTCCTTAGCAGCTGAGCTTCATACTCATTGGATGGTGTGGCGCCCGAGCGGAGGAACTCTATGATGGGTGTTCTCCAGTCGCTCGGAATCGTGAGGCCTGCCATCCGGTCGACATGCGCCACCAACAATACTTTTTCAATTGGCTGCTGAATGGCGATCGGCGTTATTGAGCTCGCGAGCTTGGCTAACTCATCGGCCGCTTGATTTTCTGCTCTGGGTATCTTCTGAACAATAACTTCTCTAAAGTCGGCTTTGAGCTTTTTGAAGGCTTCAACGTAGAGCTTGAGTCGAGTATTATTAATTTCGAAGGTACCAGAGAGCTGCTGAGCGGCCAACTACGAATCCGAATGAAGCGTTACCCGACCGGCTCCTACATGCCGGGCAGCCTGCAAGCCAGCTATGAGGGCCTCATATTCTGCTTCATTGTTGGTAGCTTTATAATCCAACCGGACGGATAAGTGCATCTTTTCTTCTTGAGGGGAGAGCAACAATATTCCAATCCCGCTTCCGAGCCGAGTGGACGACCCATCCACATATATTCTCCACATAGCTTCCGGCTCCGGCCTTTGCACCTCCATCACGAAATCGGCCAAGGATTGCGCTTTGATCGCCGAGCGGGGCTGATATTGGATATCGAACTCACTTAATTCCGTCGTCCATTTGATGAGCCGCCCAGATGCTTCTGGATTCAGTAACACACGTCCGAGCGGGCTATTGGTTTTGACAATAATGGTATGCGCCAGGAAATATGGGCGGAGGCGCCGAGCGGCGAGGACCAGCGCAAAAGCCAACTTTTCGAGCCCAGTGTAGCGGGATTCAGCATCTTTTAAAATATGACTGAGGAAATACACCGGCTCCTCTCCGCTCGTCCTCACTAAAGCCGAGCCGATTACATGCTCGGTTGAAGATAAGTACATATAAAGTGGCTCACCAGCAGTCGGCTTGGCCAATACTGGGAGAGAGTTCAGATAGGCCTTCAAGTCTTCGAACGCCCGATCGCATTCTTCATCCCAGTGAAACTTAGTGGCCTTGCGCAATATTTTGAAGAAAGGGAGGCTTCGGTCGGCAGTTTTGGAGATGAACCTGGAGAGAGCCGTTATCCGACCGGTCAAACGCTGCACTTCCCTCGTGCTTCTCGGCGGCGGCATGTCTTGCAGAGCTTTCACCTTGCTAGGATTTGCTTCAATACCCCGCTCGGTCACTATGTATCCCAGAAAACGCCCTCCTTTTGCTCCGAACAGGCACTTTTGGGGATTTAGCTTGACTCCATATTCGCGCAGCGTTCTAAAGGTTTCCTCCATGTCTTTGAAGAGATCCGCCGCTCGGACAGACTTAATGAGAATGTCGTCCATATAAACTTCTAGATTCCGCCCGATCTGCTCTCTGAATACTTTATTCATCAAGCGCTGATATGTGGCCCCCGCATTCTTCAATCCGAACTGCATCACATTTAGCAATAGGTGTCGTCGGCCGTCACGAAGCTGACTTTTTCTTGATCTTCACGGGCGAGCGGCACTTGGTGATAGCCCTGGTAAGCATCGAGCATGCAAATTAATTCACAGCCGGCCGTAGAATCCACTAGCTGATCTATTCGGGGCAGAGGATAAAAATCTTTCGGGCAAGCTTTATTGAGATCCCGAAAATCTATGCATACTCTCCACTTGTTGCCCGGCTTGGAGACTAACACTACGTTAGCAAACCAGCTCGGGAACTGCACCTCGCGTATATGGCCGGCCTCCAAAAGTTTTTCCACCTCCGATCGGATGATGGAATTCTGCTCGGCGCTGAAATCCCTTTTTCTATGCTTTACTGGCCGTGCGTCCGGTCGGACGTGGAGCTCATGCTACACGATACTTGGTGAAATCCCAGGCAGTTCGTGTGTCGACCAAACGAAAACATCATGGTTTCTTCTGAGGCATTGGATCACCTCCTTTTTCTGATTCGCCTCCAGATCGGATGCGATGAAGGTCGTGGCTTCCGGTCGGGTTGGGTGTATCTGCACTTCCTCTTTTTCTTCATAGATTAAAGAGGGTGGCTTTTCGGTGATGGCATTTACCTCGATACGGGGCGCCTTCCGAGCGGAGTTGGCTTCTGCTCGGACCATCTCGATGTAGCATCGCCGAGCTGCTAGTTGATCTCCCCGTACTTCTCCCACTTTGTCCTCCACGGGGAACTTGATCTTCTGGTGGAAGGTTGAGACAACCGCTTGGAATTCGCTGAGAGCCGGTCGTCCCAAAATGACGTTGTAGGACGAGGGAGAGTCGACCACCACGAAGTTTGTTGTCCTTGTCCTCCTGAGCGGCTCTTCTCCCAGCGAGGTAGCCAGCCGGATCTGCCCGACCGGCTGAACTTCGTTACCCGTAAACCCGTAGAGCGGAGTTGTCATGGGTAGCAGCTCGGCTCGATCAATTTGCAGCTGATCAAATGCTTTCTTGAATATGATGTTGACTGAGCTCCCTGTGTCAACAAATACGTGGTGAATAGTGTAATTGGCTATTACCGCTTTGATGAGCAGAGCATCGTCGTGGGGTACTTCAACTCCTTCCAAGTCCCCGGGCCCGAAACTAATTTCGGGCCCTGCCGCTCGTTCTTGGCTATAGCCGACCGCATGAATCTGGAGCTGCCGGACGCTCGCCTTTCTAGCTCGGTTGGAGTCTCCTCCGGTCGGCCCGCCAGCAATAACGTTGATCTCGCCTCAGGAAGTATTGCTTCTATTTTCCTCTTCCCGAGCGGACGGTCGAGACCGTTCTCTGGACGCTCAGCGATTCTCCTGCCTTGGAGAACGATGCCGATTGGGAGTCTGTTGCCGAGGCCTATCAACTCGCGTCCGATCGGCTTCATGAGTTCTCTGTCGCCTGTCGACTGAGGGAGACCGTCGTCCGGCGTTCCGGGGAACAGGAAGACTTCGACAATCCCTTGTGTTGTGCGTATCCGTCCGGTGGAAGGAGCAGAACATCGGGGTCCATCTCTTCTTTGGCTTGGGCCGGGCGGCAGCTACCTCTTGCACATGAGAGCTGGTGTGGGGGGATCGGATTGCTTCGGCCCTTGGTCCTCTAGGCGGCTGATGAGCGGCGTGCTGTTTCCGCTCGGTCGGAGGAGCCCGCTCGGCCGGAGTTTCTTTTTTCCTGGCCGCTTGCGCTTCTTCCACGTTGATATATTCGTTCGCCCGGTGTAGCATGTGATCATAGTCCCGGGGCGGCTTTCGGATGAGCGATCGGAAGAAATCCCCATCCACTAGGTCTTGTGTGAAGGCATTCATCATCGTTTCTGAGGTGGCCATTGGAATGTCCATCGCCACTTTGTTGAACCGCTGGATGTATGCTCGGAGCGATTCGCGGGCTTCTTGCTTGATGGCGAACAGGCTTACGCTCGTTTTCTGGTACCGTCGACTACTCGCAAAATGGTGGAGGAAGGCCATTCGGAAGTCTTTGAAGCTTGTGATGGATCCGTCCGGCAGCCTCCGGAACCACCGTTGAGCCGATCCCGAGAGAGTGGTAAGAAAAACTCGGCATTTTACTCCGTCTGTGTATTGGTGGAGCATAGCTGTGTTATCAAACTTACCCAGGTGATCATCCGGGTCAGTTGTCCCATTGTACTCGCCGATCGTCGGAGGCACGTAGTGCTTGGGCAGAGGGTCTTGCAAAATAGCCTCCGAAAATTGGCGATTGATCCGCTCGGGAGATGAGTCCACTCGGGGGGCTTTCCCCTTTCTGTTGTCTCGTCTAGGCATCTCATCCGAAGAAGATCCCCGATCTCTATGAACTGCTGCAGCTTCAGGGGTGTGGAATAGGGCTCGGTGAAATGCAGCGGTGGCCGGTGGTGCTTCCGCTCGACCGCCAGACGCTGAGGTTGCTTGCTGCTCTGGCCGCTCGGCTGTGGCCTTCTGTTTTTGTTCCACGAGCTTGGCAGCCCTTATCTCGATCAGAGCGTCGAGTTCCTCGTTCGTAAGCGTCACCATGTGTTGTCGTCCAGCTTCATCCATTGTTTCCGCTCGGACACAGGAACGATTCCCACAGACGGCGCCAAATTGATCATGTCCGAATCGCCGAACCAAGGGACGCTGGGCACGTGGCGCTCTCCTAGTCGATGGCACAGGCCTTCGAACCTCCGGCGATCCTGCACAGAAGTCGGACCGGGAAGGGGTTCCCGGCGGCGACCCTCCGACGCTCAAGTCAGGTAAGTAGTGGAAAAAGGAGCTCCCAAGCTTGTAGAATGCGTACCTCCGGCGAAGTCTACGGTTTTTTATATAGGGCGATGAAAAAGCTCCTACACGCCTATCGAGACGCGTGCGTATCCGCAGCCCATGCCTCGGTGTGTGCCTGTCAGAAAACTTACCTGACGCCATACTGCAACGGTCTCATCGCGCCTTCGATGGGATAACAAGACACCCCGTTGTCAGACTAGGAGTATGGCTTAGTCATGTGACTTGACGGCTATCAGGAGATGTTCCTGTTCTCCTTTACCGCCGGCCGGGACGTACGTCCGGCCGGCTGGATGGAGAACATCGTCCGGACGGCCTTCATCCCCTGCGCCGGCCGGACGGCACGCCCCTCACATCTCGCCTGTCGCTTGTGCTGAGATGCCGGGGAGACTTCCAGGCGAATGACTTCCTCTCGGCTCTGAGACATTGTTTCATTGAGCGTCGGAACCCCAACCCGGTCAGGGCGCCTTTTACTACCGAATGTCCAAAGACCCCGTGTCGATCGGCCTTATCCATTTCTTCCAAGTCCGGTCGGCTCATCCTTCTCCGGCGGGCTACTTGGCCATTTGACCTCCACGTGGCGTTGACCCCTCGTTAGGGGGTCCCGGGCTCTTACCACCAGATCACATACCTTATCAGGTCCTGGTTCTCTAATTGGAGGCTGATTGTGTGGAGTTCGTTGAGTATTTCTTTTATCCTCACATGTAGCTAACTAGCAGTCTCACCTTCCTGCATTTTGACATTAAACAATTTATTTAAAAATAAATCTCTTTTTGTTACCTTAGTATCATTGGTTCTCTCGTGCAGTTCTATGAGCTTGTCCCAAAGTTCCTTTGTATTTTCGTGTGGGCCAACGCGATTCAGCTCTTCTTTCATTAGTCTGCACTGAATTGTGTTGAGTGCTTTGAAATTGATCTGCGCCTTTTTCTTCATTTTCGGATTCTAATATTCTGGGTCCATTGGAATTCTGGCATTGTCGACTGGAGCTTTGTAGCCTCTGGTGATGCTGAACCACTGGTCAAAGTTGGTCTTCAGGTACACCTCTATCCGCTTCTTCTAGTAAGAAAAGTCATCACCGTTGAATAGGGGAGGACGAATGGTGTTGTACCCTTCAAGTCATGTCATTTCACAGTTGTAGAAAGAAAAACTAAAACGAGGTACCAAGACTTGATCTTAGATTAGTAGTGTTTGAGATAAATAAAATGTAGAAAAATTTGAGAGGTGTTACACCAATCTCAAATTAAAATTGAACGAAAATAATTATTTGAATAGGTAGAGTTTTACTAGTTCAGAAAAAAATGACAATTCCCCCACCTTGATTGGTGGTTGTACCAAATCAGAGCAAAACCTGCTCTGATACCACTTATTGGATTGAGTTGCACGTGAGAGGGGGGTGAATCACGTGGTTTTCAAAAATTCTCTTTTCGTCGTTTTAAAATCAGAGTACAAACGCAGCGAAAAAGAAAAAACACGAAAAGCATGCACGAGAGGAACACAAGCGATTTACTTGGTTCGGAGCCTTCAGTGACTCCTACTCCAAGACCTAGGTCCTGCGGAACTATCGATGGAAAATTCACTATAAACCTCTTCCGGTACCTCCGGGAGAGGGAATCGAAGTACAAGTAAAGTTAGAACAAGTGCAACACCCTGCACTTTTTCTTTTGCAATATTTAATTACACAAAAAATTTACCGACACTTTGGAGATCGAAGGGGGAGCGCTCATGTTGATGTCGGTTTGCCGGCCTTGATTGGAAGTCCTCAGAGCAATCGCCGGGCGCAGCAGCTTTGCAATAGAGTCATAGCAAAAGCTTAGAGCAGTCGAAAGTTCAATCGGATGCGCGATAGCTCATATAGGAGTTGTTGAAGAAGCTTTAGACGAGCAGCCTTAAAGAGAGCATAGAAGGTGCCTTCCATAGCCATGGAAGGCACCTCCAATGAGGCAAGTTTGATCCCCAACAGTCCGAGACTTATCCGCTACGATGCCAAAATTTTATCCTATGGAAGGTGTCTTCTATGAACAGTACGAAAGCACCTTCATTGCTTGAAGGCGCCTTTGGACACTGTTCATTCGAAGGTAATTTTCTTCTTTTGCCCTAGAAAATAATGCAAGTCCAAAAATACCCCACAAAATAAGTATTAGGGTAATTTAATAATAATATAGAGTAATAATTAGTTCATGTTTTTCCAGGACCAAGAACTAGTCAAGGTCTCAGCTTAGGGATCCCAAATGGACCTAAACTGGACCGACGCCTATTGTCCCTTCAACCGAGACGCATTCTCACTTGGTCACTCTCCTCCGGTGACTTATCTTAACTTACCAGTTTGTCAGACATCCGGTCAGCCCGTCGACCTATTTGGACTTTGTTGTAGCTATCTGATCAGCCCGTTGACCTAGTTAAACTTCTACCAGCTATCCAGTCAGCCCATCGACCTAGTTGGATTTCGTATCAGCTATCTGGTCGGTCCGTCGACCTAGCTGGATTTCGTACCAGCTATCCAATCGGTCCATCGACCTAGCTGGATTTTGTACTAGCTATCTAGTCGGTCCGTTGACCTAGTTGGATTTCCTACCCACTCAATCAAGTGGTTAGATCACGACGAAACCTAACTTAACTTACTTGTCATTCATCAAAACCTGGATTAGACCATTAGTGTAAACTGCACCAGCATATATGAGCTACTACGCATTCGATTGGGCCTCCAAGTACTCCTACTTCCTGCTACTACTCTAGAAAGTCTATCTACCTTTGAGCTACGCTTCCAGGACGCCCGAATCTTCTCCGGTAGACTGACAGCAACACACCGATCTCTCCAATTTGTTGATAACCTTTTTATTAGTGTTGTACTCTTAATTCTACTGCTTTAAAAGGAAAGTGTAAGTTGTTACACTATCCCTATTCTTATATTCGATTCCCTCTTCCGAAGGTACCGGAAAAGATCTTTAGTGGATTACTCATCAATAGGTTCACAGGACTTGGGCCTTAGAGTAGGAGTCACTGAAGACTTTGAACCAAGTAAACTGACTATGTTTTCTTGTGTTCTTTGTTCTCACTTTCTTATTTCTTTTTCCTCTGTGTACTTTAAATTTTAAAAAAGGAAAAAAATGAGTTTTTGAAAATCACGTGATTCACCCCCCCCCCTCTCACGTGCGTATCGATCCAACACCACCAAGCAATAATGGAGAACCACGAAATCTATAAAAACGGGATCTAGAGATGAAGAAAAGGCTAAGATCAACTACAAAGCAATGAACGCCCTCTAGTGTGGTCTAACAAAGGAAGAGCTCAACCGAGTTGGACCTTGTGAAAATGCAAAAGAACTCTGGGATTGACTAGTTAAGCTACATGAAGGAACTGCACGCGACACAACTGCGATAACTACACACGAGAATAAAAGACGTCATCAACATGCTTCACCTCATCGGCCATCATTTAGAAAATTGAGACATAATAAGGTATGTACTAAATTCCTTCCCTCGAAACACACTGTGGGCATCGATGGTAGATGCCTATGAAGTTTCGAAGGATCTTTCAATTATAAAATTAGATGAACTATTTTGTAAATTAGAATTGCATGAGTAGACTAACACTAGCTAGACCGAGAAGGATATAACTTTGTATGTAGGACAAAACAAGATCAAGGAAGCTAAGTCCAAGTCAAAATTAAAACAAGAATCTAAGAATGAGTCAGACTTAGATTCAAACAATGGAAAAGAAATAGTAAAAACATGGTATGAAGGATGTTTTCTAAAGAGAATTTCAACAAAAGAAATCTGAAGAAAGAATAAAGCACCTTAACCATATCAAAATCAGAAATAACCTGCTATGGGTGCAACAAAAAGGATCACTGCAAGCACAACTGCCCTAACCTAAAGGAGGAGAAAACCAAGTCTATACGAAGAAGGAAAGTGCTAAAAGCCACTTGGGATGAATCATCATCGGAGGAATCAGAAGAACCAAAGCAATCAAGTTACCTAGCTCTTATGGTGATGAACAAAGAATACGAGTCCTAGTTCAAGTCCGAGTCTGAGTTGAGGCATAGATCTGTATCCATTTCAAAAGGACCACAAGAGGTAATTTTATTATCTAAAGTTCAAATGCGTAAAATTATTAAATACTTGTTTTAAAAATTAACTAAATCTAAGGATCAGATCGATTTGCTTCTTAAGAAAGTTAATCACCTTAAAGAGCAAGTCAACTTGAATCCTCAATTGACTATGTTCAAGTGGGAACTTCAACTCAAGTTGTAAAACTTGAAAAAAAAAATTCCACCTTGAAGGGTCAAGTGAAAAAACTCAAGAAAATGTTGAAAAAGTTTAACTTGGGCTTCAAGGATTTAAATATGATGTTTGGGTCCCAACGAGCTATGTACAACAAATTTAGACTCAGATATAAAGATAACTCAAACAACAAATCTTACATGTCATTATTGAGTCAAAACATTAGAAACCAAGTCCAAACATAGGTTCTGAAAGCTTATCTAACAAAGCAAGTATATTATGTATTTAAAAATAACATTCATTACTTAAATATAAAACTCCTGAAAGGTGGCAAGCTAATTGTCATCTCAATAAGTTAACCTACCCATTTGGGTATTTAGGAATATATAAATAGAGCTAGTTCTAACCTGTTAGATTAAAATTTAGTATTAAGTTCTTTGGGTGAAAATAATTAAAAAGTTTTGTCTAAGGCATGTGGTTATTCTAATGATGTTTAAATAACTCACCACAATCTAGAAGTTTATTCAGGGAAGCTTACTTGGGGTACCCAAGTCTATGCTTAAATCAAATATAAGTTAAAATAATCCCTGATAATTGAACATAATTTATAAGTTTACCTTAATTGATAACTTAAACCAAGTAAGATAAATATAAATTAATTAAAATTAAATTAAAATATGAATTAAATTAAGGATTAATTAAACTTAAACTAAAACTAAACTAAAACTTTAACTAAAATTAAATTTAAACTTAAACTTAAATTAAATCAAATTAAACCTAAACTTAAATTAATTAAACTTAATTAATCTTAAATTAGCTAAACTTAATCTAAATTAAAATTTAAATGAAACTTAATTTTAAAACTAAAATTAAACTAAGATTAATCAAATTCAAATTCAATTTAAATTTAAACTTAATTAAATATAAACTTAAATTAAACTAAAACATGAAAGGTGAAACTTAGTTTTTCACATTTTTATAAATCAACCGAGAGTAAATGCAACAGAAAGTAAAGTACAGAAAGAGAAATCGCTAACACTTTTTTTTTACTTGGTTCGGAGTCTGTGACGACTCTCTAGTATCCTATCAACCTTGGTTTATCAAGACTTTTCTTTACCTAAACTTCATTCTTTCAAGACTTTAATTTTACTTTATATCTAGTCAATTTTGATCTATTAGGATTTTATCATCTGTTTAACATTCAATTATTTTTGATTTGTTAGAACTTCTATTATCTAATTAGTATTTAGTCTTTGTCAATTTGCTAGGATTTCCTCTACCGAGTATTTGGTCTTCAATAATTTATCTATACTTTCTTTGCCAAGTATTCAATCCTCACTAATCTACCTAATCTACCTAGACTTCTACTGCCTAACATATATTGAACTTCTCGAATGCCTAGTGTTCACTTATCTGTTAATTCTTTCATTAGACTTTTACCAATACAAGCACCTATTAAAATTTCACATCTACTCTAATTGTCACGCCCCAGAGGAGTCCTTGTCTGAAGAAATTTCGACAGCATCTCCCCTGTACGGGTGACAATCTAAAGCATTACTATATACAAAATATACCTCAGCCACACTCGGCTGGAATATATATATATACAAAATATAAACAACAGAACACACAGTTTAATATACTTGGCCTACCCGACTGGACAAAAATAAATACAACCACGCAATTATTAATAAGCCTACACGGCTGAACGTAATCACACAGCAGCGGAAGACATAAAACGATACGAACGTAAAACCAACAACGACACTAACAAAAATACCTGTCATCACAGACTTGACCCAAAATTCACATCGACTTGTTGAAAAACAAAATACACAAAATCAATATACCACCCCAAACGATAACAAAACCAAAACGAAAACTATCCTCGAATGTGACGTAGGACCCAAGACTGGCAGCCGGCATCTCTCCAAGCATCCATGACTCATCTACCTGTTACCTGGCGAAAGAAAACCATTTTGTGGGGTGGTGAGTATTGAAACTCAGCGGGTAAGGAAAGAGATAGTGCATGAACATAACATGTAAGTAGAGAGTGTCAACAGTATACATCCTCATAAGAGAAATAGCAGATACTATAATAGAACCAAAATAAATGCTCATACCTGAAACCATATCCTATGTTAGGTATAGTAGGTCAGAACTGGTACTAATCTGCTACAGTACTGCTCATACTACAGAGGTAATAAGCAAGGTATATACAAATTTCTAATGACTAAACATCTACAATGAGAATATATCTCAACCTAAGTAAGCATATCAGCATATGTGAACAACCACAGTAAGCAATAACAGCATATATAGACAGTAGCAGCCAAAGCAAATATAATAACAAACAGCGTATGCACGGATGGCCACTGCCGCCCACCTCTCCGGACCATGACCCCTGTATGGTCGAGAGGCTGGGTCAGTGACAGACTGTACACCACTCCAGCTACCACTCACACGAGTGGCCGAGGGGACAGTTGCATAGTAGCTAACTAGCTACATCTGCGATGAGGTCCCTGCTACTCGTACTCCAGCTACCACTCACACGAGTGGCCGAGTGCGACACGACAGGACAAGCGGCATCAACTCCAGCTACCACTCTCTCGAGTGGCCGAGGATGCGGCATGCATGCAATGACATGATACGAACAATGCAACAGTCATCATATATATATAAGCAGAAACAGATATGCTACATGAAGCCAGCATGCTTAATATCGTACATAAATAAGCAACAGTCAAAGCATACAAACATGATATCTAGTATCTGCTACTGATCATGGACAACAACAAGAGACTGTATAGATATGGAACGAATTTTTCAAAGATTGCGTGGAAGTATCAAGCGCAGGAAAGTAAGAGTGGAGTCAAGGTAAACAGTCCTTATCCAAAATAATTCATGCACTAAGGTCAAAGTACTAAAAGAAAACAAAGCAAGAAGTACCCGCCTTTACTTGTCGACCGTGCTAGGCTGTCTCCACTCCGGAACACTTGGCTCGTAGCAATGTCCTGCAACAAATCATATGATTACAACTAAATCCCCTCATACCTCAACTAGTCACCTAAATCCAATTCAAACAGAAAACCCTAACTGAACCAAGCCATTATACCATTTACAACACGCCATGAATAAACCCTACATAATTCATGCAAATGACCACTCATGACTAATCTTGTAACAGAACTAATCCACTAACATGGATACAGATTAACCAAGTAAATCTCCAAAATAAGCCCTCCATAAATCTACTAATCTTTCCAATGAAACAAAGCAAAGCATTGACTCCATTTGCTACTAATTCATTTCTACCCATTCATATCTAGAATTTCATTGCAAAATTTGAAGAAATAACAACATCAGAAGTCGATTCAAAACCTCTTCTCAGGATTTCAACACAAGGCAAAAATAGAATTTCACTTCCTGAAGCTTCCATCACCAAAAAACTCTACTAAAAAATTGTAAAATCGACAGGGAGAAGCAAAAACATCCTAATCAAGGCTTAATCCCCAACAACTAATCCAAAACTATAAGGGTGGTAAGAATGCAATATCATCAAATCTTGCAGAAGCCTTCACGCTCTAAATCTGGAATCCTAAACTATCAAGAAGAAAAAACAAAACATAAAACTATCCTTAACGTCCAAAAACTCTTGCAGAAATTCATCAACATCACCAACCGAAGCAAGAACATCATAGAAAGAAATCGAATCACCTCACGTTCAACCGATCAACTTCACAAACAGCCCTACAAATTCCTCCTAGGTATCAATTCCTTATCTTTCAGGTCTCATATCAATCATAAAAGGGAGTACTTGCAGAAAATCTACACAAGCAAAGACAACTTCCACTTTCCAAACTGGGTCAGAGATCAAGAAAACAAAACCATCCTAAAACTCGTGCAAGGACCAACAAAGCCGATTCAAATCTCTACATAGAGCAGTAACTCGAGCAATGACACAAAATCCAGACCATCCTCTACTATCCTACCAAATAAAACCTACATACAAGGAACTACTTACTGGATCAGTTAGGGCACGGCTCGGAGAAGGAGAGATCGCCGGTCGTGCTGCTCCCGTCAGGAGGAAAGAAGAGATCGACGGCTGTGGCTTGGCGGTTTCCGGTGAGGAAGTCGCGAGAGGGAAAGGGAGTCGTGGCTGTGATGCTCGCGCGGTGAAAGCTCGGGAAGAGGGAGTTCGACGTTGGGCAAAAAGCAAAGAAGAGGGTGGCGCCCGTAAGTGTCGGCGGTGCTCGGGTGTCGACGAGGGGGGAGACGCCGGCGGCGTCCGAGGGTGCTCGTGCGAGGGAGTGCGGCGACGCAAGGTGAGGGCTCAGCGGTGGTTTGACGCGAAGGGAGAATCGGGAGAGGAAGGTGTCGGCGTGGGTTTTAGGGCACGCGGGTGAGGAAATAAAAGAGAGGATTTATAAATCTAGGTATATTTGATTAAGCCCTAGATTAGTTTCTCAATCAACTCCCATCTTCAGGTATTTCAAACAGACTTTTTCTCGAGCCCATAAATACATCCGCTCAAAATACGTCATACGAGCTCCAATTAATTTCCAGAAAATTTCTAAAAATTTCTAAAAATTCTAATAAGATTATTTGTCTAATAATCTTATTATTTAATTATTATTTGAATACCATATTTTACACTAATATTTATTGAACTTTTCAATGCTGAATCTGGCAACTGGTTAGATTTTCTCAATGGTTAATAGTTAATCTCGACACGCTTGATTTGTTTTTCTTAAGTCAAGTATTCCATTTAATTAACTTAATCAACAAATAGATTATTTAAAAATTAAAATATAATTTTTAGTCAATACATAATGGATAAATTGCACTAGTAATAACTCTTAATATGATCTATGATTTTAGTCAAACTAATTGGTTTGAGTAGATTTCTGATCACCTTTACTCTCAAGGAAGATTCTTTAATTGCAGGCATGGCATGGCATCGCCCCCCACGTGCTCTTGCTGCATCCCCAAGTCTAATGAAAATATTGTGAGAAATTTAGAAATGGCGGAAGACAGAAAGAGCGTGAGATGTGGTTGAATTAAGACGGTAGTGATGGAGGGCGATGGTACCTGGCCCTTCCCGTTGCCGCGCCATCGCTGTCTGTTAGTCTCCTCTACTTAAGATTATAATATCACATGCTTAAATAAATATATTAATAAATAAATGAGCATCAGATGCCATCCTACAAATTTTAAAATTTGTTTTCAACGAATATAGCAATAAATAAAATTTCGATAATTTTTTTCTAAATTGATAAGAGGGTTATAAGTCAAGAGATTTTAACAAGGAATCTATTAAATCAAATCACTTGATTATCTTTTGAATTGCTTAGCCATGTCTTGATAAAGTACTCCACCGTAGAGTTGTCTTGATAACAAAAAAATAATTAGATATACCAAACCAGTTTCTAGGTGGAATTGCTTTGATCTAAATAGCTCCGGACAATTTTTTTTATTTTATTCCTTTTCTCGTTTTATCTTCTTTCTTTTTAAATTTTATTTCACTTTTATATTTTCTCTTATAATTATCTAAAAATATTTTTTATTAACATTCTTTTATCATTTTTATTTTTTTAATTAAATCTTCAAATTTTAAAATAAAAATATGAATAAATTCAAATGACCCTAGGTGTATAAAAACACAAATTTAAAGCAAATCTGAGCTTTTTAAGTCCCCAATCACTTTTATCAAAACTCATTAAACTTAAAAAGTTCAATTTTTTTAAATTATAAATGAATTAATAAGGTGATTAAAGTTGAGCCATATTAATTTGATATAAATTTGAGATTTTCAAGACTATCAAAACTTTTGTATGAAAGCGTACGATGAAATAACTAAATTTTTATTTTATATTTTTTTTTCTTTATTCAATTTAGTTGAATTTGATTCGTTTTTTTTAAAAAATTAATTTTTTACTTGAATTTGAAGCTGTAATAAGCTAGAAAGGTATTTTAGGAAAAATTATTGGTAAAAAAAACGTAATGTGTCTTTTAGTAAAATGTGGAATAAACTTAAATATAAAATAAAAATACAAACTCAGTGCAGAGAGTTGTCGTATCCAATAATATTTAAAATATTTTAATAGTGTAATTTAATATAAATCAACCTATTATATCTTAAATTTTTCAATGTGAAAGTATTTTATTTTTCTTACAAGTGTTAATTTTTTATTTATAAATCAATTCATTTGTTTTTTTGGTGCTAATATTTTTTCTTAAAAAAATAAATTATAAATAATAATTATGAATCATGATTTAATAATTTTGGATCAGAAATTATAATTAACTTAAGTTAAAAGTCTAAATTTTGAACATTTTAAAATCAAGATTTTCTAAACAGTTAGATCGGCGGGCATATTTAATTTTTAATTTTTAATTTTAATGGTCAATTAATGATTGGTTAATTTTATTACTTGACTCAACTTTCTGTAAATTATCCTAAAATTTGGTTAATTTTTATTACTTGGTTTGTCCTCCAATTTCTAACACTAAATTTAACTTTTTTACTTTGCATTAGAAAAAATTTATTTTTATTTACTGTATATAAATTTTTTTTACTTAAACTCCTGTAATACATTCCAATTTACCTGATTATCTATTTTAAAAAATATTGGTATGTGCTTCGAATTAGTTAGTAGTAAATAATATATTAATTAGATAGAAAATATATTCAATTTTAATTAAATAATAAGAAATTTTTTAAAAAATTATATTATATTATATTTTTTAAAAAATAAAGTCAATTAAATAAATCAAAATGGAGTTTAAGCAACAATTTCCTGTTAACACAGATAAGAAAGTTGAATTTGGTGTTAGCAATTTTTCATTTTGATCCGAGAAATTTTTCTAGCAGTAAATGGTCACTTAAAATTAACAAGTTCGAAGAAGATATCCGAATCTAAAATATTGACCAGTGTTGAATGAATTTTTTAATTTATTCTGATCGTCAGAGAACATTTCGCGATTTATCTAGATTTTGTAAGCACGTATAGCCTGGCGCCGTCTGTCTGTCTGACTTCGACCAGCAATCAACGAGCCCGCAGTGCAGAGTTCCCGGTGCAGGAAGACCAACATAACAACAAGAACTTCCATCGGGGTTGGGATTTGTCTCTTCGTTTTCCCAGGCAGCAAAATGGTGAGACATCCAGTCCACTGCTCTTCCCGTCTTTCCCGCCCTTTGAACTTAGGGTTTTCAACTTTCCTGCACATTTGCCATGCATTTTTAAGATTTTAAACAGCATGGAGGCTTAAATGGCTCCTCTTGTTTCCATTGATTCCTCTCATGTTGCTAGATAGTCACTTAGTTCCTCGACAATCTCTCTATAGTGTTTTAAGGTCTTGTTCCCAATTAATCAAATGTCTCAGAGCACCTGCTGTAGTTCTACTGCAAGATTTTCCCAGTCTTCTCCAAGATTATGTATTTACGACTATGTTCCGTGACTTGTTTTGACATTTCAGAGTAAGAAAGTGGAGTGTGGCTCGAGTGCTCAGTATGTTCGCCGCCCATTTACTCGGCTTCAGCAGTGTGCCATCGCTCAAGGTTTATCGCATCCTTCAAAGTCTAGTAAATCTCCTCGGCAAGGACGGATTTTTCCACTCACCGGAGAACCTTACTTCACACATATATTCTCATGCTCTGATCTACTTAATAACAAAATAGTAAGTCATTACACAGTTGCAGTGCTATTACATGTAACAACAGCACTCTTGTTTGCAGCCAAATTTATTTGAACAACAATTGTTCAGAAAACTCATAAGCTGTTACTAAGTAATTGCAATAGGTCAGATGCTCAAAACATTATTTCCATGAAGCATTATGATGATTACCCCATGAACAGAATTCAATTGAAGCTGGATGTTCTATATTATACTTTTTGCGGGCTAAGGAATGTATCGCCTGTTGGACGACCCAAGCCTTCTCCTGTGGTCGGACTTGCATAGAAAATGCACATTAGAGGGTTCATCGGAAGTCGTTCCGGCGAGGTCCCTCCGATGCCTAAGTTAGTCATGGATCATGGAGAAGATAGAATGGTAGGAAAAAAAGAGGAATATTAAAGTTAGGATTTTATATGATCTTTAATTGACCTATAAGTTTGGATCTGCGGGTTGTAAGTAGTGTGTGGATCTTGCCCCAATACAATATGCAAGTAATCGATTAAGAGAAACACTAAAAGCGTGTTAATCGATTAAGAGAAACACTTAATCGATTAAGAGAAACACTAAAAGTGTGTTAATCGATTAAGTAGTGTGTGGAGCTGAAGCAAAGTGTGTTAATCGATTAAGAGAAACACTTAATTGATTAAGAGGATGTTAAGCGATTGAGCCAATCGCTTAACAGACCTTCTGTTTGAAATAGAAGATTTCCTAATCGATTACAGTAATCGATTAGGAAACCGTAAGTGATTGAATCAATCACTTACGGTGTCGTTTTGCTTCGAACAGAATGCTTCTGTTTGAAGCTTAAGCGATTGACTCGGTCGATTAAGAGACACTCTGTTCGAAAACAGAATAATTCCTAATCGCTTAAGCTAGTCAATTATTTTAATTTTAATCGATTAGGGTAGGTGATTTGGAGGAGTCGCGTAAATGAAACACACACCAAATCAACTACTTTAATTGATTGACACCCGGTAATCGACTAAGATCACTTCTTAATTGATTAAGATTTACAAAACAACAAGAAAAACGATTCCTTCTCTACGGTTTAAGAAAATCCGAAGTCGCCTGTTTGAATGCAACTGTTCCATTGCGATCAAGTATTCTCCATTGCTCTCCAGTGCTCAAGCTTAAGCTCAAGTTCAATCTCAAGTGCTCAAGCTCTCACTAGTGCTACAATCTTAAGCCCTCAAAGAAGAAGTAGGTGTACTCAAAACGCTAATCTCCTAACTTCTTCCTTGCGAGGTATTCTATTGAGAGGGAGAGTTGTAGATCATTGTGTATGGTTTCTTCACCTTCGGTGTTGATCCGAGGAGAAGTTTCATAGTGTAAAGTGTGACCATGGTGTGGAACCTTAGATTAGTCACCTCAAGGTGATGGATACCAAGTAAATACAAGGAGTTAGCATTGCTTTCAAGTTTTCTCTGCGCAAAGTCAAGTTAATCAAGAAATCGAAGTGAGTCATTCACCCCCCTTTTAGCTCAACCGGATCTAACATTGCTGAGGTCTTGTGGAGAATAAGAAATTTAATCCCGCACTGACTCGGGAGAGAAGCTCGATCCCACAAGGTTGTGGGGAGAATAAGAAATCCAATCCTTCGTTGATTGGTGAGAGAACTCAATCCCATTGAGGTTGTAAGGAGAATAAGAGATCTGATCCCTCACCGATCAGGGAGGTCATGAGCATAATAAGAGATTCGATCTCGAGCTGATTGGGGAGAGAAGCTCAATCTTATTGAGTTTGAATAAGAAATCCAATCCCACGTCAATTTGAGAGAGAAACTCAATCTCGCAGAGGTCATGGGTAGAAGAAGAAATCTAATCCCATATCAAACGTGGAGAGAAGCTTGATCTCATTGAGGTCAAGGGGAGAATAAGAAATTTGATCCCATGTCGACCAGGGAGAAAAGCTTGATCCTATTCAAGCCGTGGGTTGAATGAGAAATTTGATCCCGTGCTAATTGGAGAGTTTCCTAATTGGAGAGAGAAACTCGATTCCACTGCTTGGTCTCTGACAGTTACCTAGCTTCACTAGGACTTAGCCACTGGCATAGTTTGATTTTAACAAACCTAACTTTAATTTTAATCATACATCAAAACTTATGGGTTCAATATTTTGCTTCCAACACCAACTATCTCTTTCTTTTTGATAGTATGAAAATTAAATTAAAGTTAATAAACAATAATAAAAAATAGATTTGGAATTTATTCAATGTATGATACAAAAATATAATTAGTGTAGTCCTACATGAATATATTAATTTAAGACATAACTCTCCCTTAATTATTGCTCCCCTTAATTAGATAAGGTTTGTTTGAATTGGGAAGTTTAAACCAACAGTTTTTAAAAAAAAATTGAAATTCAAAGTTTTCTTGACTTTAACCCTTGTTTTTCTCTCTGTCCCCCTTTTTTATATATCAAAATGATTTAATTTATAAAGGAAAGATAAAAAAAATATGAATCAATATTAAAAAAAAATAATTTTAAAATCATATTTATTTCAAAACGAGAAATATAAGCACAGTTTGAGTCAATTTTAGTCTTAGCGGATTTAAGAGTTAGCTCCCCTTAAGTTGGAGCTCTAACAGGTTTTAATTTAGCTTCACATGGCAACCATTAGCATTAATCACATGTATATATTGTTTAAGTATCCAATAACCTTCATTTCTTACTTGATTAACTAAGACTTGGGAACTCAAGCCATCTTACTTTTAGCATTTTCTTACTAATGTAATGTAAAAAACATGATTTTGGCTCGAGCTACCCTAAGTCTAGTCTTGTTGTATGTAGACTGTCTCGTCCAAAGCATTATATTTAATTATTTAGATCCAGACGTGAACTTACACAATGTGGATTTTAATTCACTAATTTGGTTTCTCAAATTAGGGGGTGTTTTGTTCTTTCCTAGGAATATGAATCGGAATGAGAATCATTGTATTGTGGAATGAGAATGGGTATGAGCATGGATATCACTCTTAAAAGCAATGTTTGGTTAGTTGTATATTTTCTATCGGAATAAATCAAAATTTCCTTTTTTATCCTTAAAGGAAAATAAGAGAAAAAAATAGATGTGAGAGAAAAATATGATGAAAGAGAATGATGAGAGAGAAAGTATTATGGGAGAGAAAGTGTGATGAGAGAGATTAAAGAGAGAAAAAGTATGATGAGAGAGAATGAAGAGAGAGAAAGTGTGACGAGAGAAAATGAGAAAAGAGAGTGTGATATGAGAGATCATGATGAGAGAAGATGAGAGAAGATGAGAGAGAAAATATGATGTGAGAGGATGAAGAGAGAGAAAATGTAATGAGAAAAATGAGGAGAGAGAGTGTGATGAGAGAGAAAGTATGGTGAGAGAGAAAATATGATGAGAGAAAGTGTGATGAGAAAAAAAGAGAACAGTGAGTGTGATGGGAGAGATTGAGGAGAGGGAAAGTATGATGAGGGAGAAAGTGTGTTAAGGAAAAAAAAGGAGGGAGTGTGATAAGAGAGATTTAGGAGAGAGAAAGTGTGATGAGAGCAAAAGTGTAATGAGAAAAAAAAAAGAGAGTGTGATGGAAGAGATTGAAGAGAGAGGAAGTATGATGAAAAAAAAAAGGAAGAGAGTGTGATGGAAGAGAGAGAAAGTATGATGAAAAAAAAAGGAAGAGAGTGTGATGGAAGAGATTGAGGAGAGAGAAAGTATGATGAGAGAAAAAGTATAATGAGAAAAAGAGGAAAGAGAGTGTGATAGGAGAGATAAGGAGAGAGAAAGTGTGTGAAAAAATGTTGAGAGAGAAAAATATGATGAGAGAGAACAAGGAGAGAGAAGTGATATGAAAGAAAAAAAAAATAAATATATTTTAATATTTGATATTAAGGGAGAAAATTTTAGTTTTAGGTCAAGGGTATTTTTGGAATAAGAGAATATTTTGATTGATGGAAATAAGGTAATGGCTCATTGAAGGGGAGGTACATGGGAATGAGTTATTGCCCAATTTCAAGGATTCATTCCTTTATTTGTATTCCTATTCCTATAATCCAAACATTAACAATGACAATTAATGATTCTCATTCCCATTCCCCACTCCTATTCCCTTAAACCAAACGCCCCCTTAGAATTCTCTTCCTTAAACTTTGACACTTGAGATTTCCTTTTTCATGACTCCTGGTGAACTTCTTTCGATGGATCATTTGTTTAACCAAGTGTGCGATTGTTGAAGACATCTTCGTCAATTGTTGACTTGGACTCAGATTCTAACACGACCTCTTTGTTTGGTTTGAATTTTGGCTTGGATTTACATGCAATTAAAGCTATACGATCAAGGCTTGTCTGTTCATGAAGATCAAAATCACAAAAGAATTCATCTAGTTTTAAAATTGACAGATCCTTAATACTTTATAAGCATCAACCATTGATGTACCACAAAGTAGTCCTTGGAAATGCCTTGAGTGCATACCTAATCAAGTCATGATTTTTGACTTGTTCGCCGATTGCGTGGATGTTGTTCACGATTTTTTCGAAGCGATTGTGTAGTCAGCTTACTTATTTATTCTCCTTCATTTGGATGCTTTAGAGCTGACAGTAGTGGATCCTTTTTAGAACCTTCGTTGCGACACTAGCATTAGCTTGTCAACTTCTTTTGTAGGTAGTTAAAAGCCTACCTTTATTATAAGATAGTTCTCTATATCATTCATGAGATAATATTTCATTCTCCCTTTTCAATAAGCGAAGTTGTTGCCATTGAAGAGGGGAGGGCAGGTTGTGCTAAATCCTTCGTGCAAAGACATTTTTCTAAGATTTTTGCAAACCTTGGGCTAGCTGCACAATAATATATCACACAAATTTGTTCAAGTTATAATTAAGGTCTAGGACAAGGTATTAGTTTGATTGTAATTAGGGTTTGGATTTGGTTTGGGTTAGGCTCGAATTGATAATTGATTTAAATTGATTTATTTCGTCTCAAATCACAAAGTTCGCCCTATATTAGATTTAGGTTTTACTTTGGGCTAATTGAGCAAAAGTTTCCTAAATTAGCTTCCAAGTAGTGGTAAGGCACAGAGGTCTTCTTGATCGGAACGACCTAAGACAAAGCTAACTTAAGAATCTAGTGTTAAATTAACTTTAATACAATGCATTGATCTAACTGGTTTAGAGTGAAGTGAGTTAGCTTCTGCTAGTTCCATTTGACTAGATACGCTTGGTAGGGTATTCCTCACCCTACCTAGACATGCACCTAACCCGACTTCCTAGTTACTATTAGCTCAACCCACTTTAATATTAAATTGTAGGATCGAATTCGACGCTAGGGTGAATAGAGTTACGAATTTTGCAAGCTAATAATTAAAAATAACTAAAAAGTAAACTAGAGTAGCATAGAAGAAAATAAGAAATAATTTAGCATTGGTTCAATCAAGTGCAACAAGACAATGTAAGCATGCAAAGAATTTAACTAGAATATTGAACATGCAAGTAATTGATCAACCAAATAAAAAATATAGACACACAACAATTATACAACAACAACAACCAATCATTTTCCCATTAGGTGGGGTCGGTTGTATGGATCCTTTTACGTCATTGAGCTCTATCTCCTACTATATCATCATCTATATTTAAATAAATTTTATCTTGTTTTATTGTTACTAACCAAGTCTTTTTTGGTCTTCCTTGTTTGATATGCATGTTTATCATAGTTTCACATTGCCTAACTGGAGTATTTATTGACCGTCTAAGTAAATGTCCGTACCATCACACAACAATTATAAAAAGTAATTTTTGTTTCTTCAATTGCTCCGGAGAAATCTTAGTGACAAAGAATCTAAAAAGTTAAGAATAAATAAAACAGATACGATAACACATAAAATAATGAAAAGTTACACTAGGTGTTGTCGATTAGAATTGAAGCGTGAGGTTGCAATGTGTTGCAGCACAAAAGACACAATGCCCTTTATATAGCCTTCTCTGTTGATGATGTGGCAAGTCCTAGTCGATTGAGCCTCTCTAGTCGCCTTAAAGTTGCTGATGTGGTTGTAATGTTTTTTTGATATATAATGTTAACTGCATTCTCCGGTCGATTGGAAGTCTTCCGATCGCCTAGAGAGGAGTTAAATTTGATCTTGACCTGACTTGATCGCTGGATAACATCATCTCTTGGTCGCCTGGAAGCGGCTCTGATTGTCTGCATGCTTCAGTCGCTTCGACCTAGATGCCCTTCGATTTTCCTCATCGAGACTTATCACCAATCAGTCATCTGGACTCCCTCCGATCACATGGAACTGTTAAATTTTTGTTCCGTTGTTACACGTAATGAGTATGATAGAAAATGTAAAGTTATTCATACTTACTTTGGCTCTAGCTGCTCAGCTCCTAGCTGAACTATCACTGAGGTGCCAAGCTACAACTCTCAACTGACTTGATTCACCTAGTTCCCAATTATGTCTTTCTTACTTGGTTCCCAATCAAGATTTATGTCCGATTCCTAATCAAGATTTATGTCCGATTCCCAATTAGGTTTTTAGTTGCCTAGCTCCATTAGGAGATAATCATTGTCTTGTTTCCAACTAGGACATCAGTTGCCTAACTTTACTAGGACTTCAGTTGCCTAACTTCACTAGGACTTAGCCAGTGCCTGGTTAACTAGGACATCACATTGGAGGGGTCACGTCGGCTACGTCGCCCCATCAGTGTTAATTTGCAGATGAAGGACCTGCTCGGGTGCAAGAGGATGAGAGCTATTGGTGTGCAAGTTTTAGAGCAGCTTGCCAGTGTGGATGGGAGAGTTCTACTGGATTTGAACTTGTAGGGGAAGGTGTGGTCGGGCAGGAAGGTGGAGGTGACAACCCACATCAATGACTAATTCGATTCTTCATCATATTGGTTGTGTTTCATTATCATCAAGTGTGCTTGTTCTAACTCTCTAGGCCACTTACATGAATTTTATTGATCCATTAATGCTTGTCAATCTATATAGTTTAAACTTTTGGCAGTACTTTCACCTCCCACTAGATTAGTTTCATAAGGATAATCATCTGATAATCAAGAGGATTAACATGACCTCCATGAGTTAGTGATCAGTTTCTGACTCGAGCAGATTTGAATAATTCAGACAAATTGTATGCTTGTTTAGTGAGGACTGCCTATAGACTATGGTGGAGGTACATTGTCACATGTTGCTTGGTTATTTCTGGACTATTAAATTGAGTTTTTGATGCGAGGCCAAGTCTCAAATGAAATAAGTTGTGGTATTCTACTTTAATTAAAAAAAAATGATTAACCAGGTAACGTCGAACCTGGGGCGACTGGTTTGGCCCGACGGAAGTTTTCCGCTGGCCGCTAGAGTAAATCGGGAAGCGTCTGCGGTCGGTGGCCCAGAAGCCCAACATCCCTTGGTTGCGAGTTCCATTTGGAAGAAAAATATCTGTAAATGCGTTGTAGCTGGGAATCAAAATGTGTGTGCCACCCGCTTGGGTGGCAACTGGGCGCCTTTCCACTACATCATAGCCCGGGGGCTATGATATTCTACTTTAGCAATCATATAATAGGTGGTGTGATTTTGACGAGCTATCTATTACAAACTTGGATTTAAGATTTCTTGAGTGTCAAATCTCAACTTATTTGGCTGGTTCTCTGGTTAAGTGTGTTTGATAAGTATTGTCTGTTAGACCTATTAAATAATTGTTTCTTCATTTGTGTGGTTGGTTATTACTTTTTCATGGAAATTTTCTCTACTTCTGTGAGAGAAGATATTATCATAGGGTTAAGGAATTATATATTAATATGATTGCGTGAAGAAGTTCAGATGTAACTAAATAGCAATTCTTTGTTTTTTTGCTTTGATGTATAGGTTATTCCTAAGGGATTTTACAATCATCTGCGGGATATTCTTATCACAGCAATCTTCTCTTGTGAAGGCAAGACATGGGAGGTCATGTACTTTGGAGATCGAGTTTCTAAGTATTTTGGATCTGGACTGAACAATTTTATCTTTGATAATGATATACGTGAAGGAGATGGAGTCGTGTTTGAATTGATACATAAGAAGAATTTGCATTTCAGAGTGCAAATTTTGCATGTGGATGTTCATTTTCATGCTAAAGATGGCGATGATGGAGGCTCAACTGACAACCCTATTTTGATAGATTAGATCTTGGATCATGCTCAACATCGACAGATAAATATAAGAAATCATGCAATGATCAATCAAATGCAACTTTTGTTCTCCTCTTCTTTCTCTAGGTTATGTTTTAATCCATGTGGGGATGTTGCATCCTTTTGTATTACAAGTATGAATATATATTACATGAGATTACTAGTTTTTGTTACAAATGAGATCTCATTTTGGTTATCTGATCAGTGTATTTGGCACCCCCGCAACTTCAATAGGTCATTATGTATTTACATTTTAACCTTAGTCCGAAGTTGTGTGCACAAAACACATTGTTTGACATTTATGCCTAAAAATATCTGGGCACTCACATACAAAAAATGACCTTTTCATCTCCTTAGTTTGCCATATGGCTTTTTTATTTTTATTTTTATTTTTATTTTTATTTTTTTCAGATTTAAGAGAAGGGATAACTTCTTACTAGTACTCTTGTTGGCATCAGTAGTCTTTTGTTGGAATCTTTCGGTTTTGTTTATACTTGTGTCGAGAGCTTACTTCATCACTTAAATTTATTTTCTTAGTCACCCGAGCTTCTTTTAAGGGACTACAGTAAAGGAAAGGCACTTCGGCACTCGCATCCTTAGTTTGTTATTGGCATAACACAACTTTGTTATATGTTATTCTATGCTTTCTGCATATATATATATATATATATATATATATAAAATTTGAGTTATTACTTGTTTTATACTGCCCATTGCACTCTTTTATTTATCATGAAAATTTTGTTCTATGCCAACAAAGTATATTTGTACTCTAAGTTCATGAGCTGAGGGCAATCGTCTGTTGGTTGGTAGGTTTAACTTTTATTTATGTGGTGAATATTGTTTGTTTCTTAATTCCCATTATGAATTTGCGATGTTGGTGTTTGGAACTTGTTAGTTGGAACTTATGTTATTCTAGTTATGTATTCGTATTGTGAATTTGATGCCAACTTTTGAGTTGGTTAACAATTTGTGATTGTATCTAGTTTTCTGTTTTTTTGAAATGTTTCCTTCTTGAAACGAAAACAGGTATTTATTAACTACACTTGATTTAGAGTTTCAAATACAGTTTCGATAGAGTAAAATGCATTAGAAATTAATGTCTAATGTGTTTGTTACCAACTTCCATCTAGTGTGCCAAGAATGGCTGCGCCTTTGCGGTATATATGCGAATCAACCGGCACAACATTTTCTTCCTTACCACCACCATGCTTACATCTGAACTTCCCCTTCAATTTGGAATCAGATAATTTCTACCCCAAACTATCTAGATCCAGGCCTGACAGAAAGTATCGATCACCGTTTTGTTCTGAGGACTTACCAGTAAACAAAAGGTATGGTTTGTTGTCCCCCTTACATTTTTGCAGAACCACAACAGGGCCATCTCAAGATTCCCCAAGGTCCTAGCAAAAAATAATTTTTAAAAAAAAATCCTTTAATCTATTTAAAAAAAATTTTCTCAAGTTTTTTTTTCATTTAATTTTGGGATTGAGAATGACTGGTTTTAAAAAAACTTAATTTATTTTTTAAAAAATAAAATATTATTTTTATATAAAATTTAGTTTTCTTGCTAATATTTAGATATTTTTTTAACATTATAAAATTATTTTTACTTTACGTTGTATGGATAAAAAAATCTCTGATTCATGTTATTATCAAGAAAGAAAAAAACAAGAGTGAGAAAGAAATATTATCAAAAAAGGAGGTGAAGTACGTTCTATGAGAGTATCATCGATAATAAAGCATAAACGTATAAAATTATTGATAAGAAAAGAAAAAAAAATATCGACAAGAGAATATAAACATACAAAATTAATGAGGAGAAAAGAAATAGCCATTGGTGAAAGAATAATTAGGTTTTTTTTAGAGATATTGATAAGGAAAGAGTTTATTAGTTTTATAAGATATATAATTAAATAGAATAAAATCTAGACTAAGTATAATTATGAGGAAATAAGATTAAATAAAATAAAATCTTGGTTAGTTGTAATTATGAGGAAATAAGGATACGTGTGTGTAATGTGTAAATAAGAATAATGAATTAATTAATAAGATGTTTATCATTAATTAATATTAATGACTCAATTTATTTTTTTTAATGTCTTTAGGGGCCCCAATAATATTGGAGCCCTAGGTATAGACCTTAATGGCTTATGCCTTGAGCCGGTCTGAACTATAATTTATAGCATTGAGGTTCAAACCCATTCCTTGTAGACTATCTTTGGTTTTGATTTCGTGATACACGATAAGACATGGCGAGGTGGAGTGTACTTGTCCGAGCCACATCCTTGCTAAGTCATGCCGTCCGGTGGCTAGGTTTTTGGCCTTGCTTTATAGCTTGCTACTGCAGGAACTAGGCACCACAAGCAGACTTAAAAGGAGAAATCTATGAAGTACATTCCAACTCTCTATCATCACAAAGGCTTGAGGGATGACATTGTCAAGAGGTTTAAACAACTACCTCAATGATAAGGAGAATGGTATATAATCCCTATCTAAAAAACTTGATGAGGTCATAAAAGTCATGAGCAAAATGTTTAAGGTCGTTAAGTTTCAACAAAAACAAATATATCCTCCAAATTTTATGAAACCAGAAGAATAGCTAGAGCAACTTCAATTTCAACTAAATCCATTTCATAACATGTGGCTCCACGACTATTGGCATCACAACTAAGGGCGATGCCCACATCAACAAAGGTGACTAGAGACAGTAGATGCACCTTTAACATTGAGAAGAACAATATCATAATTGACGGTTGTTGTACCTCCAAAAGTTGCAGTCCTCGTTCAACAAGATGATTGAGCTCCTATCACAAAATATTAGAAAAGTCATGACAACCAACACAAGTAGTTCAAGTAGACTAAAACATACCAAGTGAACAGAAGAGAAAGCCATATTCTTATAGCATAATTTAATACTTCATACTCAATGTACATGAGAGGACGATGTAGTCACCATGGGGATGCTCAATTGGTTAGAAGATGATAATTTTACTATAATGGGACAGAAATCAATTTTCAACAGGGGCATGCCCGGAAAAAAAAATTCTTCCCACCCCCTAACTACTTGACAGACGGTTATAAGTTGACCCTGTGAGTTACCTCCCTTTACATAATCCAGGGACGAATTGTGAGGGACGTCTTAGATAAGTACAATCATCTTTTACTACAATGAGAAGACGATACAAATCATCTTGACTATTATAGAAGAAATTATCTTATGTGATTATTCTATAAATATTTTGCCTAAGTTCATTGGATCGAAACTTGCAATATAGTGAACTTGGTCATTTTTCCAAGAAGATTTCTTTTAGAAATAAAGAAGCATGTATAACCAAGTAAAAAAAGCAAGCTCAAGAAACAATAAGGCATTATCATAGCATGTGTTAGATCAATATGTGAGACTAGAGGTATCATTTTATCATTTACAATTTGATTAGTAGCTGTTAGATTTATATGTGATGTTAGAGGGTGATGAATAGTGTATCATTTGTTTATCTATAATTTGATTAGTATGTAGCAAAAACAAATAGAAAATATAAACTAAATTATAGAGCAATGCTAACTAATGAAATTTTTTACTCTCAACTCCTACCTACTTTATAGCCTATGACTCTTCCGTGAACTACCTCTCGAAAATTACTATATTTTCTTTTCCTAGAACACCTTCTAAGGGACGGAGAAATTTCTTACAAATTCCTCTTATAAAAAGAATACTTGGTACAAGAATAAAGGCATAAGTAGAACAAGTGAGATAAAAAAATAGTTAAGATAAAAGAAAGAATTTGAGTTTTTTTAATAGCCTTTTAATTGCTTATTTGTCCCTTATTTATAAATTATCAACTAGCCTTCATTTTGTTTTCCATCATGAACACAAACTACTTTAAGCTTCTAGTTAATTCATGTCCCATTTACACTAGTTTTTTTTAATCTAAAATGTACATATATATTAATATATGGAATATACACATTTGATTGACTAAAAGTCAACCATAGTTATGTCCCTCCAAAATGAAATTAATGTGTAATTACACTTGCATAGGACAACTATACCTAGTTAGTCATTCATATGAGTGTCATGATGTGTGATTTCTACGAGTTCACCATTGTAGTTAAGTAATAAATATCGTCCACTGGGATCCTAAAGTCGAGTACTAGTTCAAAAGTAAAATAGGCTATCTAAACAAATGGAAATCAAGAAAATTAACTAAAAAAAGGTTTTTGGGACAAAATTTATGATGAAAATATGTGAAACATTTGTGGCAAATTTTGCAATAAAAAATTTTCATCGTAAATTTTTGCGACGAAAAAAATATCATCATAAATTTACAACGAATATATTTTTGTCACAAAATTTGTTGTAAAATTTATGATGAAAATATAAATTCATCATAAAATTAGCGACGAAAACATAAATTTATCGTAAAATTTGCACCAAAAATAAAATTTATCTCTAATTCGTGGTAAAATTTTCACTTTCGCAAACGCAAATTTGTGACGATTTTTTTTTTCACAAAATTTCCAACAATTTTTTTGTCGCCAATTTGCAAAATTTTGCAGCCAACAAATTTGTTACAAAATTCATTGCAAACTCTATTTTTTCAGCAGATTTATGCTTCCAAAACTTGTAAACAACCCTACAAAACAATACAAATTCCACAAACGACCAAAACTTATCAAAACAATACAGAACAACATATCAACATTAACAACAACCAAAACAATACAAATTCCAAAACTTATCAACAACCAAACCGTATCAACACCACATTAACAAACATACCAAAATAAATGGACAACAAGTTGTTATATTATATATTTATTTGTTTATAATTTTTAAGATAATTTGGACTTTTTTTTATAGAGTTTAGGGTTTCTTAATTTAACTATATAATACTTTATACTCTGTATCAATTTTAAGATCCAATAATATGGTTAATTTTTTTCCTTCTCTTAATTTCTACATGTTATCTGAGCGGTTCTCCTTCTCTAACCTAATTTTTTTACCGCCTCCTATTATTCTTTTCTGTTACCGCTGCCGTCTCCTACTGCTGCTATTGATTTTGACACCAACATCTATTTTCTGTCCTGCTGTTGTTGATTTCGACGCCGACATCTATTTTTTTGTCGATTTTGGCGCTGACATTATTTTCTGTCGATTTCAGCGCCGACACTATTTTCTGTCGATTTTGGTGTTGAAGCCCTATGCTGCTGATTTTGACACTGACGTCCTTTTCTATTGATTTTGACACCAACACCCTATGCTACTGATTTTTACATTTGACATCCTTTTCTACCTCAGATTCTTTATGTGATCACGGGTCATCCTGACATCAGTTTTTGCGGATCATACAAATGTGTATCCTTATAGTTTGGATATTTGAGAATTATTCATTCTGTCATCATGTCTGGTCATGCAAATGCTTCATGGAAATCTAATTCATATATATTTGAGCAATTTCAACAGTTCCTTGCTTCACAACCCTCTGCTATGTTAGCTTCCTCTCATATAGGTTTGTCATCAATTGGTATTTCAGGTATATTTTCATCCTTGTAGAATTTGGACTCTGGTGCCTCCCATCATATGCCATCCAATTTGTCATCTTTTGTTTCTTTTTCTTTCAGTTCATTTATATCTATTGCGACTGCTGATGGTACTCCTATGTCATTAGTAGATATTGGTTCAATTGTTACATCTTCTTTATCTCTTACTAATATTTATTATATTCCGAGTCTTACTTTAAATCTTGTTTCTATTAAACAATTATGTGAGTCTGGATACATAGTTTCTTTTTCTTCATCCAATTGTTATGTTCAAGACTTACAATCTCGGAGGCTGATTGTGACAGGCCATAAGCAAGGAGGATCCTATGTTTTAGATTAACTCAAATTACTAGAATTGTAGCTTCGAGTGTGGATTTATCGTCTTTTCATCTGAGTCGTTGATCTTCTGATTTTTATTTATGGCACTCTCGTTTAGGTCATGTTTCAGCATCTCGTTTAAAGTTTTTAGCATCTACAGGAGCATTAGGATCTTTAAAAAGTTTTGATATTTCTGATTGTAGTGGTTGTAAATGGCCAAATTTTCTGCCTTATGATTTTTTAAAAATCTTTCTTTTTCTTCTGCTCCATTTGATCTTATCCATTCTAATGTGCGGTATTATGTTTCTACAAAAGGTGGTCAAGGTATTATGTTTCGTTTATTGATGATTGCACTCGTTACTCTTGGATATATTTTATGAAACACATGTTTGATTATCTTATAATTTTCAACAACTTTAGAGCTCTAGTGAAAACTCAACATTCTAGTGTCATAAAGTATTTTCGTTGTAATTTTGGGAGGGGGGATGAATACACTTCGAATCAATTTTCACATTTACTTGCTTCTGATGGTACTATTCATCAAATCTCGTGTATAGATACTCCTGAACAAAATGGCGTGGCTGAACGAAAACAAAGACATCTTGTTGAAATAGCCTGTTCATTTTTATTGTCTGCCAGTGTTCCTAGCGCTTTTTAGGGGGAAGCAATCCTTACTACTACTCATGTCATTAATAGAATTCCAACCTCACACAATTCAGGTTTGTTAGCTTTTGAAAAATTGTATGGGCATGCTCCTGTCTATTCCTCTTTGCGTGTTTTTGGTTATACTTGCTTTGTCCTTCGGCCACATGCAGAGCGTAATAAGTTAGCATCTTGGTCTGCTCTTTGTGTCTTTCTAGATTATAGTGTTAGTAAAAAAGGATATCGTTGCTTTGATCTCATTAGTAAAAAATTGTATGTCTCTCGTCATGTTATGTTTCTTGAGCATATTCCATTTTTTTCTATTTCGGCTAGTTCGCATAATATAACAAAGTCAGATATGTTTTGCATTGATCCCTTCAATACCGATACTAAGGAAGATTCATCTATAAATCCTACTGGTAGTTCAATTAAATCTAGTACTTTGATCTCGAGATATCCGCTACACATGTTCCTCCTTCTGCCACTACCCAATTATCTCCTAAGGTTGCGGATGATCCTTCTCTCCACCATCGTCAATCCACTCGTGTTCGTAAGTCTACTAAATTATCAAATTTTGCTTACTCTTGTTATTCTCGTTCTTTTGCTTCATTTGTTGCATCTATTCATTGTCTTTCTGAACCTGAATCCTATAGAGAAGCTGTTTGTAACCCACTTTGGCAGAGTGCTATGGCTGAGGAACTAACTGCTTTGTATCATAGGCATACATGAGATTTGGTTCCATTGCCACCAGGAAAATATACTATTGATTCTCGTTGGGTATATAAGATCAAAACTAAATTTGATGGATCTATTGAACGATACAAAGCTCGTCTTATGGCTAAAGGTTATTCTCAAGAGTATGACATAGATTGTGAAGAAATATTTGCTCCTGTTGCAAAAATGACAACTGTTCGTACTCTGATTGTTGTTGCTTCTGTTTGTCGATGGAGAATATCTCAGATGAATACCAAGAATGCATTTCTAAATAGTGATCTTATGAAGAAGTTTATATGACACCTGTTGGAGCAATCCCAATGGTCCGTGCGATCATGTGTTTTGGTGTTTGGGCAAAGAGTTTAAGTTAGGTTCACCCTTGTTATTTGATATGTGTATGTGAGTGTGCATGTATGCAGGATACACATGTGACTCAGGTTGATGGCTTCGGGTCTGATGAAGGATGGAGCATCCGAGGGACCGTGGACAAGACAGCGAGGACAAGGGCCGAGGGAAGCGACTTCGAGGCATACGCGAAGGATGACATTGGGGACGAGCCGAGGGCTTGAATGCATCCGAGGGACGAGAGCCAAAGGAAGTAAGCTTGAAGGCAAGATGTCAAGGCTGCAAAGAAGCATCAAGTGAGTCATAAGAGTGAGGGTACGAGTGCATGAGAGATTGTACTCGGAGTAAAATCCTAGTTTTAGGGTTTTACTGTAGCAGTACTGTAGCAGTCGACTGGTGAAGTCGACTGGGGTAGTTGACTGACAGTGTGGAATCGAGCCGTTGGGATGTAACGGTCGAATTTCCATAGAGGACAGTCGACTGCATGTTTTAGCAGTCGACTGGTAGGCGGGGTTTTCCAACCCGCGACCTATATAACCATGGTTTGGAAGCTTGGTTATCCCTGACGAAATTAGACTTGGTTAAGGTCTAATTAGTAGTCTACAAGTGCTCAAGAGTTTCCCTTGTGTCCAAGAGGTCTTGGTGAGTTTGTGGTGAGGTTTCTCCACCCACAAGGAGGTTTGATTTAGCCGGAGATCTTCCGGGGAGTAATCCACCGACAGATAGGGATCGTCCACCTTACGGACACGCCGTGGAGTAGGAGCTTTATCTCCGAACCACGTAAATGATCGTGTAGCTTGGTTTGCATTCTTTCCTTTAGTATTTAGCTTTCTACTTGCTTTGTTTGCATTTCCGCTTGCGCACTAACGTTGTAGAAAGAAGCGAGTATTTGGGGGTGCCGTCTATCCAACCCCCCTTCAAGTCGGCCGTCCGATCCCCAACAAGTGGTATCAGAGCGAGGTCGCTCTCTATTGGACTAACCGCCAAGGAAGCAAAGATGACCGACTTGATTGAACCGCCAAAGCTTGAAGGCAGAGGCTTATGGGACATCACATATTGGATGATGAAAATGGAGGTCTTCTTCAACACGGATTGGAACACCATGATGGTGGTCAAAGAGCCGTTTGAAGTCCCGAAGGACAAGAAAGGGAAGAAGCTCCGACCACGACATTGGACGGAGGAGCAAACCTCTCGGTCAAAGGCAAACGACAAGGTAATATCTATATTAATTGATATTTTGCCTAATGACGTAATGAGCCTTGTAGGTAAATACGAGAATGCTCACGATTTGTGGAGCAAGATAAAGAAGGCTCAATGGGAAGAACCTATGCATACACAAGAAGAAGAAAAATCCGAAGAAACGGATGAAGAAGCTCAAGTAGAGGAGGAGCAATCGGAAGGTGAAGAGCACTCAACTTCCGAGGAGAAAGAGGAGAAGGATGAAGAAATGCCATCCACTAGTGTGGATGAGGAGACATCCTCAAAGGTTGAAGAACAATCCAAGACAAGCGAAGAAGAAGAAGAAGTCTTGGAAATCAACCTAGCAAGCACCTCCACCAAAGTGAAGTCAAAAGACCATATAATATGCTTTGGGTGCAATGAGAAGGGACACTACAAGAGTAGATGTCCATTGGGTAAGAAGAAGGTAAATCCTAAACCCGTTCAAGTTAATTTAAACACTAACAAGGGTTGTAGGAATAAAGAAACCCAAGGAAAAAGGATGTGTATCATATGCTTCACGTGTGGGGAGAAGGGACATTACCACACAAAATGCCCCAAGAAGACACTACAAAAAAATTGGACATTAGGACCGAAATATTAGCAGCGGTTGATGAAGCGGTTGTAAAAGCAGACCCAATAGAATTGGTCATGTGTAACCGCTCTTAAAACCGCTTCAATTGAGTTTTTTTGAAGCGGTTGGTAAACCGTTGCTATTGGACACATATAGAACCGGTTATTAGAACCGTTCCTATAAGTTTGTTTTAGAAGCGGTTCTAAACCGCTTCTAAAGGTTACATATGAGATTAATAAAAAAAATATGCTCGCATCTCATATTATTTTCACAATTCCAGCAAACCTTTCTATTTCGGCGACCCTCTTTGTTCCAACGACCTTCTCTTTTTCTATCGACCATCTATATTCCATCAATCCTCTCTATTCTAGCGACCCATCAGATTAATTGCACCCGAACATCATCCTTCGACATTCACATCATAAATCGCATTTGATTTTGTTTCTCGAGGTAATTTCTTGGTTTAGTTTTCGTATGGTGACAATGTTTTTATATGTTAATGATGATAAAATTATAATCGATTAGGGTTTAATTTGTGCTGGCCGGTAGATTTGTAAATTTTTTCAATGAATTCCTTAATTTAATTTGTCTTTTTTTATAAGTTATTCGTATTATTTTTCAAGTTTATTATTGTAGTTTGCTTATAGCATATCTATGATGCTAAGCTTCATTTTCTCTATGTGTAAAGATGAAAAAAAAGATATTTTGAAAGATATTCATGTTCCTGATGGTATGTTATATAATATCTCAAAGTGTGTGGATGTTGGACGTTGTAGGATTATGGGCTTGAAAAGCCATGATTGTCATATTATGATGGAACAATTTCTTCCAATTGCTCTTTGTCGCATGTTATCAAAAAAGGTAACTGTTCCACTTATTATTTTGTGTGAATATTTTAGAACAGTGTGTGCAAAGACCCTACAAGAAGAAGAATTACAGAAGGCTGAAGGAGTTATTTTGATTTTATGTCAATTAGAGAGAATATTTCCACCATCTTTTTTCACAATAATGGTTTATTTGGTGGTACATTTAGCGCATGAAGCAAGAATTGTTGGGCATGTACATTATCGGTGGATGTACCCAATAGAAATATATCTAGGGAAACTTAAAAATTTTGTTAGAAATAAAGCACGACCAGAGGCCAACATTGCAGAGACATATTTAGCAAATGAATGTGTTGTGTTTTGTTCTAGTTATGTATATGGTAACAACTCATTAAACAATCCCAGAACACGACATAAAGAGACACCAAATGATGAATTTCTCACACTCCCGATGTTTCTACATGTAGAGCGACTAACAAAAGGGCTTCAAGTAGTTACCTTGGATGACAAAACTCTAACTCAAGCTTATAGATATATTCTCTCTAATTGTACAGTGTTGCAATCATATCGTCACTACAACAAATGTGACTTTATACAGCGCGCCATCAATGACACACAATTAATACATGCCGTTAATAATAGTTTTTACGACACGCCTAATAAAATACGCTATAGATAGTATTATATTTGTACAAATGACGGCGTGTAGAAAAAGTATACTGTCAATAATCTTTTCTACTTCTTACATAGTGCGTTGTTAAAATTTAATATTAACGATTTATAGAGTATGTTGTTAATATTATTATACTTATATAAATGATGATGTAAAAAATATAGGTTATATAAATGATGATGTAAAAAATATAGGTTATGACTAGTTATTATTAAAATATTAACAATATGTAAAGCGTGGACAACAATGTGCAAAGCGCGGGCGGTTAATAATCTTCCAAATTTTTTAAAATTTTAAATTTCCTAAATCCTACCCAAATCCCTAATTATTTTTCTCTAGAACCCTTCTTCGCCAAAACCCACCCTCCGCGACCTAACCTCCTCCGACAAAACCATCCACGAAAAACGTCTTCCGCCTAAACTCTCATCTGCGCCGCCCACACCTAGGATTAGTCTATTCGTATAGTGCTAGCGAAGCCGCCCTTGCGCTGATGTTCGAGCTTGTTCTCCTGTGGCGGTGTGGTTGCTCCTCGGCGCCTTGGGTCCCCGTCAAGCTCCTCTATTCCATTCTTTTGCGCTCATCGCACTTCGTGAGCGCAACATCTCCCATAACTAAAGAGGACGAGCATAGGAGGCCGAAGAGGGAATGGCGCACCCTCCCCCCATTTGTGCCTCCTATGATGGCACTGCGATCAGGAAAGAGCTATCCGACCTCCGACCTCCCGCAGCGACCGAATCCATGAAGGCCTTGAAGTGGGTCCGCCGCTGCTGCCAGAGATCCCGATGTCCCTTGTCCAGAAGCTCTTCCGGCTGAGACATGTCACCCACCCTCCTCCAGTTTAATCAAATACCTAACTGAGTTTGTAATCTTATATTTCCCTGCTGAAAGACTTGCCTTTGTTGCAGGTCCGGAAAAGGGCATCTTTTGAAATTGAACCTCGTAAATGCTGATCATCCTTAACAGGGCCGATTTAAAAGGGTTAGTATTGTTAACTTCTCAATTCGTATTCTGTTAGTTTTCATTGCTAAAGAATTCATTCTTTTAACTTATGTTTCTTCTCTATGAATCTTCATCTATTTTAATATTGTAAAAGGAAATAGACTTCAAGTTGTATGAGAGTGGAACATGTTCTCTATTCAATGAGACCCATGTTTATGTGATTGTTAGCATAATTATAGGTTGGCTATGATAATCTAGATACCTTTTTAATCTGTCCTGGATTAGGTTGCTTGATATCTGCATTGGTGGCGTTAGCATGATAACATAAGCATACCTTGTCTTTAATAAAAATGGAAACTTTTCTTCTAATTTTGTTCCATGGTTCATGCTATCAGATGGAATCATACTTTCTTACCGGTTAAAGACTGGGTTAACTTCTATCAAATCACTTAATTTGGATTGTTGCAAGAGAACAAATTCAGGGTTAGCCGCAATAACAAGTAAGACTTTTAATAGGCTTGCATTATTTCCTAATACAATGCTTTTTTATTCATTGTGTACAGTAATATTTTGGAAGTTATGATAATGTTTGTTTCAAAATAGACACCAAGTTTACTTGTGGTTATAAACTTGTGCATATGTATGCAATAATTATCTTTATCAGATGTTTCCTAGCTTGTATAAATTACCTCCTTGCCAAAATTCAAAAGCAATATTTTAGTTTTTATTTTGATGAAATTAAAGTGTAGGAGAATATTGTGGAAGCTCAAATGTGAAAATATAATCCCAGTTAGTTTTAGTATGTTGTGGAAATATAATTCAAAAGCAACATGACAGATGAAATTAAAGTGTAGGAGAACATTTTTAGTATGTGTTGATGGAATTGAAAGAAGACTTGAGCAGGAGAAATAGAAGAGTCATGATGAAAGAAGACTTGATTGTACATGTACTACTTGATCTACATCTATCTAATAATTAGTTCAGGTTTGTTAGGATCTGTTGATATTATTTCTGAGGTTCTTGTAAAGCAGTTAAGGTCTTTGTAATAAGCGTCGTAGGTCAGGTTTTTTCTCTTTTATATTTTTTTTGAAAAAAAAAGTTGTGTAGACATGCTCATGGAAGACAACACTAGTGACTCAGTATCTTGCTGAGGCAGGATGCACAACAAGAGGGAAAATAGAACCTGTTTAGGCACAATTCTCAATTCTAATTAGGCATAAGCTATTGTTATATTCAAAATAAAATTTGTTTCTCTGATTCATGCAATTTTTCATACCTCTTACACTTAATTCAACATTTTTAATTTGGTACAAGCTTTTGTTAAATATTTTTTTCATTATATATTGAAATATGCTGATAGAATATACTTTGGTGGTTCTATTGAAGGTTTCTATTGATGGTTGGAGCAAATGACTTTTCGCGCTTGAAGCAAATGTCTTTTGTCGTTTGGAGCACATGCCTTTTGTTGCTTGGAGCATATGCCTTTTGATGTTTTTTTGGTGGAAAAAATTTGTTATTGAAGGTTGTATATATTTTGGAGATTGAAAAAAATATTGTGTTTATGTTATAGTGTGGAGTTAAATGTTATATGTTGGGAATATTTTGAAATGAAATACAAATTATATGTGTTGATTTTGTAATCCAATTTATGTGTTATGGAAATAAATTAGGTTTGTGAAATAAAATATGAATATTGTCAATTGATTTAATTTGAGCATTTGATTTGGAATTCTACAGGTATAATAGGAAATAGGATTTTTTTTTGTAAAATTGGTAATTCAATAATAGTAGCGATTTTAACCGTTCCTATAACTAGATCTCTAGAACCGGTTATAACCACTTCTAAAGGGTAGTTTTCTAGATTGGAAAATTCTATAGAGGCAGCCATTAACTGCTTATGTAGGTATTCATCAGGATCAGTCATTAACCGCTTATGTAGGTATTCATCAGGATCGGTCATTAACCGCTTCTATAGGTATGCATCAGGATCGATCATTAACCGCTTCTATAGGTATTCATCAAGATCGATCATAAACCGCTTCTATAGGTACCCATCAGAATCGGCTCTTAGTCATGAACCACCGGTCAACTTTACCGCATCTGTTGGCTTTAGCGTCGCCAACATCTGCAATGATTTTTAACCGGTGCAATAAATTTAGCAGCGGTTGAAAACCGTTGCTATAGGTGTCTTAAAACCGCTTCTAAAAGTTTATTTTTTTGTAGTGAGAGGGAGATCAAGAAGCTTGCGCAATTAAAGAAATGGGAGAAAGAGAAGAAGAAGAAAAGCTCAAGTCAAGGGGGAGCTTCAAAGGTAAGGGAGGTATACCCTAATTTGAAGTGTAATTCAAATTCAAATTCTTATGTTCCCATGCATGTTAGGAAAAATAATGTTAATCATTATATGCTCATGCAAAATTTTGATTTCAAATATCATGATAGGAGTAGCGTAAATGTCGATCAAAACCCTAGGAGACCTATGCATGATAGACCTAGGCAAGTTAAATTCTCATTACCTAAGGAGAAAAAGGTAATAGAGAACCAAGAAATTAATCCCAAGAAGGGGAGGCACATGCCTAGAAAGGGTAGGTCTAAGAATATCCAAGGTGGACATGTTGACTCTAGGGTTAGGAACCTAGAAAGGGAAAATCAAGCTTTAAAGTCAAAGTTTGATAATTTGGAGAAATTCCTTAAGAGATTCACTATTGGATCTAAGGGATTAAATATGGTGTTGGATAGTCAAAGACCCAATAATGATAGATCGGGTTTGGGATACCGATCTAGCACCTCAAAGGCCAAAGAGAGATCATATGCTAGGGTGGCAAATGATCATAGCAAGGGAGGATCATCCAAGGCTAAGGGAAAGTCTTATGCTAGGGTTGCATATGACTATAGCAAGGATGATATGTCCAAGGTCAAGAAGATAAGGAAATCTTCTAAGAGACATCATTGTGGTTTAACCACAATAGATGAGTCACCTAACGAGGTGGCTAACGCTAAGAGCTGTAGGGGGAGCTCAAAACCGTACTAATTAAAATCTTACTCTGCTAATGACTATTACAGTCTGTAGGACTAAGTTCAAAGACCTTTCCATTGACATGCATACACTAGGGAAGGAACCCGAACCTTCGATTTGATCGAAAGACTGAAATGAGACCCTTCCAGCTAAAATCCGACACTCCAATCGATCAGCTGATCGATTGGAGTCATATGATCGATCCGCTGATCGATTCAGCGTGCTACTGTGCACGGACAAGATTCTGGATCGATCGGCTGATCGATCCATCCTGACTAATCGATCCCTTGATCAATTCAGCGCGCTACTGTGCGCGGGGGTAATATTCTGGATCGATCGACTGATCGATCCAGACTTGCCAATCGATCCAGTGATCGATTCCAGGGCCTTCTGTTCGCGACAGAACGCGTCCGGAATCGATCGGCGGATCGATCCCGGAGCTTACTGTTCATGGTACAAACTCCTCAATCAATCAACTGATCGACTGAAGACCCCCAATCGATCGGCTGATCGATCGGGGTTTCTGATTTCATATCAGGAGTCTGATTTCAGCACTATTTCTTGCCAAACTCACACACATAAGTTCTAACATGGCTATAAACATACCAATAACAATTAACGGACATTCTAAGCATGCTCACTAACAATCTAAACAGGTCTTTCATGATTCCAAACATTAAAATAACTAGAAGTGCGGAAACGTAATAACTTAAGAAAATGCTAAAGGTTTCTAATTTTTTTTTAGTTTCTCCAAGATCTTTATTCCAAGTTCCATCCACACACATCTTCCTTGCATTGTCCTCAAGCCTCCTCTAATCCATCCTTCCTTTACCTTTATCTGCAGTATAAGGAAAAGGAGTATCTGTAAGCTCAAGAGCTTAGTAAGAAACCATCTACCTCACAAAACATGCATACGATGCAACTTATGCTTTTAAAACATGCTATTTGAAATATATGCTGGCATTTCTAAACATGGATTCTAAAACATGGCATAATCACATACGATACATGGCAATCATAGCTGAGCATAAAACCATCATGTGGATCCATAAGAACAAAACTGAAATAAAAACTAAACTACACTACTGCTAACTGATGCTAAGCTGCTCTATATTCACATAAACTATATTGTGAAGTTTTGAAAGCTATTTATCATAAATAGATGAAAATACATAATCATGCTACTGATGGGCCCGGCAACTGTACTTGCTGTGCGCGCATCCCTAACTAAATCCGAGGTTGCAAATTCCGAATCTAGTAGGGTTTACTAGGTTATCTAAACCTAGGGACGACTATGGGAGCCCAACCCAATGGACATCTAGTCCAGTACAGTGCCACTGCTGAAAATAAAATACTGGTTATAGCTGGATTATCTTATCTTGCTATTTCTAGGTTATCTGAACCTAGAGGCGACTGTGGGAGCCCACCCATTGGACCGTAGTCCCATAAAAATTGTAGCAAGACTAAATGTACTATAAAATGCTTCTTTTGCATTTATCTAAACTATGGAAATGCCTATAGTGGCATATTACTGAACTAAGCATTAAACCAAACACTTGGTGTGCGCTAATTCACACCCTATATACTGAAAATTCTGCATATACCCAAACTAATGCATAAAACGTACGAAGAGCTACTTATACTGCAGGTGAGGGGTTTCTTACCTCTTGCGCTAGTTTTCTTACGATTCTAATCGCTAGTTTTCCGGTGAAGAAGATATTTTCGACGATCTCCTTGCGTCTACGTGTTCTTCTCGCGGAGAAGAGCGTCCTCGTGTCGGAGTTGTTGCCGGAGGGAGCCCTTATGACCCTAGAGATGAAACCTTAGCCTTTCCTTGGCTTAATGTGCCGAGAGGGTGAGGAAGAGAAGTGGCGTCGGCGGTGAGGGTTTGAGGGAAAAGAAAAGTTGCGTTCCCAAATCCCTCATCACTTAATTGTTTCCTATTTATATTAAGTGATTTATTTGGCCAACTCAAACATAAATATAATTGATCCTCTCTTCTTTCAGCACACCCCTGCTGGGCCACATGGTTACTTAATCTATCTAAAAGTCATAAGGTCCGATAGGTCTCGGGTTCGATTCCCGCTTAAGCTGTTTTCGTTTCTTATTTATTTTTGTTACCTCCGCTACTCTAAAAATTCCTTAAAAATATCCTAAAATTCCAGGAAAATAATAGAATACTTCTACTAATTTATTTGGAAATTTTCGGGCGTTACAATCCCCCATACCTTATAAAAAGTTCGTCCTCGAACTTAGAATAACTCTGGGTACTACTGTCTCATACTGACTTCTGTCTCCCAAGTTACCTCTTCTGCTGTGTGACTTTGCCAAATAACTTTTACTAATGGTAACTCTTTATTCCGTAATTTCTTAACTGCTCGGTCTAGTATCTGAATAGGTCGACTGTCATAGCTGAGGTCTTCGCGGACTTGTACCGATTGGGGCTCAATCACCTGGGTGACATCTGGGATATGCTTCTTCAGCATAGAGATATGAAATACATTGTGGATAGCTGACATCTCATGGGGTAGCTCTAGCTCATATGCTACCTTGCCCACTCTTCTAGTGATAAGGTATGGTCCCACATATCTGGGACTTAATTTGCCCTTCTTCCCAAAATGCATTACTCCCTTCATGGGAGACACTCGGAGAAATACTATATCCCCAACTGAAAACTCTAGGGGTCTGCGCCGTGTATCAACATAGCTTTTACAGGTTGTCTCTCCTCAGTGGATCTGCTGTATAGGGCTGTGGTATCTGCTACTAGATGCGTCTGAAGTTCTAGTTCTTCACTTCATCACTTTCATACCAGCAGATTGGAGATCTACACCTCCGCCCATAGAGAGCCTCGTAAGGTGTCATACCAATAGTGGCCTGATAGGTATTGTTGTATGCAAATTCTGCTAAACTCAGATATTTGCACCAACTTCCCTTGAAGTCTAGGGCATATGCTCGGAGCATATCTTCAAGTACCTGATTCACTCGCTCCGTCTGACCATCTGTCTGAGGATGGAAGGCTGTACTAAATTTTAACTTGGTGCCCAATGCTGACTGTACACACTCCCAGAAGTGTGATGTGAATCTACTGTCTCTGTCTGAAATAATGGTCCGTGGGAATCCATGTAGCCTAACGATCTCCTTGAGATACAACTGAGCTAGCTGCTCCATGGAGTAGGACATCCTGATAGCTAAGAAATGGGCTGATTTAGTCAACCTGTCAATTATTACCTAGATGGAATCAAAACCATTCGTGGTTCTGGGTAATCCCACTATGAAATCCATGGAAATATCCTCCCACTTCCATTCCGGGATCTGAATGGGCTGCAGAACTCCTCCTGGTCTCTGATGTTCTGCCTTGACCCTCTGGCAGGTCAGACAAATACTAACATATCTAGCGATGTCTCTTTTCATCCCAGGCCACCACAAACGTTTCTTCAGGTCTTGGTACATTTTGGTGGAGCTCGGATGCATCGCATAAGGAGTCCTGTGAGCCTCGTCTAAAATCTTTCTCTTTAGTTCCTCCTGATCTGGAACACAAAGTCTGTCACCAAAATATAATACTCCACTATCTGAGACCCTGAACTCTCCCCTTTCTGATTCTGTCAACCCTTGCTTGATTTTCTAAATTTCAAGGTCTTGACCCTGAGCTGTCTGGATGTCACCAAGCAGGGTAGATGCTAAAGTCATAGTAGAGAGCTATCCCGCTATAAGTTCGAGACCAAAATCGGTAATCTCCTTCTGTAGGGTTGGTGACATGGCTGCCAGGGATAGTAAGGTGGCACTGGACTTCCTGCTAAGTGCGTCTGCCACCTTATTGGCCTTCCCTGGGTGGTAGAGGATGTCTATATCGTAGTCCTTGACCAGCTCGAGTCATCTACGCTGTCGCATATTCAGATCCTTCTGAGTGAAGAAGTACTTCAAACTCTGATGATCTGTATACACTCTGCACTGAGCTCCATACAAGTAATGTCTCCAAATTTTGAGAGCGAAGACAACTGCTGCAAGCTCGAGGTCATGAGTAGGGTAGTTCCTTTCATAATCCTTGAGTTGTCTGGAGGCATAGGCGATCACCTTGCCATTTTGCATCAGTACTGCTCCTAGTCCCAACTTAGAGGCATCACTATAAATGTCAAAGCTGTCTGTGTTTTCTGGTAGAGCCAGAATGGGAGCACTGGTCAATCTCCTCTTTAGCTCACTGAAGCTGTTCTCACAGTTCTCTGTCCACTGAAATTTTCTGTTCTTTCTAGTAAGAGCTGTCAGTGGGGAGGCTATCCTGGAGAAGTCCTCTACGAATTTTCTGTAATAACCTGCTAGTCCCAAAAAACTTCTGATCTCACTGACGTTCTTGGGTCTTTTCCAGTTACTCATAGCCTCTATTTTACTGGGGTCTACCATAATACCATCCTTGGAGATGATGTTGTAGGACCGTTGCGGCCGGCTAGGAGGGGGTTGGATATCCTGCAAACATAAAAAGACAAACCCTCCTCGAACTCTTTAAGCTAACACTTGTATATATAAAGTAAGCTGATAAATTAAAAGCATAAAGAAAAAAAGCGAGGGACAAAAGGTTTACTTGGTTACAACCGATGTGGTTGTTAATCCAAGGAAGATTAAGCTCACTAAAAATCTCCTTCAGGCGGAGAAGCCTCGTACAGCAATATAGCGCAGAAAACAGAAGCTTAGACTAAAAGAGAGCGTGCAAGCACTGGATTTACAATCAGTGAGTTCATTGAAAAGCTTCTAGACCAAGGCTATATTTATAGCCTTATTCGGGCCGCTTGGAAGGGTTCCGGGCGCCCTGGGGGGATAAAACTTATCCCCCAACGTTCAGATCGAGTCAGATCGAGTCAAAACTCGATCTGGTCAACTTTACTGCTCAGGGCGCCCCGGACCCCAAAAGTCAACTCTGGTTGACTTTTTCTGTCCGGTCGCTTCGCTTCGGTTCAGCTCGTCTCGGTCTAGGTCTTCTGTTCCGGCTCCACTAGCTTGGGTGATCTCACCCGAACCCATGTTCCGGCCTTCTCCTCGAGCAGCCTTCCTTCTCGATTTCTCGTCCCTCGAACGCCGCGCACGTTCTTCTCGTCCACCGGTGTACTCTTCCGCGGTCACCTCGTCCCTCGGACGCACCGAGCCCGTCGGCTCTCTCCCGTACCGTCCTTCTCGCTAGCCGCGTCTTCCGCTCGACTTCCTGTGTTCCTAAGCTCCTGCACACTTAGACACAAGGGTTAAACAAACGCAAGACCTAACTTAGCTTGTTTGATCACATCAAAACAACTTGGGATTCCAACAATCTCCCCCTTTTTGATGTGAGCAACCCAAGTTAAGTTAGAGGAGAAGGAGCTTTTGGT